>NC_080854.1:29313267-29938267 GCF_030435755.1 Ochotona princeps
ATCAATTAAAATTATTCTTATCTGTAATATTTTATGTATCCAATTATCTTACTGGAATCTGTCTGGAAATTTGTTAAATCATACACTGATTAATTCTGAAGCCTACTTCTGCACACTGCTCCTGAAATTATTTTCTCTTACCTATCTCAGAGAAAGCCACATTTTTCAGTTATTTAATCCAAAGTATGCACCTTTAACTTATTTGTTATCAGATCCTGTACATGATTCATCAGCAAGTCTATTATCTGTTTTCAAACTATATTCAGAACTCTATTACTTTTGTGTGTGTTATAATCCCCGTTGGATTCACCATGCATCCATCTGATGCATATTTATTGAATTACTATAACATCTCCACTGTGTTCTGTTGTTAACCCAACAGTTAGAAAAACCTTTCTATTTTTTTTTCTGGTTCAATTTGTTTTATACAGCAGTATTAAGCCAGTGATGATAGCACTTTAAATATATATTAACATAAACATCTAAAAAAGAAAAAAAACAAATGAAGGAAAGTAGGAGGAGGGAGGGAAGTATCATATTCCTCAGATTGTATCTGTGAACTACTTGAAATCTATTCTACTTATATTAATGTAATCAGTCTAAAATGCAAATAAAAAACCATTCCTACCCTCATGTGGTATCGACTAACATAAAAATGATTTTGCTCTCTACTGTACTGACATAATGATTAAGCAGGCAACACATAATTTCCCCTCTCGGTACATTCTTCATTTCAGCCTTTGGAGAAGTCAGCTAGGACTTGGCATCTGATGCACATGTTGAAATGGCTTCATATTTCATTCAGAAGAAAAAGGCCAAGTCCTTGAGATGTCTCACAAAGGTCTTGGGAACCCTTACGCCTCGATATGTCTCCCTCAGGTAATATTTACTCTGCGTCACTTTCCAGCACACCCTGGAATCCAGCAAGGGCATGCATAACTCTTGACCTTCGTAACTGCTCCTTTTCTGTTTACAAAATTCTTCAATTAACATATATTTAACCTTCACGATCCCTAATCATGGATTTTTTTCCTGTTGATCTTATTGTTATCTATGAGATACATATTCATCTTCATAAAATCTCAAGTCCATCAACTGAATCATGGATATCAAAAGAAAAACATTCGTTAGTCCTACAAATGTAGTCACATAAAGGATCTTAAAATACACATTGGAGGGTCCAGCAACAATAGCCTAGTGGCTACATCTTAACCTTGCATCCACAGGGACCTCATATGGGCATCGGTTCATATCCCAGCTGCTCCAGTTCCCATCCAGCTCCCTGCGTGTAGCCTGGGAAAGCAGTAGAGGGTGGCCCAAAGCTCTGGCACCCTGGAATTATGTGGGAGAGTGGAATAAGCTTCTGGCTCCTGACTTTGGGTGGGCTCAACTCCTGCCATTGTGTCCACTTGAAGAGTGAACAGGTAGATGGAAGATCTTGTAACTGCCTTTCCAATAAAAATAAATGAATCATAAAAAACCCCACATATTTGATTTGCTTATAGGTACATAAGTGAATTCTGTATAAATTTAGCATTCAGATATAATATATAATTTAAAGAAAACCTTTTAGAAATGATTTATACATAAATTTTGCATTTTCATAAATGTTTTCTATAATGTAAAGCTGTTACAAAATTTCAGTCATTGCTTACACAATGAGTTATGAGTTGCATATTCACAAGCAACAATTTGATATTTCCCTCAATAAATTTTGCAAACACTGCAGCAAATATTTGAGCAACTACATTGAATTACTTTGCATGAGTTTCAAGTATGTAAGTGGAGATATTGCTCATAGTTGAACCCTTGCTGAAATGTCTCCTAAATATTTTGCTTTTTCCTGTTTCATCTCTACATGAATATCTGTTGTATGTTTCGTTGCAATCAAGGTGCAATTGATACTTAGTGTGTTATTCTGCAGCACCACAGGAGGATTGTCAATGTGTTTATCAATGAATTACAAATGTCAGCAGGAAAAATTACTTTTTAATGAATTACATTAGGACTTAAGTTAATAATAAAGCCATAATGTTAAGGTCAGTTTTTTTAATGGATTTTGACATTTACCATGCTCAAAACAAAACAAAACAAAAAGAATAAAAACAGGTAATGTCTGTTTTCATGTACAAAACAAGCCATCTAGATAGAATGTCAAAATGTATCATTGAGTTATATTGCTTCAAGGAAAGACAATCAGATGCTACAAAATTGATTCTAAATACTTTGGTATCTATGTTGTGATCAAAAAGCATTCCTATGAATGTTTATATGCTTTTGTCACTTCCAAAACGATAAAGGCATTGGATCAAGCTGAGGAGATGCATAAACACTGAGAAAGCAATGAATGAATAAGTTTAGAAGTCAAAGGAAGGGTATAGGTGATATGATTACAAGTGGATGGAGCATAATTAGTGACAAGAAATAACTGGTAATTGAACACAGAAATGATATTCATTTAGAAATATGAAGTCTGCTGGGGCCAGTTTGATGTCAAAAACGTTAACTCCTAGCAACCTAGAGTATTTATCCAAGTAGGAGTATAACATTTGCTCATGTTTAATATATGATAATCATGAGTAATAAATTTTTCACAAATTATGTTTCTCTTGACAGCTAGGATGATTTATTAAGTTTGTGGATTCATTTAAAATTCAATACCTTTGAGTCCTGCATCACTGAACTTAATAAGGCAGATTCTTTCACTGAAGTAGGTTGCTTTTCAAGTTCCTAGGGTCCTATTAACTTCTCCAGTTTAGTAAGTGCTGCCTTAGTGTTTTAAAGAGTTAAAAACCTCTGCACTTGTGGAAGTGCTACATGAGTAATAATAAAAAGTAACAGCATGTCATGTATAAATTTAAATATCAGTGCATTTGCATATAATGCCACTTTTTGATGTTTTCAGGACTCTAAAGTTGTGAACACTGTGATATTTTCAGGCAAACAGGATGGATGATTTTATTTTCATGTCACCATTTATAGAGAAAATTTTTACAAACATTATTCTCCTCTTCCATGCTTGCTACTTGTGAAACAATTTTGCCTCCAAAATTAAGCTAATGTAAAATAAGTTTCTAAATTATTATTACCTGGGATTCTTGAGTAAGTAGTGAACAGTAACCTTTCATCAGATTCCATTTGTAAATTTTTTGTCAGTTGGTGGGAACAAATGAGAAAGAGTATAACAATAATCCTATTGTTTATTTGTACTCACCTAATTTTTCTCAGGCAGTAGAAATTAGAATTTATTTGGTTTAAATTTTAAACTTTAAATAATCTTTCAATACTTTTTCACAAAAAAGTAAATGATACATCAATTGTGGGTAAGATAGTTTTGGGGAATTATGAAACATTTATTACTGCAGTTATAAAAATAAGGACATAATGAATAATGAATGAATAACTAAACCCTATTACTTGAAACATATTCACTAAAGAAATATATTAATATACACACATCTTCATGAGTGGAGTCACTTACATATAGCACAAATTTTAAGGCCACTAGGAAAGAAGCAGAAACACAAGAATGGATTATTTATTGTGGATCATAGCATTTTCAGTATTTTCCAAATGCACAGTATACATGTGAACTTTTTATTGTGTGTAATATAAAGTTAGTAGGATATCCTGAATTATGACTAATACATCCTTTTCACGACAATCTTGTAACCCTCTACTTCAGTTGAGTGGGTTTCTTAAACACATATACTGAAAAGAATGTTATTTTATTCTTGCATCATTGTTTCTCAAAGGCAAATATATTTGCATCATTTTCGCTTCCAAAATTGTCTGTATATAGTTCCACATTTCACATACAAATTTAAATGTATTTATTTTCATTTCTTATTTATTTTTACATTTACTTTCAAGGCTCAGAGGTAGGGATCCCCTGCTCACTGGCTCATTCTTTAACATGTCCTCAAAGGCCCGGGCTGGATCAGGCCAAAACTAGGAGCCTGGAGCTCATTCCTTGTTTCTCATGTGTACAGCAGAAACACAATGACCTCAGCCATCACCTGCTGCCTCCATAGGGTACATGTTATCAAGAGGCTAGAATTGGGACTGGAACTGGAAGGCCTGAATTTTCAGGTACATTGCTGGAGTCTGTGCGTCTCCAAGTGGTGGCATAACTGCTAGGCAAGACACAGCTTTGTTTTTCATAGGAAATCTTCTTAGAGCAATATATCAAGAACATGTTTCTTTTATTTTAAAATCTAATGTCAGTCAATTTTAGTGTCATACTTTCTGTTAATTATATATTCAACATTATATTTCTGTTCCACATGAATACATAGACATTACTAAATACTTATTATTTATTATTAACTTTATAGAGCTAGACGATCTGAGTATTTGTGACAGAATATATTTTGGAATAGCAGCATTATTTAGTTCTAAAGAAAATAATTACTGAAGTATCTAATATTTAAATGTTTAATTAAAAGAGTAACACTGGTTTTACTTAGATTCTTGTTGATTTATCAATATTAGGATTAGGGCAAGTGTAGTAAATCTTTGGCTAATTTCCAGTAAATTAAACACATTTAGAAAAATTGGAAGATAATTTCATACATCACACAGGGGCAGAATAAATAAGTAAACTGAATTTGAATCATTCATTTTATTGGACTGTATTTTCAGCCACATACCAGAGAATATTCATTCTTGTACTGCCTGTTGCTATGGCAGACAATCCTCTGCACACAGTGTCATTAGACCTAGATCAAGAAGCAGATCACAACATTCAGATTAGATGACAGTACTGAACCCTGCAGACTAGCAATATTGGACACTGTGGCTTGGGTAGTTGTTTTTAAGACATTCATTTTTGTTTAAAAAGAAATATTTTTAGAGAGCAGAGAGAGATAAGTCTTCAATCTCTGGTTCACCCCCCAATGACAGCAACAGCCTAAGTTGAACTTCTAGGAAACCAGGAGCCAAGAGTCAAGAGCTTCTTCTTGGTCTCCCACATGGATGCAGACACCCAAACACTTGAGCCATCCTCTGTTGCTTTTCCAAGTCATAGGCAGGAGCTTGCTCAGGGATGGAGCAGCAGGCGATACCAGTACCAAATGCAGAGGGTTAGCTTTCTAGCTGCCTCAGTGGCCCCAGGTTTTGGCATCTTTACCTTCTGAACACTGAGATGACTGGAATTACCAATGACACATTACTAGCTTGGGAAAAGGTCAAAATTCAAGATCTGGAGCATGGTTTCTACCCACTATGTATTGCTTATGCAACATAATGAAGCAACAAAATCTGCAGGTGGAATCGTTACATTCTGGGATTATTTGTACTTGAACTCTGCATTTCATTCTTGTTCACCATTATGTATGCTGTTATATTTTGTTCTATTTCAGTTATAATGTCAGAGTATAATTTATGACAGGCAAACTTAATGGTTTTCTTTTTTTCACTGTGTCTAATTGTTTCCAGTTGTATCAATGTCGGTAGGTGTTTCTTCTACTTGCTTCTACTTGTGTTGAAATCTTACCCTAATGAAGTATTAAGCTTGTGACTGTGAAGTGAAATGGAAGTATACCATTGAGGGTCCAGTATAATAGTATAGCAAGCCAATGCTCCACTTGCTAGCACTGGCATCCTATATGGGTGCCTGTTCCTGTCCCAGATGCTTCATTGCCAAACCAACTCTCTTATTATTACCTTGAACAGCAGTGGAGGATGTCCAAGGCCTTGAGGCCCTTCACCCCCATAGAAGATCCAGAGGCAGTTCTGCATCCTGATTGCAGCTTGGCTCGGTCCAGGACATTGCAGCCATTAAGGAATAAACCATAGAATGTGTGTTTCTCCTTCTCTCTGTATAAAGGCTGTCTTTTCTAACCAATTAACTAACTCACTAACTAACCAACTAAGTATTTTTAAAAAGATAGAACATATCACTCTAAAAATTTAAAAAGACAAGGAAGGAAGAAGATAGGAGGGAGTCTGGTGAGGGAGTAGCACTATTTAACTAATTTGTATTGTGAAATTCATGAAATTTGTTCACTTCATATAAATAAATTATTAAAACCCAACTTTTCCAGAAGCATTTCTATATGATTTGCAAATCACAATTGTACAACAATTTAAGAACGTGAAGTCTTTGAAAATATGTCGCCTTATTTAAGCACAATTGAAAAGGTCTTTTCATTACATATATTATACATTCTAAATTTACCCTGCTAGAATTCTCTTTAAATATCATCATTTTTAGCCTTTTGAAACACAGCATTTACCTTTTACTGGGAAGTTGCTATTTCATCATAAAATGAATTCAAGGGTACTTTGATATTATTAGTATCTACTAGAGTAGGCTTTTATTGATACATTATGGACTGCACATAATAAAGGTATATTAAGTGTAATTTATTTATTTTGTCCATGATTGATTAGAGAAATTTATGGAAAATCACACGCTTTCTCTCAGGGTGAATAATAAGCTACTTGCAGACTTTATAAAATACTTGTTTCCTCCAAGTACATGTTCCATCTTACAGGTCAAAAGGAAACTAATGATGAAAAAAATATACAATGAAAAATTTAGCAGGACAAAATTCACCATGTATTTCACCTGGTTGTGTAAAAGTTTCCTAGGTTGGGAGGAATGACATGATGCATAGTGTTCATGAGTGCCTAACAAAAAATGTGGAAAGAGAAGAAGAATGTGAGGATAAAGGACAGAGAGTGAGTGGAAGCCAGGAGAAAGACAAAAGAAAACCTGGAAGGAGTGACCGGAGAAGGAAGGAAAAATACTCCAAACTGAAAAGATTTTGAGAAAGACTCCATTCCCTTCAAATTGCACCAGTTTATGAAATTTGCCAGCTGATCATCCATTATGATTCACATCTTATGTTTTTGCACTAAAAAGTTTGAGATAATATGCATATTTTTAATAGTAATGAAGTTGGGAGGAGCATATATATATTTTTTTGTAATAATGAAAGATGGATAAATTTACATCAGCACATTACTTAGGAGTTCTTTTATATTACTGCATATAATATTGAAAGTGTTCAGAAATATTACATTATCAACTTCAGTTTATGTTCCAATAATCTAGGTGTTGTTATGTGTTGTGTTAGACAAGAATAGTTACTTTGATGATTCTTGCCATGGTAAAGTGTAATAATTTGCATTTTTCTGTTTAAATCTTATAGTACATTTTTTCTTGCACTATTGGAAAATTTATGAAATCAATTGAGAATAGCATTTTTATGCAATGCTTATTTTATTTACCTTAAACATAAATACCGAATATGGAATGAAATCTGAAAATACTGAAAAATTTTGATGTCAGATAATGCTTGCCAAACTGAATCACCTTGAAACAGGCTTTATTGTTCCATGGCTTAAGTCACTGCTTGGAATGTCTGAATGTCATATTGGTGTACTGTCTACACTGCCTCTGATCCAGTCCCATGCTAAAGTGTCTGACGGACATCAGATAAAATGATATGAGATTTTAAATAGGACTTAGAAGGCAAAGATATTAATAGATAAAAAACAAAAATAATGTAAAATATATATACCCATATCAAATGAAAACACATGAAATTTAAGTTTAACTGAAATGTTAAAAATTTAATTTCAGAATTTTTCATAACAATACATTCCTAGATTTTTCCAGTTCTTAATATTTCAGGAAAACACATTTAAAGGGAAGGTGAAATTGATAATTTTATACTGAAGAAAAATGATACTACCACAAATGCAAAGAAGGATGGGAAATGGATCCTTCTATATTACATGACAGTGAAAATGCTGTGAGCAAGTTTCAGGAGTTTCTTATACATTGGGAAAATCTTTTCCTCACCAATTTCTACTTATCTTCTCCTCTTCCTCTCCCCTTACCCTTCTTTTTCTTCTTCCACCTCTTAAATATGTTCTTACTGACTTATTTGAGAAGTAGAGTGCCAGACACAGAAAGAGAGAGAAAAAGGAGAAAGTGGCACAGTAAGAGGTGGGGAGGGGTAGATAATCCTTCCTGTGCTTGTTCACTCTGTAAGTGACCACAACAGTAAGAGCTTCTCTAAACTCAGTACAGAAGCCTGGAACTCAACTTTATTTGAGATGTTCTCTGTTGTCTACCCAGGATTATTAACAAGAATCTGTGTCAAAAGTGAAGAACCCAAAACTCAAAATGGCTCTTGATTGTGGTTGGCATTTTAGCAAACATTGACAAAATAGATGATAAGGAAATTTTTTTTGGATTTTTGAGGTTGTATTTTATTTTTATGTTCCTGATTACATCGATTTTGTTAGGAGGATGAATAGTTATGCATGTGGATTCATCATTATATTAACGAAAATTCAGTTATGACTTTTTAGTGAATTTATGAATGGGAAAAAACTATAATAGTGGTAAATTTACGTTTTCGTATGAGAAGTCAAACTTCAAGAACAACTTAAATATATGACCAAATGTCTTCATCAATGCAGGAAGCAAAAAGCTTCATAAATTTCAAAACTTTATCATGAAAAATATTTTGTCTGCAAGAAGAAATCACTCCTATAAAGCAAAGTGATGAATGCAAGAAATGGAAAGAACAAACACACACACAAACAAAATGCGATTATATTTATACTGTTCTACTTGCTGTTTCCTCACTTCTATCTAGATGTAAGAGAGGATCACATGATCTTTTCCCCTGCTGAAATGTCTGACTGAACATTAAAAGCTAGATCTCAGGGCCTGGCACAGCAGCCTAATGGTTAAATCCTCTACCTTGCATCCTTCAGGATCCCATATGGGGGGCATTTCATATCCCAGATGCTCCTCTTCCCATCCAGCCCCTCTTGTGGCCCGGAAAAGCAGTCAAGGATTGCCCAATGCCTTGGGACCCTGCACCCATGTGGGAGACCTGGAAGAGGCTCCTGGCCTCAGACAAAGCCTCCGCTTTTGCCATTGTGGCGCTTAAAGAGTGAGTCAGTGGACGGAAGATCTTTACGTACTGCCTTCTCTTTGTGTGCCTGCCTTTCCAATAAAATAAATATTAAAGAAAATCTAAATTCTATTTTCCTTTCTTTTCCCGGTCTATGATGGCCAGGAGCATCCGAGGATGGAGAGCTACTGGTTCCTCCAATGAAGATAATGGCAAACACAGGCTCCCAGCTACCTGTGAATTTATGTCATAACTGAAATAGGAAATCAGTGGTTTAGTCCTGGTTTTATTTTTCATTATAATTTAATTAGTTTATTGTTTTACCAATAGTTACACCCACAAGCCACACCAAAATCTTAAAAACCATTAAGTTAATAGGAAAAAAATGGGCACTAGTATAAACTGGCTGTTCACAGAAGAGAAAGGTGAGATGAATCACAGATGCATGAAACTACAAATGAACTCTATTGCTTTTCTTCATGTGAGCCTCCTTGTTGAGGGAAGGATTCACTTCCTCCCCACCCTAGACTTTTCCAATGATTATATATTCTCAGGATACCATAGTAGTTCGCTTAAAAGGATGAGATCTAAGAGACTTAGGCTCATGCTGAATTGTCATTATAACCAAAGAAGTCACACGCTGTCAGCTCTTTCAGAGTTCAACCTCGCAAAGACTGGCTCTGGCTCAGTAATGGTAGAAACAAGGCAAGGGTTGGAGTTCTGGGAAGTATAGAGACTAGAAGTACCTCTTTGAAGCTGGTTGCCACCTGCCATTTAAATAACATCGCGAAAATTAAAAATAATACTATGTATTTTGGATATGCTCACACACGTAGTGAAATTTGAGGAGAAAATTGTGGCGAAGTCAAACAGCATATTTGGATGGCCATAGTCTCCAAGATACAGTAATGAAGGTAGGATTAGAGAGTTGTACATAAGATTGTCAACAAAGTTCATAAAATTTAACTGATAGGGAGTCTATATTAATCAAAGGTTATTATGAGAATTTGAAAGGTGTGTGTTATGTGTGAATGACTATTTTCTATTTATTCTTGCAGATTATAATGGCATGATATTAAAATAATCAATACAGATGGTTGTCATTTGCAGATTGCAAGGATGATATGTGATTTTGCTTTCTGACGTGCATTCAGTAAAAATGTCCCTTTGACAGGTGATGGCAAATGTTGGATTCCAACCTGAGTAACAGCTCTTGGAAGCCCCATCCAGTGTACCCTGTGAATCATCCTCTTTGATGAAGGACTCAATGAATTTCCTGGGAATGAAAAAGCAGATCTAGCTTAACTTTGATAATCTGAAAAGGCATATTCTGTCCACATATATCAAAATCTCATTTAGGTATCTTATCAAAATCCATGACAGCAAGAGCAGCAGGCCCTCTCCACCCGTAAGTTCATCTTGATATCTTAAGTCAGTCTGAGTAGACAATATTTACTTGGTAGTTGCAATCGGCCAGTTACTACGGTATGTACTCTGCACATACTATCTCATTTAATCCTAAGAAGAATCCTATGTTGGGCACCTCTACACAGGTACAATTGTTAGGGCAGAATAGTCAGGTAGGTTGCTATACAACTTGTCAATGACAGAGCAGAGGTTCTTAGGAGATCTCACAACCATGTGGTGCTTTTGTTGGTGATTCCTTTCGTTTGCCTTGCTTTTGACCATGTTGAATTACATTTGTACACTGCCCTCAGCTTTAAAAATGGCAAAATGCTAAAGCATAAACATTTCCATCGAGAGCTTGAAGGGTAGAGTCTAACAGGTAGCAGCTGCTAGGGCTGGACCCACTCAAATTCCTGCACTATCAGTGAGGTTTAAGAGGTCTCCAACAGCCTCTTCAGATGGAGTCCATGTACGGGTCAGGTGACAGGGCAAAGTGCATACAACTCACATTGCAAAGGCCAGTATAGGTCTGGAGATGTGCTCATGGTGCATTTTCACAGGTGTCATGGTCCATGAGGGGACCTGCCAGCAGGTGATGCTTTGTGTCAGTGCTAGGTGGTGAAGAAAAAGATGCAATTCCTACAGAGCAGTTGTTCAGCCAGGGCTTGCTCAGAAATTGCAGCAGAACCAAGGCAGTGTCTGCACAGACGTACGCTGAGCTGCATCCATCAACCTTCTGACATCAGTGTACATTCTGAACATGTCTTGTTTTGAGGGACTTGAACCTTACAGCTCAACAATATTCCCAGCATTTGTGTAGCCTCGTGGGTTAAGTTTTGCCTTCAAGATTAGCTAACACATTGTTTTGGCTGTATTTTACACAAATCCCAGCAGCTTTTTCTTGGATTATCCATAAGCAGAAGTTCTCGTTTAAATCACATTAAGAAGAAAATCTCTCCACTATTATAGTCGTGTGTTTTAAGCTTTTGATTTAGCACAGAATTGAAAGCCCCCAGGCTTTATCCTTCTGCTAGATCCTGGTCTATGCTTTACAAACTGAGATATAATTTGATAGTATAGAGCCTCTAGCTATTTTGCTTTGTCACTTAGAAGCTTAGGAGATCTAAAGCACTCTGAAAAAGTGTTGTGTAGCTGCTAACTCACTTCTGTGTCAGAGAAAAAAACAACCTACACTTTCTTTCTTCTTTGGCTTCTGATCATGTTCGACATGCCTTCTCAGACTGTCCAATGTTATGAATCATGTAGCTTCAACTCCGAAGCACACATTGTACAATATGGATTTTCATCACAAATGTGCCCTCTCCTAGCCTGGCAGGAAAAATCAGAGATGGTGAGCATACTGAAGGTTCTATTTTTCTCAGTGACTCTGTCCATAAATGTGTGAGCTTTGTTTGATGTTAGGAAAGGAATCAAAGTACAGGGTGATTGTAAGAAGTTATTAATTGAAAAAAGAAAATAAGTTCACTTTGATACGCTGTGTAAATTTTCCTCTGTAGGCATCTTGATATGATACAAATTATTATCTCAACTAAATCTTGTTGCCAACAATGTGTATTTCCCTTGAGTGGATCCTTGCTCCTGTATGAAAAATTCATTTTGGGAGATGCACTTGACATCTAGAATTTCACTTGGAATCAGCTAATCTACAAACAGCAATAAGTTTTCTTTCCTTTTTTTTTTTTATTGGAAAGTCAGATATACAAAGAGGAAGAGAGACAGAGAGGAAGCTCTTCCGTCCAATGATTCACTCACCAAGTGACCGCAACGGCTGGTACTACGCCAATCCGAAGCCGGGAACCAGGAGCTTCTTCTGGGTCTCCCATGCGAGTGCAGGGTCTCAAGGTTTTGGGCCGTCCTCGACTGCTCTCCCAGGCCACAAGCAGGGAGCTGGATGGGAAGTGGAGTTGGCCGGGATTAGAACTGGTGCCCATATGGGATCCTGGGGCGTTCAAGGTGAGGACTTTAGCTGCTAGGCCACGCCACTGAGCCCAGTAATAAGTTTTCAAAGGACATTTCCATTCTCCTGGCAGCAAGTACTACTGACAATAAAGTTTGTAAGTGTTGGTTATGTTTTGTTTTTTAGATATTGTCATGTTTAATTGTAAAAGATAAGTATAATTATTGACAATATTCTACTTCTACAGAGACTAATTCTTACGTTTGAAAGAATTTGCTAAGATCATAGCTTTAGCAAGGGTGGAGGTTAACTGCCACTGTCTGACTGCAGTCCTGGTTCGTCTCTATTTCCTTCTAGCCTTACTCTTTACAACCATTTATGAGAATGTTAGACCATGTGCACTCTTGCTTATTCTTCTTGAATATTTTTGTGCAGAATTTTATAATCTACAGGTTTTTAAGCTTATTGTATGTTTCTGCTAAGTTCCAGGTGTGAAACTTCCGAGTTCGGAATTTTAAACTTTCCTGTTGTGATTCTCCAATAGGCACAGATTTCCAAGTTAGTAAAAGCTGAGTCGCCATTAGGATGTACTATATTTACCATTTCCATTCATCATGTTTTAATATTGAAAATCTAAATCAGATGCTGCCTGAAAACAATCCCTGGTCTCAAGCTTTGACACACACTATTCTTTTAAAAGCTGATAAATGTCTGTGCTGGTGACACATTCATCATCAAAAGGTCGCAGTTCCAAAGGGGGGTGGTGAGTTAATCTGGGGAGATTTAGCTAAAGTTCTGCTCTCTCTTTAATAGATGCAGGACTGGCACTGTTAGGGCAGTAAAAGGACTCTGTTGTTCTGCAATTCTCATGGTGACCACAGATGCCAAAATGGACATTTACTCACAGATTAAAGCACTTTCTCGGATAAACACTGCTTAAGCCTTGAGAAAACAGCAGAGATACAAAATAGAAAGGCTATTGAAAATGCAATTATGAGAGGGTTACTATGCTTTATTATAAAGCATAAAACACAGTGATGACCATGCCATCTTAGGAAGTGTGGTGACAATTATTGTGCTAAATATGTAATTGACCATTGGTTAACAAGAACGAGGTGGCAATGGAAGTTGGCATTCCCAACTGATCAATTTTCTAAACCATGAGAATAAGACTTGACAATTTTTTATTTTGAATTTATATTGCAGGAGAGTATGCAAATATTACAAATTATACTCATTCTATTTATAGTTAACTTTTGCTCATATGAGAGGAAAGTTTCAAATTAAGGGCCAATAATTCAAAAAATCAATCTACTCTAGAAGATGTTCTGGAGAATGAGAAGACACTGCTACCTGTGGCTGTATAAAGGCTTCATTTTACCACTTTTAATGGATAATCTATACATTAAATCTTCCATTTTTTGGTTCACAATTCTACTTCTTTTTTTTTCTTTTTCTTTTCTCTTCAAGTCTCTTTTTTATTTAGTTTAAAGATTTTTTCTTTTGTTAAATTCCTTCTGTGGGTGCCACGGTTCACATTTTCCCTAAATGCTCCATGAAATTTGCACTCAGATTTTGGGATTTGATCTGATTTTCTTACCTTTACATTCAAAGCCCAACATGGGTTTAGCTACTGTGAAGGGAGAAGACGTATTTTTGGAAACAGTCTTCAGTTAGGCTCACTCAGTTCCTGCTGAGATCTTTTTTTCAGCAGTGATAACTCTCTTGTTTTTACATCATTCTTTAATGAGGGTCCAAACTACTAACTTGCCAAGAAGTTAGAGTTATCTGGTGAAAAGAATCCTAAGAAGGGTGGGCTTTTGGCTAACAGTCAAATTATTGATTTGGAAACTTACATATGCTCTCAGAGTGCCTGGATTCCAATCTTGGTAGCTTTCCCGATTCCAGCTTCCTGCTAATGAATGGGTTTGAAAGCCCTTAGATCCCTGCTACATGTGTGGGAGATGGTTACTGAGCTCTTAGCACCTCATGACCATCACACTGGAGGTTAGGAAACATGAATTTGGCAGTGGGACATATTTAGTATGTAACATTGTGCCTTTAAGAAGGGTGAATCCTTTGGATGTCACTTAATGTGTTTATCAGTCAAGGTGTTTGTGTGTCATGTGGTCTCTAGTTAGACTGGATTCCTTGGGGGTTGCATTGAGAAAGAAAGAGAGAGAGAGAGAGAGAGAGAGAGAGAGAGAGAGAGAGAGAGAGAGAATATCATGGAGCAGGATGGAGCTAACTGAAGGCCAAACCTCCAGTCTTTTATGACCTTGTATCAGAAGTTACATTCCAATCTGGTGGTTCATTTCTCAGAGGGGAGTTAGTTGCTCATGTTGCACACACTTAAGGAGAGATTTAATAAGTCTTATTCTGTCTTATTCTGTGCATTGGGTGATATAAAAAATGCTATAGATGTATTTTACTAGTATCACAGCCCATCAATTCATTAACTTCCAAGAATATTTGTGTTGTATGGAACCTTCGAGCAGGCAGATCACACATACACATTCACACACACACACACACACACACACACGAACAAGCAGTGCAAGTTCATACATAATCAAAAATATGACCTTATTACATAAAGTTACGTGAAGGAAACTGTTTGACTTTTCAAAAGGGTTTGTTCATTGAAAATAAAATTACCTTTGTGGTCATTTTAGCAGTAACCTTTAAGCAATCGATGGCCATACAGTAGCTGTAATCATTCTTTAAAATTAGAATTATTGAAAAGCTTTATTAATGCTGATGAATGAAGGAAAGCGATGTTGATTTGTAGCCATGTGAGATGATCGCAGGCAGTAAACAAGTGCCGACCTTGAAGAAATCACTCATTGTACCGTTTTCTAGGCTGTTCAAGTGGGCCAATTTTAAATAAATTCCATATACACACATACACACACACACATACACACATACACATACACACATACATAAAATCAGATACAGTTATGTATGTGCTTACCCAATGTGTTAATCTGAGTGACTCCTGGGTAAAAAAAATGGAAGGACCAATTAATGGCATACATTTTCAAAAATATTAAGTTACATATCTGTGAAGCTTTCTATTTTCAGCTTATGCTTTCTTTTTAATTTATCTATAATTTTATCTGTGTTTATTTTGCTAACCAAGCTAACATATATAGACATGCCCATGTAGATGAGGAAGAAATGCCAGTTCTGTATATGTGTCCTAAGCTTTCATTATTTAGTGAATTTTCATTGATGGTAGCAAGGGTAAGTCAAGAAGTGAATTGCTCAGGCATCAATTAATGGAAGGCTTGCATTCTCTAGAAGCATCACTAGCCTATTTGGTTCTTTAAAATGCAACTTGTATAGGCATTGTCACGTGGTATGGAAGATGTAATGCAGCAAAGCTCTTGAGCAACAATTTAGGGATAAGGAACAGAAACTTCAAGGGATTGGTGAAGACTGAAGTCGTGAGCCCCTGGCTTTGCTGGCATCATCACTTGAATACTGTTATGTATGAATAACTAGCTGGATTAATAAAACAACTATTCTAGGCAGGCAGAACTCACTTATTCTTATTATAAGTTCTATTTTCTGTTTCCGAAGATGAAGACGTATAAGTCAACGTGTTCGGTACAATCTGCCTTTTAGGATGATGAGCTCATATCAGAACTTATCTCCCTGGCTCTGATCCCTCCCCTTCCCAAGGGAAAATGTAAACTACTTTGAAACATGGGTCACATTCTCTACCGTGTCCTCGGGATCCTCTGTGGATGTCATGTGATTTCATACCGAAGGGCAAGCTGCTAGCACTGCTTTCACTTTAAGAAAGTGGACTGAGGGCATTTCATCAATACGTGTTCAATTTCAAGAAGAATTGTTCCTTGTCAATTTATAGGAAAAATATTGCTATTGATGAAACATTTCTTCAAAGCTTTTTTTTTTAGAGGCAAATTTTCAGAGAGGCACAGAGATCCTCTATCTCTGATTCAATCCCTAAATGAATACAACAGTTGAATTTAAGCCAATCTGAAGCCAGAAGCCTGGAACTTTTTCTAGGTCTCCCACACGGGTGCAGGAGCCTCATCCGCTGCAGCTTTCTCAGGCCATAAGCAGAGAACTGGATCAGAAGTGGAGAAGCTGGGACACGAACTAGTGTCCATGTGAGTACTGGAGCTGCGGGCGGAACATTAGCCTTCAATGCCACTGTACTACCACCCATGAAACACTTATTCCTTACTATCAGCATTTTTTTTTTGCTCCTTCTATGTTTAGTAACTAGAAATGTTTGCGTTTGTTCATTTGAATCATGGTGCAATTTCTGTTTCTCTATTATCACAGTTGTAATGGATTGATTTGTATTGGATGCACAACTCTAGCTATATGAGGTACTTTCTAGGCTATTAAATGAGAGGCTGCATCTCTATACTAAGAAAGACAATGTTCAAATTTTGCATCTTTTGGCTTACAGAGATATTTCATGTCCACAAGTGTCCCACAACCCCAATGGCATTCTTACAACAAAAGAAAAAAGAATTGAAAAAGAGAAATTAATTGATATGACCAGAATCACTGTATTGCATTGCACCAGTTCTAGTCTTGGTTGCTTGTATTCCCATCAAGCTCCCTGCCAAGTCGCACAGGCTGCTGGCACCCATGTGAGAGCTGGAATTTCTTGATCCTGAATTCAACCTGCTTAGCCCCGGCTGCTGCAACAAGTTGTGAAATGAATCAGCAGGTAGGAGGGCATCTCTCTCTCTGTCTCTCTTTGCCTGCCTTTAAAACGAATCAAGCCTTAAAAAATAAAATAAAATGATAAATAAATAAATTGACACCTTCAGTACTTTAGGTCGATAAATCCAAAAATTTTGAAATGTTACCATAAAACAAAATCTTGTTGGCTTGATTATCAGCACTACCTATTAAATAATAAACTGCCATGATTGAGAAAACTGATGACAATTTTGAATTTGAGAAGTGAAAAAATATGAAAGGATAGGTTGTATAGTGAAAAAATGTGTTCTCATTAAATAGGTTTGTTCTCCATTTCCTTCTTTTTCCCATTTTGTAGTAAATAATATGCTGTGTTTATATTTTTACTCAAGTTACTGCTTCCTAGGAATTATTGCAAAGTGTTACAACTTAGCACAAACTATCTCCTAACTGTCTTTGCTTCTTGTCACTCAGGTGTTCTCCATATTGCTAGCTCCTCACTCCCGACACTCCAGTTGCTTCTCCAGGTCATTCTACCCTGACTTGTTTCTCCCACTACCCATTTCCAGTTCCCATTGCCATCTCTTTGTTTTCCCACAGCTGCCAGTTAAATTTGATTGCCCTCTGCATTTTATCTTACGTCTCTACTTTCTCTCTCAAAGTTCTCTCTCTAGAAAAATATATCCATTCCTCTGGCTTCAACTTCTATTTATATTCAGGGATTATAATATGTTTCTCTGCAGGCCAGACCTATCTTAAAATTTCCAGTTATTCTGCTCTTAACCAACTAGAGCTGCATTAGCTCAGGATCAGGTAAATCAGTTCGATTTTTGGTCCTCCTTGAAATTTTTGTTTTTCTTCACTTTTTATGGCACCACAGTTTGCTATCCACAGCTAACCTATCATTTAAGCTTGCAAATTTACTGTCACCAGTATAAAATTACATCCATACTTGCCTTCCTTATGAAATGTAGTTTGAGGTACTGTGGTCAATTTCATATGAATTATATTTGTTTTAAAATTATTCACCTCTATTTCCCTGGCATTGTCACAGAACTTGGTTCCATTGATTGGTCTTGATGGACTATCCATGCAAAACACTCCAGGTGACTCATATTTCTGTATGCAGTGTATTTGTGAGAGTATTAAACTCTTCCCCCGATTTAGAATTATTTGTCATGCAATGGGTACAATTTATTTAGATGACATGAATATTTCAGATTTCTCAATAGAGCTTGGTATTGGTTTCTAATACTGTTCTAAAACTTGGATTTACTTTTTCTCATTCCATTTAGCTTTTGTTTTTCTCTGTTATAAAAATCTTCTTTCATCATTCTACTTCTTATTTCTGTTTTTGAAATTCAATTTCCATGTTCTGTGCTTACAATTTTATGGGGAAAAAAAATCATCCTATGTTAGGCTCAGAACAGGGTTTCTCAAAGGCATTGTAATCACCACATGCAATGTGACAGCATTCTTGGTCTCTGCCAGGAGATGGCAGTAGCACATCCTAGCCTCGGAAAGAAGAAAAATGGCTGTGGGCATTGACAAATATGTACACGCGGTGTGGAGGAAGATGTTTGGCTGAAATTTTACTTTTTGAGAGTCACTGGGCTAGAGTATCTCAAATAAAGTAAAAAAAAAATTGTAATTCGAAATACCTTGACAAAAATTCTCGTAGTTTCCCCACCATGTACTATATGTTCATATATGTGGGATGTATAGACACATATACTAACATTTATGTAATTAGAAATCAAACAAGTTTAGGGGCAAAAATATTTTGTGGATCCCTTAAAATATTGCATTTGTATTATTAAGGCAAAATAATATGAATATTGCAACTAATAGAAGACATTTTTCTTAATCTTATGAGCAGCAAATCTAGACTATGTCAAATGATAGATAACAGAATAAGATTTACAAACCCTAGCAAGACATGTTTCATGCCAGTGTCATTTTAGAATAAATTGATGGTTGCTGAAACTTAATTTAGCTTGAGCTTCTTCTGATCATGTTTATAGTTTCACAGACAGCCACGTTCAGTGCAATTTTACTATATATTACAGGAAAGATGTCAGCCCGAAGTAAGAATTCTGCTTTAAGTTTTTTGATATTTAGGAATCACTATCAGATTGTGCTAGGCAAGGATTTTAATCAAAAGCTTTTGCTTAATAAACCACATGGTCCCTGAAATAAAAGTACCAACATGAGTTTCCACATTTTACTTAGGCATTTTCTAAAGCACATCTGCCAGAATAATTAGATTTAGTGCACTGCATGCAGCTTAATATTAGATGAAAAGGTTCAACCACAGACACAAGAGATGTACAGAAAAATGATTTTAATTTTATTGTATAAATAAAAGTTCATGTTCTATCAATTTATAAATAAATCTAGATTAGGATAGCTTGGGTCATGCAAATAATGAACTTCTATTTCTGAAGATTATGATGACCCAACTCATATTTAATAAGTAGTTTTTGCATGCTCAAGTAGAAATTAATTATTGCATTGCAGTTACTGGGGAAAGGATGAGAAGGACATTGATGATGAAATAACACAGGCAATTTGGTTAAAATTCTGCCACAAGCTTTAATTTACATCAGCCACCTCCTTAAGCATGATTGCAACTTGACCTACATCAGTGTCTTTTTCCAGTAATTTTCTTAATTCTCTTCGGCCCATGGTGAATATAAATATTTTTAAGCATTATATTAAGTAAAGCAAATAGCCATCCAGTTTCTGAATGCATGTGGGGTTTGCTTCATTTTGACTCACTAGATCAGTTCTTGATAGAATATAAAACAGTAAAGCAAAGTTGTTGACATTCCAACGTGGGTGACAGCTAGAGTCCTGGCTACTGCAATACAATTTTATTTTTTAATTGGAAAGAAGCTACAGGGGATTTGTCTTTCTGTGTCTGTATTATCACACTCAACATGATTTTCTCTACTTCCAACCATTTTGATACCAATGTTATGATTTCTTTATTTGGATAGGTGAATAATGTTTCACTGAATTTATTTTGTACATGTATCTCATTTCATTTATCTATTCACCAGATGAATCTTGATACTGCCTAAAGAAATTTACAAGTTCAATGTAATCCCTATCAAAACACCGAAGACATTCTTCAGAGAGTGAGCAAAAAAAAAAAAAAAAAAAAAAAAAAAAACTCCTAACATTCATATAGAATCACAAAATAATTAGAAAATTAGCCTGAAGAAAAAAATCAATCCAGAAAACAAGGTGTGAACATTACAATACTTGATTTCAAAGGAAAACATACAATTGCTGCAATGAAACCAAATAATTCTGGCATAAATTTGGCAGATAGGTCAATGAAACTGATTAGACAGCCAGGAAATTCAATCTTGCAAATACAGATACCTGAAGGAAGGGAATGAAGTAAGAAAGAAAAAGAAAAAGAGAATCAAGATACTCCACGTGCTGGTTCACTCCTCAGATGGCTGCAAGGAAGCCAGGATCTTCATTTGGATTCGCATCCTGGAGGCAGGGCTCTAAGCTTGCAGTTGGGCGGAAACATCAGCAGGAGTCTGGATCCAGGTGGGGCAGCTGCAGCTGGAAAGGCTGCTTATTTGGGATGTTGGTGGTAGTTAAACTTACTACGCCATGGGAGGGTTTCAAAGATCTGCATTTAAAATGAAAAACTGTGACATTGCTAAAAAAAAAAAAAAGAAAAACACTTTAAGACACTGGATTGGATGATGGCTTCTCAGACCAGACCCCCCAAAGCACAGACAAGAAAAGCAAAGTAGACAAACAGAACTATATGGAGCTGGAAAGCATTGATAGAAAACAATCAACATTGAGTTTTACCCAACTTAAATTACATCACAGAAAAGAAAGATCGCTGAAAAATATTTGGAATTTATTTAAGGCAACTGTGGACAAACAGCATTGCTTATTTAGGTGCCAATGTTTTAAAATTTAATTTACTGGTATGGCAAACCTTTACATTTTTTATAGAAACATCATTTGTGAGTGATTACAGCATTAAGAAAAGCATTACATCTGCAAAATCAACATCCTTTGAAGATCATTTATTCAAATAAAACCTTAGAAATACAAATACTTTTCAATGTATTTCAACTCCAGAAATTATTTTCATAGTGGAGTTAATAGGCTAATACTTACTGGTATTTGACAACTTTTACAGAAGCCTTGGCAGGCTAATTGTTCATAATATTAGGTGACTTTCCACAGATCAAATACCTTTGCAGTTACTGTCAACAAACAAACATTTTTGTAAGAAATTATTCTTTGACAGCTTCATTTTGTCTCTGAAAACACATTATATATATATATATATATATGAATGACAGGTAGAAAGACTTAATTATGAGCATAGTTTAGATTCAAACTTGACCACATTGTGGTTTTGATTGCAATGAGGACTGTGGTATGTTTCATTTATCTCCAATGACTCTAGCTCCAACTTCATTCCACCTTAGATTTTAGCCAACTTTCAGCCATGTTCTGATGACTGGTTTTACTAACTTGTGTCCAACCGATATAAGCCTTGGCTAGGAAGGCTTTACCAAAACCTCACTAGCTCTAAAGACGAGATCATATGAAGTACAGTTTAGACAATTTAGTTGTGACACAGCACACAATCTCTCCTATCCCAATAGAGAATGTCCTTGGATATTGATGCTGTCTGCCTTCTACTTTCTTGTCCAACTGAATTCCAAAGGTCACAGTCCCCGAGAGTTGAGCTCCATGGAGCTTGTGGCTACACTAAACTGCCTGGCTATTGAGACAGCTGAACAGCAAGTCAAAGTACTGAATTGGCAAGTTTGCTGACTCCACTCAGGCCTTTTTGGTTCATTTTCTGCATGCCCTTTGTACAGCCAAAGTGCTTATCTGGCTGAAAAGCAGCACAAAACTGAACCTGCCATCATTCCAGGCCTTGTTCTTTTGTGACTTGTAACTGGAGCATGCTTCACTGATGTGGCCAAGTTCAGAAGTCCAGCGAGCTTGCCCATCACTTGGACATCGATACTGATTGTCTCTTTTCCATCATTTACACTATCTCTTCTCATTCAAACTCTACTGGGAAAGAGTTTTCCATTCAACTGCATCATTGACCAACAAAGTCCCAAACTGTTACCATGCGTAAACAATTGTGATGGCACTAACATTCTAGCACCCTC
Source organism: Ochotona princeps (assembly GCF_030435755.1). Lineage (NCBI taxonomy): Eukaryota > Metazoa > Chordata > Mammalia > Lagomorpha > Ochotonidae > Ochotona > Ochotona princeps. The sequence goes on from NC_080854.1 coordinate 29,335,353, forward strand.
GAAATGGCCTTCTGAATATTTCTACATTCTTCAATATAGATTATGAAAATATTTTTCTCACATGTTTCATTTTATAGCATATGAAATGTTTATTAGTGCTCCAAAGTCAAGGAGAGCACAGGGAAGTATCCCAGACTCATTAGGTAATGTCAGTGATCAGCTGCATTTATAATGGCTGTATTGCCATTCTGTTACACAGTGGTGATACAACAAAATGTTCTTATCAGTCCGAGCATTCCTTATTTATTGGTATCTAACTTTCTAGTTTGTCCTCTCATTTTCTCATTGGCTGCTTACCTATATCTCAGCTGACTGAGTAACACTGTGACAGATCAATATTGCCTACGTCATGTCCATTTTCAACATGCCACGGATAAGCTTAGGTCATTCTTTCTGCTTTCAACAACTATAATGAAGAATATCTTTTGAAAAGCTATTGTATCATCAAAATTGTAAATCTCTATATTCGAATATGGAGAAAGAATTCTAACTAAATGTTCAAGCTAAAAATGTTATCTAATCAGTAACATATCCACTGAAGAGAACTTCCTTTTCAGAACTGTTTACAATAAGCAATTGTGTGATGCTGCAAAGAAAGTATGAAATAATGTGTGAAATATAATCTCAACATTGTTAAGGTAATTAAAATTGGCACAGAACATACCATTTGTATTGTACTTAGGTAATGTTCAATAGGCACTATTCTATTCATTTGTAAGCACAAAACCCATAGAACTTTGCATTTCATTGTAAATATCATTATTGAAAAAATAATTATGGAATCATGCATGTAGATCCAGTATCTATAACTTTTAGTTCTTAATTATTTACATTGATAGACTGCAATTTCTCAAAATATTTTCTCAGTAAATTATGAATATTAATTAAATGGATGAACATATTTCTAAAATATATCATTTCTAGCAGTCTTTATAAATTAGAATCTTATTTAAAGATTTAACTATAGAAGTTTAAAAATAATAAATAAAACCTCTTTTTTACTTATAAGAATTCTGCAAATTGCCAGTCTATTACCTCACATAGCTCCCACATTTTCATCAGGAATGAAAGACACCATATCTCTCCATCAGTGATATTTACATGTGACTTCGATTTCAAGGTAACATTTTATGTCACATTATGTTACATCATGTTTCTCTTTCCAGCTATGGTAAAGTGTGGATAATTTAAAACAATGTACTAGCTCATTAATTCAACTCTATTTGAGGAGCCATAAGGATTCTGTACATAACTTCTTTTAACATAATTTCAACCAGATTCAAGGTATAATAGAAATTGGGCTTTGGATTTAGTTAAAATTATGATTTCTTTTTTATTATTAAGAATGAGATCATGAACAGTGACTGACTAGTAGTGATCTCTGTTTACATATGAAAAAAGGCATGGAATTAAATCCTTTTTTAAGCTATATTAAAATTTAATGGAAAGGTAGATTTACAGAAAGAAAGAGAGAGATCTTCCATTTGCTGGTTCACTCCCCAAATGGCTGTGACAGCTAGAGATGTTTGAGGTAAGGGACAGGAGCTTCTTCTGGGTCTCCCACATGGGTGGAGAGTCGCAAGAATTTGGACCATCCATCATTGCTTTTCTAGGCCATAAGCACAGAACTAGATCAGATGTAGGGTAGCTGGGACACAAAACGACACCCATATACAATGCCGGTGCTTGCAGGTGGAGGGTTAGTTTGTTGGGTAACAGACTGGCCACTAGAATTAAATCTTTAAGCAATAGAATGAACCAATGGGATATGAACAGGCAAAAATTGAAAAAAAAATTTTGTCTCAGTAAAGGAACAAGGTGTGATTTGTAGATGGGTGCTTGTTTATTGATAATATAAGCAGAGAGTGACTAATAAGTAAAATATTCTGAATGTAGAAAACAATAGCAACACAATATGTTTAATCACATTCCATTTGGCATGGTTTACTTTCTCTACAGATCTATGGTTACAAACAAATTTACATTTGCATTCACAAGTGCTTGATATGGAAGCTTTACAAATATAGGTATCAAGAGAAATAATAGAGTACAAAAAGTTCAGTAATTGCATGTGTATTTGTAGAACATGGATATTCAATAATTTATAACACACTTATTATCTTTTAGAGTTTGATAATTCAGAGAAATGTATTGTCCCATTAATATCAAAGCCAGTAAAACTATAAAAATAGCCAACAAGTAGTTAGCAATGAAAATCGGAGCTCTAAATTTGTTTTTTAAAATTTTCCAAAACTGGTTGTAGGGAGGGTCTCCTATTCCTAACATCACGCACACTTGCTCACGGTTCTGCGGCACGGCATCGCTGCACAACAGCCTGCTGTTCGGCTTTACTGCTCTGTGCGGAGTGTAGGCCACGGGGATGTCTCTCTATGAGAAGATAAAATGGATCATGCAGGACCACTGACCTACATTTCCTTTACAGAAAACTCTCCACTCCAGTAAACACACCCTCCTCTATGCAATAAATAAGCGATAGACAGATAGAGTCCATAGATTTATTTCTAGAGAAGCATCCTGGGGCAAAAAAGATAAAATTTTGCAATCTATTGTGTATAGTTCATTTTTGAGTTTACAGCAATAGATTCAAGAGGTCCTCAAAACCACAGTGGTAAGTGCATGTCATGAAAAGGACCCTGATTTCAAAATTAATTCCTACATGGAAATAAGCTTGTATTAACTTGTCTTAACATGCTATAACAGGATCTGTTTTGAGGTGTTTGAAAATATAAACCAGCACTTCCAAAATATCCCATATAAGAGTAATAAGAGTTCTACGGTTTTGCAGCAAAACTCCAGATTTATAAAGAAGCATGGGTGAAAGAAAATGATGAAAGAATGGATGTTTTTGGAGGAGCTTACTCAATTTGCCGTTAAGTCACTAGTTTACAAAGGAAAATTTGACTTCAAAACTGAATGAAAGGATCTTGAAGATGAACCCTAGAGGGGTAGACCAATCACATTATCTTATGAGGAGAAAAAATACAAAATAAAATAGAATAAAATATAAAGTAGAATAAAATAGGTCTGTGTGGTATTAATGTAAAAAAGACTCCCCCCACCTGACTAAATTTCTAGAATCCTCAGTTCATTATAAGTACTAAATAGCTGGTATCATTGTTTATAAATTATCTTCTACTTGATGATACTTTTATTGAGGACAAAATTGATTTTTTTTCTAACTTCTGCGTTTTCTTTCATTTCATTTAACTTAATTCCATTCTCCATGATTCTTGTGTGTCTATTTAAAATATATATATATATATGACTTCCAAGTTAGAGTTACTACAGTGGGAGAAACAGAGTGCCATCTTCGATGGTTTCCTCAGGCCATTGCCAAGGGGCTGGATTGCAAGTGGAACAGCTGGGACTGGAAGTGGCGCCCATATTGGTACTGGTGCCACTGATGGAGAATTAGCTTGATGTGACAGCACACTGGCTCATCCACGAACATTTTGTAGTCTCCTTATACAGTTTAATAAATTTACATGTTGCATACATTCAGGTTCCTTCTGCATACACTCTACCCTTTAAGGTAAGAAAGAGTTAACTTTCTTTCTTTAGGTAAGAGTTAAGAAACAATTAATGTGTTACATTTACCTCAAGAAAAAATAAGTATGTTATTTAAGTTCAAAAATTACTACTGAAATGCATGTTTCTGAAAAAAGGCCATTGTATTTTATTATATGTATTCTACAGTAATTGTGTTCCCTTATGTAATTTCATATTCACTATTTCAAATGCTTTCATTACACAAGATCGTTACGGAAATGGCTTGTACACAGAAAATTTTTTTTTACTACTTTTTAAAATAATCACAGTGTATGAGCTCCATGTGTGTTGAATTATTTTAGCACATTCACTCTAACTGGAATTCTTAAATAGAATATGCATTTTCATAATGCTGATAATACTCCTTTATTTCTTTTGCTGTTTTAGTTCTTACAATATTCACCGATAATGGTAACTATGTGTTCATTGTGATTATCTGTAGATATATACACAGTTTTTAAAATTAAACAATAATGTTTAAGTGAAAATTAAAAATAAAGTCACTTTTTCTATCATTGCAGCATACTGAATTCTTCCATCTTACATAATGCTTCCAAAATGACTATTACAATATTTTGCTTAAGGAAGAGATAGTAGACAATCAATATTATTAATTATAATACAAATGAGGAGACATAAACAGCACACAATCTTATTAGCCTCTCTCCCGTCCCCACATGCTACACGGTCATTAATATCAGTACTAAGTGAAGAGAAATGTTCCAGATATGTAATATTGGTGATAGGAAAAATGTGAAGTATTAATTTAATATAAAACCCAGAATCATGATATCATGCTTTATTTCCATATCAGGGGAAAATGCTATAATATAAACTGACTTTAAATAACTTCTCAATTATTTGCACAAGAGCTTATTTTCTATTTTGGTAAGAATAAGAAAAAAAATTCATCTTCTCAGCTGAATTATGGCATTAAAAAATCTGTGGTATACTGGGCTTGGCGTGATAACCTAGCAGCTAAAGTCCTCGCCTTGAACGCTCCAGGATCCCTTATGGGCGCCGGTTCTAATCCCGTCATCCCTATTTTCCATCCAGCTCCCTGCTAGTGACCTGGCAAAGCAGTCCAGGACGGCCCAAAGCCATGGGACCCTGTGCTCTCAAGGGAGCCCCAGAAGAGGCTTCAGACTCCTGGCTTCAGATTAGCTCAGCTCCGGCCATTTCTGCCACTTGGGGAGTCAATCAACGGATGGAATATCGTCCTCTCTGTTTCTCCTCCTCTCTGTATACCTGACTTTCCAATAAAAGTTTTAAGATAAATAAAATAAAAAAAAATTAAAATAATCATCCAGGAGGGGTTTAAATGGCCAGACCTCTGTCTCCATCAGTGTTTGGATGTCAGCTCTCCTAGAAAGAGCTAACTGTGCAGCTGACAGCTCCTGCACTTCACCCAATCCGTGAAGAGGGTGACAACTGAAGGTTGATGTGTAATAGTTCTTCCACTATCCAGGGAGAATTCCTTTCTTGAACTGGAATATGTATCTACCTCAGCATATTTGCTTCCATTTCTTGCAAAATCTATTGTTTTTTTTTTGTTTTGTTTTGCTTTTTGATGTTTAATTTTAAATGCTTATTTCAACATGAGCAAATACTAAGCTTTCCAACAGTTTAGGACTATTAAAAATAATAATTTCTTCTATGCATGCAGTTTCACAAATTCCTTCACACATAAATGAGGACTGAAACAGATCTTTGATATTAACAACTTGACTCGCTTGTTAACCAAATGTATAGTGCAATACACTTTGGTGTAAGTTTCTAACTAATTTCTAAGAAAGCACTGCCAAATCAATTAGTTTCCCTACATGTCCTGATATCCAGGTTGATGTGTAATTTCAAATAGAGCAAACTACTTGACTTTGAAATGTTCTCTGTGCAGAGAGATGGGGTACATTTTTAAATACTTACTAAACGACACGCAGGCCTGAGTGATTTATTGGCTGTCTGCCATTCTTGAATGCTTGCCAGTCAGCGTTACATGTGGCATCTTTCAGATAATGTGGGCTCTTTCAAGTCAGTACTTTTCACTATAAAATGCAACTGAAGACCATGAAAAGTGTGGTGTTTATCTAAACGGGGCAAAAGACTTATTTCAAAGGTTCCAATCTTTCAGAAAATAGTCTCAAGCAATGTATTTCAATAATGTTATTTCCATAGATTTTAGCCCCGAGATACAGCCCTTCCATCCTGAAGAAAATGACTTATCTAATCATGATGAATTTCAAAATCCTTTCATCATTTAATGTTCAAATTGCAGGCTGGAATTGGCAACTAGAAGTACTTGAGAGCTTTCAAAAAGAAGCCAGTCATTTTTCTTGACTTTCTACATGCCATGCTCAGTTGTAGAAAAATCTAACTCAAAACACAAAAAGGATATTGAAAAGAATGAAGAAGTTTGCACCCTGTAACCTGGGCTATTTCTGATTTACCCTGTGGTAAAGCATTTATCATTATAATAGATATTAGATTTTCAAGAACACCTAAGTTTTGGCAATGCTGTTTTGCTTTTCAAGTATTGAAATAAGCAACACTATCAGAAAATAATTTGAACATTAATAGAAAAGAAAGCACTCAAAAAGTTTAACCTCAGACATTTTTAATATAGTTCATAAAATGCTACCTTGAGTATCGTATTTTAAATTCATTTCTAAAAATTCATCAGTTATTTTTCTATAATTATATGCTCATTGAAGGCACAATTGTAAATGTTAACATTTTGTTGAATTTTTAGATTATTTGTAAAAATTGGTATTTCAGTTGATGATAATTAAAAATTTCTTTTAGGGACTGATGCATGGTTAAATTGGCAAATCTACCACTTCCAAGCACTGAAATCCCATACGGTCACCGGTTCATGTCCTGGCTGTTCCGGTTCCCATCCAGCTCTCTGCTTGCAGCCTAGGAAAAGAATGGAGAATGCCCCTAAGTCTTGGGACCTGCACCTGTATGGGAGACCAAGAAGAATATGGGAGACCAAGAAGAAGCTCCTGGCTCCTGGCTTCCGGGAGTGAACCAGTGAATGGAAGACCTTTCTTTGTTCCTCCTTTCCTCTGCCAATCTGACTTTCCAATGAAAATAAATCAATCTTTAAGAAAAAGTTTCTTTTAAAATAGACTTTGATCAAAACATATGTATATATTTACCATATGACATCAGTAAAACAAAAATGAAATATTACATAATATGTACTAAATTATAAGAAAACATGAAATATACCTTACTTATTGTTAACACTCTGCTTACCTGTTTATTGCATTTACATAGATATACATACATTCACTTTACAAAATTAAGGAATCAAAATGCACACAGACTTTAAAATTATTCTGCTTTGAACATATATGCAATGAACATTTGTACATAAACTTTTTCCAACTAGAAGAATTAACGCCATGAATTTCAGAACCCTTTATATAACTCAAATGTTTTACAAAGCTTATTTTTTGAAACATTTATTTATTTACTTTAAAAGTCAGAGTTACAGAGACGGAGAGACAGAGAAAGGTCTTCTATCCACCAATTCATGTCCAGATGGCTGCCGTTAATAGGGCTGAACAGGCTGACACCAGGAGCTCCATCCAGGTCTCTCATGTGGGTGGCAGAGGTCTGGACACTAAAACCACCCTCTATTGCTTTCCCTTAACAAGAAAATGAATTCCAAGTGGAGCGGGTCACACATGAACTGGAACCCATATGGAGTGCTGAAGTTGCAAGTGGTGGTTTCACTAGCTAACACCCAGCAACAGCCCCCAAAGCATATATTTTTTAAAAGCTCACTTACTGTTTTGCCACACAGTCTGAGAATGAATCATTTTCAAAAAAAGATGAAAAGTTTTTATTTTTTAGTTGTGAGATTGGCATTAAAAAAATCATTTTAAAGACAGGCATTGACATAGTCCACCTTAGAGTGCCCGTTTGCCCAGTGGATTCTGCAGCCACCTCATCGTGCTTGGAATGGCAAGATTGACAGTGATTCGTAACTGTTGAACTATCAAAACCACTTGAGCAAGACCCTTGGAGCGTGCCCCACATCCGGGACCTGGGGTGGGTGGGAGGCTGGGTGGGGCTGCTCCCTTTATCCCCCCCTTAATCCCAGATACAGGAAAAAAAACAATGTGAAAATAATAGTCTTGCCCACTTTCCTGTAGCCCTTGAACCTTTGTGCCCTAATTAACTATGTAAAGATTGTCAAAATAAAGAAAAAAAGAAAAAAAAAAAGACATGCATTTATATGCTAGGCAGAGTTACAGAGACGGAGAGCTAGAGGAACAAATAGATTTTGTATTCACTGGTTCACTCCCAAATGGCCACAGTGGCCACAGCGAGGCCAGTTGTAGGCCAGGGACCAGGACATTCTGCTAAGTCTCTCACATGGGTACTTGTTCTCCCCTCCAGTCTTACAATAGGTGTCTTCATGCATGCTCAGAAGTCCATCATATTGCCAGTGAGCTGTCTCCCAATGATGTAGGAGACTATCTGCCATTTCGCTGAGTCCATTCTTGTACTGCCTGCAGGGGGACATACTTGTGTCTGTTCCTACCTACGAACACACTTATTTCTGCTAGGTTTCCATTATATATCCCCTTAGGTTCAGTCCATCATGGTCTGAGAAAAAAAAAAAGTGTATTTTCATCTCCATGATGTTATCAAACTTGTAACAAAGGTATCAATGTGACGCTAGGGTGGTGCAAGAGTATCCAAAAATTTCCTGTGGAAGTTTAAACAAACATGTGGAATGCCTCACGAATCTGCATGTCATCCTTGCGCAGGAACTATGTTAATCTTCTCTGTATTGTTCCAATTTTAGTATACGTGCTGCCAAAGTGAGCATAACAAAGATTTACTTCTTTTAGAAAGGCATATGCACAGAGAGAAGCAGATACAGAGAGGAAGATTTCCCATCTGCTGGTTCACTCCCCAACTGTCTGCAACAGGTGTCCCAGGTGGGTGTACTGTCTGAAGGCTTTGGGCCATCCTCCACTGCTTCCCCAGGTCACAAGCGGGGAGCTGGACGGGAAGTTGAGCAGCGAGGACACCAGCTGGTGCCTATCTGGGACCTGAGTGCTTTCAAGGTGAGGATTCAGCTGAGGAGTCTCAATCCTGCTTGGCTAAGAGGTTGTGTGAGCAAGCTCCTAGGCCTAGCAGCCTGCATAGGACAAGTCACGAGGACAGAATATTTTTCAAGGAAAAAACCGCTGGTGTGTCTTTTAGATAATATTTGCTCACATAAAGTGAGTCCCCATAGCCACTGCCTCTATGCAAATGAGGTCATGAAAAACTGTAATTCTGATTGGCTTGTTAGCTGCAAGTCTGATTGGCTGGTTGACTGTAATTCTGATTGGCTGATTGTAATTCTCATTGGCTGGTTGACTGCAATTCTGACTGGCTGATTGACTGTAGTTCTGATTGGCTAGTTAACTGTAATTCTGATTGGCTGTTTGACTGCAATTCTCATTGGCTGGTTGACTGTAATTCTGATTGGCTGGTTGACTGCAATTCTGATTGGCTGGTTGACTGCAATTCTGACTGGCTGGTTGACTGTAGTTCTGATTGGCTAGTTAACTGTAATTCTGACTGGCTGTTTGACTGCAATTCTGATTGGCTGGTTGACTGTAATTCTGATTGGCTGGTTGACTGCAATTCTGATTGGCTGTTTGACTGCAATTCTGATTGGCCAGTTGACTGTATAAAAACCCTGCAGTTCTCAGCCTCAGGGTCTCGTTCCAGAGTCTCTGTGGTGCTGATGGATGTTGAACATAGTGGGGCTCTTCTGGGGTCCCCAAGGTCCTCACGGCTGATTTGAAGGGCGTGTGTGGTGAGTCTCACCTTACTTTGTTTAAAACTCTTTGCTGGCTGGCTAATTGGTCTTGTTTTGTCTTTGAATTGATGTGTTATCTGCATTTGTGGCAATAATTCAATATTAAATCGGTTTGCTGAATTTTGAATCAGGCCACTAAATTCTAAAATGTAAGGGACCATGAGACAGCCCCTTACCTAATTGGGTAACCTAAATTGGGACTGTGGCAGGGGTCCTCCCTAAACTAAATTTTGGTTTCTTTGCACCTAGGGGAGCGGGTGAGTCTCCTCTGGTTCAGGTGTTTATTTTCTGTGTGCCTAAGGGAACGGGTGAGTCCTGTTTGGTTCAGGTGTTTGTTTTCTGTGTGCCTAAGGGAGCGGGTGTTGTTTTTCCTTGCGCTTAGGGTGTTGTTTTTCAGGTGTTGTTTTTCCTTGCGCTTAGGGAGTGGGTGAGTGGCGTCTGGTTCAGGTGTTTTCTGTGTGCCTAAGGGAGCGGGTGAGTCCCGTCTGGTTCAGGTGTTGGTTTTCCTTGTGCTTAGGGAGTGGGTGAGTGGCGTCTGGTTCAGGTGTTTTCTGTGTGCCTAAGGGAGCGGGTGAGTCCCGTCTGGTTCAGGTGTTGCTTTTCCTTATGCCTAGTGTGTGGGTGAGTGGCGTCTGGTTCAGGTGTTTTCTGTGTGCCTAAGGGAGCGGGTGAGTCCCCTCCGGATCAGGTGTTGCTTTTCCTTGCGCTTAGGGAGTGGATGACAATCCCCTCCAGTTCAGGTGTTTCTCTTTGATAGGCTGTTAGCTTGATGTGGCGCCGTTAATTCTACTGTTGTTGCTTTATTGCTTGTGTATTAATGTGCGTGTACGAATGACACTAAATGATTGTCTTTCTGTTCTGAAGTGTTTGACAATAATTGTTGTTGTTTGACTTGAGTGTAACTACCGGTTTCTAGTGTTGTCCTAGCTCTGATCAGATCTGGCCTACAGCGTTTAGCATACTCGGTTAAATGTACTTTCTGGTTAACTTATTTGGACCTCTGAATTCTTCAAAGTTCTAAACCAAGTCTCCTGGCTTTGGGACTACCTGTAGGATCCTGGAACTCTCAAAGAATGAGACAAAACTTGGATGATATGATGGCCATTTGTGATAATTTAGATCATGCAAGTATGTTGTGAGGCTATAAAATTGTGCCAAATTTGTTACCCTAATGTCCTGTGTATTTACCAGGAACGGGCTACGAAGAGGAACATTCTGCATGTTCTGTTGAACTGAATGAGTATATGCATGGTTACAGTGATGGTTAAATTTCAAAAATGGCTAATGTATGCTGGTGCTTGTGTTTATTGGTCGAGAGGTCTTCTAATCGTGAATTTGTGGGATTATTTGTGTCCTTGTTGCACAGCCATTTAACAGTCATTTGAAACCTCAAAAATTTCAGATTTGTTTATTGGTGCTCCTAGTGAGGCCTCATGGGAATATCGCAGAACTTCTCTCATTTTGTAGTGATGGCCACTGATTAGGCTATTTGGATTGTTAGAAGGTACTGTCTGTGGGGTCCAGAGCGGTGGCCTAGCAGCTGAAACTTTCTCCGTTTCTCCTTCTCTCTGTATATCTGCCTTTCCAATAAATATTAATCTTTTTTTTTAAAGGTATTGTCAAGATGTGAAGTGGCAAAACATCACTAAGGTCTAATGATCTTATTGCATTATTGATCACAGTTGTTACCCTAATGAACAAGGCTCAGAAGCCTAAAGAGTTCAAGTGTGTGTGGTTCCACAGTGTGCTGTGTGAAGTAAATAGATGTTTATAATTCTAACAAAGAATGCTTCATCTTAAAGGTTCCAACAGACCTATTGCATCCATTGCAGAAAGAGCTAAAAGCTAAGCAATAAACTAGTTTGTAATTGAAAACATCTTTAACTCGGGTTATTAAGAATAGAATGTAATGCTAAAGAACTGATAACTTTAAAATAATTTGAGATTTTTTCAGAAAGCAATTACAAAAGTTGTTTTGTTTTCCAAAATGTTACCTGGAATGCCTATATGTTTATGTGACAAGTTATTAAGTCTATGATAATTGGCTTGTAGATTAAAATGTTCATAAAAATTGCTAATATAAATTCTTTTGATGTTTAAATAAATCCCTGAGATTAGGGGAATGGGGAAATAACCCACCCTTAAAATGCTTAAGGAATGACTTTGAGTATATTCCATTACAGCCTATGCATAGAAGAATAGGTAATGTATAGATGCATGGTTACTCTTGGACAGTCATGTCTTTGTTAAGTATGTTCAGCTGTATAATTCTACCTGTATTTAAGTGGGTTATCTGCTGGGGTATAGATCTCTGCCATCTTAACTGACATCTTTAGTGGTAATGCACTATGCGCCTACTCTTGCAACACATACATTCTGACTTTGAAAATGACTCAAGACTCTCTTATATTCCTGGCTATATTGGCTGTTTTTTTCTTAAGTAAAGATTCTAAGTCCATATTATGAGATGTTACATCTATGAACTTTCATTACTGGCAAGCAGGTAACACAAAACTGTTTCACCCTATGAAAGCAGAATTAGAACTAATGGCTTTTGTTTTTTGATAATCCCAGATTTTATCTAATTTAAGACTATTAGAGTTCTTCCATTTATCAACTGCATTAATCAAAAAGCATACTGGCTGTGGAGAGATAAAATTACATAATACAAAGAATTACAATCAATGTGTAGTTTTCACTTTAAAAATTGCTTACATTCAAGGACAAATTTCAGCATAGTACATTTCTGCAAAATGTTCTGGTCTAGAAATTTAGTTCTCAATGTCTTCATCAAATCTGATCAGAAAACTTGCTATTGATAAACCTGGAGGTTTGCCAATATCTCCCTATTAATAAAAGTTCTTAATACCAGGGAAGCTCTGAACTATATTCTCATGGTGTATTATAATGTAAGCCTATTAATGTGATTAGCATGAAGCATTGGAGCTGTTTGGCTTTTTCTGTGGACAAACTTTTGTGGCCAAATTGACTCATGCAATCAATCAACAATTTACAAAAATACTGCTTCAGGTGTTAGACATCTTGATAGCTTGTCTCCGCCAACACCAGTTTTTAGTGGAGAAAACTATGCTTTTATGCCAGTGATGCACTAGATTCTGATCAGCGTAATGGAATAAAATATTCCTTTATTCTAGAAATCTTGAGCTATGCTTGAAATAGTTATTTTGATTTCTGAAAAATAAATATTTGTAACTACTTTACAGGTAAGCCTGAGCAGTTCATGTTTTTTCAAAAATTCAAGTTCATATTTCAGTAAATGGGCATCTTTCACTGTGCAAAAACCTAGGAGTGCAGTTCTTTTGAAAAATAGTCTGCTGGGAAATTACACATTGTCCTGGGAAAAACAATCACGAAGTGTAATCACACAGAAAATCAAGCAACAGTGACATCCCCTCCCATACATTTCAGAATCCTTGCTGCTCCTGAGTATTTTCAGGAAAAACTGAATCAAGGATGAGTGTGTGACACATTTCAGAATGAAAATCAGTAAAAGAACAACTCAACTGATACAATCAAAACATATGGAGAATTGGGATGGAACAAAGAGTACTTTTTAACCAGTTCAATTGGCAAGAAGCTGGAAAAAAATTCACTTTTTTTTACTAAGTGGTATCTTTTTTTCAGTGCTTATTATTTATTCAAGTTACAATGACATCAACTTATGCCTAGGCTGTTTCGAGACCCTGAAGTACAATTAAATTATATTAGTGGCAGTATGAAAAATATTGACAAGAGAGCAAGTCAGCATTAGAAATAATTCTTAAAGATACTGTTTCAGGGCCGGTGCTGTGACATAGCAATAAAGGCGGTACTTTCTAGTGCCAACATCCCACTTCTGATCCAGCTCTATGGTAATGTATTTGGAAAAGCAGCTGTGTTTGGGATTCTGTATTCTTGTGGGTGAAAAGTTAGAAATTCGCAATAGATGCCCAGCTCCTTTCCACAGTTTGCAATAAAGGCCTCCTTTCTTCTTCTACCACATTGTCAGTGATGGATTTCCGATATTTGGGTGAATGGATCCATTTGGGGGGTTCTACAATAATGCCTCCAACCTATTAGGGATATTGCTTAGCAGCACCCTCTAGAGAAAGATGCTACAAATCATTCATTTAAAAAAGCAGATTTGAGATATAATTTTGATTCTTGCATTTATTTAAACTCACACATAACAAATTTTGAAATTTGTGGACTCTTCATACATACCACTTTTCCAAGAGATGGAAGAGTACTCATCATGAAATCTATATTCACCTGCTTTTACACAGAAGTCACAACTCACTTCCAATGTAGGCAATAGAGTTTAACTAGTTGTAGGATTCATTAAAGGCCAGGAAATTCCATCATAAACAGTTCTCGCTAATGGGCCCAGATACAATGAAGGTGTCAGCTTGCCATAAACAAAATCTATTTGGATAGTAGAAAATGTCTTTGAAGCTATAAATACGAGATGTCTTCAAAAAGATCATGAAGGTGCATGCTACGAAAAATAAAACATGGGTTTCAATTCTTGCACAAAAGATCTCCTCTTTTCTCTCCTCCCCTTCAATCCCCTCCCCTTTTTCCAGACATCAATAAACAGTGGTATATCTACTCTCTGGAATATTACTCAGCCATTAAAAAGAATGAAATTCTATTTTCAACCAAATGTTCCCAACTATATACCAGTGAAATACATAAATGCTCAGTGAAATAAGTAAATAAGTAAAGGCTTAGTGAAATAAGTAAATCCCTAAAAGAAAAATATCATATGTTCTTTCCGATACAAGGCAACCTTGAAGCAAAATACACAATCAATAGATATGCAGGTAAGCATGTATATACATACATTTAAGAGAATTGTACAATGGAAGCAGGTGTACGAGCAAGTGGAGATACAATGCAGTATGCATCTGCTTCTGAATAAAAGACTCTCAATAAACTGTTAAATGTATCTAACACTGGAATGCTGGACTTGTGCCAGTTGTTGAAGGATTAAACTATTGTTATAACATAGGAGAAGTCAGTAGGGGAGAGGGAGTAGGAACAAGTGCAAGGGGAAATCCCTGAGCCAAATAAAGAATTTAATAATAGTTTTGAAAAAGAACATAAAGTATAGCAGTGGAGGCTTGGCAGCCTGATTATATAGGATGCAGTCATTGCAGGCAGTAGCAACCATAACATTGGCTCCTAGTTTTATTATTTTTTTCCTTTAACATTTGGAAGTGTCCTCTTGTGTGCAGTGAAAGTAATGCTTTGTTTCTTATCTGTGGTTTAGAAGTTTATCTTTTTCTCATGACAATGTCTTGTATAAGGACTAAGATAGGGGTCTTCTTTTATACTTCTTAGGGCTCTGATTTTTCTAGTATCATTTATTGAAGAGACTGTTCTTTCGCCAGGAAGTGATTTTAATACATCTGCCAAAGATTAGACAGTTGTAGGTAGATGGATTAATTTCTGAGGTCTCTAATCTGCTTCATTGGTTCAAAAGTTTGCTTTTGTTCTACTACCAGGATGTTTTGATTATAAATGCCCTGTAATACATTGTGAAATTTAATATGCTTATTATTTTGATTGTATAGGATTGCTTTAGCTATTCAGGGTCTTAGGTAATTCCATATGAATTTTTGGGTTGTTCCATATGTGAGAACACATTTAACATTTTGTATCAAATCATACTTAATCTGTAAATTGAATTGTAAATTGCTTTGAGCAATGTATAAATTGCCCAATATGGACATTGTGATGTTAATAATTCCAAGCCATAAATGTGGAATATTTTATGTATATCTTTTTAATTACTTTCCTTAATTTAAAAAATATCCATTATAGACATTTTTTATATCCTAGTTTAAAATTATTTCACATTATTTAAACTCTTGCAACTGTTGTCAGCAGGACAGATTTTGAGTTCGTTCACAGCCAGATATGTTTCCATATTAAATTAGGAAGAATAAGAAAATTTTCAGCAGTGTCACTTACCTGAGTAGAATTTGAAATTGGGGCATGTTTGATGCCTTCAAATTGATTTTCTCTAAGTTGTACTTTCCTGAACATAGTTACACTAAAAATTGCTTAATTACATAGCCAATAACCATATCAACAGTTCTTTCCTTGACATAATTTTAAAGTATGTTTCTTTTTTTACTTTTCCCAGTGCACATGTATTTGTCATTTTAAAGGTTACAACTTTGATGCTTTGACATGATGGAGGGGAAAAAAAGCTTTTCTAATCAGTTATTTCTTTTACGGATAATGCTTGCTGAACTGGAAAAAACTTCTGGAAGGATTTCAGACTAGTTGGTACAGTATGAGAGCAGATGTTCAATCTATAATCTGGATTATGTCCTTTATGGGAAAATAACAGTTATCAAGATTAAGATTATGTATCAGTCACAAGAACTGAATTTCCTTTTAAGCTTTCATGTTCTAAGCAACTCTTTGTCCTCGATTACAACATTTGTCAATGAAACAAAAAATGAGACAAGTGCCTGAAATTTGGCTGCAAATTTTCAGCTATTGAATTTTAACCTTCACACTAATCGACTTTAAATGCAGTACAGAATCTTAAAAAAAAAAAAAAACTTAGTTTGTTCTATTGGGTTTTTGAATTAACAGTTCACATTAAAACCTAATTATGAATGAATGACTCTGACCTTGGGATATGAAAATGAGCATTTAATGTGGAAATTCTATCTGCAAAAATTTTGTTTACTACCCAATATGTGTAAATAATGACATAAAGGCCATAACAAATGTGACTTAAGTATCTCAGAGTATAAGTCATGAGTCAGCCATCCAGAAAAATGGTCATATAAGGGTGATACATAGAAGAGGAAATGTAAGGCCGGGAATGTAATACCTAATCAATTAAAATTTGGCAAAGTTGTTATTTTATGCTCACCTGTTGGGTCCAGCATTGATTAAAATGCTGCCTGAAATCCTGGAATCCCATGATAGCAGTGGTTCAAGAGCAGGCCTGTCTACTTCCTTTCCAGCTCCTTGTACATGGCCTAGATAAGCAGGAAGATGTCGTCTGTGCTGGAGAATTTGCCACCTAGAGGGAATAGAGTGATGGAAGTTCAGGCGCTGGGTCTCAGCCTGACCCAACTCAGCTGTTGAAGTCATTTGTTGAGTGAGTCAGTGGGTGGAAGAGCTCTTCCTTTGTCTCTTTTTCTGTACCTCTACCTTTTGTTGTAATACTGCATTTCAAATAAGTACATCTTCTGAAAAATTCACTCAAATTGCATTTGGTGCTTTCATGAGCTTTCGTGATCTTAAGGAATATAAACATTTTCAAGATGAAGTTGAAATCTGGCATATAGCTATTATCCATTCTAGTTTTCAACTGCATGTTAAATTCCGCTTTCATTGCAAAAGTCAGAATTATCTTCACATTTGTTTAAACATTTATACCTGAATATTGTATCAGAATGTTTTAGTCTATCAATGTTTGCAATGGGTGTATTCTTTAATTGATTGTAAAACTGGATTACAGTCTAAAATATTTTTATGAAAGCACAGTTGGAGATTTCACAATGCTTACATATTTGCAGATCCCTCTGATTTGTCATGTCTATCAGGATCTTTGACTTTAGAAAAATTCACATCCAGGCTTTCTGTGTTTATTTTTACAACTAACATTCCTTGTATTCTATAAACCAATATAGAACCGAGAGTTAATGTTTAGGTATTATTTTATAGTCCTGTATATGTTTGCATATCTTACTTAGCATTTGGAATAATTGTGTTGGTAGATATGGAGAAAAACAAAAAAAGCATAACGAGTGTTAGAAATATAGTATACAAAGGAAAGGAATTGAATAATGAAGACCAATCAACTACAATAAATATTTTAAGTGGAATACACTAATTGTGAAATAATTTCAGCTTTTCACAATATTTCTTTTGTATTTGCCAAAGGATTGAAAAATACTTCAAGTAAGTGAATGCTGAGTTTGAGTTGATTTGGAAACTGCTAAGTGATATTAAACACTGTTGCGGCCCTGGACGTTGGCTTCTTTTTTCTCAATTACTACTGGAAAATCCTCTGAAGTTTTCTGTTCGTTGAAAGGGCCCTTAAAGAGGTGGCTGTGATTGTAGATGATACTCAATGAGATTGTTTTGTGTTTAACTAAAGGGACACAGGAATTAATTAATATAAACATATAAGAAGCAGTATCTTGGCAATATTACTTTATTTACTTTGGGATTCAGCTGAAAGTCTGACAAAAACTTTAATTTCTAATCTTCCAGGAAAACACGAAACTTTTGAAAATTTCCTTGAGCTGGACATGTGTATTTGCGTACAGGTGCACGTGTGTGTGTGTGTGTGTCCGCATGTATATACTCTGCCAATATATTTTAAATACCTTCTCTAAAATTTTGATTAGACAATAAATTCTTCCTTTCATTTTTAATCTATCATTATTCAAATTCTACTTTGGTGTTTATGGCTTATTTTATGGTAAATGTTTATTTTTGTCATGAATTTAAGTAAAATGTCTATTCACTATGAAGATAGGAATGGTTAGTTTTCTTTTTTTTTTAAAGATTTTATTATTATTGGAAAGCCGGATATACAGAGAGGAGGAGAGACAGAGAGGAAGATCTTCCATCCGATGATTCACTCCCCAAGTGAGCTGCAACGGGCCGGTGCGCGCCGATCCGAAGCTGGGAACCAGGAACCTCTTCCAGGTCTCCCACGTGGGTGCAGGGTCCCAAAGCTTTGGGCCATCTTCAACTGCTTTCCCAGGCCACAAGCAGGGAGCTGGATGGGAAGTGGAGCTGCTGGGATTAGAACCGGCGCCCATATGGGATCCCAGGGCTTTTAAGGCGAGGACTTTAGCCGCTAGGCCACGCCGCCCGGCCCGGAATGGTTAGTTTTCAAAAAAGATTTACCACCAAATGTCGTTTTCAGAAAAGAGTAAATTCTTCAAGGCATAGAAAGTATCAACTTCCTTCTGCTGCTGTGGGAATAAGCAAAATGTCCATTTTGATATATAATCAGACTTCTCTGAAGCTTCAGGTCAAATCATTTATTTGGAGAGAAATAAAAATAAGTTTGATTACAAATTGAGGGATACAAATGCAATTGTTGCTTGGATTTTATTCCCCACTCTGGAGAATTGAAAGTAATCTATAAGCATTTCCACAGTATTGGTATAGCTCTGTGTTCAACCCATATGTGAGCCATTTGCTTCCTGTTAAATGAATATTCCGTTTTTTAGACTGGAATGTGTGCTGGGAATTTTTATTTCTTCACCTGAAGTTAAGTGGTAGTATATTCCAAGTATACATGTTTTCAAACATCGAAAGTGTGCTTGGCATATGACTGAACACACTCGTATTGGACAAACTAGCACTTACCAGAACCTAGAGAATAAGAGTGATGCTGACAAGATTTACAATTAGATTTTCATGTGGTAACAAAAATTCATTCTGTGTTCTCCAATTCCATAGTCACGAATAAAGCATGCACACACTCATATGACACTATACATATTTTAGTCAGCATTTCTCTTGAATACCTTCCTCAACATGTAAGCTTATCTCTTAAACACAAATATGTACACACGGCGGGGGGGGGGGGGGGCGGCATTTTAAAGCATTGGGGGAAATGTGTCTAATAGAAAAACTTCATTTTAAAATTTAAAAACCGACATAATCCTTTCAATTTCTCTTTAAACTTTCAGAAGTGTGTGGGTATGTGTGTGTGTCGTGTGTGTTTCTAGAAAACAGAGTGGGAGAAGGGTTACTCTCCTTTGCAGCTTGCACATTTGTACATAATGTACATGTTTTAGTCACACGGACTTTTTAATGAACACTTCTTCCTGGTCAAAATATTGTATTATAGATACAGTCCTCCCTAGGTAATCCCAGTTACAATCACACTTGCTTGCTATTTTTGCTTAACAGTCCTTCAATGAGTAAGGGATGAGCAATCACTTATTCTCTTTATTCAAGGATACAGGTACAAAGATAAATAGCACATGATCTTAGTCCAAATTTTGCAGGAGCAAAGCAGATGATTGGAGCAGTGCTAATAGGCACAATAGTTTATGATCACTGAAAACAGGTTTCAGGAAGAGAAAAATAATGAGATGACGACTGAGTTGGAATTTTAAGACGAATATACAAATTAACAAGTAGGTGGGCTGGATAATGACAGTGTGGAGTGGCACACAGCAAACTCTCTAGTATTGATCCAGGACAACCTGTTTAAAGTAAACTCTCTAGTATTGATCCAGGACAACCTGTTCAAAGACTCTTTCATTCCCTGTGAAAGACATAGGGGTTATATCCAAGCAAGTCAGTTTTAAAGTAGGGGGTAAGCTAAATTGTGCTCTTATTTTGTTGAATTCTAATGACTATTTTCGATTCAAACTTTTAGGCTACTTGAAAACTCAAGTGTTCGCCTAATTCATTTTTCTACACAGAAATTAACCAAAAATGCGTTTATTTGGATCATTTAAGTCTACTTCATTAGGATTTTATTTTGAATTAATTTTAGATGTGATTATTCTGCCATTTCAAGTTAAATTGTCAACAGATATTTCTATTTCAATTCCTATGGGTGAACAAGAAAAGCAGTTATTTCAATAAGTGGATTCAATGGCAATACACCATTTAAGAATTTATTTGCAAATTTTCATAGCACAGATAACATTTCTGTGCGGACAAGGCAATGTCTGAAACAGAATAATTAGTGAAGCATTGCTGGAGAACACCTCATTATATTCACAAGATTTTTGTTCTAAGAATTTAAGAGATTTCTAAGGAAACAGTCAAGTGGGAAAAACAATTGGGTGGGACAGCACAAGTAGGAATAGGGAAGTGTTAATGTCGAAATAGAAAATGGAAGAAGCACAGACTACAGAAAGGCAGAACAGAACTAAAAGGGAAGGAAAAGCTAAAGCAGAATGATCCAATAAGCAGCGATTTAGGGACAACTTGCTGTATTAATTCTCAGTGATGCACTTCCCAAGGCATGACGGATATGCCTGTGTTTTAGTCACAATGTTTCAGTGCTTTCAGATTACTCTTTTATAACTCCTTGACAATTACAAATGTAGCTTAGAATGTTATCTGTTAAATTAAATGTGGCTTCTATAAGAATATAATAAATTATCGTAGAATGTATTTCTCATCAATTTGAAACTTAATGAAGCAAATGTGCAATTTTCAGTACTTTTTCCTTCATAGGTTATACATTAAGATTTAAATTACATTCAAAATTGCAAAATCTGCTTTCATCAGAAAAGAGCTTTCCCCAGGATTATTTATTTGAAAGAATTGGAAAGATGGAGAGCTTCTTCCGCTGGTTCATTCCTAACATGGCTACAATGCCAGAGACTGGGCCAGGCCAAAGCCAGAAGCAAGAAGTTTCTTATAGATTTCTGAAAGAGTGCAGGAGCGCTAGAACTTGTGCCAACACCCCCCCCCCATTATTTTCTCAGGAGCAGGAGCATTAGCAGGGAGCCAGATTAGAAGTGCAGCATTTAGTGTTGGAGCTGCTGCCAGTATGGAAGGCTTGTTTGGCAGACCATGACTTAACCTGCTATGCCACAGCACTGCCCTGGAAAGGTACTTCAATAACTTATCCTAAGTAGAACTCATCAGCAGTAAGTTTTGAAATTAATAAAAATATATGAACTGGAAACAGACATCAATATTATCCAGGCTCACATATACTTACATTGAAATGAAACCTAGACTAGGATACAAGTTACTTTTTCCTTAAGAGTTAAAAATTGCTCTGAAGATTCTCATTGAAAGCTATGATTGTAAGAGGTAATTTTCCTTTTCTTTGTTGATCCTGGTAAATCAGTGAGAAATTCCACATTTTCAACAACTATAAACATACTGTTATTCTCCTATTTTGGCATGTTGCTTATGATTTCCCCCCATTGTAAGGATTTGAAAATTCTACATTGCTACATTTGTTCTCTATTTTTCCTTTAAAGATATCATTGAGAAATACTTTACTAGTACTGAGTAGTTGTCTGATTTTATTAAATGTTATATGGTCTTTATAGGAAAGTAGGGTATAAGAAAAAGAAGGGGTCAGCATCGTGGCATAGTAGACTAAATGTGTGCTTTTGGTGCAGGTATCCTATATGGACACTGGGAGACAAATCTCGGCTGCTCTACTTCCAATCCAACTGTTTACAGCATGGAAAAAGAGTGGAGCATTTTGGGGTCCTGTGCATGAGACCAGGAGGAAGCTCCTAACTCAGACTTGTTCCAGCTCTGGTCTTTGCAGCCTTTTGATGAGTCAACCCCTGGATGAAAGATCTGTTTATTTTTTTCTCTCTAAAACTTTGCCTTTCCAATACAAAGGAATAAATCTTGAAGAAATAATATTTATAGTTATGGTACATTAGAAATGAAACTATTTTTAATTTTTTCTTTGATCCATTGGCTTGTCAGGATTCAGTTGATTTCTGCAAAAATATTGTTTTCCAAGTTTTCCTGTTTTTATTTCTACTTTTATTTCTTTTTGCTCAGAATAGGTCCTGCCTGTGATTTCCATTATTGCTTTTTCTATTTGTTGAAGCTAGTTTTGTAATTTGCCATCTGATCTATCCAAGAGAATTTCAATGTGTTGTGGAAAGTGGATATGTACTCTGTAGTTATTGAATGAACTGTTTACTTGTCTTAGGTCTGGCTGGTCTAGGGTGCAGCTTACCACTCTCTTTGCCATTTCCTGCCTTGCTGATTGTCAAGCACTAGAAATGAGATGTTAAATTTCCTACTACTATATTGTAGTTGATCTATTCCTTTGATCAATTAATGTTAACTACAGTTTTGTTCGTCCTGATACTGGGTGCGCATCTATTTACAATAACTAGTTCCTCTTGTAAATTTTTCCCTTTCTTCCAATACTTGTGTGCCTTCTTATCTGAACTTGCTCTTTTTGATCGAAACTTTTTGTGGTTGACGTAGGTACAGCTACTTTCTTTTGGCTTCAGTTGATAAATTTTATGTCACCTGCTCATTTTTTAAGAGTTAGTTATTTTTAATGGAAAGACAGGTTAACAGAGAGGGACAGAAAAATCTTCCATCTGCTGGTTTACTCCCCAAGTGGCCACAACGCTCCAAACTGAGCTGATCCAAAACCAGGAACCAGGAGAGTCTTTTGGGTCTCCCACGTAGATGCAAGGTCCCAAGGCTTTGGGCC
Organism: Ochotona princeps; assembly: GCF_030435755.1. Classification (NCBI taxonomy): domain Eukaryota; kingdom Metazoa; phylum Chordata; class Mammalia; order Lagomorpha; family Ochotonidae; genus Ochotona; species Ochotona princeps. The sequence continues at coordinate 29,357,939 of NC_080854.1, forward strand.
ATCCTCATCTGCTTTCCAAAGCCACAGACAGGGAGCTGGGTGGGAAGTAGAGCAGCTGGGACATGAGATAGCACCCCTGTGGGATCTTGGAGTGTTCAACGCAAGGATTTAGCCACTGAGCCATCATGTCAGGCCCTCACCTGTTCATTTAAAATGCAAACTTGACCCAGAGCTGAAGTGAGTTCCTTGTAAGTATCACATAATTGTATCATTTTACTTTTAGATCCATTTGGTCATCCTGTCTTTTAACTGGAAATGGTTTTCTAAACATTTATTATTTTAAAGTCAGTGTTACAGAAAAAGTGTGAAAGACATGGAGAGAATGAGACAGAACTTGCTTGGGCTGGTTTATCCCTTGGTGCTGCCAGGGCTGTGCCGCATGGCAGTCCAGTATCCAGGAGTTTCATCCATGTCTCCTACATGTACGAAAAGTCTCCTACATGTACGTAACATTTCAGCCATATTGCACTGCCTTTCCCAGAACATCACCGAGGCTGGATTGGAAGTGGACAGGCTGGTCTGTGAACCAACCACAGTGCCAACCCCCTAATCTATTTACATTAAAGGTGGTTACATTAGTCAAGCTCCTGCACTGGCACTGTTTTTGTTTTGTTTTTTGCTTGCCTCCTTATCTTCTTCCTCTCTTACCTTCCAAGTTGGTTTGGTAATATCCTACAGTTTTATGCTTAGATTATGTGCTTATTACTTTTGGTGTGTCTATTAACTATTTTTGCAACATAATTAAAATTTGCCAAAAATCAGATTGCAACAGGCTATTTGGATTGGTAGCATTTTATCATGGAAGAAAAATATGAGAAATGAATGGAAAGTTACAGAAACTAATAGTGATATAATTATGCTCCATTCCTAGCCATATTTTAAATGCTTGATGCCCCAGTTTGTAAATCTTCCCCTATTTTTCAAAATTTAACCCTCAAGTTGTTATTATGAAAAGTGATTATTGTTGATCACTCTGGTTGTAAAAATCTGGTACAGGTGGGCAGACATGTCAAAATGTCCACTTAAACCATCACATTCTTCAAATTACTCAAGAAAGGAAAAATTCTTATCAATAATCATTTTTCCTTTTATTGGCGTTTCAATTCTCTTAACTATTTTTAATGGAAAAAACATGATTACATTCATTTTTTTCTTTGTTTTGATTTCGTGTATCTCATAGTTCCAAGACAACAACTGCAGCTTGCCTCGCAACCACTGCCTTTCTTTTTCCTCCTATGCCTCCTTTTATTTTTGTACAGTTACAATGCAATGGGTAACTGCAGTCTTAATTCACCACTCACTATGTTTTTCAATGAATAAAACCTAGGAAGTCACCAATTCAACAGTATAAATAAGGGCTAAAAACAACAGCCATATCAAACTATGTATTTTTTTGACAATCTTTATATAGTTGATTAAGGCACAAACAATCAAGGGCTACAGAAAAGTGGGTAAGACTATTGTTTGTGCATTATTGCTTTTTTTTTTTTTGTATCTGGGGTAAAGGGGGGAGATAAAGGGAGAAGCTCCACCCAGCCTCTCAACCAAATTATGTTTGTTTCATTCTTAGACGTTGTCTTGTATTTTGTATTAAGTGTCACACATCAGAGAACAAGTGTCCATCAGTAGGAACCTGACGTCAGATATTGAAGCTGAGTACTCTGATGTGGCATGAGGGCTTGCTAACCAAGGGGCTAAATGTCCATGGAGCTTTTTAAGCCTCATGGAAATACTGATGAATTTTAATTTAGAAGTAACCCTTGAGCATCTTTCTGTCTTAGACTTTATGCTCATGACAAAATAAAACAATAAACCTCAATTTAATGAGTATAGATGGCCTGTGTGTCTTACTGGACTGCAAACTGGACTGGGAAGGAGAAGAAACTTCTAAATTTGAATGGGTTAACCAAAAAGTGAAATGCAGTTCTTGGTTACTTTACTGTGTGTGTTCGTAATCACAGAAATGTTATACATGTGTAAAACATTGCCAATAAGGATATTCATTAAACTCATAAGACACATTTTCTCCATTCAGATTCCATCTATTACTAGACTAGTAATGGTCTCTCTTGACTTTGTGTAACTTGATATTTGAAACAGCTATAAACTTTGGAGTGGCAATTGTTCACTACATAATAACATTTTACCAGGATGTGTAATGCACCTGAGGACAAAATAGCTCCCTCCCAGTGATTTCCAATTCATCCAATTTCCCAGCAGCTCATCTACCCACAGTGACAGGTTGCTCTACCTTTCTCTTTACTTCCTGAACAGCTTAAGACAATTTCTTCAGTCCTTTTCCTTCAGCAACTCTATCTTTCAAAGTACTGTAGAGAGGTTCCTGAAGGGATTCTTCCTTAGTAAAATTGTTATACATGCGCCCCATCATTCAAAGTAATCAGTGGTATGATAGCTACATTCCCTTCACATTAGAGCAAGTTTCTTTGCTTCCTTCCTCCTCATTGAATTTAGAGTATTAAAGGCTTGGAGGAGATGTAAGTTCTGTGTTTCTGTAAATGGTTATTTCATGTTATGAATTTATCCAGTACAGAACTATAGTAGCCCTACAATGTAAATGTGGAAATGTTGAATGCTATGTGAAAATAGTAACAGCTTCCTTAAGGGAAAATCTACTTGGTTTGATTCAGGTCTACTATTGCAAACAATTACTAACTGCGAAAGTGATGGGGCTGCTGGAGTCCTGTGAAGTGAGAGTGATCCTAAGAGAACACAAACAACCAGATCTAGGTTTTGGATTTTGCCTCAAGACAACCATGTTCTAAAGAAGTGGTACAATCTGAATATCTCGACTTTTTCATATTTATGTGTAGATGTCCTGGGTGATTCAAGTCTCATCTGGAAATGTACAATCTTTAAATCTAGGTTCATATTAAACTGCTGTACATTCAAGTGCTATTTCCTGTTTCATTTTATTTATTCAATGATAGCTCCCCCAAAAAAGTTTTCATCTGTTTACTTGAAAGAGTGACAGTAGGGGTTGTGGAAGACATCTCTTTCACTACTTTCTAGAAGCTTTCAGTTCTGGGGAGGAAGAAGCTAGGAGCCAGAAACTTCAGCATGGTCTGCCACATGTGTGGTTGGGGTCCAATAGTCTGGCTGTCATCTACCACCTTCTAAGATGCAATGCGAGGAAGCTATATCATAAATGGTGCAGCCAAGAATTGAACTCATGCTCCAGTAGGGATGCTAGCACCAGCAGCAGCAGCTCAGCTCCAGTGTCAACTTCCCAGGATAATTTTCCCAAGATTTCTAAGTAATGCACAAGGAGGATATAGTCATTAAATCATCAGTGCATGTTTTAAATATTCATTGATGTGAATAGAATAATACATTGTGAAATGCCTTTTGTATTTAAACTCTAATATTTTTTGTTTTAATGCTAGTTTGCATTGCTGATTTAGCATCACTAAGGAAACTACAAGCTTAATGTTGTCTTTTCATTCACTTTTCATAACAAAAATTAATTATAGGTTATTTTAACTTAAAAAGATATACTGACTTGCGTAAGAGTCATTGCTGCTCAATAGAAACAAGTCTGTCTTTGTATCCTTTAAGAAACTCATTAAAATTTGCTTGGAAATTCCACTACATATGTTGGTCTGGCATTGTGGCAAAGCATGTTTAGCCACTGCTTCTGGTGCAGAAATTCAATTTTCAAGTGAAGTCCACTGAAATTCCTGCTACTCTGCTTCAAATTCAGCTTGCTGCAAATACCATCTATGGAGGTAAGAAATGACCCAACCATTGACTCCTACAACCAGTGTGGATATCATGATGGAGTTCCTGGCATCAGCTTCTGCCTCACTTAGTATTAGATGTTACAGGCATTTGAAATGGACAAGAAGAAGAAAGATGTCTCTTTCTTGCTTTCTCTTCCTCTTTCCTTCCTCCCTCTTTATATGTTGCTCTACTTTTCAAATAAGTAAATATATAAATAGAAAAATAAATACATAAACACTTAAAACACATACAATCCTCAATGTCAAACATATTTACCCAATTTTTTAAAATGCTGGAACTGAAGTCAATGTATATATATTATCAGTGCTATCTACACCACCTTGTAAGTCTATAGATACCTGATTTCACGTGTGTTTAGACCTATATAATAAATACTCTTTGATGTAAATGTTCTTTTCTCCCTCTTGAAGTTTTTATCCCATCTAAATATGCTTTCACAAATACAGGAACCTTGCATCACACTTGATTTTCGATTTCATTGGATGCTCAATATCTCATTAAAATTTAGTACTCAAAAATATTATCAGTGAATTATAGAATGAGTACATTTCTCATTTTATGGGCAGAATAAGATTAAACATCTTGCTAAATATGAAAGTTAAGACAATTGTGTGACATACTTAGAACACAATTTATTAAGGGCTCCAAACCTTTCCTTTGCTTGTCAGCTCTCTACTTATTTCTGTTTTAAAAAACACTGATTCTTAACCGAAAATGTGCTGCTTAGAGGGTGTAACTGCATGATGGCATTAAAGCAAGATAAAGCCAGGTAGGTAGACAGCATAAAAGTTTCCTTAGTATTTTAGGGCACTTCTCCCTAAACAAAGATTCCACACAAAAATCTAGCAGTTCATATTCCAGAGATGCAGAATATCCTATTCAAAACATTATATAGGATCACAACAACAAAACATTGTATAGGATCACCTGGGAATTCTCAAGGTAACCATTGTGTTCATGTACTTGATTTCTGTTGCTTTCATATACTAATGCTTGATTTTAAATCCTTTGGAAGTAAAGCCTTCTGGGTCCTATAAATATCAATCCTGTGCTACTATCAAAACTTTTAAAGTCATGAGAATTAATAATTGTATAATCTAATGTATAACCCATATCCAACTTTCTCTAGTCATTCAAAATTGTCCCTACAAGATTAATAAAAATGTAATCAATTTCATGCTTTATGCTTATTAGATCATTGGCTTCTATTTTCATCTCATCACCATTTAAAAGGATACTGACTTTTTGGGAATTCAGATCAATTGCTATTGTGTGAAATAATCGGTATCCCGAACCTGTTAAGTCGTTTCCTGTTGCTGTCAAGTAACTCATCAGTGTACTACTGACTTTATTGAACTCTGAATGTTAGGGTTAGAGGCCTGACTGCTGTTGGGGAGTATTCCAGCAAAGATCTTTAACATATCTGATGTATCAGGTCCAGCAGTAATGTCAGTATAGATGACATGCTACATTTGAGGTTCAAATGTCATCAACTCATGTTGTAAGTGATCTGTAGGATTGTTTTAGCAATGGTACAGTACTTTTGTTCATGTTTGGTAGAATCTGTACTTATTAGACCTAACAACTAATTACATCACCTGGATTAAACTGAAATAAAAGCAATTGAACAGAATATTTCATTAGGGCTCTTTCTCTTGATGACATCACTAAGCTAAATACACTTAGGTCAAGTGAGGGATCATTGGAAGATGTAAACTGATGTTAATAAAGACTCAAAGGATGATCTCTGAAAAGTCAAGCACAGCAAATGTCTTGGCAGTGGGAACCAGAGGCGGAACTCCACATGATTAAGTCTTCATTTCTCACTTCTGTCTTCAACTACATGCATTGTTGCTTTTTTATTGCTGCAGATGAATTCTGTTTTGCCCTCTAGAACTGAATACACCTGTAACCAAAATGGGGATATTGCAGTATTCTTGGATAAGTGTTCTTGCAATATTTAGGAATCATAAGCATAAACATTTAACATATTTAGTTGTCATGTGAGTAGAGGACGATATTCAACCAGTGATACAGTCAACATTGTGTAGACAGGCAGAAATCTGAGTAAGAATATTATTATTTTGGGGCTAATGATAGTGTTTGAAAGTGTTGTACTAAAACTTGTTAAAGTGCTAATTAAAATATGAATAATCTGCTTAAATAATCCTTTAAAAGGGTTTAAAGGCATCAAAATATTAGAAGTCAAATTATATGAATGCATTCAAAGAGTCGGTCACCAAAATTTTGGTAGCAAAATAAAGAGAAGGCTAAATGCGTCAGTTGACTAATCCTCTACTGGCAAATCCAGCATCCCAAATGGGTGGTGGTTCCACTCCAAGGTGCTTCACGTCCCATTTAGCTTGCTGCTTATGGCTTGGGAAAACAGCAGAGGAAGACCCAAAACCTTGGGACCCTGCACCCATATGGGTGATTTGGAAGAAAATTCTAGCTCTTGGCTTTGGATTGAGTGTGCAATAAGATGGTTATATCAATAATAGTGCATTTTAGCAATGAAATAATGTAAGAATCATGTGTGTGGTCTCTCTTAAAATAAGTTAATGTGCTTCTCTTTCTGCTCATGATGATGAAAATGATACACTGCTTATGGGAAGGGTAGCATTCATCAACTAGTGATGGTAGACCTCAGAGGCAGATCATTGCTTCAGGTGGCTGTGGACCGTGAAGTTGTGGGATGTGGCTGGCTTGGGAACCATCGTGTGCTGATGTATTTTGTTTGAAAATGTCTAGTAGAACCAACCATCTAAACCTACATTCTTGCTTCTGTGTGTTGTTCATGACTTTCTTGTGCTTTTGAGGGTAGATATCTTACTTGCAGTCTTGTTCTCAAAGGATCTATCTTTAGAACAAGTGGACACTTATTTTGAGTGACATTCTTTCCTTTTCGCTTTATTAAGTTCAGCCAAGAAAGTGGTGGCAGCATTTTTAGCAGAGCATAAAGCTTTTCAAGTAATTTTGCATTTTTGGTCCAAATGTATTTCTGACTGCATGTCTCCATCTCTTGCAGTAAATTGTGTGATAACTTCACTTTTCTCAGGGAATCTTTGCTGCAATCTTCTTGTTGGCTCAATGCTTTCTGCTACAATATTTTGCTGTTCATTGGAACGTATTTCCTGTTCCTATATTTTTATCCAAAATTGAGAGGTTTTCTATCTTTAGTAATCACTTAGCAAGCTCTATGGCCTACTTTTGCCATTTTGATGTGATGCGAGTTTTGCTGTTGTACATCTTTCTTGCTTATAACATCATGGATAAATTTGTTCTTGCTCTAGATGTTAATAAAGTAAGTTCTTAATAAGGAAAGAAAGAAATTTCATATGATGGTGTTATTAAGAACATTATCTATTATCTGTTATTGATATTCTAATGCAGTAAAATGAGGGAGACTTGAACATGAGCATTGAAATTGTGCAGTTCATTCTGATAACTGAAGCCATTACTTGAAGGCTATTGGAGATGTAACGTTGTGTGCATGTGTATGTTATATTGAATAAAAGAATGTTGTAACTCCAAAACCAGATGGAACCAGATGATCTTCACCATGCTACATAAGAGTTTTGTGAACTCTAATCACAAATGAATAGACTTTTATATAATTCAAAGTAAAATACAAGAGTTTAGGTTTTGTGATGAATTCTTTAATTTCATTTTGTAGTTTCTAACTACACAACATATTTAAAGAAGTGATTGTTACACGATATTTAAAATAAGCTTGACCTTGATGAGCATTTTTTAATAGAGGTTGTTCTCTGTCTCTCTCCCTGTGAGGTAAAATTTTGTTGCCTATGGTAGAACCTGGATTCTTTCATAAAACATCTAGAACAGTACATCAATATTCTACTTCAATTTTTTATATATTTCTATACAACATATTACCAGTCAAACCTCATATACTGAACTAACATTGATTTAGTTTCAGAAATATAAATCATTTGTCAAATCCGTACGTTTAAGGCAACAGACCAGATAAATTTAGGCAATTATTTTTACTTGGAATGTATTTGTATTCCAGCCAGTGGAATATTGAGCATAATATACAAAATAGATTACATGCATTGAATTGCAAAGGAGTGTTTAATTTTAAAAATCTACTTTTGCAGTTTAGAGCAATATAGCAGTCAAAAGCACTATGCATACATGCCTCAATACTGATACTTAACACATCTCTTGCTCTTCTAAATATTTGCTTGTAAAAATCAAACTTGATCATTTCTTTAAAAGCTTACATGCAGAATGCAGTTGTAACTTTCCTCATCTATTAGAGTCATGGTCCACATCCCTTGTAAGAAACACTGATTAAGTGATTTGCGATACTTCTCTCTTGTTAACCAAAGTTTTATATAGTATGGAACTTTTAAAATCAGTAGTAAACAATGCAACAAGAGCTGTTTGTTTTTATACTTGTGTCAGAAGAAAGGACAACTATGTTAGCAGTGAAATTGGACAGAAATAATAGGAGCTACAGGCTGGAGCCTGAGAGGCGTCCCAGCAGAGCCTTCCTATTCCAGTTGCTCTTGGCCTTTTTTTGGAGCAGCCCTTCTACCTCAACAAGATAAAAGGTCTAACTTTCAGACAATGTAGGTCAGAGAATTTCTCTATGGTCAGTTTCAGGACAGAAAGGTGAGTGATATTTTAGGTTAACATATCTAGGTATTTGCAGCTCATTTTTTCCCCCAGGGGAATGATTTCAGTTTCTATAACCTGCTTCAGGAGGAATTCTAGTTTTGATAGCTCTTTTAGTGAGAACTAAATTGTGGCAACTGTTAAGAAACAGATACAGAACAGAGAAAGAGATGGAGTAGAAACTGACAGCCAAATGGGATTTATTATCAAAGGAAGTCTTTATATTTTATAGAATGCAATTTATAAGTGCACAGAGGGTGACCAACTGCCTCTGCAGATGGAGTGACCATGTGGCAGGGGCCCAGCTAACTCAGCAGGCTAGGCTTATCACAGTTTAGGGTCTTGGGTGTCCCAAGGGGTGTGGGGCAATTCCACAAAAATTAATTGTGGGTGATGACCAGGACCATGGCCGTCTTTTCACCAGTGTTTCAATCTTCATAGGTTTGCTGCCTGGGAGCAAGGGAATGCAGAGACTGGGACAGGGCAGGTTAGGCTGGTCCTCTGAAATGCAATGTCTCTGGTGGGAGATGTTCTGTTTCCTATCCCAGGAGCAGAGGGAATAAGGCCCAAACCTTTCTTGCTCTCTTCAGAGTCTGGATGGTAGGAGCGAGTCCCAGGGAATTTACTTCTGAGGGTTTCCAAACTCCTTTGGTTTAAAGTTCTCAACACTCAAAAATACAAGGATTTGGCGCAATATTTTGTAATCCTCTACAACAAGAAAACAGGAATTGTGAAAGGAAAGTGAATATTTGGCATAAGTAAATTAGGCTAGAAAACCTTGGGTAAATGTGGAATGGAAAAATAAAATATTTGCAAGGTAATTGCTTATCAAATGCTTAAGTTGAGTCAGTTCTCTAAGAAGTACAAGTAATTCGCTATGTAAATATCCCAGCTTTGCTTAAGTAGGATATTAGCCTTTTAAGAAAAAATTCTCGGGCCGGCGGCGTGGCCTAGCGGCTAAAGTCCTCGCCTTGAAAGCCCCAGGATCCCACATGGGCACCGGTTCTAATCCCGGCAGCTCCACTTCCCATCCAGCTCCCTGCTTGTGGCCTGGGAAAGCAGTTGAGGACGGCCCAAAGCTTTGGGACCCCGCACCCGCGTGGGAGACCCAGAAGAGGTTCCTGGTCCCGGCATCGGATCGGCGCGCACCGGCCCGTTGCGGCTCACTTGGGGAGTGAAACATCGGATGGAAGATCTTCCTCTCTGTCTCTCCTCTGTGTATATATCTGACTGTAATAAAATAAATAAATCTTTAAAAAAAAAGTCTCAGTTGAGTAGTGGGAACTCCTACTAGGTATCACAATATTTACTATGAAAGGGATGCTTGACTTATCCATCCCATATTATTCTTCTGTTCTTATAATTTTTCATAATTTGCAAATGGTGATTAGGAATATTGGATGATAATTCAATTAAAAACACAAGAAAATCCATCCTTGTCACCTGCATGATTTGTAGCCTGCTATGTATTTTAAAAGCAGGTGTGCAGGAATGAAAAATAAGATGATCCTTTAAGTTTGTGAGTTTGCATTCTATTTATGGGGTATAGGTTAGTTCTTAATTGTTCTTGAACTTTAGAAAACAATTTTTAAAAATTAGTGTTAGCAGGAATTTTTGATGATGGATATATCTGTTTTATATTAGAGTGTTCAATTCCTGGTTCTAATGCCAGATTCTTATCACTGCTGACCCTGGGAGTCAGAGGTGATGTCTCAACTATGTTGGATCTTTTTTTTTTTTTTAATTTATTATTTTTTTAATTGTAAAGTCAGTTATACAGAGAGGAGACGGAGAGGAAGATCTTCCTTCTGTTGATTCACTCCCCAAACGGTCACAATGGCCAGAGCTGAGTCGATCCAAAGTCAGGAGTCTGGAGCCTCTTCTCAGTTTCCCACATGGGTGCAGGATCCCAGGGCTCTGGGCCATCCTCGACTGCCTTCCCAGGCCACAAGCAGGGAGCTGGACAGGAAGCGGGGCTGCCGGGAATAGAACCATTGCCCATATGGGATCCCGGTGAATTCTAGATGAGGACTTTAGCCACTAGGCCACCGCTCTGGGACTAAGTATCTGCGATCTTAACACCCATGTTTTTGGCTCCTGGATTGGGCTCCCGCCTTTTAATATTGACCTTGCCCCTTGTTGGTGCTTGGAAATTACCTCTGGGAGCTCACAATCTGTCTATGCCTCTCTGCCTCCCAGATAAGTGAGTGACTGTCAGACCTTCTTGTGAAAAAAGAAAGACTGTGTTTTATGGCACGCACCCTGTTTTCTATTGGGAAACACCAATGATCTACTTTTCCTTTAATACAGACAACGACGATTCCTGGTTTGATTAGTTCCTGTCGTCTTGTTAGTATGACAGATATCAGCATAAGCAATTTTAAATAAACCTATATGAAGTAGAAGAGAAAATCAATGTTATCTGAATTACATATATTTGATATAGATTGATTTCAATAACAGGAAAACAGGTTTCTCAGCCAAGAAATCTAAGTATCTTACCCACAACAAAATAATGCACTCTGTACTACCATTTGAATGGAAACCGCTATATTGGCATTTTACAAATGATGAAACTTGCATGATACAGAATTTTTGAAAAATGCTACAGAACTCAATCTTGGCAAAGACAAGGTTGTCTTTTTCTATCTCCTGTTTCATTGTATTTGGTCATTACTAATCTTTTATTTTATTCCCTCTCTCCATGAACTCTCCTGCTTCATCCACACTCAAACCTGGCTTTAGTTGGTTTTATTTTGGACCGTGTTTTTTCACTGAACAATGACTCAGTTTTCTCAAAAGAGTACTAAAGATTCCTGTTGCTGTAAAGCCGATTCCACATCAATAATTTTGGAAAAATTAAATCAAAAGCATCCTCTGTATCAGCATAATCTTTCAAGGTGGTGAGGCAGTATGGATTTGTCCTGACTCAATAATTTTATTTAACGATGCGGGCGAGTGAACAAATATTGTAAGAAAATGTCTAGGTATTAAACATGTAGATTGTATAGAAACAAATAGATTGGAAGCTGCTGTCTATCAGTTACCATGAAAAGTTAAAATGTTAGTACTTGTCCTGTGTTCTTGTACTTTCCAAAAACATTATTTAATGAGTAGAAATCTAATCACTGAAGAAAAACTCACAAAAGATAATTATGCCAAAATGTAAGAAAGGAAAATTACATTGTGCATTCTCAGCTAATGTTTAACAACATTGTTGTGTTGTGACAACTACTAAAGCACCGTCCTTCAATTAATAAGCCAACAAGTAAAAAAAAAGTTTATTTTTTTTCTTACAGAGAATATAAATTATTTATGTGGAGAAGCACATATAAAGTTACATAAATATGAGTAACCTTTTCCCTGTGGGCATATTCAGTACCTTCAAATGACCTGAGATCTTATGAATCATATGATGTTCATTAATTTTTATCCGTTCTGAAATGCAGGTTTAGAGTAACTGATAAACTGATGCTGACAAGGAGCTTTTGTTTTTAAACACCCATCTCAGTTGTGTTCTCTAATCACAGCTGAAAGGTTGAGATTTATTCTCATTCTTTACGGACTGCTGGCCAGATTTAATCATACAAATATTGTTTCTAAAGCTGAAAATCTTTAATCTGTTACATGTTAGAAATATGTATAATGATATTTTTTTGATAATCCAAAATTTACAAATATTTTCATTTTCTGGTTTTACTGAAGATTCTTTCTCTGTGTGTGTCCATCTTTAGATATATATCTGCACAAAGTTTGTATATGTATCTATATATATAAAACCTTTATGTGTGCATAAGATGTGTATTTATTTGTACACATGCGTATAGTACCTACCAAAGATCATAAATTTTGAGCAGAATCAAATCAGTACTTTTGTTCCATGAGACAATAGGCATTGCACTTCTACTCTGGACATGACTCAAGTTAACACTATTTAATTGTGTTTCATTTGATGTTTTTGAATTAAAATATGTACTATATTATTAAAGAAGAATACATTTTACAGAATCTTTTACAAGGTAGCAAAAAGATCAGTTGTGGGTTTAGGAACATTTAGTAAAATCTGTTTCTCCTAGTATTTTCCCGTAACTTAGCCTGCATTGACTCTGCAGACATTTTAATGTAGTGACTACTGCACTTCACAGTGTGTTCTAGTCAGATACTTACCTGCTGCCATGTTGTACAGATTGTATTCTGTAGACGAAGCAGTTGTTTCACACAACACTTTCCAAGACACCTATCTTGACGATTTTCATGCTAAATCTTCCTTATTTTCTCCGAATATACAGTAAAACAAAGTCAAGAATTTGCCCTTTGCATCCAATTTGTTTCCAATTATATGTCTAATGCAATTAGAATTTTAAATGTCCTTAGTTAAAACAACTACTGTCAATAACCCCATTATAATTTACAGATGAAGCAGATAAGGAAAGTGGCTTTCATTGAATCATTAAGAAGTCCTGTAAATTTTAGTTTTCATTGATTTCTTGCTATGATAGTTTATCAATCTGATTAATCATTATTAAAGACTTCTATTTCTCTACCTTAAAATATTAACAATTATTAAAATTCTGTGAAATATGCCATGAATTATCTTAATTTGATGTTTTATTCTCATTTATCTATGTGAGCAGATGCTAACAAAATAAGTGCAGATTCTTAATGTCCCATACCAATCTCAGCTATAACAATTTGTGTGTCCGTGATTATTTTTAAAGGGGACATCTTACTTTTAAGACTCACAGAGTCACTTTTTCTTTTTTTTGTAGGCCTAACAGGACTACACTTTATTTGGTTGCTCTTTTTGTCCTTCAGGTTTGGTTAGCACTCTTTCCTGATAAGGTCCACAAGTATTTGTTTCTGGATGTTAAAAGAATGTTCTAATTAATGTTAAATGCTTATTATTTTTCATAAATGCATAATCTCATGATACCCAGCCAATTTAAAAAGGCTTAAGTTTTAATTCCAAGGAAAATAATTCAGAGTGAAAGAAGCAAATGGGATTCTCTTTGCTAATGCATGCAGAATGAATTGTGAAACCTGAAAGATTGAATTTCAAGTCAAGCATATATATTCTCAAGGCAATTAAATTGGGCTTTTGTTGATACTGAAGACAAAACATGCAACAACCCACGTAATTCTTATAAAATTATTTTGAAATCCCTAAAATTAAATGTAACCAGACAAAATAATTATTTGCAATAAATCATTACTGAGTTTTAGTTCTTGATTATTGAATACAGATAAGAAAATTATTTGTGTATTGAAAACTTTGAAACAATATATTATTTCACTATTGACTCAAGAACTTTCTTCCTAATAGTATTTGGGAAGCAAAATAAAGTCCCATAGCTAAAGTTCAATTGTGTCCTGTGTCCTCTCTTCTGGTTCTTAATCCTTTGGTAGTTTCAGGAGAGTGGCAGTTATCCTCCTCAAAGAATTGGGATCCCAGGAACTTTGCTGTTTTTGTTGGTTTCGCATTCTAGATTTATGTAAGGACTATTACTATGCACTGCTGATAGGTTTTCTTGTGAGATACAGTTTATATGACTAAATCTGGGGCCAGCATTATGGCTAAGCACGTTAAGCTGTTGCCTGAGATGTCAGTAAGCCATCTGGGCACCAGCATGAGTCCAGGCTATTCTACTTTTAATTTAGCTCCCTGAATTTGTGCTCAGAAAAGATGACGACCCCAAGTGTCTCATCCCTGCCACCAAGGTGGAGTCCCACATCGAGTTCTGGGCTCCTCCTATGGCCTGGCCCAGCCTCAGCCATTGTGGTCTTTTGTTGAGTGAACCCAAAGATGCTAGAGTTCCTTCTCCTGGTCTCTGTCTTCCTCTTTCTCTGCTCTGCCTGTCATGTAAAATAAATAAAGCTGTTCTTGGATATCTGTGTAATCACCACTTTGCTTCCCCATTTGGAAGGCTGTCAATCCAAGAAAATTCCAGGTTTGTAGGAGCAAAGTGAGGCATGTTAGTAACAACAGAAAATTCATTTAGAAATACATATATATATAAGCTTTATATATCTGAAGCCTTTACATACATTAGATAATTGCAAATATTTGGTCACCAAGTCAGTTAACAAAGTTAGATGACATCTTTCTTCTCACTCAAGATGTTGTTGCTTTGGTTTTTTTGTTCTTCCTGCACACAGGGCTTGATTCCACTCCCATATGACCAAGGTTCACTGATGCATGGCACATATTATACTTGCCCATTTCAGTCCTATTGATAAAATAGTTTTTAAAAATATTTTTCAGATGCAAATAGAGAACTCAACAGGATGTGTGGGCGCTGCCAGATAGAGGGCATTTCCCTAAGTTACCACATTAAAAAACAAAGCTATATGGTGAGGAAAGTCTTTCAGTATCACTAATGAGAACTAGAATTTTGACTATTCAGTCATTTGCAACTGGAGGATATTTTACCCATGTGGCTAATGTTGCATAAGCTATTTCACAAGTCTCATGAATGACATTGCATCTCCTGTTCTTGTGAAATTCAGATGCATTGAAATAAAGACTTGGCAGCTAACCTGTTCAGGGAGTGCATGTACATTCTGATTGGACATCAGGAGTCTGCAGAAAACTTGGTAAGTTGCAGTCTGGTTGCAGTTCACAACTCTTCTAGCTCCATGCATGTCAATGAACTTTAAACAGTCTCTCAGTCGGCAGGAGCTGAGGATGATTAATAAGGTCTGCTGTTCTGAGTAAATGCACTGACCTTTACTGCAACCTTCAGTAACATTGTGTATCCTATAGTTGTGATAAATGAACTGCAACAGGCCTTGGTAAACTAGATCCTGAGATATAACCTGAGTAACTTGAAAAGGTGGTTGAATATAAAGAGCACTTTAACTGGAGTGTGGAGGTTTGGAAAGTGCAGTGGGAACTTTGCTTCCTCAATAATTAGCAACTGACACTGGCATGCACTTCTGTTGTATTTTTCATCCCACATTTTCTATTTTTCTTAGCCAAAGTTTCAAGACTGCTTTTATCTATCATTGCTCTTCCAATTTCACCAAACTAGTGGGGAGAGGACAATTATTTCTCTTAAATTGTCTTTTTTTAATGTTACTTACTTTTATAAGATTTTTTTAATTGGAAAGGTAGATTTACAGAGAGAAGAACAGAGAGGAAGATCTTTTGTCTGCTGGTTTCCTCTCCAAGTGAGCAACCAGGACATGAACCAGTTCCAATATGGGATCCCAACGTGCAAGGCAAGGATTTAGTCACTGAGCTTATGGACTGGGAAGGTCATAGATGCTGGTTATTAAGTCCTTGGACCCTTGACCTCAGGAGGGAGACCCAGAGGGAGCTCCTGGCTCTTGGCTCCAGATGAGTTCAGCCTTTAGTGTTGTCACCATTTAGAGAATGAACCTGTTGATGGAAGACCTGTCTGTCTCTACTTCGTTATGTAAATGTTCCCTTCAAATAAAAATACATACAAAAAATAAATAAAAGAAAAATCAGATACTTTCCTTATTTTCATGTACAAAGAGGATTATTTGTGCTTGGTAAATTACACTAAAGTAAAGGATAAGCTTGTTATTCATAATTTCTTCTTAGATTTTTATGGAAATGTTACAGAATAGAATTTTCCTGAGGGCTTAAGACTTGAGTGTGAATGATCATCAATGTTCAGTGTGTCTCAAGGTAGTGCATACCAAAGAATTATTATCTATTTTAATCGAGTTAAAAATTTTATAAATTAATGTCCTTTTTGCTGTAAATTACATGTTTAAATTATTTGTAATGTGCTACTTCTGGGCATGTACTTGAAATGTCAGACATGTTTATTTAAAATTTAGTTTTAAAATTTAGTTGCTTATAGTTTGCAAGATTGCAATTATCAAGTACATGTTTGGAAATGCAAATAAAAATCCAAGCAGGTTGGCACACTTAGCATGGTTATTTTTTTTTTAAGATTTATTTCTTTTTATTGGAAAGGCAGATATACAGAGAGGAGGAGAGACAGAGAGGAAGATCTTCTGTCCCATGATTCACTCCCCAAGTGGCCGCAGCAGCTGGACCTGAGCCAATCCGAAGCCAGGAGCTCTTCCTGGTCTCCCATGTTCGTGCAGGGTCCCAAGACTTTGGACCATCCTCAACTGCTTTCCCAGGCCACAGCAGGGAGCTGGATGGGAAGTGGGGCCGCTGGGACTAGAACCAGCACCTATATGGGATCCAGGGTGTGCAAGGAGAGGACTTTAACCACTACGCTATCGTGCTGGGCCCTAGCATGTTTTGCAATTTAAGCTTCCTGGCAGTTTGAGAACCTGTATTTCTTTCTTTTTTTTTATGTAAAGGCTCTGGGTCACTTTTATTCTCTTACCTGTAAGAACAGAGATGACATTTATTGATGTGTATGGAAAGGCAATTATGACAAGCATGGTCACCTTTTTTGTCCCATGAAAAGAGAGAGATTCCTGATGTCCCGCTGTAATGTTTGCTCCTCTGTAGTGTGGTGTGTGGTAGACGAAGCATCCTTCACAAGCTCCCATCTCACCTGTTAACTCCCGGCAAGCTTCAGGAGTCTCCTGGTTTCAGTGAAGTATCTGTGAAAGATCATGTGAAGTTTGTGGCCAGGAATACTAGTTCACTAAAACCAGGTATCAAACTCAAGTACTATTGTAATTTTTGTTGTTCAATTTCCAATTCTTCCTTTCAAAACAATCGTCCTCCCACAAAGTTCCTATTTTCGAAGAGGAGCACACTCCAAATCCTTCTTGAATGTTGCTTTAATGCTTTATGCCTGAAGGTTTGAACTCTCCAGAATAATATTTAACAAGCAATTCAAATATTAATGTCATTTTTTAAGCACGTGACTTGTGGCTAGGCAAAAATTTTCAGAAAATGCTTTTAAAAGCTTGTAAGATTTATTTATTTAAAAACAGTTGAAGAAATGACAGTTGAACTGTCAGCTAAGAGACACCTGATAGTAGATCAATGTTTTTGAATGTCTGGAATTTTTTATTGTAGTTCTGAGTGATCTCAAGGGTTTGAGTGACATTGTTTTGATGCAACTACTTCACTCCCATCTTATTTTGAAGAGGATGATTTCTCCATGCTTAGATTTATAAAATCAAGACTGTAAAACTTATAAGCTTTATAAGACTACATGCAAGAATGTGAACATTGCCACAGTCCATCAGAAAGTAATGCTCCTGTAATACTCAGACATGAATTTATAGAAAAACATCAGGTGATAATTATTTCAAAAAAATATTTGTAGTTTTGAAAACCTGTCAAATATTTATGTTTTGGTGAACAGATAATTAAAACAGCTCAGTTAATAAACCACAAAACTATAGGATATCAGAATTCAAATTTAATTCTAGGTTGTATTATCAGTACATGCAATACATGACTTTCAAGTACTAAAACTAAATTTGTTCAATGCTATGTAAGGAAAATTAAAATATATTCAAAGACAAAAATATATCTGTTGAATATAAATTAGTTACAAAGCAATTGTAAATTACTTTGCAGTATTTTAAACTTATTTTTGAAATTTTTTGAAAGGCATAGCTGTAGAGAGAGAAAGAAATAGGAGAGAGATGAGAGAGGATAGAACGACTTGAACAGCCAGGGCTGGCCAGGCCACAGCCAGGGACCGTGAGCTGCATCTGGAGCTCCACATGGTAACAAGTGCCCAGACTTGGGCCATTTCCTCCAACTTGCCTCATACATCAGCAGAGAGTTGGATTGGTGCTCACATGGGATGCTGACAGCATAGGCAGCTCAACTCACCATGCCGCAATGATGGCCCATGGAAACATTTAAAAACTCTATAACAACAGCACTTTGAAATGTCAATACTTGTACTTCAGATTATATTCATTGCAACTACCTAAACTCTTGAGCAAAAATATAGCAAACAAGAAATTTATACATACACACACTCAGACACACTCACACACGTGGACTGATACAAAAGGGAAATATTTTTTTAAGGTGTTGTAAATCAGAACAGTCTTCAACCTTTCAAGGAAAATGAATTGAGAATGAAGCAGGTCGGCAGCTATCTCACAGGATAGCGCACCGAGCGGAAGGAAAGTGAGGTTTATATAGTAAAAATGAAGATACAAAGATGCCACGTGCCCAAGTGCAGGGTGGTCACTGGTAACAGTTTATTAATTAAAGCAGTAACATCTCAAAGAGAAAGTTACCAAGATCAGCATGCCCTAAAACACACATTATCATTAAACAGGCCAGAGGACCCCAGCTTTCCAAGAGCCTCACCTGAATTGACACTTTTGCGGAGTTCGTGGTTGGTCCTGTCTCCATTGTCTTAGCTGATCCATATTATAAGGGAACATGGAAAGAATTCCTCACTGCCAAATTCAGACATTTCTTCCTCTTTCTGGTTCCTTAGAACACTTCCTTGAGAGCATTTTGTGTCTATGTGATCCCTTGCAAAGCTGAGTGAACTTGGAATCGAATGACAGACAGCCAGAATGTGACTAAGGAGCCAACTTCAGAAAATGTGAATTCAGAAAGTCCGACATATCACCTTCTTGGTAATGAGTGGTTATCCTAAGTAAAATGTCTTGTGCTTATGCTGTAATACATTATCATCATAGCAATGGGATTAATATTAAAATGTGACAGTTTTGAAAATTTGATTTTTAAATAATATATCAGAAGAAAATGATCTCCCTAAAGTATGACAAACAACATAATGTAAAATAGTGTAAACAATTCAAAGTTCTCAGTTTCTTTCTTAGATTATTTTAAATAACTATAAAATGTAATCAGATTGTTATTTAATCTGACATTTTGACACTCTTCACATAAATCAACTTATTTTCATCTTCCAAGACGCATTTTCTTCAATGTAAATTAGAAAAAAATGTTAGATTCTAGCTCTCATGTGCAGTGTATGTCCCCTTCATCCTAGGAGTCATGGTTGGACACCTGAAATACATAGGTTAAATAGTTATTCAGAGATAGGTGAAGTGATGTAAAAGAATGTTCTAAAACACTTAAGTTTTTATAATGGTGAACTCTAAATGGAAAACTTAATGCTACTTTTTACCTATGCATGGTACGTTGTGTGTGCACCTGCTTTGAGTGCATTTATTACAATATGTGTTCATCTGGAATGTCAGTGTGTGGATTTTTCCATGTCAGTATTTTGTCTTTTTTGAAGAATCAGTGATTTACAAACCGTAAAACTGTATTTTAGACATTCATAGGAGTATATTCTCTCTCTATATATGTTTATTTGTGTATTATGTGTTTTAGAATATGGATATTGAGCTATAATACTTAAAAAGTACTTTCGAAATTTAATTACTTTATATACTAAAACTGGAAATTCTTATGAATAGTTTCATTTAATGTTATCTTTCGCTGCTGCTTTTTTTTGTTATGTTTTAATTGCAATCTTAATTCATCCAAAGTAAACCTATAAGGGAATATATTGAAAGTACTTCAGCAGATTGTCACCTAATCAACCATTTTCTAAATAGCAATTCTTTCTTAATTTTAGTTTCAACAATGATGAGACTATTATATAACTGAAAATGTGTCGTCTTACTTCATTTTATGTTCATAATGTGTCTTGAAATTTGAAGTAAATGCCAAATGTTATGTTTTTGTGATATATGGGTCACATGCAGGAAAGGATCCCTTGAAACCAGCAGTGATTGCTACATCCAGTTTATTTCCAGCAGCTTCTGAGACACCCAGATCTTCCTATTGGATGCTGGATTCTGTAAAATTGCATCCGAGCTTTCAGTCTTCCTGAATACTTGCATTAGGTTGCAGACAGTAATGAAAGCAATTTGCCAAATGGGTATAGAATCTTCAAGTTATGTCCATTTCCCTTTTATGAATACAGAACATCACAATTTGCTAAACACCCTCAGTCTCTATGTAAGATGACTTATATTTATGATTTTATTTTCATGAAATGAACGAGTAAATAAGTGTCACACCTCAAATAATATGATAAATGTGGTAAAATGCCAAATCTAAAAGCAGAATTAAGAGCTAATTTTTCTACATTGAAACTACTTTCCTAAAGACATGGAAGTAATACACAGATCTTTCATTGAATTTTTAAAGTGCTTACATTAACTGAATAATGACATGCCTTATTGCTTAATGTTATTGCTAAAGTGTGTTCAGAACCTGATGCATATCAGATTTTGTTCACTTTTTACAAAAAGTGGAATATTTAACTGAATAAAGATTCTGAAACTATTCTTAAATATTTTTGGATTTTACCCAGAAAGAGGTATGACATTTACCTGTTCACTCCCCAAATGGTCCCAATGAGCATGTCCAAAGTGGGCAGCCAGGACCTTCTGGGTCTTCCAAGTGGGTAAAGGAAAAAGGACATGATCCAGCCTCCACTGCTTTTTGTGGCAGTCAGCAGGGAGCTGTATCAGAAGTGTAATATCCAGGAAGCATACAAGCATGCGCCTGGGATGCCAGCACCACAGGCTGAGGAGCTCCGTGCTATACCACCAGACTATCCTGATATTTCAAAATACTTAATCCTACAGGTTTAGAAGATAATGTTTTGAAACAGTCAGGCTCAATCTATTTCCAATTTTTAAATTTTAAAGAAAAGAACCAATGAAAGAAGGAAAAGTGTTTGCCAGAGATCTTTCCGGGAACTGCTTCTTGTTTCATTGCTTTGATGCCCCTGTGAAGATATGCCCACCCTCCCAAGAGACATATATTGCTGGTATGTATTTGAATATCTGCAGAAAATGTCTCATAATCCAGCTGCAAATCACCCCAAATCTTCTGAGTGTGTAGTCTGTTTCTTTTTGTCTTGGTTTATGGGCAAGGCGGTGTTCCGAACATTTGTGTCTCCCTAGATATACATGCAATTTATGTTCTTAGATACTGGTTTTTGCCTCATCCACCACATGAGGTCATAGAGACGAGGCATCATTATGAAATAGAAACATTCCTCACTAAGCAGCCAAATATTAGTGACTCTAATTTTTCGTCTCCATGTCTGTGAGAAATATATTTCTATGAAGAAATTGGTGTATCTCTGAAAAGAGGAGGCACTGGCATTATGAAGGGTAGAGTGGAATTATAGGACATAAGATGACCTGCTGTCACAGGTGAAGTTTCTTCTTTGAGATATCATTGGGTTTTCTGAAGGTTTTCCATAAGAGTACAACAAAACCAGTTGTTTGAACGCTTTGCTCTTTCTAATTTAAAGTCAAATGATTGGGTACTGTTATCAAATGCACACTATATTCACAAGAAGACAGAATAGTATGTTGGTGAATACCTAGCTACTGGAACTCAGCCATATTAGTGCATGAAAAGACTGATACAGTAAGCACCTTGGTTGATTTCTATGTATCAGTTAAAGCATATCAGACTCAACTGGAATGATTACAGAAGCGATTTTTCCCTCTTTAGCCAGGTTAGCAGAACCAACAGGCAATGTGTCTGCTTGAATTTCTCATCCAGAATGCTTGAGAATCTCCCATTGAAGAGGAGGAGCTTACCATTCTCTGCTACTCTTTACAAAGAGCTGTGGGCACCGTGATTGAAGTTACGTACAGAAAAAACTAGGGCTCACAATTTATGAATTTGAATTTATCTTTTATTAAAATCCTACAGAGATAAGCATAAAACTGAGTCTATTCCATGATGTTTGATAACGTACAAATACAATAGTACTTATCAGAGTGTTGGGGCCTTTAAAAATTGGATCTATTAGAAGCTGGTTAAATCATTGGTGGCACTGATCTTGGAAATGATTCAGCTAGTTCTTAAGGATCCTGGTTAGCTCTTGGGAAAGGGCTGTTTTAAAGATCAAGCCTTTGTCTAAATCACACTCTTCTTGTGTGGACATATGATCCCTTCCTCCTCACCATGCACTCACCTTTCTACCTGCCATGTGGCCTTGTCCACTGCTGAGCTGAAGCTGGTACCCTGTGCTTGACATTACAGAAACAATGAAAAATAAGCCTGCTTTATTCATAGGGTTAGCTTGCTTCAGGTACACAGTTGCTGGGTAATATATTTCCTGATGTCTGTTTTGTGTGTTCTCAGGTAACCCTCAAGAACATGGACTTCCATGTCATGAACAAAAGGACAGAAGTAAATAAAAGAGTAAAGAAAACTTCAGGAAGATTAATTGAAGGAATCCTGAAAGCCTGCCTTTGAAGAACATCAGACTTTAGGCAGAAAGCTACACAATACATAAAAGTTTTAGCACCTTTTTACTGAGGATTAAATATTGAGAATCTATTCAAGTACCACTAGTTCTGGAAAAGTGAAATGCTTTTTGTTGCCTGAGATGTAGAAGTATAAAACTTGGAGCATATGCTGGTGTTGCTAAGGGTGCCCAATTTCCTCCTAGAATCCTTGAATGTATCAGTGGAAACCTGGCACTTCCTAAAGTACTGTGGGAAATGAAAATGAAGTTCAGATTTTCTTCTTGGTCTGTACTCTCCTCAGTGTCCCAAATGTTTGAGGAAAGTGTAGTGAAAATACCCAGCAGTTGACTCCATCTAATAGCTGCATGAAGGGCTCTGGGAAAGGTATCACTGTCCAAACAGAATAGTTTTACAAAGAAAGCGTAGTAGACAGTGAGGTGTTAGTAATAAGAAGAAAGATGTCAGGAAATAATCTCTCACAAGTAAACTCTCACTAGAAATAAAAACGTTATACTACATTCTTTGATGTAATCAATTATGATTTGATCAAACTGAAAAATTAGATATGTAATTTATTTAGTAGATTTTAGTAAATTATAATTTCCAGAATAATTAGCTTCAAATATTTAGAGAGTATGTCGATTTATAGGATTAGTTGATATCACACATTTATGCTTTACTTGAATTGGCTTTGTCACATGCTTCTGGCATTAGTTAAAATGTAGTTTGTAGCACAAAATCCAGCTCTCAGCAACAGATTTGAAGTAGAAGTGAAGGTGGTGTATAGGAAAGACACATTCTGTTTAGGTCACTTACAAATGTTTCTTAAGTGTCCCACTTTATGTGTGAATGTATATATATAAAGTCTCACTCTCTGAATTCAAAGTTGTCAAGAATTACCTTAGGGACAGGTGTTTGACACAGCAGTTTGTGAATCCATGTAAGGTATTGGTTCGCATCCCACTTCCACCACCTGCTGATGTGCTTGCTGGGAGGCAGTGGATGATGGTTGAAGTGCTTTGATTGCAGCCATCCACATGGGAGATCGGGAGCGAATTCTGGTTTCTGACTTTAATCTGATACTTCCCTGGCTGCTGTGAGTAATGTGGATAGTAAAACAGCAGATACAAGATCTCATATACTTGTTCATTTTTTAAAAGAAAAATAAGCACTTTAAAATATTTTCTCAGACAAGCAAACAACATCCCAAAAAAATCCTTGTTGAATAGACAAAGGATAAAATGATAGCTTTGACAATTTCATAAGAATTTTGTGCTAATAGAATCTTTATCTGAAGACTGAGTACATGAGTGCTTTTCTTGTACCTGTGGCAGATGGTCAGCAATGGACAAACTGTCCACGTCAGCATATGTCCACACTTAAATCCCCACAAGCAAGTCACAGATGGTTATGGGAGGGCCACTTGGTGCAGCAAGGGGTCTGAAAGCACACGTCTGTTGACCTGAGACATGCCGTTAAAAAATATGCTTGCCTTGTTTGTAAAAGAGCCAAAATCCAACCCTTTTTGGGGATAAGCAGAGCACTGAGAACAGTGCACAGTCTAACACTGAAGCTATGCCGGGGGAGAAGGCACGTGCTCATGGCAAATCTCTACTCCAACTGGGAAATTATTGCCATAGGAGAAAAAAGCTTTTTTGTTTCGTTTCAAACTCTAATTCTTTTGAATGAAGCAGCAAGCATATTTACAGATACAAGAGAGAAATAAAAATTATATCACACATCCCTCTTTCCATTCTTACTAACTGGAGGTAGCAGCAGATTGAAGCATCCAGTAAGCATATTTTATTTTGTCTGCCAACAATTATTAGAATTGGCCATCAAACAAAATTCAGGAAACATCTACTTGATGATCTGTTTCTGTCCTGCAGGGGCCGTCCGGTTGCTTATCCTTGTCCCCAATGGACATGCAGATCTTCTCTAGTTTGCTGTGGTGCCAGAATTTCCCTGCTGTTGTACACCTGTTTTGCATCATTAATGAATGTCCTCTTCAGCAGCCCTGTGGTACATTTAGAGCATCAAGTTATGAGGCTTCAATCTGTATCCCTTGAAGAATTGTCTAATGCGTATTACTCTAACAGAAACCCGATTTCTGATTCAGTAAAAAATTTGGACTCAAAATTTGCCTTTTTACCAGATGTCCAGGTAGTGCTGCTGCTGCTAAGGATGATGTAGAGACCACATTTTGAAAACTATTCTTTAAAAGCTGATTTTTAAATCAACTGGAACTTATGGTATATTTTTAACCAAAATTTCTGTTTTTATGAGAAAATAACAGACCCCTCAAGCAATTTTATGCAGTGAGCAAATTAGTGTTCTTGAACTGCCAAAACAAAATACCACAGTAACTTACAAAAAGCATATTTTTTTTCCCCGCAGTGTTTGGAGATTTGGAGATTGAAAACCAGCTTTCACAAAATCAAATGCTGATACTGTTTGCTTGGTGGGCAGGTGGCTATATTCACTGAATTTTCACAGGGTTAGTCCTGTGTACCTGCCTTCCTAGCATCTCAGCCTCCTGTGATGACAAGAGTCATGCTGGATTTGAGTTCCATCTTCATGGTCTCATTTTAACTTCATCGTCTCTTTAAGGACCTTATCTCCTGAAGCAGGTTCATTGTGATGAGTTTTGGACACACACACTTCATTCCTTAACTGTGAGGTCAGCCATGTCACAAGGAGTGGAAACTTTAAACCACAGTGATTTGGGCAGTCATTATGGGACAATAGGTTATGCTGCTCCCTGGAACAGCAGCATACCAAAGAAAGGTGCCAGATTCCTATTCAGCTACTTCCTAATGCACCTGGGAAAGCCGTGGCTAACAGCTCAAATACCCAACTTCTTCTCACCCATTTGGAAGACCTTGATAGAGTTTTGGCTGTTGTAACCACATGGGGAGTTTCAAAAGGAAATATAGGGAGACCTGAGGTTGTGTATACAAGTGTGTGTAAATGTGTGTTACTTTTCCTTTCACATATACATACCTTTTTTAAAAAGCCATAGCTGAATTTTTCCACAACTTTAATGCTTACTTAGCCATATCCACCAGAGAACCGAGGACTCTAGGTAAGCATTTGCCTAGGTTTTGACAAATTTTTACAACTTAGTGGTCAGTGCTGCTGGATCCTCTGGGTAGATTGCCTCTTAGGATACTATTTTATCTTTCAAATACCTAGAACTATTCATATCTATATGCTATTTTGGTTCATTTTAAATTGGCCCAGATTATCCCGAATATCCCTTTTTTTCAGTGAAGAGGAATCTTATACCCTGGGAAATCTGTGAATTACATCAAATCTAGGATGTGTCTGAAATTCTGTAGTTCACAGATAATCAAGTAGATGAAATTTCCACACTCATTGTAATAAAATGAGGCTATCCTGAATTTTAAATTATTTGACATGATACAGTACTATGACTGTAACACTTGAACAAGGAAGGCTATACATGCAGTCTTTATGTGTAAATAAAAACTGTTCATTTCAATTTACATAAGGATTTTACCAAAAATGCCTAAGTGGTATGCTTTCAATAGAGTGCTTGACATGTTCAGAAGACCATGCTGCTAGCTGATCACCCTGGGTCTGTGGTTCTTAATTATCCATACGAAGGCCAAAGGAATCAGTAGTCAAAAGGGGGAAATTATCACATCTACTGAAGAACACGACTCTCTGGATGGAGTTTGTGCAAGGGTCATTTGCTTTTACAAAGTCAGTGGCAGAACATCGCAATAGGACAGAGAATTGAATGACGCAATTTTGACCAAATGCCCTCAGCTTTGGGGATAGAGAAATACGGTCAGCAGACTTTTTTTTTCAGTTTATGTTGACAAATTTATGGATATAGGAAAACTTAGGACTTGCTATGGTGATGAAAGCAATTTATTTTGCAACATTTTTACAGGCACTGCAATGCCTGGTGCTGATCATTCCGCTAAGATAATTCATTAAGTTTAAGGAAGAGATGCTTAGAACTGCCAATCACAGAGTATCCCTTTTGTTGCCTAGCTACAAATAATATAGAGAGACTGAAAAGATTTTATGTTTAGAGCAGCTAGAAAAAAATGCCAACTACATGGCCCAAATGTCCAACTGAACAAACTCTCCGTGGTAATTGGCATATGTGCATGCAATTAGAAATCAAAGATGAAATACAGGCATTTCTTGTAATAATTATGCTTTGCCATTAATCAAGAGAAATGACTCCCAGCAGCATGGCTTTAGTAGCTGTTGTAAAGATTAGAAATATAATTGGCTCACTGATGCCTTGGTTGTCCAAAAACTACTCATGAGTCAGTATATTAAATGTCTAATTATAGGAAATGATAATTCTTTTTCTGAGACATTTCTCAGCAGTGTTTTGGATTGTAAAAGCAAATAAAAGACTTAGAATAGCTACATGAGTCATGGTTTAAAATGAATGCATTTTTTTCTTGCAGAGAAAATAACTTTTCTAAATAGCCACTAGTACCAGATGCTGTTTGGTTAATCTTGTGCTGTGTGACTATCTAAAATAATACCCTCATGTCAGTTACCCTCAGGACTGGATGATCTTGTCTATTGCAGCAGAAAGCATGTTCAAACCCAAATATCACATACCCTAACATTACAAATGTGATCACCAAGATATGAAAAGCTCTTGAGAACAAAAATATAAGGGTCTTTGTTTATGGAATATGTATGTTAGGAAAAAACTGCTCAAAATTCTTTTTCTCCAAAATAAACATCTTTTATGTCTGCTATTTTGAGCTTTTAAAGGTGCTTTTATATATATACATATACGTAAATATATATATATACATATACACATAATTACATACATGTATATTCATATCTACATCTCCATGAGATGGATATAACACACACACGTGTAATCAAGGGATACAGGAGTATTTCGGATAGCGGGATATGCATCAGCACACTCCAGAAAATAAAATGAAACTGCAGTTAGGGTCGCAAAGCCTTAAAACACTTTGTCCTACGTCATCTAGGCTCTGATTATTACTTTTGATATTGGTTTTATTTTATTGAAACGGAGAGAGAGCTTTTATCCGTTGATTCCTCAAATGAATATGCTGACATGAAACCAGGAGCCAGGAATTCCATCTGGATTTCCCTTGTGGGTGGCTGGGCCCAAACACTTGAAACCATCTGCCCCTTCCTTTCCAGGCACAGTAGCAAGGAGCTGGAGAAGAAAAATAGCATTTTGGTACTTAGACTAGTACTCTGACATGGGAGTGAAAGTAATTGCTTAACTATGTCATAATGTTGCTCCATGGAATTTTGAAAAAAATTCTAAATGCGTGTTTCTCTCATCTCCTCTTTGTTGCTACCTTTAAATATTTACATATACACATATATGCAAATATATACATATATATTTGAAAGTCAATGCTACAGAGAAACAAATGGAGGGAAAGACATACAAGTGAGATTTTCTTTCTACTGGTTCAATCTCAAAATGGTTACAAACGCTGGATCTGGACTTGTCCACAATCAGGAGCCTGGGGCCTCATCTAGATCTCCAATTTGGATGCCCCATGTACTTGGGGTATCTTCCACTGGCATCTGAGGCAAGTAAATAGGGAGCTGTACTAGAAGTGAAGCAGCTGGGATTCTAATGGGCTCCAATTTTGGATGCTTCAATGCAAGTAGCAGCTTTTACATGCTGCATGACAGCACTGGTTCCCAATGTGTTTTATATTAAGGTGATTAGTTCTGTGCACCTATACAATAGAAATTCTCTTAAGATCTCTATATATACTATATAATTTAATCCCTGAAACATCCACATAATGCCACTATGTTTTGAAGGGGATAAAAACTCAAGATCTAAGATTTAATCTAACATTCAAATTTGAAGGAGTTATGAATGTTGGAATTTGGGGTAGACTTCTGGGTTTTAATCCTCTCCAGAAACATTATGGAGACTTGATGAACCTGTTTAATGCCCCTTTTGTTCTAGGCTTGTTAGTCTTTACATTAAATAACTTAACATAGTCTAATTAGGACCATGCAAAAATGATGTTATAATTCATGAGGAAAACTGGGGTGATTATATTCACTTTTCAAAGTTGCATGGTAGGCAGTTGTACAACCAGTATAAGATAATTAGAAATATAAAATCTATGCACATTCAGTTACACAAGTTTGCCTTCTGGCAGTTATGTCTTGTTCACCTCACTACAAATTCTGCATATTGCCTCAGGCTTTTACTAAAGTTGGTGGGCAGAGGTTTCCAGCAACACCCATTCATGTATTCATAAAGTCAATGATTAATTTTGAACACTATCAAGAACTGTATGCATGGAAAGAGAAATACATCATAAGAATGAAGATATGTGTTGGCTTGTAGTAGAACTTGATCAGTTAGAATATACTATGGATATATACACAGGAAGCAACTGTACTGAAACTGATGTTTGAGGAATAAGATGGACACAGGTGAGGAAGAAAAAGGGTGACATTGGGGAATTAGTAATGACATGAATAAGAATTATGAATAATTTGATATAACTAGCATCACTTAGTGGAATTGATTTGAGACTGGCTGTTACAAAGGGGGAGAAAAGGTAAATCACTCTAATATTTGGCAATATTTAAATTCATTGAATATTAACCTAGTCATCTCCTTAGCATATTTCTTGCTGTTATAATTTGTAATTCTCTAAGGATTGTCACTGCTTTAATTTGTAATTCCCTATTGACATGTTTTGCAGATTCTTATGTATTTATTTGCAATTTTTAGATCTTTATTATGGGGTATAATCAGGTTTTGTTGCTTTTTTCAATTGGATTGCTACATACAATTTAATCTTAAGTTTTTCTTTTTAATATTTAGAATACTAGTCCTTAGGTCTAACTTGATAGCCTAGCGGCTTACACCCTTGCTTCGCACACTCCAGGATACCATATGGTTGCCGCTTCTAATCCTGGCTGTCCTGCTTCCCATCCAGCTCCCTGCTTGTGGCCTGGGAAAGCAGTCGAGGATGGCCCAAAGCTTGGGTACCCTGCACCCTCATGGGATACTCGAAAGAGGCTCTGGGCTCCTTGCTTTAGACTGGCTCAGCTCCAGCCATTACAGCCACTTGGGGAGTATATCTGTGGACAGAAGATATTTCTCTCTTTCTCTCCTCCTCTGTGTATATCTGACTGTCCAATGAAACTGAATTTAAAAAAAAGAATATTGCTCTTATCCCTCCTTCTCTCTCCTCTCTCTCTCTTACCTCCTCTTTCTCTCCCCCTCTCTCTCCTCTCTCTCTCTCTCTCTCCTCTCCCCTTCTTTCCTGATCTTCACCACCTCTTTTTTGCCGTTCCTGCCCTGTTGGAATAAACCACCTAAGATACAAAAAAAAAAAAATAAAATAAAAAGAATATCAGTCTTTTATTGGACATACAGCAGCAAAAATATGCTCCTAGTCTGTGAACTTTCCTCCGTTTCATTAACAGTGCCATTATGTGGATAGTGAGAAAAAAATGAGTTTATGTGTAGTCTACGGAAAATATTTCTGGTTACAAACTACATAAAAACTAAAGCAGAGGATTTCTTGCTTGTTGATGCCTAGTCGAACTTGAAGTTCTGTGGTATCAGAGGCAGTAACGTAGCTCCCTGTGAATGACAAGTTTCAATGTTTGGATCTATAATTTGTACATGTGTGATACTACCCCACCATCCACACTGATGTGAGACCATACATTTCTCAACAAAACTAAAAATTCTACATAACCAATTGATTATGAAGAAAATCTTGAATTTGAGATGTAATGTTACTACATTGTTGTTCCCAAAAAGAACTTCATGAAATTATTACTAAAAAACTGTAGAGAAAAAGGTATTCTAAGGCAATAATTTATACAAATCTAATATATAGTATTACAGCTGGGATAGTACAAATTTAGACATGATTGTAATATAATCTTTTCATAAAAACATTTTAAGACAAAAAGGAAAAGAGGAAGGCAGAAGAGGAACTGAGATATTTTATGCATTTGAATTGTATGTCTAAAATTTACTGACTCTCTTCTATCTTTATTAAAATAGCATTAGAATGAGAATTTTTGAGACAAAAATATATACAACTTTGTAACAATGCAGTTTTTAATCATTTATAAAGGAAGTTTACTGAATTTTGTGCATTTTGTAGATAAAGATCTAATGAAACTTTGACCCTTTGTGGAGAGTGAGGTCATTTATGAGGCACAAACATACTAAAATGTATGTCTTCATTGAGAATTTGAGGTTTGGTCACTGAGGTCATTTCATGTCCTGCCTTTCAGGATTTGACCAATGATAATGGCAGTTATTTTAGTTTTCCTCCACATGCTCGGTATTGTCCATCTTCTGATTTTAAATCTGCATCTAAGATAATTTTTACATGTAACATATTCTTGGCCATGTTTTTTTGTCTGCATTCTCAAACTCTGTCTAGGCTATTTGGTTCATTTGCATGCGTGTTATT
The DNA here is from genome assembly GCF_030435755.1 of Ochotona princeps. NCBI lineage: Eukaryota > Metazoa > Chordata > Mammalia > Lagomorpha > Ochotonidae > Ochotona > Ochotona princeps. Next base: position 29,388,970 of record NC_080854.1, read on the forward strand.
CTTGGCATGGTTGGAGGGAATGTGTTTCCTTTTGTTTAAATGTACTCTTCTCTGTTTCATCTTTCTATTTTCCTATAGAAAGTGAAGATTTTTCCAATTTGGAGTTGGTTTTCTGCATCACTTTGGCTGATAATTAGTCCTTGATTTGTCTTATTTTTAATACAAAACACATATTTATTTTACTCATTTACGAAAGGAAAGATGGAAGATTCTTATTCTTAATTCAGTCCTCAAATATATTAAAAAAAATATTGCTGGGTAAGGCTAAACCCAAAAGTCAGGAGCTCAATCTGCTAGGTGTTGGAGCCTCAATCCCCAGGACGCACACTCGGTGTGCTGAGAGTGTGGAGAAGGGCTGAGAATCCTCAGGGCACACACTCGGTGTGCTGAGAGTGTGGAGAAGGGCTGCTGGTTGCCTTGGGTTGCTTGGCCTCAGTGAAGTCAACCATAACCATCACAAGACCTTCATCCTGGAAAAAGAACAGGCAGCAAACAGCTGGGCTTGCAGCCCACAGGAAGCCAGCATCAATGGCCAGTCCCATCAAACTGTCCGATGGCTTTGACCTCCAGCCTGTCTGTAACAGCAATCAAATCATTTCCCTTTTTCTCTTTCATAATTTGGTATAGGCGTTTTGTTGTTGTTATTGTAATACCCTCACCAAATTTTTTACCTCCATAATTTGTTGAAGCTTTATACTTTTGAAAAATATTTTGGTAGTGCAGAGAATTTTAAGATGACATATGCAATTATTTTCTTTCACTGCTGCCAATGTTTTTTGATGAAAAGTCTAAGGAAACCTAAATGCCCTTTTATGGATACACATTTTTAGTTTATTTGCTCATTTTCTGCTCTTGTACCATGGCTGATCTATTTAGGATTTTTGTATCATTAATTCTCTCTTCATCTGGTTTTAACTTTGTATGAAGTTTAGTTTGCTATTTAAATGTGAAATTTTATTTTGTGGTTTCATTGTAACTGTCACTGATTGTTTTATTATGCATGTGTAGTGCTTCATCACTAACACGAACGTATACCTTGTTTCTGACCTCAGCATACATGCTCCTTTGCCACTTGCGTGCTCAATAATTCCAATAATCAGGTTCCTTCAAGATCTATTAGTCATGTTGCTTGCTTCTTATTGATTCTGGCTTCTTACCTATTTTTCAATAATGGATAAAACATCATTTTATACAAACCTGTAACTCAAACCATGGAGCAATCTCAAGGAGTTTTAGAAGAGCACTTTCCCATTGATTCGATTTTCCAGTAGTATGTAATGATTAGCTATGATGGCTTCACTTCTAATGAAATCCTTTTTCAGTGCATATTATTGATCAATGACCGCATTTCCATTGTAATCTACTGGAATCAACTTCTTTATTCTTTTGTTTGCATTTATAAGCAGGGTCTGTTTACAGTTATTTTTTGTTTGCCATTTTCAGGACCTCAAGAAAATGATGCTTAGTCTGTTTTCCATATTAAATTTGAATTCACACTCTCAAACAAATACATAAATACCTAGATATTTTTTGAAGTAGGTAAAAATGTTGATGATTTACTTTGGCACCTGAATGGGCTTCTACAGTATAATAATAATAATAATAATAATAATAATAATAATAATAATAATAAAATCCCTTTGGGGAAATTTGTTTTCCCTGTATGTGGTAGGCTAGTAAGTCTGTTCCCACTGTGATGTTCCTTCTTGCTCTTTGGAATATGTTACCCATGTATATCAAGAAGCCAACAGACCCATACCTCTTCTGTCGTTCACTAGTGTAACCTTCAGCTTTCCATCTGTTAATGTTCTGCAAATCCTCTTCGGGATTTGAAGCCATAAGAAGTGATTTCCTGAACCCCTTTGCCCAGCTGCCTCTCTGGATCTTGACACAGAGAGAGTTCACCTTGATTCTGGTTCATTTCTTTCAGCTCTAACTCTGTCTCTGTAACATCTCTCTCTGTAGCCTGACAAGCTCCAGGCAGGCTTCTATTATGTTGTTAGCCTAAGCAGGAAATCTTTTTCAATTTTCACTTACCTGTGTGCTGTTTTGCTTTCCATTTAAATTCCTCATGATATTCATTAACAAGCTTCATGTTGACAGATTATCACCTTAAGTATTTTTATGTCTTATATTCCTAGTATGTTCCCCGGAGAATCCAGAAAACAAAGTTAAGATGCAGAACTATCAGGGCACATTTTTTTTTTCTGCTAAAGCACTTGCACTTCATCACAGAAACTGCAAGTTGTTCATTTCTAACAGTTACCATTACTTTATAAATCAGGCATCATGATGAAAACAGAATCAAATAGGATATATGATGCAGCAGTCTGAACACACATGGCACAATTTCTGTGTTGCATTTTTGAGGCAAAATTCCATCAGGGAAAACACATAGACTTCCCTCTTAAGACCTTCAAACGCTTAGGTTAAGTCAGCTCACCTTATGGACAGATTTCTTTTACCTAATGTCAACTGATTTTAAATAAGTCCATCTGCAAAAATATCTTGACAACAGTATTTGATCAAACAAGAGACCAAAGCCTACCATCACAACAGGAAAGCTGTATGAAGTCACATAGAATGGACTATTCAGAGTCTGTTGAAAAGCCATCTCTGCTTGATTGTATTTGTTTTCAACTGTAACAACTATCTTTATCTAAATCAATCTTAAGCTTGATTACAAAGTGGAACATGTATGCGTGAGACAATCTCAGAAGGTTCATGGAAAAATGAAAGTGCTTCATGCTTATTTTAGCACAGAATTTTTCCATGCATTTATAGTTTTTTTAATGATATCACAAACTTCTTGAGGGTATTTTGCATTTTAGAATAGCTTCATGTTACATAGAAAAATTTGTTGTTTTCCTCAAATATAAAAAATGTTTACCATGTATTTATACACATATGAATCTGAAAGTCTGAACTGGTCACTGGCATTTTTCTCTGAATGAGCATTCTTGATTGTATGGCTGATTGCATAATATATATATATATATATACACATATATATATAATAGATTATTTTTTTAAAGATTTATTTACTTTTTTTTTTCTTTTTTTTTTTATTGTTAATTATTTTGCATTATGTGACAGTTTCATAGGCTCTGGGTATCCCCCCCTCCCTCCCCCTCCCCCCGGTGGATTCCTCCACCTTGATGCAGTATTACAGTTCAAATTCAATCAAGATTCTTTCATTGCAAACATATACCAAGCATAGAGTCCAGCTACTTATTGTCCAGATTGGTTGAACAGTTTCTTGGGGAGACCTTTTCTGCTCTGAAGTTTGAGCTGGCAGAATATCATCACAGTCAATTAAGAGTCCCAATATAACATCAACAGCAATTTGCAATGTTATGGAGTTGACATGGTTTTGAGTAACCAGTGTATTAAAAAGAAAAAAAAAAAGGAAAACAAGTCCTAGCCACAACCTATGATTAGCTCATTGACATTTCAATTTAGTTCATATACAGGACCGGCTGCTCTATACCTTAAAATGGCCATAAGGCACCATTCAGCTGTTTCGTGTCCATTTCATCTTAGTATTTAGCCAGTTGTTGTGTTGAAGTAAAATTTTGCTGATCATGGCAGATTGGAAAGGCAGATATACAGAGAGGAGAGACAGAGAAGATCTTCCGTTCGATGATTCACTCCCCAAGCGGCCGCAGCAGCTGGACCTGAGCCAATCTGAAGCCAGGAGCCTCTTCCAGGTCTCCCACGCGGGTGCAGGGTCCCAAGGCTCTGGGCCGTCCTCGACTGCTTTCCCAGGCCACAGGCAGGGAGCTGGATGGGAAGTGGGGCTGCTGGGATTAGAAGCGGTGCCCATATGGGATCCAGGACATGGAAGGCGAGGACCTTAACCACTACGCCATCATGCCGGGCCCTATATATCATAGATTATAAGCTAAGCAATTCCATTAATATTTTAGGATTCAAATTCTGTTTTAATTCAAAATAAAAACAGTAAGACAGTTATTGTTTATAACTTAATGAAGCGAATCACTTTGAGTTATATCCTGCTAATTTTGGAACCTGACCAAGAATTGTCTGAAAACCACATTCTGCTGTGATTATCCAAGGCTGAGAAAAAACACATTGTATTTCTTTCTTACAATAAATACAAATGTCACAAATTCAATGTAGCATAACTTGTATTTCAGTATCAAATTTACTTAAACTTACTCATGTTCTTTTGAAACTATAAATAAATGAATTCATGAATCAATAACAAAAGTCTTATTTCCAGTTACGTATATTTAAAATCTTACATCTAAAACAATTGTTTATGTTACAAATGGATGCCAATGCAGTAGTTCAGTTCTAACTTTCATATAACAATTATTTGATTTTACTTGTGCAGTTTTTCTTTGTTAGGAAAATACTTTGTGCCATAAAATTCAGTGTTTAAAGGTATGAACAGTGAGTTTGTCTACATACACATTTTGGCTTTAAATTTTAATAGCCTCACCACTTGGGGAAACGTTAAATATTTCTATAGTTTTGTCATGAGAAAGAGTATATAATATTTTTAGTGCCTAGATTTTTGGAGTTCGAAAACCAGGCACCCATGTGTAATCAATGAGGTAGTCTAACTATGGAATATATGGTATGTCAGCTGACATGTGTTGAATAGTACTATTAAGTTTAAAATGAAAGTCCAGATTGTGATTTCAACCAATAAAATATGTTTCCAGGATTTAAACTACTGTGAATACTGTAAATTATGTAATTACTGTATTCATTGTGGACGTTTCTGATATTGATGCAATAAATCTAATAAATCCACTTTGAATGAATAGTGGTTCTGATTATTTATGAAATTGATAATTGACATTTACCATAGTTTATTTAAGATTTATTTATTTTTATTTCAAAGGCATACTTAGAAGGAGAGACAGAAAGAGAGATCTTCCATGCACTGTTCAGTTCCCAATGGCCACAGCTAACCAATCCAAAGCCAGGAACATCTTCTGGGCTTTCCACATGGGTATAGAAGTCAAGGACTTGAGCCTTCCTCACTGCTTTTTCAGGCGACCAACAGGTAAGTGATCTGAAGTGGAGCAGCTGGGACTCGAACTGGTGCCCACATGGAATGCCAGTGCTATAGGTAGAGGATTAGCCTATTGAGCCACCATGCCAAGCCTGATATTTATCATACTTTTAATTTCCTGAAAAATATTGAAATCAAATGGAATGTACCTATTTATTCTTAAAGAAATAAGAAAATAGCTGAAGAGAATCCAATAGTTATTGGGGAATTTTAACGTTTCATGATATTAGCAGAAAGTATGGATTGTTTTTATAGATTATATGTGTGGTTCATGATTTATATGTGAAACATCTTTTGCTTATGACTTGCTGAAATATTTTGTGATAAACATTTTGATACAAACAAAAATTATGTATGTATGATAAATAGACAAAAATTGAATCTAGCTGGAATGTAAACATAAGCTCACTATGTTATTTTTGAACCTTTGTTTGGAAGTGTTCATAGAAGAAGTTTGGATATATTTCCATTCAGAGCATTAGAGGAGTACAAATGCACTATTGCCTTCTGATTTTAATAGTTTCTGTGATGATTACAGTGACTTTTTTTAACTGAAGCTGCTGCATTGTCATATTTCAGTAACTAATTTTCAGCATATACTTTCCTGTTCCATCAAATAATATTTCCAACTTCCTCAAGTTCTTACACTAAATTTTGTGTATCAGGTTTACTCTTGGCTATTAACACTCCTTTATCATGATAAAGAAAGCATATTGCAACACCCTAATGACGTATGAGAGCACTTCTTGACAAAACACAACTGAAAGTTGAGTGGATTTTTTTATAAATGATTTGATGTCCATGTAGATTTTTCCATAATGTGCATGTGACATGAATTTTTTAAAAATAACTCTCATCGTGGTTTGTGCCCCATTAATTGTATATAGCAAATCAACTCAGAAATTCGCTAGATGAAATTTGTAGCTATTACTTTTTCCATCATAATTCCACAGGTCAATTGGTATTTTTTTTCTTCTAGGCAAGAATGTTTGTGATTGGCCTCTAGCGATGTGTTTGATGTTGGCCTGCCCAACCTGTCTCGATTCTGCTTTGCCCAGACAGTCTAGCAGAGCAGGAGTTTAAACAGCAGGAGTTGAAATGTCACAGTTCCATCATTCAAGTATATTTGACACCTAGTGATGATGTGTATTTTTATTATTTAAACCCTAACTGGAGAGGCATGCTAAAGTTTACTTTTTTGACTGAAGTTTTTGATGAAGGGTGTTTGTTTACACAGGAAAAGGTGAAACAGTGTCAATGTTAATTCAAACTGTCAGTTTCCATACATTTTTAAAAGTTTTGTTCTTTTTTTTTTTTTCCATTGGAAAGTTAGATTTACAGAGAGAGGAGAAAGATCTTTCATCCACTGGCTTACTCTCCAAGTGGCTGCAATGGCCAGACATGAGCCAATCAGAAGCCAAGAGCCAGGAGCTTCATCTTGGTTTCCCATGTGGGTGCAAAGTCCCAATACTTTAGGTCATCCTGCTTTCCCAAGCCACAAGCAGGGAGCTGGAAGGAAAGTGAAGCAGCTGGGATATGAACCAGCAACCAGCACTGATATTGGATCCCAGTGAATGCAAGTTAAAGACTCAAGCCACTAGCCTACTGTGTGTGGCCCAAGTCTCCATACATTTTATGTGACATATATTCCTTTTCATTTTTAAATTATTCAAAATTGAGGTGATAGTTCCATTATCTTTTCTTTATTTATTTCTCTATATATGCTGACCCTTTTGTAGCAAGAATAATTTTGAGCTCTGGAATCAATGAAAACATACATTGTAATAATTTATGACTTTTTAGTCAACTCAGTAACAGTGCCTGGAAGTAACATGTTATTTTCCTGAGCATTGTTCATATTGAATAGCGTTTAATTGAACCAATCTCTTGTTTCAAAAATAGAATTTTACAAGGGCAAATATTCTTTCCAGGACTGCTTCTGTTGTCATATTTGGTATAGTGCTTAATCATGAAAGAATATTCGGATTTCTGACACACACACGCGTATCTCTCTCAGGCTAAGTAATGGGTAAGGAATATTTTGTGATGCAATAGCAAGTAACCACTCACCCTTTCTACTAATCAAATAAAAAGCATAACTGTATTTGCTTAAAACAAATTCTCATTTCAGATAAATCTGTTAGTGTACTTTAAGAAGAAACAGGCTACCAATGGAAAGTACAGTATCTCCACCGAAAATGCTAGATATTATCAACCTTTAAATCTACTTGAACCTATTTATTCAGGCACTGTGTGCACAGTTCACTTTTCTCAAATCACAGATTGATTGCTATTTTACGAAAATACTTTCTGAGTAATGAAGGGAAAGTCATGCAGTGACAATCTCATTTAATAAAGAAAATACATAAAATGAATCTAGTATTGCATTCTGCATTCAATAACAGATTAGGATCCTGCATTCTGCATTCAATAACAGATTAGGATCCTTTTTTTTAAAACTCCAAATAAAAAGCTGCTTTCCTAGTCTTTTTTTTTTTCTTATATCCAAAAATAAGACAGTCAAGATATGAAATATTAGAAGATTTTTACAGTGCTAAAGAGGATAACAAATCTGCCTTACTGTCTCTGGAAGAAATTAAAGAAGGAATTTAACACTGTGATTAAGACAGAGATTTTTAATGAAGGCCATTTGCTAATGTAGCAGAATCTCTCCCCTGCACTACACGATGTCGGAATGGGTGGTGTTAATCTGCCAGCAGTTCTCACCACAGTGTTTGTGGAATATAGTATAGCTGTAATAGACTCATACATATTGATACTCTTCCTAAAAGTGCTGAAGTCTTATAATTTGTAGAAAGTAATATATAATATTTCAGTGATGCAGCCTTAAAAATGAACTGAAGTATATTAATTGACCTTGCATTGGTAAGGGAGCTGAAACTATTGAAAATGTGGTTAAAAAAGGCAGGCTCACATTTATTGCAAAAGTAAATTAGAGTTAAATAAAATATTTGAGTATTAAAAGGTTTAATAAAGGAAGAGAATTTTAAGGAAAAATTAAAATTCACAATATCTTAATTAAAATTTCTGAAGCTTTTTTGTAAATAACCGTTAACAAATTTCACTTTTATTCACACTCTGCTTTTTGTAAAATAGATACCATGCACCTTAAGAAATGGGAAATTACATTTCAATCCACACGAATTAGTTGAAATTATTCTGATTCTGCTCTTCTCTTTGCAAACTATAATCATATGTTGATGTGTTACAGATTCATGAATATTTACTCCTTATTTTGCACTATAACTCAAAGCCATTTCAACATTTCTTTGATTTTGTTGCTGCAATTGCCCAGGTTTGGATATTTTAGGTTTTGTATTATAAATATCGTAAGTGATATGTTTTTATAAATTATATAAACAGTTGAAATAAACATATTAAAGGCTTCTAGTACAACATCCTTTACATACTTAGCTGATAGTTGAGCATTTCAATTCTAAATGAATCTAAATATGAATGTATACATGTGCATATTTCTGCCCCATTTTGTTATTGCTGAGGCACAATAGCATTATGTTTTCGTTTCATTGTTTTGGTGTGGTAAAACATCTACAAATCTACAAATTAACAACAACTGAATATGCAAACTACAGATACTTATATATGTCTATGTATGTGGATAAATACCCATGTAAACTGTGCAGTAGCTCTGCATATCCACAAACTAGAAAATATTCAGCTATTTAAAAAATAAACAGCAATTAATTATCACAGAATGAGGTTTTAGGCTTTGTCCTTTCAAACGTTAATAATCATTGTAGTCTTTGGGATTTATCTCCGGATAATATTACATAAAATTAGGTTATTTCTTTTTTTATTCCTTACTCATAGGTTTAAAGCATAGCCTATTTCTTTCTTTAATAAAAATGGCTTATCTCTAGTAAATAGTATGGAATATCTGAAAACAAAATATATTAAAATGGAGAATTTCAGAAAATTAAAACACAAATAGGTGAGGTCAGTTTTAATGATCCTGTGTGTGAAAGGAATGCAGAGTATTGGTCTTGGTAGTGGAAGTAGTCCAATAATATATCTGATATTTTCATGTGGACAAGGGGAAATTGCATTATTCATTTTGTATGATGAAAATTCTTCCAATATGTATGTGTATATATATATATGAAATATTTATAAAAATAGTGATAACTGGGCACTGGCATGGTAGCCTAGTGTCTAAAATCCTTGCCTCGAAAGTGCCAGGATCCCATGTGGGCACTGGTTCTAGTCCCTCTGGGACCCTGCACCCATGTGGGAGACCAGGAAGAGGTTCCTAGCTTCTGGCTTCAGATCAGCACAGCTCTGGCCATTGTGGCCACTTGGGGAATGAATCAACAGATGGAAGATCTGTTTCTCCTCCTCTATGTATATCTCTGACTTTCCAATAAAAATAAAATAAATCTTTATTAAAAAAGTGGAAATTTTATATGCTTGGAATTTTTTCACCTTTCAGAATTAGAAACAAATGCTTGATAAGGAAAAGTTTAGAACTTTATCCTCTGTTGTGAAATGATGACACTTTTGAATACCTTCAACATCTGACCAATAAGGTGTATAATTACCAGAGCTAGTTGGATACTACGGCATGAGTCAGAGTGCTCAATTCACTTTAGGACATTAAAATGTACTATAAAGAATTTTTTTCCTAACCAAACAAAACATCCCTAGGATGATATTGTCCTGCATTGCCTCCAGTCTGAGAATTCTTAACTGGTAACAAAGTATAAGTGATATATGACAGGTGCTTGGGACCTACATCACACTTTAATTTCACACCTATATTGTTTTGCCAATTTCACAGAATTCACAGCGTGAATTATGGGCACAGCGTGATATCCAAGTGGCTAAATACTCACCTTGCACATGCCACATCCCATAGGGGCATCGGTTTGTATCCCAGCTGCTCCATTTCCTATCCAGCTCCCTGCTTATGGCCTGGGAAAGCAGTGGAGGATGGCCCAAAACCTTGGGATCCTGGAAAATTGTATATAGGTACAGGATGTGGTCTTACCTCCTGTTGTTCACTGCTCAAATGGCCACGTTGGACAGAATTGAACTGATCTGGAGCCAGGAACTTCTGGATCTCCTTTGTAGACACAGGGACCCAGAGCTTTGGACAATATCCACTACTTTCCTAGTCCATGAGCATAGAGCTCGATCAGAGCTGGAGCAGTGGGAACACAAACTGGTTCCCAGCATGCCAGCTCTATCAAAAAGTTTTTTTTTTTTAAGATTATTATATCTATTTGAAAGGCAGAATTATAAAGAAACGGAGAGACAGAGAGAAATATTGCATCTACTAGTTCACTCCTCAAATGAACACAATGGCTGGGGTTTGGCCAGGCTGAAGCCAGAAGCCTGGAAATACTTCCATATCTACATGGGTACAAAGGCTCAGGAACTTCGGCTGTCTTGTACTGCTTTGCCCAGGGCATTGGCAGGGAGCTAGATTGGCTGTGACACAACCAGACCTTGAACCAATGCCTGTACAGGATGCTGGAGTTGCAAGTGGCAACTTCAGTGACAAGGCACAGCCCTGGCCCCTCATAAAAGTGTTTGAGGTTTCCTTGTTGGAATTTCTGGGGTTCAAGAATCATGTCTACTGCCCTCATGCCATCAAACAATCTTTGATTCATTGCCTAAGGAAAGGGAGAGTCTCTGACTGAGAACTGATTCCACTTAATATAGCAGTTCATAGAAATCAACTCTGAAAGGGTCAGCCTGTTTCCAAATGGATTGTGTTCTAAACTGAAAGCCACATAATTCATATAAAAGAATAATCATCCACTCTTAGGAAAAGAAGTCACATGGTTTGGCAACCAAGTAAAACTCACCAGGCATATGAGCAAAGCTACTGAAGTTGATTTCTAGTGAAAAAAAATCTATCAAGCACAAATAATAATGGCCACATATTTTAGAATTAACATACAATTAAAGCATATCGGACATTCATGAATATATAAATGTCTGAAATACTTTTTCACAAAAGTTGAACATAATTTAAATAAGACTAAAACATGTAAGGTGAAAGGAATTTTGTAATATTCATTGAATATTAGCATTCCATAAGAAAGTGAACTTGAAGATATTGTAGTGGATACAGTCTGATGTTGCATAAGATAAAAACCTAGGTCCAAGTCAAAATTAAATGTGTGTGGGTAGAGCCCTTTTGAAAAGTAATCATGAAGATTTGAGGAGGACATCTGCCTACCCTACAGAGGATTTGATGATGAATGACTTGCACTGAAGTCTCTAGAACAAATTGATGTCAAGTTTCAGGATTATGGCCTCATCCTGCACCTGCCCTGGCTGAAACCGGAACTGTTTTTAATCTATCAAAATCAACTACAGCCTGAAAAGCTTTGTTCTCTCAGTAGTAATTAATATTTGCCTATGATATTTCAGGCAAGTGTGTGGTAAGTTTGGGTCAGCAGAAACTTAATGAATTTTTCACATTCTTTTATTAGAGTGAGAAAGTTAAATATCAATCAAATAACTGTAGACGCATGAAATTTCAGGGGTAGCAGATGTTACAAAGGAGAGGAATCGATTGTTAGACAATGAGGTAAAGATGATTCAGCTGAGTGAATTCAGCCATTGCTTTTTCAAAAAGCAACATTTCCACCATGTGCTGAAAAATAATGTTTGATTAGAAAACAGGATCCTTTTGAACCTGCAGAGGATAAACCAAGGGAAAAAGTCCTCAGGGGAGGAAGGTGTAACGTTAAATAAGAGAAGGAATGTTAGTATCTCTGGGCAGGAAACATGTGGCCTTCATTGGCAACTGACAGTCAATAATCAAACAATGTACAATGTAACTTACTAGCTATGAGGATAATCATTTAGAAGAGGCAAAAGGACTGCAATGATGTAGCTGGGGTAGGATTCCAAGGAAGGAATATCTGAAGTTGTAGAGATACAGAGATGATTAGAGAGAGCTAAATTATATTTTACAAATATATATGTATAGGACATGATTTAATTTGAGAGGAGTTAAAATACTTTTAGTCATAATTTTGTTATGTATCAGATTTACCAAACTGTCTTTATGGGTATCTATGAAATAGTACTTCAAAATATTTGTGGAAAATTGAATTTAAAATGTTTTGTGCAATTTTTTAAAATTGGTGCAAGAAGTGTTAAGACATTCATAGAATTGTGTGTGATGAGAAAACAAAGTATGGATTTTGTCAAATTTTTATAAAAATGAGCTTGTCTTTTAATTCCATCTTAGACCTTTTGGATTTTATTTTTAAGTTTCCAAATATTGTGTGCAATCTTTTTTTTTTTTTTTTTGCTTTCAGTCAACATTTTCACAGTCTTCTCCAAATATATGCTAAATGTTCTATATACACACTTCTCTGTGCCTTTGGGGATTCTTAGAATCTTTTTATTATCAGATAAGTATATTCATATTTCAATATTTACCTAATAAGTTCATCTCTTTTTTTGACATCCTTTTTTTTTAAGATTTTTTTTAAAATGTTTAGTTCGGAATCAGATATACAGAGAGAAGGATCTTCCATCCGATGATTCACCCCCCAAGTGACCACAAGGCCAGAGCTAAGCCAATCCGAAGCCACTAGCCAGGAACTTCGTCCAGGTCTCCCATGTACAGGATCCCAAGGCTTTGGGCCATCCTTGACTGCTTTCCCAGGCCACAAGCAAGGGAGCTGGATGGGAAGCAGGGCTGCTGGGATTAGAACTGGCACCTGTATGGGATCCTGGTGTGTTCAAAGCGAGGTCTTTATTTGCTAGGCTACTACGCTGGGCCCAATTTCACCTCTTCAAACTCAATCTCTAAATGAAATTTTTGAAATAGCACTAAGTTCTCATCTCTCCACACCAAGCTTTTAAAATTGTATTTTTTTTCTTTTTTTTTAATATTCATTTATTCATTAATTACATTGCATTACATGACACAATTTCATAGGTACTGGGATTCCTCCCCCTTCACCCCAACCCTTCCCCCATCATGAATTCCTTCACCTTGATGCATAACCACAGCTCAAGTTCCGTTGAGATTCCCTAATTAAAAGTTTACACCATACAGAGTCCAGCATCCCACTTGTCCAGTTCAAGTTCAACGGCCTCTTAGGGAGGCCCTCTCAGGTTTGTAGGCAGAGCCAGCAGAGCGTCACCTCGATCAATTAGAAGCTCCAACATATCATCAGCAACAGTCCAGGTGTGATGAGGCTGGTGTATTTTATACCCAGAATGGCTACACAAGTTTTATAATTTGCTGCTATTCAACTGCTTGAACAAAGAAGCACTGATCTCTTGCATATTATTGAATAGTTTGTATTTTTGAAAGAAGAGTTGAAGTGCTAGATGCCCCTTTAGTGGTTTAGTCTTGCAACATCGATGTTTCCAATAATAAGCACAAAGACATAAGCTTCTACTTTTCAGTGAAACATTTCTGTTATACTAGCAGCATTCCTTGAACAAGTTTGCTTAAAATATCATTTTACTTTGAACTTTTGTATAAATAAAAAGAATCCAAATATTATCAATTATTTAATTTGTGCTTTGGATATAGTTTATAATTCAACAACAATGAATTTACCAGTGTGATGTATTTACTAGCTAATATTAAAGGTTTTTGAAAATTTTCCAGAATGAAATTTTTCACAAGTTTTGGCAATCAATTCTTAAGATTAATTGTGATTCATGACTGTACCTCTGCTTCTGTTTATTGTGTCTAAGGACAAGAAAATAGAGTTTAATCGAAAACAATGGAAATCCAGCCAAACATTTGCTTTTCTGGCTTATCAAATTTGTGTGTGAGTGTGTGAAATCATTTTTGATATCAGGAATGTAATGTTGAAATCAACTTTTCATGCCTGTTTTACAGATTGAACAAATCATCGCAAAAGTGAAATTCTACATTTTGTGTGTTCTATCTTATTCATTACATTTGATTGTTCATGTACCTCAATTGAATAAGTTACTTTTCCTAGGACAAGAACTCATGAAGAGTTTATTTCATTTTGCATTATGCATTCTGCAATATTATATATTTATATTTACACACTGAATATGTATGTTAAATATATAATATATATAATATATATACACACAGTGAATCATGTGTTAGCTCAATGCCACATATCCCTATATTTTCAATTATTCTGCAATCATATCTGAATTATTTAAACACCAAATCATTATCATATCTATCCTATTCAACCCCTCTCAAATATAAACATTTAAATAATTATTCTGAAGCAGGAATATAACCATTGTAGGTACTAAGAATAATACCAGTCTAGAGTGAACATTTATGTTTATTAGCCGTTATTTTGCTGTAGTTTCAAATTCGTTACAACTTTGAATGTTTAGGTTTAAATTATCTATATATCTACAAGTACATTGTTTGCTTGCATTGAGTATGTTGACTTTCTAAGGGATTGAGTAAATACATCTTTAACAATTTGGAGTGCTTTTCTGTTTTTCTCCCTATACTTGTGAAATTGTAAAGGGACGATAATATCTACAATACACTTTATCATTGTTAATCTATCTTTTCAATGAACAACATGGTGCTGTGTACAACTGCGAATAATGGAACACTTGAAAGCAAATAAGTCCTATACATAATTAAAATTAAACTTGTTCTTCAAAGCCATTTTTTCCCGAAGATTGATTTTATTTTTATGCAGATTTTACAGAAACAGAGAGAAATCTTGCATCTACTTGTTCATTCCCCAAATGGTCACAATGACTGGGGCTGAGCCTGTTTGAATCCAGGAGCCTGGAACTTATGGGTCTTTCAGTGTGTGAAGGGGCCCAAACCATGAGTCATCCTCAGCTAGTTTTCCAGGTCATAAGCAGGAAGCTGGACCAGAATGTTGAAATCAAGATCAGAAGCAGAGTAGTTGGGACAGAAACCCATGCCTGTATGATCCACTGTGCTGGGGCCCAGAGCTATCACCTGCGGTCACAATGCTAATATATAATTTTGGAGGTATGGTATTTATTTTAAGTAAAATTTCAATTAGTCCGTTTATTTCCCTCAATAAGATCTTTAGCCTTTCATCCTTCAAAGAAGCTTATTCCCATTTATTCATAATTCATATTATCTCACTTCTGAGAATTTATGTATTGTAATGCCAAAGTGAAGGATCCCATCTTCTCATCCTCTATGGCAGTAAGTATTCAATTCGTTATTCAAAATTTTATCCATGAGTCATTTTAATGAGTGAATTTTGAATACATGGAGCACATAAAACCATAAGTTGTATTATTTTGAAGACATATTTCTGATTATTGAAGTTCTAAGAAACAAAATATCCTCTAGCATAAATTTCTGGAATATCATTTTTATCAGTCTTTGAAATTTTGTGCAAATTGGTATTTGAAAAAAAAATCAAACCTAACCAAAATGAAAGGATAAACAAATTCCCTTGAAGGTAGAACTCTGCTTTGACGAAAGGGGCTTGAAGTAACTTCAAATTGCTTTATTTCCTAAGGCTGGGATATAGTTTCCCAGTCTAACTTTTTTAATTGGTTCGTGAGCTCTCTTTATTTTCCCTCAGATAGAATCATCAAATTTACTCTGAGATGAAATTTGAAACCTATGTGCCTAAGGCAGAAAACACAAAACAAAATAAAATTTACGTTTGTATTTTTCTTTATTTTTACTAGGCGCTAATTCTCAAAAAAAAAAAAAAAGTCAACATTGTTTCATTTACTTAGCAGCATGCAAGAAAGTAAATTTATTTAGGGAGCTTTGAATTTGTAGGTGTTAAGTAAAAAGAATATGGAAACACAATTCAAAAATACAGAAAACTTTAAGCAGTTTTTTAGGGGCTTTATGATGTTAGCTTTAACAAATGGGAGGAAAGAGTAAGTTTTTGATCTTTATCTGTTCATGCTCTTGTCATATGTGTATGGTCCCTGCATATGGTAAGTAAATCTTGAAACTGAAACATGGAAATGTTGGCATTGAAAATAGTTAGAAATGGAAGATTTGTTCTGTTGCAGTTGTTGTAAAACTTTGTTATCTATTATGCTTTATGCATACTTTTCAACGTATTACAATAGTTTGGTATGGTGTAAAAAATGAAGGGCTTGACTGGCTGATGTCATCCTAAATTTCGATCCTTTTATTTTCCTT
The DNA here is from genome assembly GCF_030435755.1 of Ochotona princeps. Taxonomy (NCBI): domain Eukaryota; kingdom Metazoa; phylum Chordata; class Mammalia; order Lagomorpha; family Ochotonidae; genus Ochotona; species Ochotona princeps. The sequence goes on from NC_080854.1 coordinate 29,405,157, forward strand.
TCTGCTTCATACTTACATTTATATTTATTGTAGAAAATGAGAAAATGAGAGCACTAAACATGTTATAATTTACGTGACTAAATTTTAAGTCACTTATATTAGCAATATTTGCTCGCTGAAGATCAAGATACACAAACACACAAACATACACGTGCTCTGAGTTACAGCTGATTCTCAGTAGCAGTGGTAAATTCAGTGTTGCTGGCAACGCTGAATTATTGAGCTATTGCTCTTCTAAAAAAAAAGACAGAAATAGTTCCTGTGGGCTTAGTTACAATGTACATAACAATCAATGCTTGATCTTGTGTTAACGTATGTTTCTCACATATGCTACTTAATCCTGTATAATGTTTTTTTAATTAACGTTGAGTTCACTACCCACACTTGATCAAAAGGCTGAGAAGCGATACATTGAGTTCACTACCAAAAGCGTTTCAAATGATGCCTAAATATAAGGAACACATCTATTTTTTTTTCCTATAAGGCACATATTAGCTGTGTTGGTATTCTAAATACTTATTGTGCTATGTTCTTTCAACAGTCATTCTGAACTTACTTCACCTCAAACCAGCATCAAAACTTCATTACCCTTAACATGGTTTTCCTTATTTCTTCCCAGTGTCTCAGTGTGGTTGATCCAGGTCCAGGCAGTCTTAAACAACTGCTTTCTGATTGTCAACTCTCTACAGCACAGCCAAATTAAAAAAAAAAAAAAAAAAAAAAAGATCTTTCCACTGACCTCTGTGCATTGTTCAGATGGTATAGGCATACTACCAGTTGCATTGGTTGGTATGAAACTTATGCCAGTTGGCTCTAAACCCAATAAACTGCTTGGCTGCCACCCTGAAATCAGAAATTAATTTCAGATTGCCAGCACATCACTCTTATTCTTGGTCTTATCTGCTTATAGTATTTGTGTTCATATTTCCCAGATAGCTCTTCTCTTGCAATGCAATCTGAAAAAGTTGTGACCCCTTTCGACTTGGGATCCGTAATCAATAAACTGCCTCTGTTATTTCATGCTTTCTTGAGTTCTGGTCTCTGTTTTGCCTGCCTGGCACTTGAACTCAGAATCCCTGGTCGGGCATTCTTAAAGAACAATTATTTCTCCAGGAACAAACAGGACACAGGTCAGATAAAAGCCACACGGGCTTCCACTAGTCTCATGAAGTGCTTTGAGAGAGACACCTAGCCAAAGATTGGACAACTAGGCGATAATCCATCTTGAAAAGTAAAAATGTATCATATGAAAGACGTTAACGTAAACTTCCATGTCCAGTCCATTTGGTGCTGTATCACTTGGGGCTGGAGTTCATAACCACCCTCTACAGAAACACTGCAGGACCAAATCAATGGACAAAGAACAGCACTGGGGTTTAGGGACACTAGATAGCACTTTGACATTACACTTGCGGACCATTGTAGACTATAAAGTCAGTATGGAGAAGCATAAAGGTCCAAATAAATAAACACAAGTCACCAAAAAACCCTGTAGCAAGAATTCTTCATTTCAGAAAATATCTGAAAGAAGAAGGCAGAGTGTTGCCCTGTTTTTAAATCTCATTTACCATGGCATGTGTCAGGGAGCTCAGGATTTGTTTCTGTGCTAAGCAGGTCCACAAATGTCTGTGAAGGTATACAGAATCTGAAAATAAGGATGATTGACTCTCCCATCATCTCTCTGTGTGTAATATGTATGTAAGTGTGCAGACACAAGGCATTAAAAAGTTCATGGAAAATTTGCATGTATCTTTTGATGCTGTTTTGGTCCTTTATGAGGCCATTCAAGCCAATTAAAATCTGTGTCAAGTGCAGGAGCAAATCTTATGAGTCCATTCTTGGGTGATCACTGCACTTGCCCCATGGTTGTACATACTAGGAGAATTGCAAACTGGGTTTAAACCCTGGACAGCCTGACATCTCAGGGAAACAAGAAACATGCCATGTGTCAGTAAGGTCCCCATTGTCTCTCACCAGGTGGCCAGGAAATCACACTTTTTCGGTGAGCAGCACAGGAGTTATCCAGCCACTTCCTGATTGGTCCAGACTCCACCAAAAGAGAATGCCTTCCTGGAGGTTCCCCTCCAAAGGGGAGGCAGGAAAATCTTTAAACATTGGGAAACCTCCTTAAACTCTGGTGTCTCTCACTGTTTCTTGCTCCAGAGAGGTGCTTTCCTGTTCTTTTCACTTGTTCACCTGTTCACTTTGTAAATAAAACTCTGCAATCAATTCCAGGCTTACTATTCCCATACACAGCCAAGGGAAGAATCCACAGAGCTTTGCCAGTAACACTCTGTTTTAACCTTGATCAAGCAAACCAAACGCAGAAAGTTTCCATGCTCACTTAGAACCACCATTTCGGGAGGCAAAGACCTCTAGGCTTCAGACACATGACAGAAATTTGACTGTGTCCTGTCAGGTGCAGAAGGTTCGACAGAAGGGCTTTTGTGCACACCTCCGGAAGAGCTAAATACTTGAACTCTTCCAGCATTGCTCAAGGGAATTGGAGTTTGCGTGGGAGCTGTTCTTAACCCACTTTGCTGTGATCCAGGCACCACAGCATCCCTCTTAGTTTGGGAAGGGCTCACCTTCACCAAACCTCCAAGTGCAATTCCTGGCGCAGGACCCAGGGGTTGTGTTCACAGACCCATCAGCTGGTGCGATGTTAGTGACCAGCTATCCTTTCCTGCACACCATTTGTCAGCTTCTCCTGCTTGCAGGCAGCTGGCCAGTGTGGCCTTGGACTCATGCTTCTTTTGCCCAGAGCCAAACCAAAAACAGAATCCACTTTTCGCAGAAGCAGAAAAAGAGAGGTGCTAGGTATCCACTTAATCCTATTTTAAAGACCAGCCACAAACATGATTTGCTTGTACCTGTATATTACAATATATGGTTGTGTATATAAAACATGCCTCTACACAGGTGATGAGTTCCCAAATGTATGTTTTAATATCCTTGTATATATCTAAATTACTTCTAAAGATTTTGATGAGAGATTAAAGACATTCTATATATTGTGACTTGCATAGGTATCCCATAAACTAGTCCAATTAGCTTGATGTAAGATTTAATATTTCTCATAAATTTTGTGATTTTTTAATTCAGTTTTTATAGTTCTTACCATTGTTTAAGTGTAACATCATATTTGCTTGAGTAAGGACAGCTTTTTTATTCGTGGAAGCATATACAACAATGGACCTATGTTCTTAGAACTTCAACAAGAGAAAGCTTAACTGAAGATCCATTTTTCCCAAAATAAAGTATCTGCTATGGTCTGTTTACTGTTTGTCTCTTAACATTTTCCAGAATGTTTGAATATGTTAAGTTACATAAAAAAAAAACCTGAAGTTGCAGGTAAAATTCAACTTGAGTATCAGGTGATTTTAAAGCAGTGGAAATTCCTGTTTACTGTTGTGGCTTCATTTGAAATGAAGGCCCTTAGAAGTGGAGGAGTCAGCAGAAAAAAGTTAGAGACAATTGCAGGGTTAGCACTGTGACACTGACAGTTAAGTCACGCTTTGTGACGCTTGATTCTCCAGCCACATGGTCTCTGAGTCAACTTTCTATAAATGCATCCTCTCAGACAACATGATTGCCCAAATGATTCAGTTCCTGAGACCTAAATGGAGAGCCTGGCTTTGGTTCCATCACAGAAGATAAAGCGTCACTAGAAGATGAAGAGGGCAAGAACACAGACTCTTTGCTAAGATGTTCACAAGGAAGACAGCCTGGGTCTTCCTCAGAGAGAAACGAGGCACCTGTGCTGATTACCCACTGCCAGCAGCATGCTAGACTATGGGATGGTCAATTTCCATTATTTAAACCACTGAAACTTCAGTAATTGTTAAGACCAACAGTAGAGTGCATCTCCCCACCATTTGCCACATCTCAAAATTTGTATACACTCTTTTCCATAAACATATACTAAGCACATGCATATAACTATAAAACATGGACATTATATGTGTGTGAACATATATTATGATTTATATTACACGTTTTAATGCCTTTTTTAATTCAATGTTCTATAATTCCAAATATTAAGTCCACTGATTGATAAACCTTGCTATGCTTTTAACTTGTACTGCTATAATATTATGTTTTAGAGAAGAAATTTGGATATGGAATTTTTCAGTAGAATATTTGCTTCTGAGACCAGCATTAGAAGAAACATTTGCTCTGATGAGTTTTCGATTTACTAAGAAGTCAATGACACTTGTAAGTAGAAGGAAGAAAATGTCATCTCATATCACTAACTAATCTCAGAATTCTTAGGAAGAAAACTGTTGATTGAACATGTTTTGATAGGCCTTCTGGAACAAATAAGACCCTGAAGCTGTGAGCAGAGAAGAGGAACCCAGAGAATATGGCGGATGGATCAGGGTTGTACTAAATTTAAAACAGGAATGAAGAGGCAGACCTATCATACAATCTGATTAGTAATTTTGTTTAAGATATTTAATCTGCATTGCACAGTTTGCTAAGTCGGTATTGCTTTAGTTGAATGTGGTCTCAGCTTATAAAGGTCATGTTGTCCAACAGGGGATAATGACAAGCTGATTATGTCAGCCTCATTCATACAACTCTCTCTCTCTCTCACCCTCCCCTGTGCACTGCCCATTGACTTACAAGGGCAAATGACTAATAGTAATGTAATAGAAAATTGGAAAACACTTTTATTTGTAAAGAGCAGTCAATTGACTACTTTCCAGAGCCCCCACTCCAGCTTTCTTCTGCATGCTTGGACTGTTGGAGACATTGCAGTTCAGGAATTGTACACATCCCAAGTCCATTGCACTGGAAACTCTGGGATATGACTTGGGAGTTTTAACTCTTTACCATTTGTTTTTCCTTATTTTTGTATTGTAAAAATGCTTGTGTTTAGAAACATGCTTGAAAGCAAACATTTGATCATGTTTAACAGCAGATGTTAGATCAATAGCTTTGTGCCTAGGCCTAAAACACTTTTGTAGTGCTTTGTGATAGGAGACCTCCAAACATTGAATGTCTTCTTAGAAAAGGGCTGCTTATTTTAGTGTGAAAGCTATGTAACTACGGCTCTTACATGTGCTTACATCTAAGTTTTTGGAATCCATTGGAAATCATCTTAGGATAGAACATGAAACAACTTGAAAGTATGGCAATAAGGGGCTGTCATTGTGGGCCAAGACCAAGTCAAAGCCAGGAATACAACCCAGGCGTCCTACATAAGCGGTGAGGCAGCATGTATTGACCCTTTTTCTGCTGCCTGCCTGGAAATGCACTAGTAGGAAGCTGAAATTTAGGAAGAAGTTGTGACTCAAGTTTAGAGGGGATTCTAGTATCCCTGGTGAGATCTTCCTGCCCCGCCCTCCCGGTTTTAACTTTTCTGAAATTTAATCCTTGAGTGCAATGACCGTGATTTTCCTGCATCTACTGGGTTTTCCAAGGAAGGACACTGTGGGATTTTGCATTGTTAAGTGAACTAGCAGACAGAAGATCTCTGCTTTTGTCTGGTTCTTTCTGTCACTCTATCCATTAAACAAATAAATAAGCACATCAGATTTAAAAAAAAGTAAAGTATTGACAGCTGTGTCCCACGTGAGAGTGTCTGGGTTTGATCCTTACTTCTGGCTTCTCATAGCTTCTTTCTTCCCCACCTCTGGTTTCCACTAGCTGCTTGCTTATGCAGTCTCTGGTGGAGCAGTAGTGATAACACAAGTAACTGGGCTCTCACCAAGCTGGCAGAAGAGCATTGCTTGCCCAGCTCCCGGCTCACAAGTTGTGGCTGATTTGATCCAGTGGTGGATCAACAGAGTGGTGACAATTTACTATGATGCTACTGCTTAGTGTCTTTAATTGAACTAAGTATATTTAAAAAAGCAAATGATGCATTTAGAGGCTGGCATTTAAACACTAACATCCTAATTTCACTTCTTAACTTTCTGTTTGTTTAGCAGAAGAAACTGTGAAATGACAACGGTAATTTTACTGAGATGACTTTCTGTGCTTGTGGAATGATACATCACATCAGGAGCTGCAGATTGCATCTGAGTGCATTTTGATTTTCAAATGCTTTACATCCTGACAGCAATGTAACACACTTCCTATAACAGGATAGACCTCTCTTTGTTTTATGCAAGCATTAGCTTAAATAATAGATGCTATTGAAAGTGGTAAATATTCAAATATGAAGTCAGAAAGCCATTTACATAAAAAATTTGTAATAATATTTTAAGAATTAAAATACATATTACATTATATATTTCTGATACTTTGGCTATATTATTTGGGCTATATTATATGCCCAAATAATGATGCAATTACAAGCTTTGCAAAAAAGAAAAAAGCATTTTCATCAGTTCAGGCTTTCCATATTGGTTCATTGTCGAAACGATGAGTGATCTTGCAGCAAACCTTTCCTTGAAGTTGTAGTTCGAGGTCTCATTACAGTGAAATGTAAAGGATAAAAGATGAGGGAGACCCTATCAAATCCTCACTTGTGGTGTCTCATATACAGTATTACATGCAGTGTAAGAAGCAAGAGAAAGATCCACTTAGTTTCATGAGCAAATATGTCCATCTCTTGACAGAACAGGACACAATACAGGCTAATGGAACACTGAAATCTGAAACTCATTTCCAAAATGGAAATATTAATTTAAAGGGAAAACTGTATAACCTGAGGATTTAATGGCAAGATACAATGAACAAAAATAATGAAAGACTTTGAATATTAAACTATGTGAAAATTGCAAGGACACTAATATTAAAAATTAAACCCTTCCACCCCTTGTTATGAACATAAGAATGCTTACTTTAATGAGTCAAATGGCTTTCTTTGAGATGAAGGGCAGAATGATATGGAATCTGAAAGCATCTCCCTTGTTGGTATCATTGCTTCCGTTCAAAGATTTTTTAATACCGGCTTTGTAAAAAGTTTGGATTCAAATTCAGGTTGGCTTGCTTGATTGATTTCCTGAATTTAAATTTAAAATTTCACCAAAATTCAAAATACAGTTAAAACCTAAATTACTTCTAGGTGAATTCTCAATTTCACATAATTTTCTCAATTTTAAAGAAAAAAAAATCATCTGACTTTTGCTCATGTTTCCATGGGCAATCGACAGCTTCATACCAACATTTACATCTAGCACAGGCTGTACTTAAATTTATTATTCTTTTCACATGATTTAATTTTTAAAATATATGTGTAGATGGTCAAAATTGAGATGCATTATGCTCTAGTTCTGTAGGATACACCAGTGATTTAAAAACACTTCCTTTTACACAACTTATAGTTTAGAGGTGATGGGATGGAAGATAATGAGAAACTTAACATAAGCATGATACATTATATTTGAAGTGTAAGATCTTCAAGGATAAAGCACACAATTATAGATAGCTTCACTGTGCTTGTGTTGATAAGAGTGGGTCTCCTTCTGATGGTAACTGGGCTGCAGAGGTGTAGCAGTTGTCCTGGAGCCAGGAGAGGTTTAGTGATAGGAGTACAGAGCCTTTAGCATCACACAGCTGAAAACATTAGGAGTCTGTTGTGACTAGGGAAACAAAAGGATCTCTTTCAAAACGCCCAAGAACTCAGAGGGGATAATACATTAATGGGGTTTTTTGTTGTTGTTTATTTTTTGTTTACTATTTTTTTACTAACCATAAATATTGGCTTATACTCAAACAGGATTAATTCAAAGATTTTCCTCAAAGAGTGAAACGTGGCTAATATTTTATAAGGAATTCTGACTACAGTGTAGAAAAATCATGAAACATGCGTACGAATCAGATTGTTGTAATTCAGACAGGAAATTATGAAAAACACAGGAATCCAAAATGTGTATTGACTGTTGTATTTACAGACAGACCATATCAGATGCATGAAACATTTGAATTCACTTATAGTTTTTGTCAAAATCATTTTTGACGAGACTTATGTAATAACTATATTCCATGTGGGTTATGCAATAGAAAGAGGGCATAAAACTTTTTGAAATACAGCACACATGGTACCTAGTAAAATTAGAGAAAAAATTAGAAGGGCTTAAATTGTAACCTCAATGTTGAAATATGCCTTTATGTGTATTATTTCAAAGTCTATTTCTAAAACATTGGCCAAATAGCTATCAAAATAAGCACAAGAATTATGTGTGAATACCAGATGCTTTCAGAAATAGTTTATCATGTTGAATTAAATCTGAAAAATGAGAACTCCTTTATCATAAACCCTTTTCATGTCAGTTTTGTGTGCTGAATTTCATATGTACTGCAATAAAGCCATTTTTAGAAAGCTTTAGTATTTAATTAACTACTTTCTTCTATCCTACCTAATCTTAGTCCTAGACTGCACCACTATAATTTTGAACCCTGCTGCTTTGCATCCTAACTAGTTTTGCCTATGTGACAAGCCACTGTTTTCACTTGAATTAGCACATCAACTCTTTTTGAAAAAACACATATGATAAGATAGTTCCCTTCATCCCCTCAAATCAATGTGTTTACTGTGAAGGAAGAATGAGTCACACTCTAAGTTTTGCTAGTATTTTTATAACTTTGCAAACCATTTGATACCATCCTTAACCTAAAAGTGTATTTTATAAATATTTTGTAAGCATAAATACATTATTAGAAAATATGCTAAGAGAGATTTCATCATCGAGAGTGGATATGTAATAACCAACCAAAAATGAGATTGTAACTCTGAGACATAGATCATTACAAGAACAATAACACTTAGGCAAACACAAATGTCATATGGATTTGGGAGCCTTGAGCCCCAGGATGCAGTGTGAGTGTGGGATTTCCAAAAGCACTGCTTACGTCCTCTCCAATCCTCAGAATTTACTATTAGGAAAAATAAGTAAATTATCCATTTTAATGATTAATACTCATACTCTGAGTGTCTTTTTCTTGAAACAAGTGTTGTCAAGTCATGATCTCAGTGTCTCAGCTGATAGTATATTGGCATGAGAAACTGCATCATCCTTGAAAACACAAAGCGCTTATGCTTTCCCCTCTGCTCAGTTTGAGCATCTAGTATTTGAAGGCAGAAGATAGCTGATAATCAGGTAACTACACAGAAGAATAAATCAATTAATTAGTAAGCAGCCAATCTTCCAATCATAGCAGGGAGGTATTCGGAAACATCGGATACAGTGTGGAAGAATAAACACAGCAATCTATTTATTCAGTGTGATTGGAAGTTTTAGAGGAAGTAGATACTAGTGATAACTTTATTCATTCGCATTTCAAACTGTGGTAAGATAAGAGCATTTTACTTCATTCTTACTATTATACTGAAAGAGAAACGATTATATTCATTTTAGCAATTATAAATTTGCATACTCTGAGTTTTAAATTAGCGTGAGGTCACCCACACAATTAAGAAGCACCGCACTCCTTTTTTTTAACCATGAATCATGCATTCTATTAGCTGCATTGCTTTGTCTATTTTCATGAAATTAATTAACATTAGATTACATAGGGAACATTAAGAAAATACTTGGTTGATATTAGTGTTCATGTGTTCATAGGATTTATTCAATTTATCAACACTAAAGCAAGAGACATCTTGTTATCAAACACAGGATGCTTATATGAAATTGGGAAATTAAAGGGCATTTGCTCCTTTTATCATCAGCAGTTTCCTCTGGCCAAAATCTTGTCTTTTTGTCAATGTGAGTAATTAGTGCTTCAAACTATGTTTAATAATGTTCAACATTCTAGGAACACTAATTAACCTACATAAGGCTATCTCATCTTCATTTTGTCAACTGGAGGAACTAAAATAGGGAACACAGTCAGAACCTAGCTGAGGGCCGCAGCACATTAGGAGCACAGAAATGGTCAGTATTTGAACTTCCTTTGGAAAAAGAAACATGAAATTTCACTTGTTTATTTTTTTTATTTGATAGAATTGTAAGGAGAAAGGGAGCTATAGAGATAGATAGATAGATGATAGATAGATAGACTGAGAAACAGATATCCTCTCAAATGCTCCTTCATCTCCAGAATTCTCACAACATTACAGCTTGGCTAGTTCCAATCCAAGAACCGGAAAAGTAGTCCAGGTCTTTCTCATGAGAAACAGGGGACCCAAAGCTTAAGGTGTCACCTGTTGCCTCACAGTACATACAACAGCAGGAGGCTGAAATCAGAAGCAATGGCATGACTAAATCTGTCACTCTGATATGAAATAGATTTAGACATACCAAATGGTTTTTGACCATTATGCCAAATAGCTACCTCTAAAGTGGGATATCATTGGGAACACTTTGCTGTTTTCTTCCCCAATGGTTTTGGATAGATTTGCAAAATACTATTGATCAAAACACAATTCCAATGATTTCACAACACTTTTAAAATGCACCATGATGATTCAACAAAAGCATCATTAATATTCCTGAATACCAAGTATCCTACTGCTTCCTTAAGACCTTGGACTCTTAAAGGATTTACGATTAAGACACGTTTCTTAAATCCACACCTAAGAAGTGTAGGATGCCAGATTGACTGTCTTTTAAAAAATTCTCTCTTGTAATTTTCTTCCCAATGCATATGACCTACAATTATGAAGCAAATGTAATTTGGATGGTATCTCCACCAAAGTTTTTTCTGTTTATTATTTTAGCTCTATCTCTTAACTACCAACCATTTCATGATTTTAACAATTTCAGCAATTGCATAGATAATTTGATTGCTAATTCTTGCCAGGTTTTTTTTCTTGCCACTCTTCACTAAGTTACTCATCTCATTTAGACTCCAAACCTTGTTGGAAGTAAACTTCCAAAGTTTTTTTCCTTCTTTTTATGTCTTTAAATACCATTTTTCTAGTCACCATTATGTAGCTCTAAATTTCTACCTTTTCTGCTTACACTATTGAGAACAACAATTTAATAAGCTATCAATTCCCAGTGTATTTCTAATTCATTATCTTTTTGCACTTCTATCACCTCTGTATGTCTTGGCTTGAGTTGTAGCTAAGAAACAGGTATTTGCATGGGAGTATACAGATTATCCGGGCATAATTCTAGAATGAATGAGTAATGACATGGAAACATAGATACGTGACAGTTGACGCAGAGGAAGGGGAAGATTTTGGCATCCATAGGAATTCCTCACTTCACCTGAAGGTGTAAACAGAAGTAGAGTTAAGTGTCATGAAACATATTCTACCCCACATCCTATATTTTTATCTTGCTTACTCATCTGACTTAGATTGCAAGGAGCAAGTCTGAACGCTGGAATCATTCACTCTTTATTTACAGAAACAATGGAGGCAGAATATTTGATCCTGCTTTCAAATCTGCACATCCATCTTTTCAGCCACATCTCTGTGACTTGGAGCAGTCGTCTTTCCCATTTAGATTCTGTCACTGTGACTTTGTATAGGACTCTTCCTTATGTTTTCTTGGGTCTTGCATTTATAATTATTACCTTTATGTGTGTCTCACCACATACATGTCATGAGCATGCCTCGCTTTATAAAATAGCAAAATAAAATTAGCAGAACTTTTTTTCTCCGCCGTATTTTAATACTAAATTTTGCCACACCATTTATTCTGGCAACTGTATATGAGAATGTGTGCTATATTTATTTCCAAAGCACCCATTATCCTCTCAATGACTCCAGTTCCAACCCAAAAGAATGAAATAATTCTTCAGTAGCTTAGAAATAATTAACACTGTGTCAAAATGTGTCTACTGCTTCATGCTGGCATTTGAAATAGTTGAGCAAACCATTTGTCTTAAAATATTTTGTCTCCAGCTTTCGCTGACACTCACTTACCTGGGGTATTTTGGAGACATTTCTGCTATTGTGATTTTTTTCCTGTTTTTCCCATTTTCACACTGAATGTGCTTTCGCAATCTGTTTTGATGAATTTTTTCACTGCAATGTCATTAAGTGTAGGAGCTGCAGGGCTATTTCCTAATCTGTTTTCAATTTTCTATCTATACCATCTCTCCAGAAAAATAATTATTCAGTCAAGAAGTCTCATAAAGTATTTTCTGGTTAACCCATTTCTGTCTTCAGCTCCATTTTATCTTGCAAGTTTTAGACTTTTAAAAATTATATCAGCCTGTTCTTTCACACTTGAATTTGTAACAGTATCATCTGTTCTTTTTTTATAATTAATTATTTTGCGTTTGTGACAGTTTCATAGGCTCTGGGAATCCCCCCACCCCTCCCCACGCCCCTCCCCCATGGTGGATTCCTCCACCTTGATGCAGTATTACAGTTCAAATTCAATCAAGATTCTTTCCTTGCAAACATATACCAAGCATAGAGTCCAGCTACTTATTGTCCAGATGGGTTGAACAGTTTCTTGGGGAGACCATTTCTGGTCTGAAGTTAGAGCTGGTAGAATATCATCCCAGTCAATTAAGAGTCCCAATATAACATCAACAGCAATTTGCAATATTATGGAAGTAACATGGTTTTGAGTAACCAGTATGTTTAAAAAAAAAAAAAGCAAGTCCTAACCACAACCTATTGTTAGCTCATTGACATTTCAATTTTAGTTTATATACAGGACCGAACCGGCTGCTATATACCTTAAAATGGCTGTAAGGTACCTTTCAGCTGTCTCGTGTCTATTTCATAACTGACTCCTGCTGGTCTTCTGTCTTGCCAAGCCTTTTCCAGGTCAGTTAAAGCTTGTGTGGGGGCTGGTGTTTGATACTTCAGGAAAGATGCCAGGCAGGACACCTGCTTCCTGTAGTCAAGGACTGGGGTTCAAAACTGAGTTCCGCCACTGATTCCAGCTTACTGCGAATACATTCAGTACATAGAGGAGGTGATGGCCTAGGAAGTTGAATCCCCAGCCCCTGGGATTCATTCCAGAACTCAGCTTCATCCTGGCCTGGTCATGGTGCTTGAAGGTGGACACTGGGTGCCTTTCTTTTAGTCTTTCCCTAGTATTTTGTTCTTCTCTATGCTGATGTAAATGATTTTGTAAAAAATTTCCATTGTTGATTGTTTACTATTAGTGTATAGAATCATAACTCTCTTTTGAATATTGATTTTATATTTTGGAATATGCCTGATTTTTAGTAGTTTTATTTTCTGGTGATCTTAATGATTTTCCATATATAAAATTAGGTGTTTGAGAAAGAAATGTATTAACTGCCTCTTTTTTTGAATTGGATGTCTTCCAAATCTTGTTTTAGATGTTGCTCTCTGTACTGTTTGGTAGATGTGGTGAAAGTGGGCCTGCTTATCTATCTTCTGAACATAATGGAAATATTTTGAGCAATTTAACATTGTCAGTGACATTGGATGTGCAATTTCAATGTTGGGTTTTTAATGGTCCTGCAATGAAGAAATTCCTACTTTGGAGCAATGCCATGTATATGGGTGACAACAGCTTTATCCTAAACACACATCGGGGCAGATATATTATTCTGAAACATTAAGATTTAATGGGCCCAACCTAGTGGTCTAGTGGCTAAGTTCTTGTCTTGCATATACCAGGATCCCATACAGGCGCCGATTCAAGTCTTGGTTCTTCCACTTCCTATCCAGCTCCCTGCTTATAGCTTGGAAAGGAAGTATAGGATCCCCCAAGGCCTTGGGTCCCTGCAACTACATAGAAATCCTAGAAGAAGCTCCTGGTTCTTGGCTTCAGCTCCAGCTGTTGCAGCCACTTGGGGAGTGAAGCAAGGATGGAAGATATGTCTCTGTCTCTCCTCCTTTCTATTAATCTGCCTTTCTAATAATAAAATGAAATAAATATAAACAAAAAACATTAAAAGTTAACAAGGATTTGATCACAGAGCAGGACTTAGACATGTTGTGCAAAAAATAAATTTTGTCACAAAGAGTTCTATAAAGTGGATAGAAACATCAAAGTCAGTGACAAAGGTCTGGAGAGTAAGTGCTTCCACTAAAATGTACAACTAAGTTATCTATCGGCAATCTATTGATCTGTCGATCCATTTGTCACTAAACACACATTCTTGAGTTGCACATTCAAAATTAAGTCATTATGCCTAGAATAAACTTATATGAAAATCAACCTCAAAGAAGCCTCATTTTTGTTCTATGAATATGTAATCGCTGAATGATAAAACTTACAGGAGTGTTAAATGTTAGGTATTAGTGTCTTGAAAAAGGATTGGGAAACTAGCCCAGGTATGTGATGTTGTCCTCCACCCATCCCTATGGCATCACTGACAGTGGGGACACATTGGTTGGACGGAGGCTGTTCTCATTTTGTCTTGTTTGTCATGGGTATGCACTTCTATTAGCTAAATACATCTTTTCGGTGCCTGCTAGTTTCTTCTGAGCACAGACACCAAACACAATTTTATGGCTCATGTGCACCTTCTCATGTTGTAAAATCAAGGACTTTCACACCTAGATATTCTTTGTGTCTGTGTGTGTGTATAGACTCAGCTCGACTTAGCTGAGTTACCACAGTACCAATTCTGCCCTGCCAGAATGGAGCAGAGTCTGTTCCTACCACTGTATTCCCTACACACAGAAACACAACAGTTATGCATGGATGCAGAGGTAACTGCAGGGCAGTGAACATGGGATGCTCAACTCCCATTACCAGGAACATGAGAAAGTTGCAGCTTCAAGTACTGTATTCCAATTTGCATTGAGCAAATAAAAATCCAGTTATAAAATACAAATTTAAGGGCCTGATATGTTGGCCTACCAGCCTAAAGTCCTCACCTTGAATGCACTGGGATCCCATATGGGTGCTGGTTCTAATCCCAGCAGAGCCACTTCCCATTCAGCTCCCTCCTTGTGGCCTAGGAAAGCAGTCCAGAATGTCCCAAATCCTTGGGACCCTGCACCCATTGGGAGACCCAGAAGAGCTTCTGGCTCCTGGCTTCTGATTGCTGCAGCTCTGGCCATTGTAATCACTTGGGGAGTGAATCATCTGATGGAAGATCTTCCTCTCTGTCTTCAGTCTATATATCTTACTTTGCAATAAAAATAAAGAAATTAAAAAATACAAATTTCAATGCAACTTTATCAGTAGCTTCTAGACTGCAATTAAGATTAAGTTTTAAGTGCAGGCACTTCTGACAGACGGGTGATACGCAACTGTACTTGGGGCTAACTGAAAATCTGTCCCAACCTGGGGAACATCAGAAACTTAAAAATGGACTGGAAATGCGTTGATCATATTGCATTGCTTAATGAAGATAAGTTCTGAAAATCGGTCATTTTTTTGATAATGTTGTGTGGGTATATTTGTAGATTTCTCTTTTGAAGAAACACTCATACAAAAACCGCATAAGTGTGGACATAGTAGATTGTTACAATAACCTTTGGGAATAAACACATTTACAATATAGACTGTGTGAGGCTAAAGTGCTCGAATTCATAAATATTGGTAATGTCAGAGTGTGTTCAAATTATCTATCAACAAATTTGCTTAGTTTGTCTAAAGCTTCTTAAGTTCAGTTATTTCAGTTTTAGATGTTATAAGACAATTAAATCTAGATTATTTGTTTTTTGATAAGATTGGCTGGTATAAGGTAATGTATAGGAAAAATCAGACACATAGAAGCAGCTCCGTATATTTACAATAAAATAATAAAAATTCACAACTCATTAATTAATATTGCTACTACTAGACTATTCCTAGCTGATGCAGCACTACAGGAAATGTTTTTGCGCTAAACACTAGTAGTGATATTTTCTAGGAGACAGACACACAGATACAAATATGATTTGCTCTTATCCTATGTGGAAATAAAGTTTCCATGTAAATTTGAGTAATATTTAGTACAAGATGGGAAAGATGGATGCAGTGAGAGAAGGAAGGGTAGACAATGATATTAAAGCACAAATAGTAGTAACAGATTCACATCTTTTGTGTTGCAGCTAGGTGGCTATATTTTACAATAATGGATTAAATTCTGTATAGAGAAGTGGAAGACAGATATCATAGGCTCAACTCTCTCCCCCTCCTAAAAAAACTGAAGTTCAGTTGCTTGGCCTGGTCAACTGTTGTGTACATGACTGAAAGTATTATTCTCTACTTTTTAAATGCACAAAAATTACATTTAAATCTAAAATTAAAAAAAAACTGATTTCCAAAAACTCTCTTGAACATATTTTTGATATTAGATTAATTATGATATCTGCATATAAGCCTCTTGAAAAATCCATCCATATGTGTACTTTCAAATATCTTTCTCTATGTAGAATAGATTGCATGTGTCCCTGATGATGAGGTAATATTCTGTTTTATAGATGACTCTTGTTTAATTCGTTACCACTCTAATATTTAGGTCTATGTGTGAGGATTTTTTTTTAATCTCCATATGACTTTTGATGAATGAGATTTTGAGACTCTTAGCTTCAAAATCAATAGCAGATGGCTGTGGAAGAGATACTCTGTTCTTTCCAAGTGACTGGAAAAAAACCAGCTTGCCACACTGACAACCTGGGGCAGGTACAGAACTGGCTGAAGCCATTATAAAGTAAATACAGTGACCTAGGTGCTATGGCACAATGTACCTGGGAAATCAATGCACATTCTGACTGAATGCCAAGCCACTTGCCATACTTGCATCAAGGGGTTTGGTGAGTGGCAGCTCCTTCATGCTTTTATCAACATGAGGATCTGTTTTAGAGCATCAAATATTGCTTCATAATTTCATGGTAGAAATTGCTGTTAGCTAGGGATGCAACATAAAGCCAGATAACTTCATGACCACCTTCTGGATTTGCAAAATGCTCTCAAAAAATGTGGGATTTAGAAGTAAGTACTGTCTACCATCGGCATAAGGCTCATATAAAGGCCCTTGGCAATCTCTCAGCTGGACACTTGTATTTATTTTCTACTTGGACCAAGGACACATTGGAAACTACACTGCCAACAGGATAATTCTGTTTCCCCAAAAGATGAGTCATAACTATGTCAATATATGATTAGGAATCAAATCAGTGCAGATATCTCAGAATAGTGAAAACTGTATTATTGTGGGTATATGAATATATGTTTCATACAATACCACATTTAGTAAACAATTCAGGGTTGAAAATATGATTTAATAGTAAAATATTAGTTCTTTCAATAATTTGACATAATACTGAGATGTGTCCTTGCTTTAAGATAAGTACATGATTATTACTGAAAGAGGCAACATGAACGTTCTCAGTTTTACCTTTGATGACACATTATCTCAGAAATGCACAAAGTATATCAAGTGAGAGATGATCTGACTGCCTTATTCATCATAAGCTATGATTAGTCAGCATGGAAGAGAGCTTTATCAGTGAATTAATCATGTCACAAAAACCGTGCAGTAACTGATATGTCTTGAGTGGATTAATGTCACTGTTCTTCAGGTTTTTTTTTGTAAGAGAATGAAGTATTAATTTTAAGACAAAATATCCTGGCTAGTAAGTAAGTGAAACAAATCAAAATGTAGTAAAGATAATAATTTTAAAAAGGTGAGAATATGTAGACTTCTACACTAAAGATTATTAAAGGAATTTCCTTGGAACTCATCTAATGATAACTAAAAGCATTTGGATTTGATACTATGTGTAATTATTGGAATGTCAGTAATAAACCATGAGCAGAAACTCATGCTGTATTCAGAATGGTGTTCTAAAATATTTCTCTGTTGAGGATTGTAATAATGGTATTTAAAAAAACACAATAGAAGTCATCATATATGAAATATTTTCATCATTGAAGCACATTAAAAATTGACATATTATCCTGTATTCATCTGAAATAATTTTTGCAATTGTATCACAACAGAGCTATCATTTCTTAGTGACAGTAGTGACATACTCATCTCCCCAAGAACGTATCTGTAGTTCTACAGACCGTTAGTGTTGCGATCGCAAATTGACATCTCCCTAAAGACAGGTAACGATGCCTGCTAGATATTCTTTATATATTCTTTATATATTCTATGGATATTTATATATATATAAAACTTCAATTTTCTCTTGTTTCACTTCTTATTCATAATCTCAATACTGTCTTTGTCTCTTAAATTATGACTTTTTAAAGAATTTATTTAAGTAATGACTTTTAATTAAATTACCCATTATCATTAAATGTTTTAATTTTAATATGATAACTTTGTAACTGATTATTATCCATTAGAGTGTTTACTCTGTTAACTTTTTAAAAAAATTAGCTTGACTGTATATAAAAAATGACTTTGGTCATGATGTCATACTTACCCATCTTAAAAACACACATTGAATCATAAATAAGTAGACACAATGTACTATATAGTGTTCTTTCTGTTATTACCTATAATTATGCAAATGAGGTTTCTGAAAGTAAACATTG
Source organism: Ochotona princeps (assembly GCF_030435755.1). Lineage (NCBI taxonomy): Eukaryota > Metazoa > Chordata > Mammalia > Lagomorpha > Ochotonidae > Ochotona > Ochotona princeps. The sequence goes on from NC_080854.1 coordinate 29,423,432, forward strand.
TTTAGAACTAGAACATTAACATTTTGTATTGTTTCAATTTTTGCAGTAAATTCTATTTTCCACTCTCTTGAAAGTTTCTGAGAAACTCAGAAAATTTTGCCTGTATTGTTTGCTACAATTTCTAATTATATCATCGAAGTGTGAGTTGCTCTGATGTGTTCCAGCTTATTGTATGAAATTATTTGAAACCATTTTGGGATTAGTATGACATCCTGCTTGGAAGTATGGGTACTTGCTTACTTTTAAAATTATATACAGAAAGACATCAATCTTGAATATATTGGTGTAATGGAGGGTTTCAATTAGAATGTCAGTAAAACATTTTAAAACCTAAATTACTTTGTGTAAGGTAAATTTTACCATTTCTCCAAAGAACTCAATGATTAATACATAGTTACATAGCTAGGATACTTTCATTAACAAGGTTCAGAGTTGGCATAGCTTTCTCCATTGTATATTTAAAGAAAAAACAAATAGAAAAGGATGTTACATTCCAGTATTTTAAACTTCCCTTTTAATATTTTGCCATTGTGAGCTTCAGTTGCTTAAACTATTTGAATATATTTAAAAAATTTACTAAGAAAAATTAAACAAAATCTGGTGTCTGGTTAAAGTCTAACAAAAATAACTATCCTTACATTTCTTAAATTTAATTTGCCAGAAGTGAAATTGGCTTGAGCAAAATCTCCAAATCACCAAAAAATAAAGAATTATCAAAGGTTTCACATGTTTAAAGAAAAATCATAGATAAACTCAATTAGGAGGACATTCAGATTGAAAGCTGTCCTTGAAATCAAATAGAGAAATTCTGGTGAAACACTCTACCTCATAAAAAAGTTATGTAATCAGATGTTATTTTCAATTAATCTAATTTATGTGCAAAACAGTAGGCAGTTACATAACAAATGTTATTATCTGTTTTTTTTTTTTTTTTCAGGAAATAAAATGTAACGAAGACAGGCATGAATCATCATCCATTCCAGCATTAGTCAGTTTTGAAGATAGCTTAAAAAACCAAAATAAACAAAAAAACTAGCATGCCAATATCCTCAACACCCCCACACATTTTTTTTTTTTTTTGTAGTGGGCAACTTTAGAGATTTTTTTAGTTGTACCAAACTCATTTTTGTGGCTTTGTTTTAAAATGCTCTACTGTTGTTGTCAAGACATCATACAGGTTTCAGACTTGAGCATTGATTCTCAGAGCATTTAGGTATAACGTAAAGGACAAAGATCTTTGAAATCAGTGTTGACCAGACACAAATTCTAACCCTGGACCTGACTTGGATCATTATTCCCTGCTAAGATCAACAACTTTGAATGAGAATAATGACTATTCAGATGGCATCAGGAAAGGGGAGCATGGCCGGGGATTGTGGCACTGGTCGGTAAATGGAAGGGGGTATTCAGGATCATATTTGGGAAAACATGGATCAGACACTGCAGCAAGGAATTATTTCTGGAAAAAGAACATTTTAATCTTGTCCCGTAGACACTAGTAGTGCTTTAAAATTCATTAACCAAGACATGAATAAAGGTAATGGGACATTAATTTTTAGAGATTTACAAGGTGATTTGAAGCTGAGAATAATAAAAGTAACAATGACATCTGGATAAGACATTTGCCTCTCTTCTTCCCTAAAATAAAAATAAAGGCATAAAATAAATTATATATATATATATAATATTATATATATACACACATATATATACACCAAGAATATATACACCAAGAAAGAACTAGAAAAATAAGACAACAGTATGAGTAAGTCTGGATAGGAAATAGAGAAGACAACAGATAATTGATCTTGAAAATGAACATTTAATTCTTCCTGAAATGATACTGGAAGAAGTCTCATTTGCACAAATGAACTCCAGGAATATTTGAGGATTTGATAGAGAGTCGAGGTGAAAGTATGGAAGCAAACAAATATAATGTAGGAGTCTTTTAGCTAGGCAGGCAACAGCTTCTGTTAACATGGATAGAAAGATTATCTCCTCTCCTAAGTCAGGGATGAAGTATGGGCCTTATTCCTTAGAATGAAAAAAACATGAGCAGAGCTGATATTGTAGCCCAAGTGAAGCTTCCATTTATGATATGTGTCTCTCATATCAGAGTTCTGAAACATTCCTAGTTGCTTTGGTTCCTGTCCAACTTTCCAAAAACATGCCTGGGAAGACAGTGGATGAGGGCCCAAGTCTTTCTGCACTTGACACCTATGGAGGAGACCCAGACTGAGTCCAGGCTCCTAGTTTCAAGCTGGTCCAGCCTTGCGTTTACAAACATTTGAGAAGATACAAGATGTCTCTTTGCATTTGTCTCTGTTTTTCAAAAAGTTCATAAACAAATCTGTGAAATAAAATTGGAAAAACCTTGAATTTGGTTTTAAAATTTAGTTTACTTACATGATAGAGAGGGTCAACGGAAAGATAGAGGGAAACCCAACACACGCATGCACACAACGCACACAGAGCACACTCCTATCTACTGTTCACACTCTAAGATCCCCAAATGCTTAATGCTGGACAGGGATGTCATCAAAGGGCTAGAAACTCAGCTCAGGTCTTCTGTGTGCCTGGCGGAGCCTCAGTCACTGGAGCTGTCACTTCTACCTCCCAGGCACTATTTTACCTGGATGCTGGAGTCAGGAAATGGATCCGGGGAACCAAATGTTGGCATTCTGATATGGGACAAGGGAGCCATCACTAGTTACTTAAATCCTGAATTAAAGCACTCTTTGAGGTTTCTTACACATACAGACTTGGGGGAAGAAATCCATCAACTGATCGTTACCAAGGATCTCATTTTCCAGATCACTTCCCTCATCAGACTTTGAAGCAATTATGGGGAACTCTAGAGTCCAGCCAGTAACAAGATTAAAATATGACTCCGTGGGAAGCTTAAACTGTCAGAGAAAGGAGAAAGGAATTATGACAAAAATGAGGAGAGGCATAAAGAAAATTCCATAATTTTCAACACCCCTGTAGCATAGCCTAATCAATCGTGCAATACGCTCTTTAACAGCCTTATCTAACACAGAATTCTTCAGTGATTGTGCAGGCAAAAAGAAAACAATATTGGAAACATGAAGCAAGATCAAATTACATTTCATTTTAAAAAACACAGTAATGGCCTAAAACAAAAGAAACAAGAATATCAATTCAACCCCACAAAAACAAAGCATTGAAGAATTCAACATGGCCCAGCACAATCACTCAGTGGCTAAATCCTTGCCTTTAGGATCCCACATGATCACTGGTTTGTGTTCTGGATGCTCCATTCCCCCTCTAGCTTTCCTGATTGAGTCCTTGGAAAGCAGCAATGACTGGCCAATGGCCTTGGGACCCTGCACCCATGGACAACCCAAAAGAAACTCCTTATTCCTGGGTTCAAATAGGCTCAGCTCTGGCCGTTGAAGCCATTTGGGGAGTGAATCAATGGATGGAAGATCTTTCTATTTCTCTTCTCTATAAATCTGCATTTCCAATAAAAATAAATAAATCTTAAAGAATTCAGCGCACATGCACACACACACACACAATAGTATATATAGTATACAAATCTAAGATGGTGCCCAATGCTTCCCACTCCTGGTACTAAATACCATGGTAGATCCTTTGTATTCCATAATTTGCTTCTATTAAAAAAAAGGAAAGAATGACATTGGGTGCTATTTATGTGATTCATTTTCTGTTATTGTTGGTCTTTTCTCCATGCTGTGTATTCAGTATGACACCTTTGATGATGGAATCCCCCTTCTGTAAATAGCCTTATTGGGAAGAAACAGACAGTAGATTTTTTTGGAAAAAAAAATAAGATTTTACTTACCTATCTATTTATTTGAAAGGAGAGACAGAGAAAGGCATCTCTATGTGGTATGTTCAATCCGCGAATGACCACAGTGCCTGAGTCAGGGCAGGTGACCATGTTCTTGGGCCCTTATCCACTCTCCTTGCAGGCACGTTAGCAGGGAATTGAATTAAAACTGGAGCAAGTGATTGTATAACTGGTGCTATAATATACATCACCAGGAGCTTTCTCAGTGTCACGAGGAACAGTCTGTGAATGCTAGCTAACACACACAGAAGCGTGAGCATGCATATACAAATATACAAACTGATAAAATATGTATTAATTTTTAATATTTATTGATGTATTTATTTGCAAGGCACAGTGACAGAAGGGGGAGGTAGAAGGGGGAAAAAGAGAGATGTTTTCCACATTCCTTTCACCAATTCACTGTCCAAACAAATTTAACGGCCAGGTAGGCATAGTCTGAGGTCAAGGAACTGTGTTTAGTCTCCTAGGTGTGTAGCAGAGAGATAAATGCTTGATCCATCTTTTTATTCCTTCCTCGATATATTAGCAGGAATCAGTACTCAAACTTGAAGATGTAGTCCTAGCCATGAACGTAACATCTTAACCTACTTTTTCACAATGCCTGTCCTATGATTTCCTTTTAAATTCCAGACAAATAGCAGATTCTAAAAATAGTAAAGAATTGGAGATTGTCTTTTCTTTCTCTTGTTAAACTTTTCTTCCAATGAATATTGTAATTTTGGGTGCAGTCTTCTAATTATTTGGAGGTGTGTCTGCATAAGAGAATTATTTTTAGCTTGTCTTAGCTCTTTTTTCTAGGAATTTTCTTTTGAACATTTACATATATATACATGCATTCATTCAGGCTTTTATGTTCCTGAATTGGCCAATGCAAATGCACCATGATAAATTATTTAATATAGTAGGTTAAAAATAATAGGCGAGAAATTAGTTACCTTATTTCAGCTCTAAAAGCAATTCAAACAAGATCAGTATCTCATGCTTCTTATAACCACAAAAACAACATTTATTCATTGGAACAACTATTCAAAAGTGGTCAGAGGTAGGTGATGTCTGAACAGAGGATAAAAATCTCATGAAGATTAAAGCATCATCCCATATTAAGAAGAAATGTATTGATAATCACAGGAAAACATAGAGTCCCCTTTCTTGCACCTTCATTTGTAAATATTTGATCCAATTTGATTTCTGAAATAAAACAATACAGGATGACTTATATTTAGGATATCACTGAAAAGTGCCTAACTTTTTTGAGAAAAGTTTCATTTGAAATAAATTCCCCCCTTTCGACTGACTAATTCCTCTTCTTCATAAGCACCTAATTCAAACAGGATCTCCAATAAAATACCTTTTCTAATCCTTAGTAAAGACTTGGCATCAGTGTCTGGGTTGCTAATTATCTTTCTCTGCATCTCCGAATTATAAACAGATTAGTGTGGTACTTGGCTAATTTCCATATTCTGTTAATTTCCATTTTCTGATAACTTCCAATAAAACTCCCTTTGGTGCCTTCTGTTAGGTTAATATGGCCTTCACATCATGCTATTGAATTTTTAGAAAACAATCTCCTCTTCACTTTACCAAGTTCCAATGTTGCTACTATCCAGGAGCTGGTGTTGGTTAAGCGACTACAAATACTGAGACTACATCCCCACATCATTGTCTACACCATGCTTTATCTGGCTCACAACTTTGTTTCAACTAAAACTGTGTTTCACTGATGACAACAAAATATTCAGTATGGCTCAAACGTAGAAAGTTCAAAACCATAAAATAAAAAGTGAGGCTGGTGCATAAATGAAGTTGATGAAAATCTTTTCCATTAATCACCCATACTGATATTTAAGAAATTCTTGGAAGTGAACTTCCATTAATTATTTTTCTTATAATTAGTCAAGCCTGCAATGTAACTTCAGTTCCTGGTGTGCCTGCTTTCATTATACAGTTCCTCTAGATGAACATATTATATACATGTTTATAAATATATTGATCTTTTATTCTGCATGAAGATTGCCTTACGTCAGAAATCCATTTTGTCACCAAATCGGCCACCCAAATGGGAACTTTTATTTCAACTGTACTGTCTCTGCATAGTTCAGCTACCATAGTGGAATAGATACATCTCTTTATGTCTTCTGCCTTCAGTGAGTAGATGAAGGATGGCGTGCTTCTGTGACTGGCAGTCATGAGTGACTCTCCTTGTCTTTTTCTTTTTATCCAATAAAGGAAAACTCACTCCTCATCTAAGTTTTAGAAGCTACAGATGTAAATGCAGAAGAAGTCCTAGCCATAGTGCCTCTTGCTGTCAGGGTACAGGATGACACATTCCATTGCAAGAGAACGGAAGAAGCAATGTATGCTGCATTCCCGTCTCCCACATCCCTCCCACTCCTTTCTGAAGAGAGGCAACTCCTCAAAATCTCAGCAAAGGAATCCTCTTTCCCACTTGCGCATCCAGATCCTCTAAAGAGTAAATTTATCACTTGAATCCACTAATATCACTTCTATTAATAGATACTGACGTTTCTTTTTCGTTCTGAAGGAAACAACCTGTTAGCCAGCAAGACAAAAACTACATCACATCATATGTGCTAATAGACATACTTAATGAGTGCGTATTTATAAAAACTAATTTATTTCACACCTTAACAATATTTTATGTTTTTGATGCAGATAAATAATGTAAGTGATAATAACAGTCTAAAATAATTTCTTTTTTTTTTTTTTTTCCATTTCAAAATTTATTTTTCGTGTGTTTTTTAAAATTTACTTCTTTTTATTATTGTCATTTTATGATACAGTTCCATAGGCGCTGAGGATTTCCATTATCCACTTCCCAATCCCCCTAAATCATTGAATTCCCCCATATCATTACTATAGTATAGTTCTTCATACACAATCCAATGTCCATCATTGTGGGCATGGACAATGGCAGAGAATCCAGCATCCCTTTGTCAAGATACAGTAAACAGTTTCATTGGGATTCCATCTTTGTCTGGAAACAGAGATGCATTCTGCACTGTATCCTCAAATCTGGATATGATAGTCTCCACACTAGTGCAGTCAGGACCCATTGGAGGTTGCCTGAATTTCTAAGTAACACAAATCCTGGGGTCTTCTGCTCAGGAAATCTTACCCTAAAACACCATTCTTGCCACTATATTTAGTCTTTCATTGTCGTAGCATATTTGATAGATTATGAGGCACATAGCTTCTCCTTTACAGTTACTTATACCTGGCATATCGACCCCTTCTCATTTAATGTAGTTACCACAAGGAGCTAAGCTAGAATATCTATATTTGCATTCCAGCCACTTTCTGAATCCATAACTATTGGTCATTCACATGATTCACTTTAATTTGTCCTTGAAGCTTCTACCTAGAATTTTGCAATGGGATTAAAACCATGAGTCATCAGAAATACATGAGTGACATTGGACTAAACAGTGGAAATGCATTCACATGCAATATATATCCTATTTGAGTAATAAAGAATACCTACCAAGTCCCCTACCACAGACTCTGTTTTTCATTATAAAGTATCAGCTTGGTTTATATTTATTTTCCTGGAATATGCCACACTCCAAGTCTTGCTTTCATTTTTCTAACATTTTCATCATTTACTCACGGTATAGGACAAATAGATTCAAATACTGAAAATTTTAATTTCTAAATTCGGTTTTAGTTCCAAAATATGAAGAAAAATTTTCATTACATTTCTGACCTTTATCCAGGCATATGCATGGAAAAATATTGTTTAAAAATCATGCTATGAAGAGAAGTAATATTGCCATGAGCTAACAGGAATTATCTTAGTATCATCTTAATATGCACACGTATTACTGAGAAAAAATATGTACATGTTACATCCTAAAGTTTAAGAAATGGCAGTCAAGGTACTTTGGATGATTTTAAGATTTATTTATCAGGAAGTGTTACAGAGACAGAGCAGGCCAGAGAGAGATTTTCAAAGTTCTGATTCACTTTACCAGTTGGCCACAAAGGCCAGCCAGGTGTCAGGCATCAACCAGGATCCAGGAATTTCATTCCAGTCTCCTGCATTGACTGCAGCGACCCTGGAACTTGGGCCAATGTTTGCTGATTTCCCAATCAATTAGCAGGGAGTTGGAGTGGAATTGGAGCAGCCCAAACTCTTTAGCTGTTTCTCCTATGGAACTCCAGCTGTGGTGTTTGTTGGTTGGTTTGTTGGTTTTTAATTTTTTTTTTTGAACGTTAGAATTAGAGCTTTTAGTTGTTACATAATCTCAGTCTTATGCAGTTTTCTGTTAAATAATCCATTGCCTAAATATGTCACCATCATAAAATGTCAAAATTCTTGCCAGTCTTGGACATCAATAGATCAGGAACATTCCTGTTAACTGAGTTATGGTATGAAATGATAAGGATTAGCTCTATGAACTTGACATGAGGCACTCAGATCATTTCAAGAATTTTGTTTTATTTCCTTTGTTTCATGTTTGAAGGTTTTTCACAAAGAACCAATTGCACTAAATTGATTCAATTCACCTGCTTTATGATAGTACTCATAGAATAATTAAGGGTGCATTTTTATAAGTCATTACTAACAATACTAACCCCTGATGAATGTAGTCCAGTTAAGAACAATGATTTCTGATCACACATGATACTGTGTAAAATAAAACCTAATTCAAATTAAATATTCCTTTCACAATGTGACATTTTCCCAATATTTATCACTTTAATTTTTTTAACTTCTTCACTCCATTATTTAGGGTATGTTTTCCTGCAGACAAATACCAATTTCTTCAACTAGAATAGTTTTGTATAATTTCCCATATATTGCTATTACTTATACGTTTGATAAACAAGCAAGAGGTAAAAATTATTGGCACTGGGAATCTCCCTTCCTCTTCCCCCAAGTTCTCTTCCCTCCCCCATTATCTCCCCTTCACTACCATTTTTTATAAGCTCTATTTTATCTAAATTAAATGTATTCTATCAAGTCTGTAAGTGTCCAAGTCAACAATTTTGGATTAATGTTTTAATCGTAGTAATAACTGAATAGAATTCAGGTAAACTATTCTGGAGCAAGATTCCTCTATTCTATTACCAGCGAGTTTGTGGTCAGGATGATTTTGTAATTATGGGCGGCTTCTGCTCCTGCTCATCTTTGCTTGTTGAGAACTATCCTCTGCCTGATCTCCAAGAATCGTCTGTATATATAGACAATTGCTGTTAACTGAGACACGTGTAAGACTTTCAGCGTCACGTGTTTGTGGCAACATTGAATGAAGTCGTCATGCTGTATGATTTACGGTACAGACTATTGACAAAAAAATGGTGATGTATTAAATAACCATGTCAAGTAACTGCTGCTACCAATTGAAGACTACATGCCATGATTTGTTAAAATATTTCTCCAAAGTGTAATGTAGAGAACAAATTGGTGGAATTGGTACAACTCTTAGTGAGTGCACATGTTATTCTAATTGCTCTGCTCTACCCAACACGGTGTCATCTGCCTTCAGTATCAGTGACAACTACACCACAGTTTTAATTTCTCATTGTTTTCCTGCTCTTTGTCCTTCATATTTTTCTCAAACACTACTAATTTTCAAGTTATAATTAACATGTTCTGAGGAAAATGTTACTTTTAGGATCATTGCATACACCGATAAAGACAGTGTATTATAGGTATATCATACTGAAAATACTAGCTAAAGCGTATGATTAGTATTTTAGTGGAATCCAAATTTCAGTCTTTTATACAATGTAAAGAGATTAGTGTTCCTAACAAAAACATAAAACTCACATTAGCAAGTCAGAGGTTTATTGTACTTTAATCAAGCATTCATCTAAATGGAAATGAGCCTGACTAATTAAATAGAATTCAGATGTTGAGCTGAACCAAACTTTTAATAAAATAGCTGGTTATTATAACAATACCAAAGTAAATAACTATTCCATAAAATAAAGGTATCCATAAAACCATAAATATACTGATTAAACCCAGCTACAGGGCTAATCTGTAGCTGTATTGGACATATATTGAAATAATTCCAAAAATACCCAAACAATATTTTTAAAATTCTAGCTGTGATTCATCATAACATGTAAAAACTACCAATATTTTAGTCCTATCCTTAATGATATCTGTTTAAAATCTGTCTCTTCAATGTGAACTGAAGATTAGCCTGACATACAGATAGATCCACTACAGACATTCACAAAATACAAATATGCAAATGCCTTTATATAAGTAATTTTGAATAATAATACTTTTTTATTCCAGAAATAAATGACATGTGTGATGGGTCATATCATTAATTTAAAAACTCCAACAGTGAACTTATTACTGAGTGAATCAATTTGAACCATTGATTTAGTGTTTAAAGACTCAATTAATAAGACTAATATAGTAGTATTTGGTAAAAATTCTATAATAACTTCTTCGCATATAATATTTCTGTTAAAACTTGGACCACAAGAAAGAAAAGCATACCTCAATTCGCTGACATAATCTGAATAAACTGAATAGATTATCCTGAAAAATGAAACTGTATGTCTTATCTAAGTTCAAGATTAATCTTAGCTCCATGTAAATGATAAAACATAGTGAGCCTTTTACACAGAGCAGAGAAGTAAGACAGTGATCTCCAAATAAACTTTTGCAGTTCTCAGGTAAAATATTTTCCTTGCATATTGCTATCTGTAAAACCATGATTAGGGTCATTTTTTATTATTGTTGCTGGCAATAACTAAAGAACTCCATAGGTTAATTGGAAGGTAAATTAAAAATGTGCAAATTAGAAACAGATACAAATGTTCATCTTTGCATCATTATCAATGACACTTGTTAGTGGAAACCGTTATTTCTAACACATTAGCGAGATCTCAGTTGATAATCACAATAATGAAACTGATTAGCATTTCAAGTGGCTTTCATATTATAATTTTTAATGTCCATCTCAGCCTACACAAGCAGAAGCATAAGTGGTATTACGTTCAAGAAAAGGAGGAGGAGGAAGAGTTGGAAGAGAAGGAAAGGGTGAATGTGAAAAAAACAAAAATGAAACATAGATTCCAACAAATGCCCGTGGGGTCCCACATGATTGCTTGCCATGGCGGCCTCTGAGAAGCGGATGGTAAGCCAGGATTAGATCTGTGGGGGTGATATTGAAGGAAACAACTAGTAAGTAGAACAAATAACAATCGTCAGGACATTATGCTGGCCTGATCGCTAGGAAAACAACGGTTAACAAAGACAGGTGGGAAGAGAGTCCAGATGTGCAGAACAATTCTGACAGACTGCAAGGAGTCCACCAGCCAGTGTTGGCATTTAGTGGTGCAAAGTGGTGCAAATGGACAATGCTGTTATCCTTGCTGTGTTCCATTACGGTCTGGAAGCCTTCCCAAGAGCATCATAGACCTGTTGAACACAGAGAATCCACAGCATTGATGTCAGTGTTGCTCCCGGCAACTGCAAATCTGACCACCAACATTTACTCACCTAGAAAGTACACTAAGTAGGCTTGCGATAGTATTTATTTTATTTGCTCATTTAACAGGCAGAATTACAGGGAGTGAAAGAGGAAAAGAGAGAGTGAGAGAGAAAAGAGGGTGCTTCCATTTGCTGATTCACTCTATAAATGGTTAAACCAGGAGCTTCTTCTGAGTTGGGCGTTAGGTCATTTTCTGTTGTTTTTCCAGACAGATTAACAGGCAGCTGGATTGAAGTGGAATACCCAGGATTTGGACCAGTGCCTATACTACAGGATGTCAACACACACACACACACACACACACACACACACACACACACACATCTTATGGGATACTACTCAACCATAAAAAATAATGCAATTCTGTCTTTTGCAGCATAAATAGGGAAAGTACACTTACCTCTTTTGAATAGTATCTATGTAAAAATGAGATTTACGCTGTTAATATTAATAAAATATTTTAAAATCTTTTTTTTCAGGCCACCAAGTTATAAATGGCAATGTTATTGCATTCCCAGTCTTCTAAGAAGTCAAATGAGCGCTACAACCTGGAAAACTTGTTGAGTCATGAGGCCAACACCTACTATCCATGAGAAAATTTGTGTATTTTGGCAGCTGCTAAGAAAACCATATTCAACACCAAAGGTATTCTTTAGTAACCCCTACAAGATGGGACCTCTCCTGGCACTTTAGCAAACTGTCTTTTTTTTTTTTTAAAGATTTATTTATTTTTATTACAAAGTCAGATGTACAGAGAGGAGGAGAGACAGACAGGAAGATCTTCCATCCGATGACTCACTCCCCAAGTAACCGCAATGGCCTGTGCTGCGCCGATCTGATGCCGGAACCAGGAACTTCTTCCAGGTCTCCCACACGGGTGCAGGGTCCCAAGGCTTTGGGCCATCCTCAACTGCTTTCCCAGGCCACAAGCAGGGAGCTGGATGGGAAGTGGAGCTGCCGGGATTAGAACCGGCACCCATATGGGATCCTGGGGTGTTCAAGGCGAGGACTTTAGCCACTAGGCCACGCCGCCGGGCCCCTGTCTTTTCTTTTGCCAAGAAACTTCCTTTGCTTCTTTTTTTGTTTTTTTAAGATTTGTTTCTCTTTTCATTACAAAGTCAGATATACAGAGAGGAGGAGAGACAGACAGGAAGATCTTCCGTCCGATGACTCACTCCCCAGGTGAGCACAACGACCAGTGCTGTGCCAATCCGAAGCCAGGAGCCAGGAACTTCCTCCAGGTCTCCCACACGGGTACAGGGTCCCAAGGCTTTGGGCCATCCTCGACTGCATTCCCAGGCCACAAGCAGGGAACTGGATGGGAAGTGGAGCTGCCGGGATTAGAACTGGCGCCCATATGGGGTCCTGGCGCGTTCAAGGTGAGGACTTTAGCCGGTAGGCCACTGCGCCGGGCCCTTTCCTGTGCTTTTTTACATTTTTTTGTCTGTGTGCCTATTTCCACTTTGGAAAAGATTACAAATATTAGTGCTCACTGTAGCGAAGGTGATGGAGTGGGAGAAAGAAGCTGGTATGTGTTAGAAGGACTCTATCAGTGAATTGAGTTAGTGAATAATCACAAAGAAGCACTCTCAAGTGCCATGTGTTGGAAAACAACATTCTTAATTAGGCTTCTTAATTTTCCACAGTATAAAATTAACCAACTCTAAATTCTCCAATTAAAATGAGCAACACATCACAAGACAACCACACTAGAATTGGTATGCATCAGAAAATATATTTACATAGAAGAAGTGATCAAATACAGAATTGTGAATAATTTTATGTCTTTTAAAATATTGTTCAAAGAATTAGACACATTAAAAGTGACCCAGATATTTAACCAAAGCAAGCAATAAAAATAAGTATTTTGTGTTGAATTAAATCTTAAGTAGAATATAGCTAAGTAGAGAATATACAAACTAGATTTATCGGAAGCATTACTTAAAGTTCAGAACATAAGATTAAAGACAGTGATACAGAACATAAGATTAAAGACAGTGATACAGTGGGTTAAACCAGTGCCGGTGACACCATCATCCTATGTGGGCAGCAGTTCAACAACCGGCAACTCGACTTCCAATTGTTTCCTGTTAATATAACAGGAAAAGTAAGGGAGCTATCCAAATGCTTGGGCCCCCACACCCACACGTGAGACCAATAAGGCACTTTGAGTTTCCAACTTGGTACTGGAATAATCCTGGCCGTTGCACTCATTTGGGGGCTGGACCGGCGGATGGAACAGTTCTCTTTCACGCACACACACACGCTCTCTCTTCTTCTCGCCCGCTCCATTGGTAACTCTACCTTTCAAATAAACAAAAATAAAATTTTAAAATGATAAATCCAATATAGGAAGGATTTTATAAGGTGAATAAAGAAAAAGTGAGAATAAATACAATATCTAGGTCAAGCTATAGAAGGGAGTATACAGACTTGAGGAGCAAGCAAGTGTGGGGAGAAGTGGTTGAGATTAATATAGAGGCTGGCATTTTGTTCAGCAGAAGCTGCCCAAGACTCCCATGTTCAGTATTGTATGACCTGGATTCAAGTCCTGGCTCCGTGTTCAGACCAGCTTCCTGCAAATATGCAATCTGAGATGCAGGTGATAGATTGAGTGCCTTGGTTCCTGCTGGGGTAGGAGTGAGCTGGGACTGTCAGCCTTCCGACCCCAGCCTGTCCAGCTTTGCACTTTTCAGATCTTGAGAAACCTCTAATAACATATTGTGTTTTATATTAGTTGCCTTCCATATTAGTTACCAAGAGGAGTGTATCAGAATTCTTTTTCTTTCATTTATTCTATCTGTCTATCTAATTTATTTTATGTTGGCCATTCTAGCTGGAGAGGCATCATATCTCACTGTGATTTTAACCTGCGTTTTCTGAGCATTTTTTGTGTTAGAGATTTATTTATTTTTGTTTGAAAGTCATAATTACAGAACAGAAGAAGAGCAGAGAGGGAGAGAGAGTAGTCTTCCATCTACTTCAGAATACATATGGAAAACTGATTTAAAAGATAATTATTGAAAATATTAACCTTATTTCTCAGAATCAGCTCAATAGAATCTCAGACATTATTTATAAAAATGTAAGATCAGCCAGTTATTCATTACTGAAACCCTGAGTCCTTTGGGAAATTGAACAAAAGTGTTAATAGGGAAATAAAGGTAGTAGAGATTACAATATTTTCAGCCTTTTTCCCTGTCATGAGAATTTAATCTTGGTCTCATTTACCCATATGTACATCCTCGGTACTGCTGACACTGCAGATCTTGTTGAAGCTGTAATTTACAGGATTGTATTAAGCTGTTCAAGGCTGTCCTTATAATATATTTATTCCTGACGAGTTCATTTCTGCACTGTCAGCTCAATGTATTATAATCTATCATTTCAGATCAGCAGAATTTCTACCCTCATTTTGATTTTGTGTAGTCTCTGCTTTGAGATGCCATAAATTAATTGTGAATTTATATCTTTACAAGGACTTACGTACACTGTTGTATTGAATGGATGTAAGTCATTCAAACTATTTGACATGTTTTGACATAAAAACACATGCTAATATTTAAACAGTAACTCTTAATTGTGAAATTACTAAAAACTGTAAAGTACAATTTTGTGTGACTCATGAAATCAAATTTTTGGTTAATCGCTACTTTCAAATACCTTATCTATCATATATAAGTATTTTTTCACCAACCGATGCAATTAAATAATTTTTTGTTTTGTGTGAACTTTATATGCCAAAATTTATGTTGTAATGTATACCTATATTCACAATGCTAACATACTTTTAAAATTCAGACCACCAGTTATCTCCATTGTCTTCAAATAAAACCATGTGTCTTTTTTCATTGATCCTGTGAATGTTTTTGTAGGTGTTTCATTCATCATTCTCTTATAAACAGGGAATCTTTTCCAGTGATTACGAATTTTTACTGTAGAATAAAATATTGTTTATGGCTAACTCAAATCCCAAGATCCATTTTACAAATCTATTAAAAATGTCAATTTTTATTCAACTGCATGCTTTCACAAAAGACATTTCTAAGAAATCAGCAAGTCACTTTAATGTTATATTTATATATGGGGTTTGGGAACAGTATCTTCAGGCAGTGTTCCAAAGTCAGCACATTAATTTAACTTGCTAATACAGTGCCATTATAATCAGAATTAACTGCAAACACTAATATTTAGGAAAATATTTAGTCTTATAGTCATGAAGAAAACAGTAGGAGTGTACATGATGCACTCAAAAGTTTTCAGGTACGGGCTAGCATGGTGGCTTAGCAGGCTAATTCCCATCGTGCTAGAGCCAACATTTCACCTGGGCACTGTTTCTGGTTCCGCTGCACCTGCAGCTCTGGCTGTTACACTTCTGATCCAACTCACTGCTTATGGACTGGGACCTAGAGAGGACAGCGCACATGGCTCTGCACCCATGTGGGATGCTGGGAAGAAGCTCCAGGCTCTTGGCTTTGGATCAGTTCATCTCAGGTTACTGCAACCTTGGAGGGAGTGGATCTGCAGACAGAAGATGGTTCTTTCTCTATTACCTATCTCTGAAAATTTGCCTTCCAAATAAAAACAAATAATTCATTTAAAAAAGTATTAAGAATATTGGTTTATAAAATTTGTTATCTGTGTGTCAAAACACACAAATTAAACAAATTTGAACTTACATATTAGCAGCACACTATTATTTCAGTTGAAACTAACATTTTTTAGTAATTATAATGTTGCACAACTAGAATATATTGAGGGCAGGAAAAGCATTAGAGAAAACCATGCCTTTGCAAATGATTTTGACACTTTTAAAAATGTTTTTGATTGCTATATAGTGATGATCCATAAACAAAATTAACAAAAATAAAATGATTTCTTCTGAAAATTCCAAAAGGCCCAAAGTTACAAGGAGTAAGTAAAAAAGGCTCCATTTTGCCAAGATTGACCACATATGGTCAAGTGGTTGGAGAGAAAATATACTTGGGGAAAGTTTTCAGATTAAAGGTAAAGACCTTTATGACTCAAATTATGCCCCTAGGGGCACTCAGTGATGGGGTGCACTCAACAAGCAAGTTAATGCCAGTGAATTTCTCTTCTTGTCTAGCCCTTTTGAAAGGAAGAGCCCTGTTTGGAGAATTTATTTTATTTACTCTCCATTTGTTCTATGAAGATGATTCTTATCTGGTTTCAACAGTGCAGTCATTAATAATTTTTTCGTATTAAAACTTGATTTTTTTGTTTCAGAATTTACAATGTAGCCAAATCCTTTTCACTAAATGTACATTTAAATGATATTAATTATTCCTTTTGGGAGGGGGTGTTACAACACAGATAAAAGGCAACCAACAGAAGAGGAATAATTATTGGGGAACCATAGTTCTGATTAGTGGCTAATGTTCAAATGTTTGAATAGCCCATGCACTCAAAGAACAGATGCATTTTTAAGTAATTTTTTAAAGGGAGCAAATTTCATGTATTACATATGCAGTTTTTGAAACACAACAATGCTTCACAACTTTCTCTGTCTCCCTCCATTACTCCTTCCTTTCTTTTAACTTTATCAATGACATACTTTCAATTTTCTTTATACTCATTTGCTTAATACTCCACCTAGCATAGAGCACAACAAAAAATAGGCAGACAAAAAATTGTTGTTTCTCAAGAGTATAGACAATTATTATAAACAATAATAAAAACTCAAACCATCTATTTCACTTAGGCACATTACATTTGTGGTGTTCTGTATATTGGTTACCACAAATGAGGGGAAATGTGGCATTTTCCTTTGAGGATTGATTTAGTTCACTACACACAACTGTCTCCAGTTGCATCCATTTTGTTGTGAGTGACATATTCCATTTATTTTTCTTTTACAGCTGAGTAATATTCCATGGTGTGTATAGCACAATTTGTTTATCCAGTCATTAACTGGTGGACATCTGAGTTAATTCTGTATCATGGAAATCGTGTGTTCAGCAGCTCTATAAAATATAGAGTACAATTAATTCTTTCATAGGTTCATTTTACTACTTTAGGCTGAATTTCTGGGAGTGAAATGGCTCGGTCATATGGTAGATCCATTTTTAGATTTCTGAGAATCTGTACCGTCTTCCATAATGCTTCCACTAGAATACATTCTCACCAACAGTGCAATAGGACACTGAATAACACTAACTTTCAAAACCAGAGGAACTGTGATCACGTGAGTGAACATGAAGAGTGTTGTGTTAAGTGAAAAAGAGGTGAGAAGAATAAATATTGATATGGTCTCATATACATGTAGAGGGTAAGAATATTACATTTGTAAAAGTTGAGCTTTACAATGATGATTGTTAGGTCCTGAATGGGTGTAAGATTTTGAGGAGTTGTTAGCCAAGAAATATATATTTTCTTTTATTCAGATGGAAACAATTAAAGAGATCTCCTGTATAATATGCTGATTATGTATTTAATAATGCATTATAGTTTTAAAAATTATTAATACAATGCATTTTCATTGTTTCCATAAAGAAGAATGATGTGATTTCAATGTATTTTAATTAATTTCATTTGCATTTCTATACTGTGAATATATAAGAAAACAATTTTTTATTTGCGGTAAATATATACAGTCATTGTGTCAGTTAAAAACTAATTAAATTTAAAAAGACTACTTTCTTTAAGCAATTTGGCAAGCAAAATAGAAACCAGAGAAAACAATGAAATGTCTAATGAAATGTTCTTCCATAAAAGTAAAAAATGTGGACAAAATCCTTATATAAAATGAGAATTAAATACTAAGCAGTGATATATTTATTCACATCTTTGAAATGAACTTAATATAAAAAGTTACTTCAGAAAATTCATTAAAGTGGGAACTAAAAATAACCTGATTTTTGTGTAAATAGTTAATGCATGATTTTTCTGATATTTCTATTTTGTATTAGTTTTCATCTGCATGGATTTCAAAAATTCTATGCAATAGAATTAACTCACATATATTTGTACACTTAATACCAGTGTTGTGGAGTAGCGCATAAAGCCAATCTCTATGATGCCACAAAATGCCTAAGGGCATCTGTTAGAGTCCCACAGCTTCACTTTGATCCAGTTCGCTGCTGGGGGTTTGGAAAAAGCCACAGAGGATGGGCAGAGCTTGAGGCCCTGCCATCTGTGAGACCTGGGGACAGCCTGGCTCCTGGTTCCAGCCTCGCCCTGCCTCTGCTCTTGCGGCCATTTGAGGGGGGAGTTAGCAGATGGGAGCTCTCTGTCCCTCCTGCCCTCTTTCTGTAATTGCCTTCCAAAACTAAATCAATCTTTTTAAAATAATGTACTTTTATTTTCAGAAATACCTATTTTATTGATATAATATTACTAGAAAATAATATCATGAAATTTTTTCTTCAAAAGCTTTTTGATTCCCAAGCCAAGTACAATAAAACAGATGTCCTTTTTTTAGTACGGATTGATAATCAGAATGAAATAGTATGAATTCAAGGTTGTGCACAGCAATTAAATCCCAGGAAGCTCTTTCTGCTGCTGTCCCTGTGCTTAAAAAAAAAAAAAAAAAAAGCAATTGTGATTTCTATGTTCATCCTGAATTTAGTTCTGATTTTTAATTAACATCATGTCATGAATCTTCCTTTAAAAGATTCTATTCCCATAAGTGTGGTTTTCCAATTTCTAATGAAAAATAAACACTAGGTTTGCAAAGCCTGCTAATCGGTTTAATTGGGCTCCTTTAATTTTCCTTTCCACAAATGCCTGGATCAATATATGATTTCACCTCTAATTCAGAAAAGTTTCTGTCTTATTTTCGGATATGGATATTTTGGTTTCTATCAACTCTCTCATTTATCCAATTTCATTGAAAATATTGGAGGGTCAAAGCAGCAGTTAAAGAAGGCTACGAATTCGAGAGAGAAATCTGTCAATAGATTAGCTAGATCATGTTCCTGTAATGGTTAAAGAACAACAAACAAATGTAGGTCATAACTTTCCCTGGTGCTTGCCTTGAAAGAAATGCAAGCACACAAACAAAAACTCCTCTAACCTGGTGGCTAAAGGCGTGAATGAGCTAGCAGCTCAGCGTTCTGATCTCTGAATGTTGATCTCCAACAAAGCCTGACTTACATGTTTCAGATGTATTTATTTAAGCCTATTTTGCTTTTATAGAATATATGTCATCTTATAAGTGTATATTTCCCAAAGAGTAAAAAACAAAAACATGAAGTATCCCCCTATTTTTTAAATGATGAGAGGGACAAAGCTAGAGTCAAAAATTGCATGGCTGATCCATAACTGGAAGACTATTAAGACTACTTGAGCAAGTATCTCAGCATGCCCCACATCTGGGACCTTGGGCGGGTGGGAGACTGGGTGGGGATTCTCCCTCAATATCCCCCTTCACCTCAGATACATAAATAATATAATAAAAATATATATATTTAAAAAATTGAGTCTGATTGGCTCAAAAACCTAATCATAAAAAAATCTAAACACGTGGTTAAATTTTATTCCTAAATGTGTCTATGGGGATGTTTCTTGAGGAAAGGGGCACTTAAATCAATAAACTCAATAAGACTAATTTCTGTTCTGTGTGTGTGTGTGAGTGTGTGTGTGTGTGTGTGTGTGTGTGTGTGTGTGTGTACCCTTTTGCTTAAGGAATCCTTTGAAAACAAAACAAAACAAAACAGAGAGAGGAAGCGAGGACTGACCCTCCGGCTCACTACCACGGTTTGTTTGGCTAGGCCTGGAGTGCTCACTTCTGTGTCTTCAGTTTTCACAGGTTGGAACTGCACACCCAGGCTTCGCACGTCTCCACCTTGTTTGCAGCCCAGCAAATCATATGACTTCTTAGCCTCCACAATCATGTGATCCAGGACTTCTCAGAGGTATCTTCCTCTCTCTCTCTCCTTCTCTCATATTCTACTTTTCTCATTGCTTCTGCTAACACACACACACACACAGAGGGAGAGACAGAGAGGGAGGGAGAGAGATGATACTATTCTGAAGTTTTGTGAAATTTCTGTTTGTTACAGCTGATCAGTTTGGAACCTGCCTTTCCACTGCAGATATTTGCAGAGAAGCAAGCACTAGAATGACCCACTTCTTTAAAGTAATCTGAAACATAGTAGTTTGTGAGTGGATAAAATAGTTCAGAACATCTCAGATATTTTAAGAAAATTTGCAGCTCTGCAGAAATGTTGAAATGATGTATTTATACATTTGCTCAATTGATTTTGGGATTAGCATAGCTTGTTTTCTTGTCAGATAAATGTTTATCTAGTCATATTCCTGTTCATTAGTCAATCCAGTTTGTTTTTTCTGATGTACTTCGGCTTAAGTTGCAGAGGTAAATTTGCTTTATTTGTACAGTTCATCCTACATATTAGTAGCACTAATTCAGTATTTTCTTTTCTTTTTTAGATGAACAGTATTTGTTGACATGTAAACTATTAAGTATACTATTTGTAAAATTTGAGAAAGGTGTTTTTTGCATAAATGAAAATTCCATTTTCATCCTTGTAAAAGTTTCCACAAGCATTTTTCTGGAATCTTCTTTTGTTAAGATTTATTTATTTTATTTGAAAGGCAGGTCTTGTACAGTGAGTATAGACAGAGAGGTCTTGCAGTCCCTAGTTCACTCCCCAAATTGGCACAACTATTGTCATAACTAAATCAGCTAGAGCTGAGCTTATCTGAAACCAGGAGCCAGGAGTACAGGAGCCCGTGTGAGTACAGGAACCCAAGAACTTTAGCCATCCTCTGCTGCTTCCCTGGGCTACAAACAGGGAGCTGGACTGGTATGGGGGGCACTGAGACTCGAACTGGCACCTCTACAGGATACCAACACTTCTGGGAGGATTTGTTTGCTGTGCAATGCCTCTCTCCCAGGGTCTTTTTGACACTCCTTATTCCATGATAACTCGTACTTTTCTGCCCTTAAAATTAGTGCTCTTGGTCAAGCAAGTCATCCAAATGGAAGCACATGCTACCTTCAGCTTGTGTTTTAAAGTCATGTAGTCACATTTGATCTGAAGTAAGAATATATGCATTTTGCACATTTAGATACACACATATATAAGTACCACATTGCTTTATTGAAATTATCCTTTGTTAAATATAAGTCCATGCATAGTGTTTAATAAGACATATTTTCTCAGGTTTTTTGTTTGTGTTGAGGCCATCAATATGATTGCACCACATATAGTTTTTTCCACCAGAATGTCTTTCATTTTTCACATTTAAAAATTTTTCCATACCTCATATATACATACTTCAATTTTAAACTATTCTGTGTATGCCTTTAGAAAACTGTTTGGTATTTTTGGCCCCAGCGCAATAGCGTAGCGGTTAAAGTCCTCGCCTTGAATGTGCCAGGATCCCCTATGGGTGCCGGTTCTAATCCCAGCTGCCCTGCTTCCCATCCAGCTCCCTTGCTTGTGGCCTGGGAAGCAGTCGAGGATGGCCCAGTGAGACCTGGAGACGTGGAGGAGGTTCTTGCCTCATGGTTTTGGATCAGCTCAGCTCTGGCCGATGTGGCCACTTGGGGAGTGAATCATCGGACGGAAGATCTTCCTCTCTGTCTCTCCTCCTCTCTGTATATTTTCCTTTCCAATAGCAGTAAATAAATCTTAATATAAACAGAAAACTTCAATATTTTTTAACTTAAAAGTTGTGTTTCAGTTCTTTGAAATTAATGTGCATCATTATTTATATTAAAATTTTTAAAAAGTTAGGCTTATCGAAAAGGACACAGATCACTCTATAAAGCTCCTTGTTGTGGTCATAATCATGCTTAACCTGTTGTGAAACACTGTAAAGTTTTTATTCTAATCTGTCTTTGTTTGAAATTTTCAACAGAACTTATCTCTCAAAAAAAAAATCAACTCAAATATTTATCTTTTGGAATGAGTGACAGTGAATCAAAGAAAGCACATTATATAATTAAAATCAAACCTGATTACCTGTTTCAAAATGTCAGTATAATAAACAGAACTATTCTGAGCTAAAATAATTTTATATCCAGTTGAGGAATTTGCTTCTAAAGTGCACAATTTTTAGAATGCTCATTCAATAGGATTGCAAAATTAACTTTTGAAAAGGAAAGACTAATAGCAGATGACTGAACGTGACTATCAAAGGGAAGCATCGTTACAAATTGGGATATATTCACAGTTAATGACAAGTGTGCACTTTTTAAAAATCAAGCTAAATTATGATATCTGTTTCTATTCAAATCTCAACATTAATTTATGCCGTGGGAAGCTCCTGACCCCCAGATGTAAGAGTAAGATTCAATTCCTGATGTATAGCTTCACCCTAGCGAACACAGTGGTAGTGGTTCTGGCATGTGGGGTGAACTTCAAGGTGGAAGCTATCTGCTAGCCTGTCTCTGTTTTCCTCCTTGTCTTTCTACCATTCAGGACTCTCATGTGTATAATTTATTGAAAGATAAGAGGCCGCTTACACAAAAAGTGCAAAACAGTACAGAATGCTCAATATTAGCATAGGATATGAAAACAAACCCAAATTAATAATCTGTGAAGACAAATAGAAATAGCTTCTCAACTTTCTGTTATGTATGCTTCATACTTCTCAGTTTAAGATTTCAAAGCAATATATAGTAAAACTTTTAATGTAATAACATCATGAAAGTATTTCCTTCCGGATTTATGTGGAAAATGTACATTTAATTCCATTTATTTTTGTTATAAATACTTATGTTAAACAATATAACATCAAGTTTCATCATAAAATCTAAAAATGATAAAAAATATTCGACTGTGGGTAGATAAAAATGTTTTGGAAATCTTGGTCTAATCTTATTTTGTATATGCAGCTGCAACTTAAACATCCTGAAGCAGTGCTAGCAAAATTAATAAATAAAGTCACATGTAAAACAGACATTTTTACTGTCTCTCATAGAGCTGAAACAGATTATCGCAAATGTATATTCATAGTTTTGAAAGAATAATCAAAAGCTTTTTTGGTATCAAAAAAATCCCACTGATAGCATGACTGAGCAAACATACACTGATTTATCTAAGACTTGATTAAATTTTACAAGATAATCCTAAAAAATAAAGCCCATTTGATTAATTCCCTGTGGAAATTCTGCTGGTTTTCACCTTCTCTCATTATTTCACAGTGGAGTCCAAACTAGAAAAATTTAAAGTACAGTTTTGCAAAATACAAGACAGAGCATTCTGGACTGTCATGAATTTTATTAGCACAAAATATGGATAAGGAAATGAGTGGATAAATTCTAAATATTTAAGTGAGGCTCACAAAAAAAGTCACACGTTTCTTAAGTACTTTGTTTTCTGAAGTGTTTGCTACATTAAGATTTTGTATATGTTAGCTGGACATCAACAACTTCAAGAATGATTAGCTCATTTGTGTCTTTGACTTTAATTCATTAAGTTAAATTTGTTTTCTTTATTAAAGGCCAGGGTATCTGCAAACAAAGAGGAAAATGAGCTATCGTACATGTCTTCAAAAAGAAATACCAATGTGTGTTTGATGACTGCGTTTGACTTCATTTCCATGTGCTGAAGAACTGCGTTTTGCTTACGTGACGTTTCAAGAAACATCTGGGGAACGCGTTCAGTTCATGAGCTTTGGCTGCTTTTAGCTATGGAATCATAACCATGACCTAGACATGAAGCACATTACATGAGCCAAGAACTTCTCATGCGCCACGTTCAGCTATTTCTGACATACAAACCACTTGCACATGTATGTTGTTTCCATGCACTTTTTTTCCTCCTACAATTTCGTGTAAATGTTGTATAAATGCGTGCACTATTTACTACATTTAGCTTCTTTTTTAGAGAGTTATTTATTTTATCAGAAAGGCAAATACAGAAAGAGGAAATACAGAAAGATCATTTGTCCAGTGATTCACTCCCCAAGCGCTTGCCAGGAACCAGGATCTCAGTTGATCCGAAGCGAGGAGCCAGGAGTTTCTTCTGGATCTCCCACGTGGGTGCAGGGTCCCAGGGCTTTGAACCATCCTCTGCTGCTTTCCCAGGCCATAAACAGGGAGCTGGATGGTAAGTGGAACAGCTGGGAAATGAGCTGACACCCATATGGAATCCCAGCAGCACATGCAAATCAAGGACTTTAGCTACTAGGCTATGGCTCTGGACCCTCAACTTCTTTCAATTAGCACAATGCTTTAGGAATTTATCTTTTTCCTTTCTATAGCATTCTATTGGCTATTTTTCTTTTATGATAATTTATCCCTCTATTTTTGTTGACCATTTGGCAATTTCTAGACTGTGGTTACTGTGAATAAGATGCCATGAACATTCAAGTGCAGGTATATTTATAGACATACGAACTATTTTGTCTTAAACTACTAGGAACATGTTTATTTTATACACATATGTTTTCAATTCTTAGTTATTTTTGTTGTTCTTGATGTTATTTGAACTTTTGGCAATGCTCTTGCTTTTTGTAAATTGGCAAAATATTTAAAAATAACTGATAGTATTTTATGTGCCACCTACTTTTTGCACAATACAGTTTCAGTGAATCTTGATAAGATATTGTTAGAAGCAAAATCCTTCAGCTTCTTAGTGGTGGTCAACTTGGAGGTGTTATAGAGGAATGTATGTTTAAGTTTCATCCTCAAGCAAAGGACATTATGTCTGAGTTCCTCTGTTTCTGCATACCAGCTAGGTATTTGTCATTCTAGTATACAGTCATTTCGTGATAACATAATTAACTAAACATTGCTTATCCATTTCAACAGTACATTTTAATGTTATTAATCATTCTACATTATTTTCACATGTTATTATTCTCTCTCTGCCCACTCTCAAAATTAACAAGATGATCATACAAGGTTGTACTATACATATGTACATAATAAGCAAATAAATTATTCCTATTTCAACATAAAGCATAAGTAAAGCAAATTGTTTACTTAAATGAAATGTATGATGTTCCTGATATCAACAGTTTAATTCTTTACATAAAATTAGTGAGCTGCATTATGAATCAATTTTTTCACTTTAAATATAAAATATTGCACAACAGTGGCTCAAATTAAAGTTTCTAAATGTTTGTTGCTTTGAAATCTTGTGCATGAATAACTTCAGTACCTAAATGTCCCATTATGTTCCTTTTACTGGATCACTAGCTCCACTTCAACATGATATTTCATAGACAAATCAATTCCTGATGAATGTGCCAGGCTTTACATGCAGAATCATATGAGTAAAAGTCCCGCTGGTGGAAACAATTGGCTAACTACCATAATTGACTCCCCAAGGGCAAACAATCAAATTCTTGATAAAAAAAAGTGTCACTCATGGTAAAACTTAATGTAAGATTCTCACATGTAGCTCAACTTAATACTATACAAAAGTCTACAAATATTAACAAAATGACAAATATGCTGTTTGTACATTTGATGATTCACAAATATGCAGTTTTTGCTTTTGTTTCACACTGTATGTATTTAGATGTAATACAAATTATTGTAAACCATGAAATAAATACTTTCATTATGTATTGAAAACTCCTCTGAATCTCTGAAAATAACTTGAAAACATACACAGTATTGCAAGGTACAAATGAAGAGACCTTGTCAACTGTGAATAATTCTTTACAGAAGTGTTTTATTAAAACTTTTCATTTAGTATGGGTATGCTCCTTACAAATATTATAATAAAATTATCTAATATGGGGATGAGCATTTGATCTTTGCGATACCCATGTCTCATATCAGATACCTGGGTTCTGGTAATGACTCTGCTCCTAATTCTAGCTGCCTAAATATGTGCACCGTTAGGGGGCAGCAGATAATGGCTCAGGAAATTGGGTTCTTGCACCAGTTTGGGACTTTCTTCACTCTAACCTCAACCTGGATGAGCATCAGGACTTGTGGGCATTTGAGGAGAGCTCTGCTGTCTTTCTCTCACTTCTGTGACATCAAGTATTTTCTTTATATTCTGTGGATGAGTGGGATCGTGAGGTACCTGTGTTTCTGTTTTTGGCATACTTCAGTTGATATAAGCACTCCCAGCTCCATCCACAATGTTGCACATGATTCAATTTGCACTTCTTTTTATGGCTGATGAATGATCTATGTACCATGTGTTCTTCTTTCATCACTTGATGAAAATGTAGGTGGGACCCTCTGTTCAGGGTAAGACAATGAATTGTTTTCATTCTCATTCAATTAAATGTCAGCTGTTGTCCTTTTAGGGTGAGGTTCTGCCTAAGGATGCATTTCTTCCTGGCCCTCTTGAGCAGATAAGACTATACGTGACATCCAAAGCTCACTCCAGGGGACAGCACAGGGATGCAGCCATTTGACTCACCACACACAGTACCGTCTCCTGGAATGAACTTTATGTGGCATTTACAGTGAGGTCTCTATTATCTCTAGGATATAATTTAGCTTATTAGATGATGAATTCTACGAAGGGAGATATGCTCACCTCTTCGTTCAACACACAGGCAGCACAGGTCATGATCCTCATTATCTATGCAATGTTTCCTTATCTTTCATTAACTTCTAGTCATTGCTGTCATTTCAGTTAGCTTTAGTCAAGATTTGTGATCAGGCATGGAACAAAAATTTAATGTCTACAAATGGAATTATTTATAAATTGTTTGGCCAAAATGTTGAATTTTCATTTAATATATTACGTTCACACACACACACACCCCTTTTCCAAAATATTTCCGCGAAGACATGTATTGAACTGATGATATTCCAACGATGGTGTCTAATAGAAATAGTAATGTTTGCTTTCCTATATCTTCTGAATGATTGTTACCAATTTTAAAGATTTTATTTAAATAAACAGAATGTAAATATATGAAATACATCTGAAGTAATGAACTCTGTGTAGTAGTAAAATTTTAATGGGAAAAATATCTATACACAAAGTTCATTTTAATATGGCAAGAAAAAGAGTTAAATTTTGCAATAATTTGCTATTAGAAAAAAGTGATTTACTGACAGGAAAGAGCTGGCGTGGATTGACTCATGCCTCGCTGGGTCAGACACAAAGATTAGTTACTCCTCACCGTGGTGTTGAGGATTTTCCTGCACACCCCCCCACAAAAAAATGTTCTGCACCTTAATTGTCGACAAATGTCTTGTTAGAGTTACAAGCCAGTCTAGATTATCCTAAAATCTGCCAAGATCAGCAAAATTATATTTCAACACAACAAATGGCTAAATACTAAAATGAAATAGACACGAGACAGCTGAATGGTACCTTATAGCCATTTTAAGATATATAGCAGCCAGTCCTGTATATAAACTAAAATTGAAATGTCAATGAGCTAATCATAGGTTGTGGTTAAGAACTTGCTTTTTTTTTTTTTAACATACTGGTTACTCAAAACCATGTCAATTCCATAATGTTGCAAATTGCTGTTGATGTTATATTGGGACTCTTAATTGACTGGGATGATATTCTACCAGCTCTAACTTCGGACCAGAAATGGTCTCCCCAAGAAACTGTTCAACCCATCTGGACAATAAGTAGCTGGACTCTATGCTTGGTATATGTTTGCAAGGAAAGAATCTTGATTGAATTTGAACTGTAATGCTGCATCAAGGTGGAGGAATCCACCAGGGGGGAGGGGAGGGGGAGGGGGAGGGGGATTCCCAGAGCCTATGAAACTGTCACATAATGCAAAATGATTAATAAAAAAAAATAAAAATCAAAAAAAAGAAAAAAGTGATTTAAATAAATATTGGAAATTTTGTCATTTATCCTAATAACACTTAAATTATGTACGTATTATTTTTTGGGGTATAAGAGTATATTATGTTGGGGTAAAATATTTGTTTTTTCCGCAGTTAAATTGGCTAATGGTTTCTGTCCATAGGATTCAACAGCAGAAGCTTCACAAATAAAATTACTGAGCTGTACATAATACAGCATGGATACAATTTAAGACTTCATGCCCAATGCTTTCAATTTGAAATAAAAGAAACATCTCAGAACCGTTTATTTATAAGTTGGAATGAATGGATGCAATTAAAATAAATTGACTGGCATGGTTTAATTAATTTTTTCTTACATTTCTGGTTGAACTGCTCACTAAGCATAGGTTATAACTTAATTCAATATAACTTTATAGAAATATCCATATAAGAAGTAAACTTTTACTGTCATTCTTTACTCCTGTCTTTTTCAGTGTTGGATCACTGTTCACAAATCATTAATGTACTTCTCCATTATGCTGTTCAAAATCCTTATTTAAATGATTCTAGTTCTATGTAGTAGACGCAGAGTTATTCATATGGGGTGATTTCCTGTGACTTTTCTTGCAAGTCACTTAATTTTTAACTGTGTTGTCTGTGAGGTGGATAATTTTGCTCAAGATTTCAGTGTAAGGTTTGCTTCTATCCCAGGAGAACTTTGCTATCAAATTGTAATTGAATTCTGAGCTTTATAACAACCTCCCAAGTTTCTTTTTTCTTTTCTTATTTGTTGTTGTTCATTAACTTCATGACCATTTATGTCATCACAGACTTGCCAATTTTAATAAAAATCTGGTGACATTGAATGCAGTAGCTATGACAAATCTCTCTCTCTCTGTTTCTCTTTCTCTCAAACCAGATACATCAGAGAAAGCTTTTTTTAAAAGGTGAAAAGCAAGGAAAACATTTGGTAAGAATTGAAAAGACTTGAGATAGATTTTCCTGGTTACAGGTTCTTCATCAGAAGTAGTAACTTCTGCATCTTTAGATTCACAAAGCATAGGTACATTAAGAATGACAAATAAGGCAAGTACGAACTAGGGATGTGTTATCACCCTATGGTTCCTTCTGGTTATAAGTGAAACGAAGACACTGGATACAACCTCTGGGAAAACAGCAGGTATCACATGTTGAAATAGCATGCTGGCAAGTAGCTCCTAGTGTCCTGGGCCTACCTGTGCTTTGCTAAGGTAACAAAAGTAGAAGTATCAGTCTGAAATAATGCAGCAGCTGGGAACGCATGTCTGATGTGAAAATGGGATTGTTTTTTGTTAGATGACTGCACTGACCCAGGTTCTCCACAATCAAAATCAAAACAAGAAAGAATGCGTGTGTGTGCAAATAATGCTTTGTAACACAAATATATTGGTTGACACAATTTTGGAGGCTGAAGATTCCACTCTTTTCAGTGAGTAAGCTGAAGGTCCAAAAGAACCTCTGTGGCATTCCTGAGTCTGCAGACTTTAGAATGGGAAGGGGCACTGGTGTAAAATCCAGTCCAACTCCGAAATGAGGAGAAAGGTGATGTCCCAGCTTGCACACACTGTAGCAGAAGCTTCTCCAGTCTTTTATTCTATTTAGGCCTTGAATGAACAGGATGAGGCCCAGTCTCACTGGAAGGCCCAATGTGCTTGGCTCAGTGCACCGCTGTACTGTTCATCTCATACGGAAGCACTGTCATGAGCACACTTAGGGAACAGGGGTAACCAAATGATGAGACACGCTGTGTCCGGACACCGATAGTACCCATCTTATTGACTGGCTCAAAAAATTACAGAATATAACAAAGCAGAATAATAATAAAGATAACAAAGATTTATTTGTTACACAGTAATAGATAATAATCAAGACAGGAGAATAGTTTCCATTTCTGTTGAGAAATACATGAGAAAGAGCTCTGCCTGGTAATTTAATTGGGGTGTCAGAGCAGGGGATTTTATGTAAACAACAAAATCCCTTAATAAAAATAATGCCAGATTATGACTGCAAATTTGTGTGTAGTTATTGAAGAACTGAGAACTTAGCTATGTGTTCTGCTAAGCACATTCCCTGTTATAATGAGGTTGTGCACACTCACGAAGGCACCCACAATTATTGATGGTAGCGGTAAAATGGGGCAATTTAAGGTAGTGATTTTTCCACTGGTTTTCTTAAGATAGAGGACAAACACAACATTCTAACAGAGTTCTACCAGCTGTGCTCAGAAGATTATCGCTTTGGCAATAATCTCCACGTAACAGACTTTCTAAGATGCTTAACACATCTCCTACTGAGTGTAATGCTCCACTTGCCTCATGCTTGAAGTGCTACATCAGTGACATCTTATTTCAGAAGAACAGCAGATGATAGATATCCTGCTAATATTTTCTGTCTAAATTAGTATCCAGTTCACAAAAGGTCATCTCAAGAAATCCAGTAAGAATGGCAAATTCTTTGCAGGCAATCTGATATCTGATGAAACTACTCACGTGTGCTGACACAGAAAAAGTTACTTTTGGCGTATCTTCTACTGCACTAGAAGAACACATGTGAGATGGGCAGTAGAGGACCTTAAGAGCCTTCCTTCCAACAGCAGTTCCTGTGGCAACTGTCTTAATGTTGCTCTCCGGGATCCTACAGCTGCGTCTCTTCCCACGGAGAACCTCACACGGAATGAGCTACAGCACCCACTGCTTTCATATAAGGCTAGTGAGGCCCAGGAGTCATTAAGTCTTTGGAGTTTACAGAATTAAGTGAAGTCTGTGACAATTTCACTGATGCTTAACTTTTCCA
Source organism: Ochotona princeps (assembly GCF_030435755.1). NCBI lineage: Eukaryota > Metazoa > Chordata > Mammalia > Lagomorpha > Ochotonidae > Ochotona > Ochotona princeps. The sequence continues at coordinate 29,454,258 of NC_080854.1, forward strand.
TGTTGCTAATTCTACCTCATTCTCCCAAACAGCCACATTCAATCTTGCCTTCCTGGTGTTCAACTCTGTAGGAAATCTAAATTTCATCAGCGTTGTTCTAATGTCAGAAGGAGCAGCAGATACACAGAGGAGTCATGACGGGGCAGGGTTAGGGAAGAGACTGCGTATGGGTTGTTTAAAAGGTAGTGTGTGTGACATGGTCCTGCATACTCAGAAATCTGTTTTGAACACAGATGGAAATTCTTGTCTTACGAGCAGATAGCCTGGATCGACTCCTTTGAGTTGATAGAGTTATAGCAGTGCTTATCAATCGTGCCTTTCCCTCTGTGACATTAGCCATTTTACTGACAAAATCAGCTCATTTTAGAAGCAGTTAAATGGTCTTACAAGGATTTATAAAATGTATTATATATATCAAATATTAATTCCAAAAATAAGTGGAAGGTGTTAATTTCAGTAGAGAAATAAAATGGAAATTGAAATAATACAAGGATTTTAGACATCTTAAACTGCATATTTTTATATGAATCAATTTAAACTGAAAATTTCTCAGCTAATGAGAAATAGTAAACCAACTTTTACACTGTTTGCATGTGTCTGATTATCTTTCAAAACATTCTAATAAAAGAGCCGAAGTGTATATTAGAAATACTTACCTCCCAAGATAATATAATGCTGAGAAAACCTATGTAAAGGAGATATGACACACTAAAACTATTGTCTGTTGATAAGCAGATGTATCAATACAAAAAAAGCACAATGATGTGAAGATCCGTTGAATTTATACTGATGTTTTCAGTAGATTTAAGTGTCTGAACATCTTGGAATAATTGTGATGTTATAGAATAATACAAACCAGAGGCAAGATTCTCTTTGGAGAATCATTGGTAATTATCAATGAATCATGAAATTGAACAATTTGGTCTATAGGGTTCTAGTTTATTGTGGCCATGAATACTTTTCAAGGTTCTATATCTGCAAAAATAAGCTCTCCAAAATCTAAGAATGATCTTTTTAACCTTGCAAATACATATATAACTCACCAATGTGAGTTCTTCCTTATCTATGTTGATTCATTGCATATAACCTAGGATTCTTACTGTTGCACACTCATAAATCCAAACCTTGCTGTCATGGAAGTTACTGTCACTCAATGGTGCTGACTCTTCAAACCTTTTTTATTGTACTCTGTTTCCCAGAGACAGAGAATATTAATCAGATTACCATGTCCTAAGTCTTATATTTTCTCGGTTCAACTGAAGCAACTGTATTCTATCTGGGTCTAATAGCAATTCATTCTTCACATCATTTGGGACTGTTCACATATGGTTGTAGTTTTACATGTTACAAGTAATGCGTTCTTTGCATTGGATTCACTTAAATATAAAGATAATCATGGTTTCACTCTCCCAGGGATGGTCAAGACTGAAGCAGTAGCCTAGAAACCACTCCAGGTCTCGCACTTGCATGGCAGGAGCTAACCGACAGACACAATCAACTGCAATCCTCTGTGCTGTGCGTCAGTAGGATACTGACCGAGAAGCAGCAAGGATGGCAACCTGTGTCCTCTAAAGTGGGATTCAGATGTCCCAAGTCATACTTTAACACAGTTACCAAGCATGCTCCCAGGTTAATCTTTTCAAATAGCTGAAATCAAAATCAAAAGAAGAATCCATAGCTGCAACAAATCAGAAATACAGGGAAGGAAAATTGTTTTCTCTGAAAATAAATGCAGGGTTTTTTTTTTTTTTTTTTTTGGAACACATCCATTTTCACTGACTTTTGTGATGTTTCTGGTGATTTTCTTCCTATAATAACAACATCAAGTAACTGCAAGAGAGGTCTGCACAGCCAATAGTTGCTATATTTTTTGGGGAAAAATGTATTTTCCAATGCCCACTATGTACTATAAATCCAAAATATGGAATTTGAGCTAGAAATGCATATAGTGATTACAAAATAGAACACAATGTTATCAAGACAGAAAAACAACTCCAAACTGATATGTGTTCCATGAGAACTCCATTTATAGGCTTGGTTTTTATCTTTGAAATGTTACTTTAAATTTATACAGAGGGCCATGCAGTTCGAACTGAAACAAAGATTTTGAAAAACAACAGAACAGAAAAAAATATTCATTATATAGATTACTGCATTGTCTCAAATGCATAATAATTGGGATGAGATATATTTCCCAAATGATAGAATCAGAGATTAATAGACCAAGAATAGAATCTAGAAACAAAACCATAAATAGGGAATATTTCATCTGAAATAGTTTAATGGGGACAAAAGCAAATGTACAGCATATGGTGATAGCACATTTAGAATTTTCTTCAAATACTCAGTTGTATTTGAAAGGCATATTTTATAGAGAGAAATTCAGAGAGAGAGAGAGAGGGAGGGATCCTCCATTTGCTGGTTCACAATGGCCTATCTGAATCCAGGAGCCAGAAAGAAGTCTCTTTCTGGGTCTCCCCTTCCTGTGTACAGGGACCCAATGACTTGTTCTATCCTCTGCTGCTTTCCTAGGTGATAACTGGGGAGTTGGATCTAAACTGCAGCAGACAAAAATATGAACCAGCACTTACATGGGCTGCTGGCTCCAGAGGGAGATTAACCCGTTGTGTCACCCCTCCCCTGCCTTTAGAATTTTAAATGCAAAGAAAAATCTAATCCATTGTCTAATATCCTGAAAATATATTATTCCAAGTACATGATAGACAAAAGTAACACCCAAATATATCAGAATTTTATCATAAAATATTAGATAATAATTGCAAGCTTACAGTAAAAAAAGTTCTTAGATCCAGAGTGAGAATTACAGTCCTAGGAAAACTGTCATTACCTGGATATTTTTTAAGAAGAATACATGGTGATACACATTACCAGTCATGTCTGAATATAAAATTACAGTGTGACAACTCCTTTCTCTGTTATAACCACAATAACTTTATACAAGAAATAATTACTTCCAGCATTGGCAACAGGTAGAAGAGTTGAACTCTCACAGCTTGCTGGTTGAAATACAAAATGATAAAATTCTTAGGAAAAAAAATGGCAGGGGAGAATCCTGGCATAGTAGGTTAAACCTCAGCTTTAGTAAGTGGCTTGGCTTGTCATATGGTGACTGATTTGAGTCCCGCCTGCTCCACTTCCTATCCATCTCCCTGTTACTGGTCTGGTAAAGCAGAGGAGGATGGTTCAAGTCTTTGGTCCCTGTTCTCAGGTGGGGGACTTGGAGGATGCTCCTGGTTCCTGACTCCAGAAAGCCCAGTTCCAAGAGGAAGGTCTGTTTTGAGAGTGAATCAACTAATGGAAAACCTCCCTGTTTCTCCTTCTTATCTTTCAACTTATAAATCTCAGAGAAAGAGAGAATAAATCAAAACAAAAAAAACATTTTGACATATTCTCAAGAGCTGCACAAGCACTTCTGTGATGATCCTGCATTTCCGCTGCAAAGTGTTCATTCATGCCTGGGAAATTGAAAATACATCTTTACACAAGAAGCTGTAAATAAATGGTTTTAGTGTTTTCTATAATAATCTCAATAAATTGGAAAAAGAAATGCCTCAGAATAATAGAACACATTTTAAATTACAAGTAGGATAAATTCAATTTTCTTAAAGCTTACTTTATTTCTTCCTGTGTGATTTAATATTGATTTGTAATTACTGAGACTTAATGTGTTCTTAGGCACATGCCTCAGTGCAAACTTTCACAGGTTTTTTTCTAACTTATATTTGTGCCTATTGAATATCAGCAATGCAGAAGCCTGCGATAATTACCTCTGTTACTTCTATGGATGTTTTGCCATGGAAACTTTCAAATGTGTGTAAGAATAGAAAGCATAGTATAATAAACTGAGTCTGCTAACAAAGTCATTTTTTCTCGGTTTACTCATCCTTAGACTATTTTAAAGCAAATGTCACATTATCACATTAATCCTTCTCAAAACATTCTTTTGTATTTCTATAAAAGATCAAGACTTACAAGAAAGCATGCCAATGGTTTAGTTATCACATCTAAAATATTAACAATCACAGTTCCTTCACATATTCAAAGGTCAGCTTTTCTATTTCCTCAATGGGTTTACAATATATTTGCTAATTTGTTTATCAGTTGAATTGGAATTCAAACTGCCTTCTTACAAGCGACTGCTGGACTTCTCTTGCTCTCATCTGTATGTGCATTTTCTCTCCGCCTGCTTCTTCTTGGCCTTGTTTTGTTGAAGTGATTGATGGTTTAATCACAAGCCTTTCTCACAGTCTGTATTGTGCTAGTTATATTCTTCAAGGGTAATTTTGTAAATTTCTCTATATCTCATATTTCCTGTATTTTGGTTGTTTGATCTAATGTTTTCTTTAGTTGTAGAGAAGTCTATATAACAGAAAGTTTACAATGCAGAGGCAGTAAATATATTCGTAATATCATGTAACCTTTCCTATCATGCTCTTCCGGGATCTTAAAATCACCCCATAAAGCAGCTCTGAACACACTGAAACCTAACCCTTCCTTCTCCTCTGCCTTCCCTGTTCCCAATCCACACACGCTGCTAAACACTAGTCTGCTTTTTGTCTCTTAACTTAGTTAGCTGTGACAGGGGCAGTAAAACATTTCTTCTTCTTTTTTGGGGGGGAGGGCGAGAGGCTTATTTTATTTGACTAAATGCTCTAATCACCTTTGATTCCCAGGTAACCTGGTGTCAAGTCCTATGGTCTGGAAAGCCTTGCTCACTCTTCCTCAGTCTGGGAATCCTGTAAACTCATGTTGAGTGTTGGCACTGTGTTTCTAGTTTCCTTGTCTGATGCATGCTCCTCATTTTGTATCCTGGTGTTCTTGTGTGTTTTCATGTAGCTTATATAAGAAGATGACTCTTGCTGATGTTCCTTAACAAAACAAATCTTTAATAACTCAAGCCTATTGCAATTAGTATGCTTCAATGTAGAGCTAAAGATACCTGGGATGGATTACATCAAAGAACGGGAAGCTGGAAACCTTTCTGTTAATACGGCTTGTACTAGATTTCCTTGGCTATATTTGATTTTTTTTCCCATGGATTTAGTCACATGCTTTTCTGTCATGTTAAATTTCAGAATTTCATTTCTAAGAAATGAAAAGACTTTCAGTCAGGCAGTGATGATTTTCTAGGTACTAAGATCGGTATAAAGTAAAATTATTTTAATCATTTATCTGAAAAGAAGGATGTCCAAAGTAGCAAAAAAAAAAAAAAAAAAAAACAGAGAAAATTTATTACATTACAAATTGCGTGCTTTTCTCTGGGTGCCTATCAAGTTTGTGCAAAACCATTCACTGTTAAAGATACATAAAGACAAGTCGGCTGCTCTCAAGGCACCTCCAGAGAAAATCTGACCACTTTTTAAAGTTAGAGATGAAAGAACCCAATTATGTTTGATGTCAGTTTTCAGCTGAGTCCTAAGGCAATTCATTTCCTGGGATGCCATGTTTGCAGCTCATTCTAAATCTTGCAAAGGGATAAGTTCCAAGACCCATAACTATTTGAAAAGTAGTATACTCAGAACACCATTCTTCGTTTAAATGCATTTTAAGTTGTATGGAGCTCCAACACTTAAGCAGCTACAAGAATTGTGTGCTCATATTCAGTCTCCCTCATGCTTGCCAGGATTAATCATTTCCCTTTCTAAATCTATATAATGACCAAAAAAAGCTTGCTTCTCGAATTTTTGTTACAGTATAAGCAATTTGTATTAAAATGTATTGGTATTCATTTTCAAAATATGAGACTTGGGTGTGGGGGTCAACCAGGTGGGCTAGGCTGTAGCACCCACTAGTAGAACCAGAATGTGTGCAGGCCAGATGGGTAAGGCTGCATTACCCACCAGTGTGCCAGGACTGGGGGCAGGCCGTGTCAGGCTGGATCTCAGAACTCAGTGGCAAACATGAGTTCCAGGGCTGGGAGAAGCCTAGCAGGTGGATTTAGAGACCTCCCTTTGCTGGGCTGCTTCGTCAACTGGTGAGCGTGAGAACTTGGACAGGTGTTGCGCTGACCTTGGGAGCTAGGCTGCCATACTCACTAGTGTGCCAGGCTAGGTCACAGCATCAGCTGACAAATTCTGGGACTGGGTATGAGTCATGTCAGGTTGGATAGCAGTACCTTCTGGCAGGTGCAAGATCCAGGGATGTCTTATTTAAAGCACATGCTGTTTCCCTTTTTTAGGACACACATCATCTGATTATTAAATTGAAATATTAAGTAAGAGCTTTGATGTCCTACATAAATTGTATTTTATAATTGTATCATTTGGTTGCTATGAGCACAACTAATATATGATACATTATGTCATAATTTTAAATTCTGATTTTTTAAACCAAATACTTATTCTCTGCTTCACATGGCGATTGTAATTTAAAATATTCAATTATTTAGCTTTTTCTTTGATTTTCTTTTCTAATCATTTCTCTCTCTTTTATGGGTGAGGAAACTGCATTATTTCATTTTTTATCAGTTCATTTTTTTAATGGGCCAATTTAACCTCAACATTCCATTTCAATGTTGTACTTTTCTACAGTTCCAAAGATTTAGATGACATATTTGGTTTATTGGGAGGATATTCTTCTGTTAATAAAACCACAAATTATTTAGATACTGAGTTTTCATTTTTATTTCTTTTGTGCATTGGGACTCTCAAAATGAAATTATAATTTTCTATATATATGGATATTATATAATATATATGGATATAAATGTATTATATATTATATTTTAGATATGAAGTTATAATTTTTCATATACTAATATTATATATACACGATATTTATCTTATATATACAAACACACGCTTACGCTAATGGTAGCTTCTTTGTGTTTCAGCTAAGAGTGCTTTACTTTCATTTCCATTGTGAATCAATATTTCGTCTTAGACATCCTAAGATATTAAAAAATTATATTTCATGCATCCACCTACAGTATTAAACACTGTGTTTATACTAATCATTTGATAGCCTCTAAATATATTTCAGTTGTTATAAAAAAATACTGTGACTTTTGCTTATAAAAAAACAGAGATTTTTTTCTTTTCCTCAGTCTTCTGGGGACAGATCTGAGAACCCACTGGCAGCAGATTCAGTGTTTGGGAAGAACCCGCAGTTCTGTTCGCCTTGTTCGCTTTGAAGCTGTCTCAAGTACTGGAGGATCAATGTTGTTTCCTGGGGCTCCTCTACAGAAACTCTATTCCCACCCTGAGTTCTCCTTGTGGCTGCTCTGATCATGTCCTAATAGCCCTTATCTCTCAAGGAGATCCCGTCCATGATTAAATAATAATTGGGTTTTTGATGGCAAGACAGGGTGAAGACACGCTCAAAACAGACAAGAAGGATTAGTGGAGGAGAAGCAGAGAGAACACGATCCCAGGCAAGAGGCGTGGGCGGGCCGGCTGCAGGAGACTGGAGGAAGCAGCACCGGTAGCAGAGGGTGATGAAACAGATACTCCAACAGTGATCAGAGCCCCATCAACACACAGGTGGGAAGGGGAGACCACTGAGGACATGGGAGGTGACAACAAAATAATTCCAAGATCAGCAGAAAAAGGAAATATTCAAAATAGGAAGAAAATAAACCAAATATAGATCAATGGAATCATACATGCAGGAAGTAGAGCTTGCATTCCAATAGTGCCGGAGGTTCACACTTCGGCCTGGTCAGAGATAGCTTTCCTGGAGACAGGCTATTTGAAGTCTCTCGCAGAAACCTCCTGACTTCTTTGTTGTTTTGTGATAAGACTGGAAACTCTGGGAAGAGGAATTCACATTTTTAAAGCACTTTTACATTTTTGTTTTGAAAGGAAAAAAATTATAAAGAGAAGAAAAGGCAGAGAAAGTGATCTCTTTTCATCTCCTGTTTCTTTTCCTAAAGTGGCCATAATGACCAGAGCTTATTTGAGCTGAAACCAGAAGCTGGAAACTTCCTCCAGGATCCCCACGTGTGTACAAGGGTCTAAGGACTTGACTCACCCTTCCACTGCCTTCCCATGCCATAAGCATGAAGCTGGATCAGAAGTGCAGCAGCTGGAACAGAAACGGACACCCATGTAAGGTGTCAGTGCTGAAACTGGATAATTAGCCTGCTATGCCACCATAAGGGTGCCAGAATGTAATATGGGCTCCACCTAACTACCCAGTAGCTATGCTTATAGTAAAACTAGAAACCAAGATGAACTTGCCTGTCCTACAAACAAAATTGGGAGACGATAGATTTTACATTATCAAATGCAAAGGTCACCAGTGACTGTGACCCTAGCTACCTATTATTCCACCTGACTCCCTATATTACTTCTGCCCAGAGTTATAGTTTTCCACCTGATCATAGTTTGGAGACAAACTTCCTTTTGCAAAAGACAACAAAAATGGGGGGAAAGAAGCTATTCCTTTATAATTGTATTACTCCATTGTTATTCCCTAGGCTGGTTATCAAGATTCCCTCCTTGGCATCTGAGTTATGTGTTGGGAGATGAGTGGCTGAGTATTCTTGATGTTATGTATTCCCCCCCCCCCCTTTTTGGCAAAAATGTGGCCAATGAGAGTAATAAGATTTTTCTTTCTATTCAGTGTATCATAAGATTGTTCTTTGTGCTCATCATTAAGTTTGCATCAAAATCCTTGTGGCTGTAATGGCCTCATTTGAAGATTTAACAATATGAGTTAATTGCATGTGAAAACTCAAAACTCATGTTCTCCTTCTGTGTCATTCTTTACGTTATTGGTGTCAGATTTTACTCCTGTTGATATCGTGTATCCATCAGCTAATTTTTATGGTTAGAGCAAAATGTCAGACTTTTCAAAAACATATGCCATAATTGTGATATTCAAGCTATCACAATAGTATCCCAATGCTCTATATATTTAATCAGCAACACTTGCACTTTATAAGCTTTTATATTGCCATTTCGTGTCTATTTATTCCAATTCAAAGAAACTTGTTTAGTTTTTTCATGTACAGCAGGTCTAGTGGTGATGAACTTTCTGAGTTTCTGTGTCTGAGAAATTCTTCATCTACTCTTCATTTTGAATGACAAGTTTGCCAAAAACAATAGTCCTGAGTCAGTTATTTATTTATGTAATTATTTATCATTCAATGATCAAAGATGTCATTCTACTCTCTTGACTGATAAAGCTTCTACTAAGAAAACTACTACTAATATTTTTGCACGTGGACACTATTGCTAGATTCAAAATGCTGTCATTGTATTGGACTTTTGGTCTTTGAATCAAACTGTCTTTCAGTGCAGACTGTTCAGGTTCCATGTAACCTGCTGATGATCTTCACCTGAGCTCGAGTTTCCCTTTCTCCGTCTGGAGCGCTCGGTCAGTAAGCTCTGGTTCCCTTCCTCGCTCTCTTTATGCACACATCCAGCTTCCCTTGACGCTACCCCTTCACATTGCATCGTTTGTTTTTCTCTTTGTGAAGTGGTGTTTATGCATCAAGCTGTACAATGGTGAGGCAAAGGGCCGCTCTTTGAGTCCTCACCTCCCGTGGACGTAGCTGTGACAGAGCTAAGCAGAAAGCTGAAGTCGGAGATGGAGGAGGGACTTGAATTCACCATCTGCAAAGACATGCGAGCAGCACACATGACATGATATCAAGGCTAAACGCTTGTCCCTTTTTACTGCGGTTTTTTTTCCCATATCGCCCTTCTGACTGAATAATTTCAAGCTATCTATCCTCAAGGTAATTGTTTTTATATTTCCTGCTTCACTGATTTTGTTCTTCAGTCTTTTCTATTGCAGTTTTCATTTTCCTCTCATTTTCAGCTGTGATGCTCATTTTGATAGCTGCCAGTTATTTGTGGGAACTCCGGGTTTTCTTGTGTCTAGTTTCTAGTTTTACTGAATGAATGAATTTATCTGTCAGGCAATTTGAACATTTGCACTGTCTGGAGTGTTTTTCGCCCTGGGAATGTTGTATTTACATAGTAGGTAACTGCCTATCACCCATCCTAGTGGGTTGATGCTGGTTTCAGAGTGAAAGCCTGTATCACTCAGCACCACATCCAGCTCCGAGTGGACCAGCTGGTTGTGCCTGCGATTCTGTGGAGACTCCCTGGGACAGTGGACAGGTCAGATCACTCGTGGGAGTGTTTTGTGGTGCGGGGAGACCGTGTGACTTTGGCTGAATGGGCAGGGAACACTGTCAGCTTAAACATGCTGAGATCTGCAACTGCGCAATTGTAGGCAGGCACAGTGCCGATCTGTGGCAAGTTCCATTCCAGTGACTCGTGAAAATCCCCACTCCTGTTTGTCCACAGATGGCTTGGCCGTGACCTTTCCCTGAGATTTCTACTCAAGAGGGGGAAATGGACGTGCAGTTCTCTCTTACTTTCCTCACTGGTAAAATTACTTGCTGATAGTATTTTTGTAATTTATCAGTGTGTAGTAACATCTGATTTGAGCTCTAGAATTGTCATGAAAAGATTATTATCTGAATAATTATTAAATCTAGTGGCAGAATTAGTGCTGGCAATATTTGGCTATTTTGCTAATAACATTTTACTGAAGCTCTCCAAATAGCCCTCGTCTCCGCCTGCTTATCTTCCTTGTTTCTAGGTTACTTGAATCTCATTGTTTCTCTCTCGTCATTTCTGCCTTTGTCTGTATTTTTCTTCATTGGCTTATATGACATCATCAGTGATTGTTAGTAGATCATAAAAGCAAATATGACTATTAATCACCATCCCTACCTTGTCTTAGCAGTGACTCACAGAACAAATTCAGAAGTTTGACCTCATTTATAGTAAAGAAAAGTGAATAATTTATCTCTCAATCTTTAACAGCCACTATGGTGATAAAACAAGCTAACAATTTAATATTATTTCAACGCAATTTTTGCCTATCATTGGAAAATTGTATCAACTTCCTAGAAACTGGTGACAATGCTAGATAATGGTAAATTCTAGCCTATGAATATATTTCATATGCAAGTGAATATTTATTATGGTAACTGACACCCCATGAGGCCACAAAGCATGCCTGTCGGCTGTTACTGAGATCCACACACCCCTAACAGGGCTGAAAGAAGCACTTAGTGTCTACTACTGCTGTCATTCGCTTAGGCAGGAGAAGCTGTAGGGAGGCTGTGCAATAGTACTCAGCAGGAAAAAAGAAACAGCTTTACAAAGACATGAAGACACACACTTAGGAAAAATAGTTCTACTATAAAAGCTACTTGGTAAAAGTGATAAACACAACTAAGCTGCTAGCTACACAGATATTAACATGGGGAAAACAGAAGTGTAAAAAGTAAGGCAATGTGGTATCCCCAAAGAAACATAATGGCTTAGGAACAGATTATACAGAAACGGAAATTGACAAAATATCTGATTAGAAATTCAGGGGAATGTTTATAATAATGGACAAAGAGATACAAAGAAATAAAAAGAGATCATGGAGCACAATTAGTAACAATGCATCATATGAATGAGAACTTCAGCTAATACATGGAGAATGTTGAAAAGGAATTTAAATTATATATTGCATATGAAGACATTAGTAAGACAAACAGAAGCGTATAGGTGAAGCCTTTACTAGCAGACTAGATAAAACAGAAGAAAGAACAACTGAACTTAAAGACCTGTCTTTAAATATAAATGCATTTCAGAGACCTGGAAATGCAGTAACAAAACCCACAGCTAGTACAAAAATACAATGGGAATAGGAACAAATATAATAAATTAAAAAGAAACAGAAGAATAATGAAATTGAATTTTTAAAAAGATTTATTTATTTTTATTACAAAGTCAGATGTACAGAGAGGAGGAGAGACAGAGAGGAAGATCTTTCGTCCAATGACTCACTCCCCAAGTGACCGCAATAGCCGGTGCTGCGCCAATCCGATGCCGGGAACTTCTTCCAGGTCTCCCACACGGGTGCAGGGTCCCAAAGCTTTGGGCCGTCCTCAACTGCTTTCCCAGGCCACAAGCAGGGAGCTGGATGGGAAGTGGAGCTGCCGGGATTAGAATCGGCACCCATATGGGATCCCGGGGCGTGTTCAAGGTGAGGACTTTAGCCACTAGGCCACGCCGCCGGGCCCGAAATTGAATTTTTGAAAAGATGAAAAACATAATCAGTCTTTAAGAATATGGAAAATAAATACTATAGAAAAATAAGACAATATCATAGATATCACAGATAATACCAAGAGCCATCAGTGACTATTATGATAAAATATGGGAAAAAGTCCTAAAGTAGAAGAAACCAACATATTTCTGCATATATATATATTATATACATATAATATTATATATAATCTGTGTGTATGTGTGTGTATATATATGCATATATATATGCATGTGTGTGTGTGTATATCTATCTATCTATATAATCCTAACTGTAGACTTGTCAGTCCCATGGAATGATATTTATTAGGAGAGAGAGACAGAGAGAGAGAACAGCATAAGTGAACCAAGAAGATACATTAAATATACCAATAATGAATATTAATAAAGAACCAAAAATCAGAAGTCTCCCAACAACAACAATAAAACAGATCATCCAGGACAACACAAATTCGCAACTGAATTTCACCAAACCTTTAAGATACAACTAACAGTTAACGTCCTCAAACTATTGTAAAAAAATTAGCTTAAACTTTCCAAATTCTTTTTGTGAGGACAGTATTACATCGATTACAAAATGAAACAGGGACAATAAAACTATTGCGCAATATCCTTTATGAATATCAATGCAAAATTCTCATTAAAAATTGGCAGATTCAATCCTACACCTCAGGACAATCACTGGTGAACAGCTGGGATTTATCCAAAGATGCAGAATGACTTAATATGTGCAAATTAATAAGTGCTATATATTACAATGATAGAATTAAGGACTATAAAATAACTATAAAACTATAATCAACTCAGTGGATTCAGTAAAAGCATTCGATGAAATACAACATCTAGTCATGATACATTAAAAGAATCAGGAACAAAATATAGCTTGATATAATCATCAGTATATAAAGCAGATACATAGCAAGATCACATTGACAGGAAAGAATGAACATATTTCCTTTTATACCTGAAAGCAAATAAAAATGTCCTCACTGAGCACTATCCTTTGTAATACGCGGAGTTTGAACTATGAGAAGAATAAATGGAAGAAGACAAATTATTCATTGTTCCGTACATAGCAAAATGGCCTGGCTCATCCCTGGCTATTGTGGCCAACTGGGGAATGAACAAGCAGATGAAGGACTTTCTCTGACTTCCAAGCAAACATTATTGCTATTATTATTTTGTGTAGTGTAAAGACAGGAAACCCGAAGTCCTTTTAGTCTTACTGAAAATAGATAACAGGAATTGCCATAGTGACATTGCATCCTAAGCCTCTGCCTGTGGCTCCAGCATCCCGTATTTGGTGTTGATTTGCATCTTGGCTGCTCCACTTTTGATCCAGCTTCCTGGTAATAATGGAAGATTGCCCAAGACCTTGGGATCCAGCACTCATGCTGAAGACCTGAAAGAAGTGTCTGGCTATGGCTTCTGATTGGCTCAGCTCTGACCATTACGGCCATTTGGGGAGTGAACCAGTGGATGGAAGATCTCTCTTCTCTCTCTCTCTCCTTTTCTTTATAAATCTGGCTTTCAATAAAAATAAATAAATCATTTATAAGTAAGTAAACAAGGGGTAACAATTAGGAATATGAAGTTATTCAGAAGCCACGTGCATGATATTAAATTCTAAATGGGAAAACTTAGGTGAAATTCTGAAACAATTTTTCTAGGACAACCCGTAATTGTTACGCTGTCTAGTAGTCCAGAGTAGGCATGTGGAAAAGACACATGGAGAGAAAGAAATGGCTTCACAGTTTCTAGTAATCTCAAACAACCTGCTCTGGAAAGGAAATGCATGTTAAGAGAGGCATACTGGGTGACCTGCACACTGGCTTGTGTCTGCAGAAAAGCAACTGAAACCATAGAAACGATTGCAGGCAGCAGCCATTGATCTGAGCTCATTCAGTGAGCCTAAATTAGGAGAGATGGTGATGAAATTAATGTTGCTACAATGCTTTGAAATGATTTATGTCCCAAAGTCTTTAACATGCAGATAATACTTAAACCCTTGTGTGGAAATGTAGACTGCAAAAGAATGAATACATGAAAAGATAAAAAAGGTGTCAGGTTCAGATATCCGAATAATCCATTTTTAAGTTATCAGAGTAGTCAGCAAAACAAACACTCAAACAAACCAGGGAAATGATCTTGTTTTTATCATTGCATTTATTTTAGTCATGGAGCTTGCTGTTGTGTTTTGGTTAGTTAAAAACTTATTGGCCATGATTTGTGTCAATTCTAGCAAAATTCTGGCTGCAGATCAGGTATTGAAAAATATTTTAAATTGTCAATTAAAACATTGAGCCAACTCTGCATTTATAAAGACATTTGGAAGAACTGTTATAATTTGGATCCTTTGTTTTATATAAAAATGCTGCTAAATTCTAAATTAGTGTGCTATCACTATTAAGATAAATCAAAGGAAAGATAACAGAAACTTCCATTTTCTCATGTTTTTTATTTAAGCCTACAGTCCCACGGCAGTGGAGATTCATGATAGCACTGTACCATTTGAAGGCAATTGACACAGCATTGAATTACTGGGGCAAGTGTCTGCTTTCCTTGTAAGTGAAGAAAATCTCCCTCTCCACCTCTCCTTAATAGTTCTTTCCCAGAAACAGAGTTTTCAGAAAACAGCCTGAGAAATCCATGCATCCTGAGTGTTTTCCTGTGACCACGTTAACCTCCCCTTTGCTCTCGTGATGGGGGGATAGCGTTACACACATAGTGCCAGTGGCCCTTTTCTTGACTTCATCCTCTTCTGTCCAATAACATGGCAAATTAAATACACTGCAGGTACAGTTCAAAGTAGAAAGACAGAGTTATATGAAAATAAACTCACTGTTGCGTAGGTCACACTTCCAACAAGATCTAAATTAGATTTTTAACCCTAGCTGCTCCTCCTATGAGGAGGTAAATCCAAGCCACAGGAGTATCTATATATCCAATTACCTTAGGCAGAAATGTCTTTATGTTCAAAGAATCCCATGAGTCCATATTAGATTAAGCTGAATATGGCAGAAGGAATAAATTCGGTTATTACTTGAAGTTATTATTATTATAAAAATCATCCAGCCAACACTCTAGATGTCTGTTATATACTTTATTGAAATAAGCAAAGTGAGGACTTGAGTTTCTAGGTTACAATAACTGCTAGGATTGGTATTACTCTGCATTTTTTAATTCACTCTGTTGTTCTTGTCTAGCACATTCATAAAAATTGTCTTAATTTACTCATGTTGTTCTTAGGTTTGAGCCACACAAATTGGCACAGGACACTCACAAAAACATTTTTTTTCACACTAGTAAGTACAGGAGTGTATGTCAAACTCAAGTGATTGATTTTGTTTTAGTTCTGAAATTGTTAGTCACTTATCCTTTCCTCATTATAATTTGAATAATAATAGACAATTGCACAGCAAAAAAATTTGCAGGTTACATTTGTTAAGCTAATCATCTAAACCTAATCTGATCATCAGCTTTTCTTAAACCTGGGGGATTTGGGTAGTTGTACTAAAGAAACATTGTTTGCATCAACTGCTGGGAAGAAACGGTACTAAACAACAGCTTGAATTGATAAATTTTCAAATTACAGCAATCTAAAACGGCAGCAGAACAGCAAAAATCAGAGGCATCACAATTATAATCAAAACAGCCTGATTCTGGCGCACACACACACACATACACACAAATAAACACATAGACCAATGTAACAGAATAGAAGCTACAGAAATTAATTCTCATGGATAAGACAAACTGAGCTTTTAAGACTTATTTTTATGGGAAAGTCAGATATTCGGAGAGGAAGAGAGACAAAGAGGAAGATCTTCTGTCCATTGGTTCACTCTCCAAGCAACTGCAACTGCCACAACTGAGCCGATCCGAAGCCAGGAACCAGGAGCCTCGTCCGAGTCTCCCACGCGGGTGCAGGGTCCCAAGGCTTTGGGCCATCTTTGACTGCTTTCCCAGGTCACAAGCAGGAAGCTGGATGATCAGTGGGGCTGCAAGAATTAGAACCTGCACCCATATGGGATCCTGGTGTGTGCAAGGAGAGGATTTTAAAAAGCATCTTATATTCACAAATTATGCCTCAAAAATATGTCATTATTATACAAAATATGAATTTTGAGTTATTTAGGAACATACCTAAATTTACCTGAGATAGATGATTTCTGAAAATATAAAATCCAAACCTAAAATTTTCTGGAAGCTAACAAAGATCAGAGAACTAATTCTGTGTTATTTAACTAAATTAGAATGATCAATAATGAATAATATCAGCAAATACAGCTTTTCCAAAATTAAAAACTAACATTTCTCAAAGATCTGCAAGTTACAGACTTACAAAATCTATTTACAATATATTTCTTATAAAGAGCAAAGGTACTTAAAAAATTTAACAAAATTGGGATTAAAATATAAGTTTTTAATTGCTAAGAGTTCTGATGGTTAAAGAATAGGTTCATTCCATATTGCATTACCTGTTGCCAATTTCAACTTTCCACTCTTGTACACTGGAAAACAGCGGGTGACTTAAGTTCTTGAATCCCTGCTACTCATGTAAGAGACCCAGATGCAGTCTTGGCCCCTTGCTTCCCCTGGTCCAGCCCCGGCTGCTACAGGCATTTGAAGATCACTGCACAGCTGATTTTTCCTTGTCTCTTTTTGTGACTCTAATATAAAATTTAGATTCTGGAGTTTCAAAAATTTTATGTAAAACTTTCTAAATATCTGCATAGACTTTTATATAATAACATTGTTAAGTAATTATTTGAAATTGACTTAAACTTGTACCCAGTATTTTAAAAACATTTTACTCTCATCATCAGAAGCTGATAAAATATTTCATCAAATGCTTCTCGAGGGAATATACAACTGTAATTATTAAGTACAACGAAAGAGTGTCAATATAATTAGAAGAAAGATGTGAATGGATCTACATCATGACTATTGGAATAACTAAAAATAAAAGTAACAGCAAATGTTATAAAGGATAAGAGCAATTGAACCTCTCAAATTTCAAGAAGTATTGCAAGATGCAATTCCACTTCATAAATTATTTATAAAGCAATTGCTATTACTCATGAAGCTTATAAAGTGAAATACCTACCATAGTATCATGACTCAGGAATTTTACTACTAGAAGTGTAGCCAATAGATAGGAACAACTTCATAAAATATTTTATACATATTTGTTGCAAGTTTATCTGAGTGTATTTTTCTAGTTCAACTGAAACTTGAATGTCCATGTGAATAAATAACTTATAATATATCCCTAGCCCTTAAAATCTCTGCCTTGAAGTCTTACATATTGGCTCACATGTCATTGAAAAATAAGGCTTCGGGCAGTCCCTAAGCCACTGGAGTGGAGAGATACAATTCCTTCCCAAGGAAGAGTATCACATACATGTACTTGTACTACAATATAAAAAAAGCTTTTAGACTGAAACAGACATTTACAAGAATGATTTACTTATTTCAGCACTTTAAATTATTGTAAACAATCTGCAAAAGCCATGCTAATTGATATATGAGCTGTAGCAAAGCTATTTGTGTCTCAGAGTGATAGCATTTCATAAAGAATTCCAAAGATCAGAAACACCTGCAGATAAGACCAGTAACTTGCTAAATTCTCTCTCCTATGTTCTTTATATTTTATCATGCTTTATATGTTTTATTTAGCTTCTTTTATATTTCTTACATGTGTCTTTAAGTCTCTTTTATATATTAATTCCCCTCAACAGGTACATGATATTATTTATCATGTTCACTGATGTCCCTAAGCTGGAATTTCCATCGATGAATGCTGGTGCAAGAACAGAGGTCACGCGGAAGCCAGAGCTGCAGTCTGACCACGCCACAGGCACTGGGAAGACACCGCTGGCAGCAGTGCTTCCAGTGAGCTCAAATCTGGGACACATCCCATCTCCGTAAGACCTGTCAGTGTCTTGGACCGTTTCTTCAATTATGCTGCAATAATGTAGTCTGTATTTGCTCACCAATGTGAATTAAATAAGGTCTTATTTTACATTTCATTGTTGGTTGAGGCTGCCCTCCTTAGGAATCCTTGTTTCCTGGCCTGGGGTGAGAGAGTAGCACGATGTAGCTACTTTACACACAATCTCTCCTGGTCACATTACATTGATAAAATCAGTTCCACTGCCAAGTGTGATTTAATGGGGCAGGAAATTAAACTCCACCCATAGAGAAGAATTTAAAATAACATGCAATATGCAGAGATATAAAATCCCTTTATAGTGAAGGCAGTGGATAATTGGAAATATTAATGAAATCTACTAAAGTATTGTATTTCTTTCTTCACTGGGAGGTGAGCCATGCCAATCCTTTAATGGAGGAAATTCACCAAGAGTTACAGTCTCCTAGGTGCTGCTTTATGGTCATTTCAAAGGCAGCATCTCCAGGGTACAGCAGACTTGTCATTTCTGGCTCACAGAATATACTAATAAGCATGAAAAAGGTTCCTTTCTTAGGAATCCAATCCTGTTCCCCTCTGAAATATTTTCTTTTCTATGGAAGTATGCTCATGGATTTGGGGAGTGGTCCTAAAGAACTGACAAAGATATTCATCCCCCCGAAAGTTAGAAATGATCTGATTAAGAAATTTGATCTAAATATAGTTCGTCTTTGTGAGTGAAATGAGGCTAATAGACTATTTGGAAAACTGGCAGAATATCTTGGGCAGACTTTGAAAATAACTATGATCAAGCTATTACGGCTAATTACTTTGGGGATAATTGTATATTTTGCTAAAATTTAGCATTGTGCTCCAAGAGGAAATGTCTAAGAAACCAAATTAGTGCTCTTTAGAAGAAACTAGAATTCCATGGAACTCCACTCTACAAGAGAAGGATCTTGACCTTGTATGGATGACACAGACTAACTTTCACAATCCCCCTGAGGATTGTATATAGACAAAAAGGCAAGAATGCTCACACATTACCAGCCTAAATAACATTTGGAAAGATCAGCAAACTATGCAACTAGAAATATTGATAATTTTGAAGAATAAAATGAAGGCAGTTTAAGTTTTTTGATGAGGTTCTAAACATATATTTTTCTAGTTTACCTTGTGATGCAACAATAAAAGCAAACCCAAACTAATTTAAAAGACTGGAAAATTTGATTTAAGCAATTTTTTTGTCAACAATTAGTTTAAAAGAGAAAGGTGAAATATTACTTTAACAAGTGAAAAGTGGTAAAATAATTACCATAAGGAAAAACCTCTTAATATTATTTTTGAATTAAAAACAGGGTAATAGAGACTAATTTTTGTCAAAATATGTTAGTGAACAAATATGGTAAAGGCAATTTAATAGCATTGAAATAGAAGCATTCTGGAAGAACCAAAAATGAGCAAGTCCTGAGACTTACGCTTGAAAAATACCTTTTCAAGTCAATGGGAAAAGACTTGATTATTCGATAATTGCTGTTGGATGAATGGCTTGCTAATTAGAATAAAAAGTTTTCAAAACAGGAAAAACAAAACAGTTTGTCAGAAGGCAAGCAACAACAACAACAAAACAACAACCAAGACTGACGGTATCAGCAAGTCCTTCCAGAAGACAGACACCGTAGCGACAATTTTATCTAATAAAAGTTGCCAAAGAACTTCCCTTGAGTGGCAAGGACTCACACACTTGGGTCTCTGCTGTTTGTCCTAGGCCATTAGCAGGGAGCTTATTGGAATTGGAGCAGTGAGACTGTGTCCGTAAGTGATACTGGCATTTCAGGGAACAGCTTTTCCTGCTATGTCACAAAGCTGGCTGCACCATCGAATATTTTAGCCAGTACTACCACATTTAGCAGTTATGATTCGAAATGTTGGTGTTTGCGTTAGGTGTGATTTTATTCACCTATGGCCCATGGCTATCATGTTGGACAGAGCATATCTGAATTGTAGAGAAGCTAAAACAGTATGAAAACAACCCTGGGGTGAATACATATTGCCGAAGTTAGAACATAAAGATTAAATGGAGAATGGTGAAAGTTAATGGCAAACAAACAAATAGAAGCCCAGTAAACCATGACAGGTAAAATTGGAAAGAGCACTAAAGATGGACCCAACAGAGACCAATGGCTAATACTACCAAAACAATTTCAGGAATTGTTTAATAGAACTTCAAATCTGTAAGTGGCTGAGGAAAATGGTAATTGAAAGTCATCCCATTACAAATGAACAGGCTCATTATTGTTTATATTAGTTTGCCACTAATCATGCTGGAATCCAATCTTTATTTGGTACAAATGAATATCAATATTAATTGTATTTTTAAATAAGTTTTGGAAGAGATTTTATTGCATATGTTATGCAAATTAAAATTGTATCAAAGTTTATACTCCATTCTCAAATATAAAGCATTTATTCATCTTACAACTATTCCTTTTCTTTTTTTTTTCTTTTTAAAACTTCTTGGTTTTTTATTTTATTTTATTTTTTATTGGAAAGTCAGATATACAGAGAGGAGGAGAGACAGAGAGGAAGATCTTCTGTCCGTTGATTCACTCCCCAAGCAGCTGCAATGGCCTGAGCTAAACCGATCCCAAGCCAGGAGCCTCTTCCGGGTCTCCCACGCGGGTGCAGGGTCCCAAGGCTTAGGGCTGTTCTCAACTGCTTTCTCAGGCCACAAGTAGGGAGCTGGATGGGAAGCGGGACTGCCAGTATTAGCACTGGTAGCCATATGGGATCCTGGTGTGTGCAAGGCAAGGACTTTAGCACCTAGGCTACCATGCCTAACCCTAACCCAAACCTGATTCTTGTGTGAGTTTTTCAGTACAGACTATGTCAGCCAGTGGATTCTGGGTAGGTTTCATCACGATCTGAATGGCGAGATTGGCCGCAATTCAGAACTGTTGAACTATCAAAACTGCTTGAGCAGGACCCTCAAAGCGTGCCTCACATTGGGGACCTGGGGTGAGTGGGAGGCTGGGTGGGGCTTCTCCCTTTGTTTCTCCCCTCTCCACTTTCCTGTAGCCTTTGACCCTTTATACCAACTAAGTAAGATTATTGAAAAATAAATTAATTAATTTTAAAAAATTAAAAGAAAAACTTGTACACATTGAGATCCCAGCTTATGGGTAAACCAGCTATCAGATCTGCTGTTCTTGTGCAGTGCCAGGGAATGCGAGGGTCGCACTCCCAGTGTCTCATCAACTTTTGCAGCACAATGTTGCAAACACCTGCACATACTGATGATTCAGGGAGTTTTGTGTAAGTCTGTATGCAATTTGTATGAAAAGAAAAAAATCATTGGAAACAACAATAGAATTGTCAATCTTCTTATTTTTTCTTAAAACATGAAAACCTGTTAGTGTCACAGAGCTTAGCAAAGAGAGTGTTTGAGTACACTTCAAACGTGCGGACCCAAGTAGAGATTAAAGTACCCTGCATTATATAAACCTGTTTCACTTAAAATAAATTGAATGCACATAATTTGATATGCTGGTGAACACACTCTGATTATTCTCTGATGTTGGATTCAAATCTGACCAAGCAGAAAAGATCTTGCTTTCCGTTGGCACACAGATGTCCTAAGTAATTCAGAGAAAATGCTATATTGAGATAAGCAGAAATGTGGTCACACATTTGTGAGAGTGTGCCTGATTTAAAAACTGCATCCAGTCATGCTCCCTGCTTGTGGCCTGGGAAAGCAGTGGCGACCTGGAAGAAACTTCAGGCTCCTGCCTTTGGCTAGCCTCAGCTCCAGCTGACGAGGTCTTTGGGGAGTGAATCAGCACATGGAAAATCTCTGTCTCTCCTTGCATCTGTTAATCTGCCTAAAGAAAATAATGAATCTTAAACATGATAAGAGTTCAACACTTTTGGAAGCATCATTCAAAAAAAAAATCAAATTGTAACAGCTTCATTCGCTATGGAACAGATGAAGACAGATAACCCCTTGGAAGCTGCTTATAATATAAAGAGTTAAAACACAGGGATTTTGATTCCTGCTGCATGGTACATCTGCAATTGCTTCACTTTTGTTTTGGCCTATTGCTTCAAATCAGCATGTTGTCTTAAAAGAAACTACCATTTAATAGAGAATGTTAAACGTATCCATTAGCATTCTAACGGTAGCTTTTGCCAGAGGCTATGAAGTTCCATGTCTGCTAAAATTCAAAAAAGAATTTACTTTTCTACATTTTGCAGGATAATGAGCTTGGTCTTTAATAATAATCACACGACAAGCCATTTACAAAAACAAAATGCAAATAAGTTCAATAGTTAACCTACTGAGAAAGCACTATTATTCTAAAGAAAGTCTTTGTATCAGTAGTAAAATCAAACAATGGAATAGTAAATATTCTTACTTGTTATTTAACTTGAGGATTCCGAGACATTGAACATGTTTTTATGAATTCAGTCACAAAGAATTTTAATAGGAATGTTAACCTTTGAAAATGTTCAGGGTAATTATAGGATTTTTTTTCAATGAAATTAGGAAAATTAAGCTGTTTGAACATTCATGTCTATATTAGGTACTGTGGCAAAGTAAGTTAAAATGCCACTTGGAATATCTGCATCCCATATCAGAATTCTATTTTCTGTACTTTTCCTGCAGTGTGCTGGGAGGCAGCAGGTGGTGACACAAACACTTGGGTCTCTGTCACCTGTCTGGAAAATCAGAATGGAGTTCCTGAATCCTGGATTCAGCTTGTTCCAGCTAGTGTGGACACTTGTGTAATAACCCAGCTGCCAGGATTCTCTCTCTCTCTCCTTCTCTCTCGTGGCATTGTATCATTTAAATAAATGCATGTTTAAGTAGTACTTACATTTCTACATGGGTGGTGTAGAATACTGTCCCTCAAATCCATATTGTAAGGCATAACATTCAGAATATCAGCTTACATTTTTGTTTCCTTTGGCGTATCTTCACTGGATGAGTTGCTAATAAGAAGGAGGCAGGGGAAGATTTCAAACAGCATAAAGAAAAAGGCACTGTGAAGATAATGACAGAGACTGGAGGTTTCAGCATAAGAGCAAGAACGATGGCAGCCTATACAAGAAATAAGAACCAAATTTTTGCCTAGAATCTGTGGGCATATGTTGCCTGCCCTTAATTTTAACCAGGTAAAACTGACTTGAATTTCTTCCTCCAAAACTGTGAGAATAAATTTTAGTGCTTTGTTATGTAAGTCATGAGAAAGTGGCATAGAGTTTGGTTACTTGGACAGCTATCTAAGAATGTGGGATGGACTTCAGAATTGAATAATGGGAACCATCTGGAAAAAATTTGGAAGTATATGTCACAAGATACCTAACTTTGAACAGTGAGATCTAGGGCACTACGCAAAATTTCTTGGAAAATGCAACTCCAGTCTTCCTTCTATTTTCTTGTATGTGGAATGGGAAAATATGAAATTATTCTATGCATGTCCTACCATTATATATGGACAGCAGATAACTTTTCTGGTTTCACAAATATACAATTGAAAATTTTCTCCGGAATCGATCATTATCAAGAGTCTTAAACGCATGTTTAAGACAGTTTAAATGAGATTTTCTACTTCAGGATGGAGAGTACTTAAATAATAGTTTTGTCTTACATTGGTGCTTTAACTTGTTGAGATGCAGTAAACACAGCTTGCCTCTGAAATAGGCATTGATGTTTATATTCCATAGAGAAGACTATAGCAGGCTAAAAGTATTCCCTGACAATATCAAGTTTCTGTCCTTAGATTGTGTATCTTGTCTAATTTTGAGAAAACCAGGGCCTTTTAAAATCCGTTAAGTCATTATGGGGGCAAATTGTTAAGAAGAAAAAATTTCAGAAAATTGTCTATAAAGGAGTATGTTGACTTTTGCAGTATGTGCATGTGGCCATTGAATGCCTGGAGTGTCTGTTCTGGGTACCCACGAAGAAGGAGGCAGAGAACAGTACGCACACACACACACAGACAATGTGCTCACGGAGCCATGTGATTCAAGCCAAGCGAGACTGGCAGCCATCAGAGGCTATAAAAGGTACAAGACAGATTTTCTTTTGAGCTCTGAGAAGGTTGGCACCATCACAAGCACACTTTGATCTTGGCCAAGCATTACTGTCATCAGATTTCAGATTTTCCAAACTGTGAGCCAATGAGTATATGCTGTTTAAGAAATCACTTTTATGGTATTTTGTTACAGTTGTCCTACAAAACTTAGACATTACATAACAGACAATTATATATATAAATATGAATCATATTAAAATTTTCCTGAAAATTTTAGAATTTCTCAAATGTGAATCGTCCACATTTTGTCAAGTGATCACACTTGCTTATTTTTGATAATGACACATACTGTACTAAAGATGAGTAAACATGGTTGTTTCTATTCAATATCAACTGTATTTTACTTTCTTCTTTATTAGCTAATATATTTTTGTAGCTCTTTCTAGAATGCATTTAATATTTGGTATATTTATAAAGTAGTGATGATAAAACTGGACAAATAGCATTTTTATTTCCTTCTCATTTCGTTATGTGGAGTTTTGAAACTGTCTTTAATTTACTCATGAGATATACAATAAGCACCTGTAACAGTCATCCCAGCACATCGTAGAGTATTAGAAGCTGTGTTCACTATAGAAGTGTGGTTTAGTTCCCATTATTAAGTTTATTTCCTTTCTTCCTTCACCCTTTCCAGTCCTTACTTATCACTACTGTAAATTCAAGTAAGCATGAGTCGTCTTCCATATATGAAAGGAATGTTGTTTTTAGGTCTTATTTATTTCAATGTTTATCAACAAAATAAATATCTAAAATGTATTAAAAAGTTTAAAAAAACAACATCAAAAGAAATTATCCAATTAAAAATAAGAATGATATAAACACTAACAAAGGAGACATTTAAATAACCAGCAAGTTAAGAAAAATGATTACATCATTAACCATCATAAAATAGAACTCAAAAGCACAATGTCATGCTATGCCAGTTAGAATTGTATCAACATTGATGAGGATATAGAAAAGTGTATACTAAGACACTGGTGGTAGCAATACAATTTAATGTAGTCATTATGTAGAATAGACTAGAATTTCCTCAAACCACTAAAAATAAGTTGCCATATGGCTCAGCTAACATCTATCTAAGGAATATGAAATCATCGTATCAAAATGATACTTGCAGTTTCCTGTTATTGCTGTAACATTCACAATAGCTAAGAACATCTTGGACTGCATTCCTAGGCCACAAGCAGGGAGCTGGATATGAAGTGTTGTAGCTGGGATATGAACTGGTGCCCACATTGGGTCTGGCGCATGCAAGAATCCCACACCAGGAAATCACATGCAACTTTCATATGCACTGTATGTTATATATGATCATTTTGAATTTATTCAATATAGAGCTTTAACTGGGATCTCATAAAATACTTTTGCTTGCATTATCCCATAGTTATTTCTCAAAAACAGAGTCATACTTAAACTTTCTTACGTACTGTAAATAAGTAGACTCCATATTTTTGTCTTCTTAGCAAGGCAGAAAGCTGTCTGCTCTGTATTAATTTTCTAGCTTCATTTTCCACATAGAACATATTGCAATTTCCTGAATAGGTCTTTCACAACCCCATGCTTTAGATAGTATGCTATTTCTGAAATAAATTTACATGCTTATCTTTATATAAGCCTTTCCTTACTTCAAGTTTGAAAATTAACATTCTAGATAAAATTCCCAGTCCCACCCAGGAAAAGTAGCCACAGTACATTATATTTACACACTGTTATCTGTATATTTTCCTTTAAAAATTGTCAATTCAATAGTGACATACATTTAAGTGCATGCTCCAGGAGATACGATTTGAAAAAAAAAAAAAACATTTTAAACCAATTATTTTGCTCATGCTTTACTACAGATATTATCTGAACAACATGTTTTTATGCACATATGTCAGAAAGATGAGAGTGAAAGCATTTTGCACAGTTTAAAAAAATGCTTGTTAACCAAAGTGAAGATACTAACAAGTAGAGAACTGCAAATTGTAAGTTGATTAGCATCTTTTCACAACCTATTTTTTTTCCGAAAGAATCAAACAGCAATCATTAGCTCATGAATGGATATAATTGTATGTTGAACAATATTAAGCAAAGTTCACAAGTTCAGGACTATTTTCACCCGTGAATAAAATACATTTTCCTTCTAAGATAAATGTTTTCTCATAATTTCTCCAGAATGTTTTAGAAAAGATCAATTTCCAGCTTTTCATTGAAAGGGAATTCAGGCACAATGGGCTTAGTGAAGTAAAAAAGGTAGATAGCTTTAAATCAAGAAATGACATAAGAAAATATCTATAATTATCAGAAATGTATCTATGTGTTTGTATGGAACTTTCTTTCACACAGTTTGAAGGGCTTTAGAAACAGATTTCAAAATATGGTTTAAAAGATTTCTACCAGATTTCAGTTCAGAAATTTTATTATGTTCCAGAAGGTTGAGACAGAATATTCCAGAGACTAAGGTTACCTTAATAAAAGATGTTGATTTCATGAGACCTAGAAGGAGCAGGTACAAGGTCCTCTCAGTGAACTGGTTGTGTGTATATCCTACAACCGGGGACCCTGTTCAAGTCCTGGCTACTCCACCTCCAGGACATGGAAGAACTCTGTCCATCTGACTGTTTTGTCTCTTTACCTTTCATACACAATAAAAATGAAACACAACAGATTTAATATTTTTCCCCACAGATTTAGTGTTAAGGAAGGTCATTTTTAGAGTTCAATGTTGTACATGCAAAGTGAGTATTTAACTCTGTTAAGAGAAACATACATTCATTGTCTATATGTGTTTTTATTAAAAAGAGTAAAAATTTTAAACATACACAATACAGCAATGAGAATAAATTTGTAAAACCATCAGTGGGTACCTTTTTTTTTCATGCTAAGGACAATTGTATAATTATAGCTACATTAATGGGTCATTTGCAACATTTAAATTAGGGTACTATAGAATTGCTGAATTTTGAGTTCCACGTGTGGTTGAATTGACCAGTCAGACCAAATGAGCCTTATTCAATATGCATACCCAACAGCACCCACCCCTGTGTTACAGCCACAGTCTCAGGAACTTCATAGGAACCACTTTGTTCAGAAAGGGCACATCATCCAGTGACACAGGCATTCTACAGCACACAGGGAAACATGTACATCTATTAGTAGGATAAAGTACTCCAGGTTTGGACATGTTCTTCAAAACTTCGTTAGTGTCTCACCAGGGAAATAATTGAAAGATCACCACGGATACATGTTTTAATATCTCATCCCATTCAACAGCCTGAATGATCCAGAAATTACAGAATATGGAAGTCTCAGGACATCTACAATAATATCTTCTGATGATAACTAAGAAGGGAGAAGATGGCAGAAAAGTGAGTTGCTGTGATGTGCTGGAGTACTGAAATTCAATATGCTCATTTTGATATCATTCTTCAAAAAATACACTGAATTACAGTTTAAATGAAAACTATCAAAAAGACTACACTGTGTATACAATTCTAAACTGCAAGCAAACAAAGCCAAAATCCATTCACAGAAAAATGTGTTCCAATATCATAAAAAAAAATCTTGTGATGCTGATTTCTGAATTCTTTGAATGCGTGGTGCATGGGACTGTGCTCCAAATAAAACCCAAATGTTTGCTGCATGTGTGGAATTTATACAAGACAGAGATTAGTAAGCTCTTACCTAGTTGAAATTTCTTGGGGCCAAATTAAATCCTGAGGCATAATGGGTAATCAAGAAAGCTTTTCTTCATCATTATTAGCTCTATGATAGCAGGGTCATCCAGAGAGATATAACCTAATCTTGTTCCAGGTCTTAGTGTGAATATCTCACATCTTACTCTTGCTTATTATCTATGCAACATTTAGAAAAATTTTCATGTATTATCACTTGAGATATATTTAAAACTCCATGCCAATGGATTAACAATGAAAAATCCACTGTAAAAGTTACTCCAAATGGACCTGCATGGTAGCCTAGTGACTAAAGTGCTTGACTTGCATGAACCAGGATCTCATACGGACACTGGTTCTAATCCCTACAGCCCCTCTTCCCATCCAGCTCCCTGCTTGTGCATGGGAAAGCAGTAGAGGTCTGTCCAAAGCCTTGGGACCCTGGGTGCATTTGGGAGACCTGGAGGAGGCTCCTGGCTTTGGATCAGCTCAGCTGTTGCCTTTGTAGGTCCCTGGGGAGTGAACCAGCAGATGGAGCATCTTTCTGTTGTGTTATTCAAAATGAAATGCCTAGGGACCATTATTGTGGCATGATGAAGAGAGCTTTTTCCTGCCACATGAGCATCCTACATGAGCATGGATACTGATTCTAGCTGATGCTCTGCTGATGTAGCCATCTGCTAAGGCACCAAATAAGACAATATATGATGGCCCAAGCGCTTGGATTCCAGCACCCACATGGGAGAGTGGAAAGGAGCCTCTGGCTCCTGGCTATGGCCTGGTGTCAGGAGCTTCTTCCAAGTCTTCCATATAGGTGCAAGGTCCCAAGGACTTGAGTCATCCTCTCCTGCTCTCCCAGGTCACAAACAGGGAGCTGAATTAGAATTGGAGCAGTTGGGATATGGACATCCACCCAGATGACATGTTGGCACTTGCATATTGAGTATTAGCCAGTTGAACCATTGTAATGGCCCTGAAGATTGTTTTTAATGTTTTTTCTATTGTCGTGCAATAAAACCCAGTCCAAACCGACAGATTTGTCTTCTCTTTGGCATTCTTTTTGTTAAACTTCAGGAAACTTATGGTTTTGCATTGCTGTCAGAAGAACTTGAGTCCTCTCACAGTATTCTCTGAGTGAGGCCAGGGAATTCTGTTGTAGCAGTAGCCACATTCTCTCCCTGCTCACTATTGGGCTGTTTATCATTTCATTCCTATTTCTGCAAATTCTGCCATCCACTCCAATCATTATAATGGTGTATACATCTGCGTTTTTAACAAAATGAATCCACAAATGCCTATGTTGCTCTTGGACCTGTTCAATCTATAAAGAAAACACTGACATATTTAATTACAAAAATGTTAGCATTGCTTTTTAATGAGACATGAATAGCAAAGGTAAAGATACAGAAGAAAAGATACATAGCTGTTGTTAATGATGCTGGTGAAGAGCCATAAACAGCAGCTCAAACGTAAATCAACAGAAAACTTAGAAAGTAATAACAAAAATCAATGAAAAGGAAATAAAATAATTTGACTTCAGTCTCACTAGTATACAGGGAACTGCATGTAGCTAAGAAGGTCTCTATGATTTTACTCTATTATGGTCAAAAGTATAGTAATGTTATAAAGAACAGTACTGGTAAGATTGGAGAAAATGCTTCCTCCCTTGGTGCAAGTAACAAGACCTCTCTCAAATTAAAAGTATGTACACATTGCCTAAATACATTTCATTGTAAGCACTTTATAAAGAGAACTTTAAAAAATGTCTAATGTGGGAATTTAATCGAGAAAAGGAACAAAAAACAGCTTTAATTGCTATATGGATCATTAAATAAACATAATGTTAATAATTTATAATAGTATCCTGGTATTTCAGAGAAAGACATAGATCTGTGCACCAACAAGCTTTCATTCTAATCTAAGGTGAGCAGTTTTGTGAATTTGTTTGTCATATTTGCAAACTATTGCCAATTTGCCTTATATAGCCATTTTCCTCACTTATTTTTATGCTAATATCACTATATATGTGTATCTATTTGAGTATATAAGCATTTATACATACATTTATAGTAGTATTCAGCACATGATCTGATACTATAAACTTAACATCACTCAACTGAAGGAGACAATATTTTACACATGTATAAATGAAAAGAACAAAGGCAACTGTATTGTACATCTTTAATATGAATTTGCAGACATACAACTTACATTTTTTTCATGTAGATTTGTGCTGCTGTGTACAATAACTTTCTTTGCATTTAAGGAATTAAAGCTTCCACATCCTTTTCTGAGTTTCTGGGAGAAAGTCTTGCTTCAGCTTCTTGGTAATCATATCACAGTAGCCAGTCCAACTGTCTACCTGTTTGGAAGACCAAGATGGAGCCCTGGCTCCTTGTTTGGCCATGGCCCAGACGCATCTGTCACAATCATTGGGAGAAGAGAGAAGTAAATCAATAAAGAGAAGACTCTCTCATTTTCTCACTCTGTCATTCTGCCTTTCAAATAAAAATGTAAATAAAGCTTTTATAAAATGAAAAGTCTTACACAAAGATCTGAATATTTTTTCAGGGAGTAATAATGCAAAAGCTTTGTTTTATATTGGCAACTGCTCTGGTCTAATTGTATTCAAATAACATATATTATCAAGGTCTAGAATACACATTCATTTCACAATTACTTCCCATTAATTTCAAGAGTGAAAGTTACATAGTATGATTCTTTATCATAATAAAAGTAAACTAGAAATCGTTAACAATAATAAATGCATAACTTCGAGTTGTTGAACATAATTCAATATAACAATAAAAATAACTCAATAGATAAAAATAAATAAGTTTTCATAAATTGTTAACTTAATACTAAGGAAAATAAAGATTAATTAATATACTGCAGATAAAACTATGCTAGAAAATTGAATAACTGTGTTTCCATGTTTTAATAAAATATTTAAAATTAAAATGTATCTTCATGTCTTAGAAGGCAAAAATAATTTGAAAACTAATAGAATTAACTGCAAAAAGGAAATAGGCTTAAAAGCAAAAAGCAATGATACAGATAAATGACAAAAATTTTGAATTCTCCAAAGATGTCAGTTTTTTTTTAATTGATTACTAGGGTTAATAGCCCCTTGTAAAGACAAGAGATCTCAAATATTATCAAATGATTCAAAATCTTTTAAAAATGTCATACTAGAAGAATTTGGGGTTCATAAAGCAAACCATGAATTAAAATTGAGATTTCTATGTGAAAATAAAGACAAAATCTAGAATACTATATTTCCGTTATTTTCTGATTGAAATGTTAGCAAACAACACCTTTAAAATGTGGTTAAGAGGTACTAGCTATGTGGTATAGTAGTAGCTGAAGTTTCTGATAGAAAACAGTTCATCCCACATCTAAGAGTGGGCTTCAGCCCCACTGCTCCACTTCAGATCCAGGTTCCTGCCAAGAATAGCAGGGAATCAAAGGTGGATCTAGCTGATTACCTGTTTTTCCCTGTGTCCATGTGGGTCACTACATGAAGCTCCTTGCTCCTGGTTTTGACTTTTCCCAGCCTGAATTAGAGATCATTTCGAGAGCGAACTTCAGATGGGAGAAGAGTTCTCTCTCTCTCTCTCTGTCTCTCTCTCTCTCTTTCTCTCTTCACACTTGTTTCTTTTACTATGTTTTTCAAATAAGCTAATATGAATCAGGGTAATGCATTGTGCAGTGGTTATTTGATTGGCATCCATCAAAATATTACAATTTAGCATGCCTCTTAATGGTGCATATAACACACATCTGACTCCAAGAAGAAAAGCAGAAAATTGAGTGGAAAGTAACTAAAGCCTAAGGTAAAATAACTGGAATTCAATAAAGCCAAATACCACAGCATGTAAATTTATGCCTTGCACGTAAATTAAACTAATTAGCCTGAAACAGTTAATGCACCTTCCAAGTCTCTGTTCTTAATAGCAAAGAACAGTTTATGAACTGAGTGAATCTGGTTCATAAACCCTAACAGGGTTAAAATTGTTCAGCCCACACTTCTAGATTTTACAGCGTAGGGTCTTACGGCATGGAAAATTTGAAGGAGTTTTCAGTCTTAATTCATGTGGTTAATAGAATTATCCATGTTTGCATTGTTCATTCCACTACAGTTCAACATTTTTAATCCAGGTAAATAAAATGAATTTAACTTGTGTAAAATACATTTAATACATAGTTTCATATAAGCAGTTTCCAAGGTGAAAATTTAACTGTATACTGCACAATTGCTCAGTGCTGGGTGCATTCCTGCCATACTGAGTAATGCATGTGCTTGCATCTGTGGTCATGTTATTTTTATGAAAAACCAGAAATATAGAAATCCAACTTTTCTTCTGAACTGTAAGTAAAATTACAAGAAACATTTCATTTTCCTGCCCTGTATTTAGTTTATTGATATATTTTAAAGAGAAATTTGATAGAAGTTACTGAAACAGAATCATGAAAATATTCAAATCTAACGGAAATGTGAATGAACTTAATCCTAAGCATAAATCTAATAGTCATTTAAATGGAAATCTGTGTTTTCAGTCACTTTGTATTTTTGAAAGCTGTTTCTTACTTAGTTTAGTACCGTCCAGTGCTAAATGCAAGCACGTCAATTATTGTGTGTGCTTTTAGAGTTAATACATGAACATTATGATATACATACGATGTTTGTAAGCGTGAGTGATATTACCAGAAACCATTAAAGATGCAAAGGAAACAAATAGTTCCCTCTTGCCTCTGAGATGATATGCATCTAGTTGCAATTATATGATTAAACTGCATGCCTGATGTCTGTCATTCCTCTTATTAGATTTATCTGTGATTTATTATATATCTGTCAATAATCAGTTGAGCTTACTCAACAAACTATTCATATTGTTATGTTCATATTATTTATAAAGCACCTTATAGTATCACTAATAATATGAAATTAACATGTATGTTATACAAATTTCTTGTGTTTAATTAACACAATAAGAATGTTTTGCTCAGGCAAAAATAATTCAAACATTTATACAGAAACAAACTATATTTGTATACATGCTTAGACACAAATATTTATATTTAAGTTTTGAAGTGCATAACATATACTTAAGATGTTTAAATGTATCAGACATTCCCTTTTACAATATGAAAATCAAAATTTAAAATCAAATTCTAATTAAAGACATAGCTTGGCCAATCCATGTGGTTTGCACAAGAGCGTATGTTTACTGTATTTCTGCTTTTTATGAAAATGTTCATGGTTTTATGCCAACAAAATGAAATTGAAATGAATAGGAATTGTGATAATTCTTCATTCAAGTGATAAGTCACACACACACACATACACACACTTACGCAGGGCCATCAACAGTTCATGGAAATGTTATTATGAAAAAAATCACATATTTGGGAATATTTCGCACTCAAAAGCAAATGTACGTTTAAGTTATATTCTGCACAGATCTTTAAAAAGAGGCGCTGCTTTAAAGGCAGAGTGATGAAGACAGGGTGTGATAAAGGGAGGTAGAGAGAGACACAGTGTGCACAAGACAGATTTTCCGTTCCGTTGTTCACTCAAAAATGCCAAAAGCCCTCAAGAGTAAGGTCAGGTGCAGGCCAAAGGTCAAATCCTACAGCTCCATCTGGGTCCCTCATGGGAGTGGCAGGGAACAACGTAGTTAAGCAGTCATCTCAATCATCTGTTGTCAGCCACGATGCATTAGTAGAAAACTGGGTCAGAAGCAGGGTAGCTGGGACACTAACATTCCAATACGGGACACAGAAATCCAAAGTCAAATCTTAACCATAGCGCGACAATGCTTGGTCTTCAACACACTCCTTCAAGTTTGCCTGTGCAAGTTCTATATTTGTAAAACTGTTGGTTTCATGGCATTCTAGTATTTGTGTTTTGAAATCATCTTATCAATAAATACAAGGTAATTTAAGTCATACAGTATGGTCTTCAGGTCTCCAAAAATGATATATTTACAAGAGCTGGAAAATATTTGGGTATCCAATCTATGTTTTCTTTCTTCTTCTTCTTCTTCCTTTTTAAAAATTTATTTATTTTGATTAGAAAGTCAGATATGCAGAGAACAGAGACAGAGGAAGATTTTCAGTCTGCTGATTCACTTCCCAAATGGCTGCAATGGCAGAAACTGAGCCAATCTGGAGCCAGGAGCCAAGAATTTCTTCTGTGTCTCAAACATGGGTGCAGGGTCCCAAGGTGCAGACTGTTTTCGACTGTTTTCCCACGCCACAAGTAGGGAGCTGCATGGGAAGCGGAACAGCTAGAAGAGGAACCTGTGCCCATATGAGATCTTGGCATGTACACAGGGAGGGCTTTTAACCACTAGGCTACTGCACCAGCCCTTCTTTCTTCTTCTATGACACATATATATGTCATGTATAATTACATATATATATATATGTTTATTTATTTATATGAGAGAGAGGGAGAATGAGAAGGAATATAGTGCAAGCTTCCAGCCAGTGTTTTACTTCACAAATTACCATAGTGGCTGGGACTGGGCTGGCCTGAAGCCTGGATGTTAAAACAAGAAAAAAAAAAAAAAAAAACTCAATACAAGTCTTCCATGTCAGTGATAAGAATCAAATCGCTTGTTTCTGCCTCCCTGGGTACTCATTAGCAGTAAGCTTGGTTCAGGAACCACTGCACTGGAAGGAGGTCGTGTGTGTGTGTGTGTGTGTGTGTGTGTGTGTGTGTGTGTAAACATATCCAATTTATTTGTTTATTTGAAAGTCTGTGTTATAGGGAGGAAGGAAGGGAGGAAAGAAACGACAGAAAGAGAGAGGAAGAGACAAAGACTGATGAAAGAGACAGCCTGGCATGTGCCGGTTCACTCTGGAGATGCGTGCACAGCCAGGGCTAAGCTAGGCTGGAACCAGGAACCAGGATCCCCGAGCTTTATCCCGTAACCAAAAACCAACAGGGGCTTAAATAACTTAGCAATCTTCTGTTCCTTTTCAAAGGCCACCATCAGGGATCTGGACATTATATTAAAAAAGCATTTAAACATGTTCTTTTAAAATAATGGCATAATTGGAATCTTTTGAGGAATAATAAACAGATTTTGTCACTTCAATTTTTCCTCCCCCCATTACTAGAATGTAGCTGTTTGGTTTACAAGTAAATATCACTTAATGACTCCAATCTTTTTATGTGTTTTTCCTGTGTAATTTTAACTGGTTTCATGTGCTTTGATATTGTTTGTACAATTTGATGCATATTCATTTATAGCAGTTACACTTGCCTTGCAGAATTAATTAAAAATGGGCAATTTTCTGTATTCAGATACCTTCTCTGTCCCTCTTGGGTGACATTACTAACAGCTCTCTTTCCTAGCTTTGATTTTTCTGGCCCATTTTATTAAACTTCTTCCTCTGCACATGCATGCAGACCATCAATTTCATATTTATTTTTTGAATACCTAGATGTATGAATGTTATTCAAATTACTCTTTTGACACGTATGCTTGGTGTGATTGCTATTACATTGTTTTTACTTCAGGTTTTCTAGCATTCTGACTTTTGATACAGTGTCCGTACTCTGTGCTTGGTTATGCGTTCCGAGTTTTCCTAGCTGTTGTCTGATTTCACATCCCATTCATCCTGCTGCATTGTGTAGATTCCCCTCAGCCCTTCATTTCTGAGCAGAGTTGCTGGTGTCTGGTTTTCTGCTTCTCTATTTCCTAATGGCTTTTGGAAGCAGGGCTCAGCTGGCTGGAGGCAATATAAATTGTTGGATTTGCTCTCCACATTTTTTCCATGATTGAGCTAAAAGTACTGTGCAAGGATTGATTCCATCCTATGAAAGAGTCCTGGATAATCCCTCAATTCAGGATGGACTCTTGGGCGTTTGCCAAGGCTAGAGGCAGTTTGATATTTATCCCCTTCTACTGCCAACGCCAAAACAGGGACCACAGAAGGACAAAAAAAATTATTGCTGTTTTTGATTACAGCAACAGAGCATAATTACATGGAGCTTTTTTATGCCTTTTTCTGTTAAAGGCCAAATTCTCACAAGGAATTTCTGCCCTCTTGTTTAATTTTTCTCAGAACCCTTAATCTTTATCATAAAAACCACACTTCCAAGAGTAAGTCAGGGAGCACAATATATTTCCTTTTGTGCATCTATTACAAATGGAGGTGAACGGACCTGCTCACTTGGTGAATTGGGGATCAGGCCTGTTTCATCATGACACTGGACACAGGGAACATCAGACTCCAGATGCTCTGCTGAAGAGCAAAATGACCCTGAGATAAACTAAGTAACAGGATAAATCTCATGGTGTGAAGCTGGAATTGTTCTCACCACACATTCCATAGGCATACAGTTACAGTTAAGTTGTAAGTCCCCAGCCTAACTGAGAAAGATCTAAAAGAGTGGATCAGTATGTCCCCAGGAAGACAACCTGTGCTTGGATGAGGCTTGTGATGTGTAAGAAAGCTTTTGGTAATCCTATGGCTTTACTCCCACTCAGATCTGAGAAAAATCTTAACCCCACCCCAACAGAGAAATGCAAAGTCTCAGCTAATTCCTGAGTGAATCTCCAAATCTCTGTTTCACAGGTGCCCTCAGATCTGTAGTTCAATCCCTTGCACTGCGAGGCCTACGCGTCTCTGAAGCAAATGATGTCATTCTCCAGTATGTAGTGATAGAGCAGGCATAACCCACAAAACAACCATGTGCAGTGGCCATGTAGTGTGGCCAGGGCTGCTGCTTAACTGGATTCAGATTAACTGGAAGCCACTGCATACTTCAACAACTTCACAAAGCATTTGTTTCACCACTGGCGAAAACAAAACCAACATGATTCATTCTACAATTCCTATCTACACGTAGACTGCGAATATTTTAAATGCTTTTTGGAACCATAGTTCTTCTTTCCATGACTGGAGGATTCTTTGAAGTTTCCTGAACAAAGAAACAAACTAAACAAAAAGGCAAACAAAAACCATGGAGAGACTTTTCTGATTTAATCTGCTTCCTGAGTCACATTATTAAACCATGATTGTTTTTGTTGCATGTCTCCCATGAAACTTGCAAAATTTCATTTCAGAAATGTCATTTCATACTCTTGCAAGGATTTGAATTTCTGTTGTTCCTTTTTTCTTTCTTTTTAAAGATTTATTTATTTATTTATTTATTTTACTGCAAAGTCAGATATACAGAGAGGAGGAGAGATACAGAGGAAGATCTTCTGTGTGATGATTCACTCCCCAAGTGACCACAGTGGCCGGTGCTGCGCTGATCTGAAGGCAGAAGCCAGGACCTTCCTCCACGTCTCCCATGGGACCCAGGTGCAGGGTCCCAAGGCTTTGGACAGTCCTTGACTGCCTGCCTTCCCAGGCCACAAGCAGGGAGCTGGATGGGAAGTGAGGCTGCTGGGATTAGAACTGGCGCTTTATGGGATCCCGGAGTGTTCAAGGCGAGGACTTTAGCTGCTAGGCCACCATACCTGGCCCTCTATGGTTTCTTTAATCATTCTTCGTATCTCTTGAGATGTCTGGCTAAGTAAACATACTGCTATCTCAATTATATTTGGTAAATCTGCAGTCTGCTTCTTTTAACATAAGCTAGGAGTATATTACTGTTCTCTTATATTTGCTGACATGCAGCCCAGTTGCTGTTTGAGACCTAAAAAGTCATGTTTTAAGGCCACAGTTTAGGTCTCTAATCATCCACCACTTAATTTCTACA
This sequence comes from Ochotona princeps, assembly GCF_030435755.1. NCBI lineage: Eukaryota > Metazoa > Chordata > Mammalia > Lagomorpha > Ochotonidae > Ochotona > Ochotona princeps. The sequence goes on from NC_080854.1 coordinate 29,491,742, forward strand.
TCAGTGAATTCTGTGATCAAGCAGGTTAAACGGGATGATTTTGTGATAATTTGCTGCAAAATCTGAGTTTGCCTTTACTGAGATTTTATTTCTTATTCACTGCACAGCTTTCTACAGCTCTTTCCCACGAACGTTTAGACCTCTTCCTTTTGGATGCTTCCTTTTGAAGCTTTGAATGTACAAAGTTATTAATTTTTATTATCATTAAGCTAGACTATTTAGTGATTTAATTATGATTAAATTCTTTTAAGTTAGAATCCTTGAATCACCACATGTGTTAGATAAGATATATGAATGAAAAAAAGTACATCATTTATTTCTCTGTTTTTCTTTCTAATGATTGTGATAACTTTAATGGTTTGACTGTGTTATTGTTCTATTCATCAAAAATAATCTCCATGAAGACCAGCATGTGGTGCTGTGGTGAAGATGATAACTAAGGGGTCATCTTTGTGACACATTTGAAACTGTAATTTCAACACCAAGAGTTCATAAGTATGGCCTAGAAGGTAACAGGTGATCATATAAATGGTGTAGTCCAGCCCACTCAAATGGGGACATAGTTTAAGTTCCTAATTCCTGCCTGTTGTCAGCATTTGTAGAGTGAATAGTTGATAGAAAATCAGTCTCTCTCTCTTTCTCCCTCTCTCAATAAAATACAAAATAAATAGTAAATAATTCAAGCATTGAAAAAGTACATGATTTGTGGAATTTGCTCTTATTAAATGATAGAAGCGTCTTCAAAAATGTCTTGATTTCTCCTAGGGACATCACTAATTTGGTTTTTTTGTTTGTTTGTTTTATTTTTGGTTAAAGTTAACCTCACTAGTTGAATAATACATATCATATCCCAGAAGTACTTAAGCCTGGTCAGTTCAGAAGTGTACTCATTTTAACCAACTGTTTGAGATAATGTCGTCATTGACAGTACCAAGATGTCCCACTGCCTGCAAGACTCATTAGCTAATACTTCAGAGTCTAATGTATCTGAAAGGACTTCTACTTCCTACTGTTGAGATACTCAAAGAATAAAAAGCATCAATAAGTATATTTGAAAGTCAGTGAGTCATTTTCTTGAAAGTTCTTTGTACCAGAAAATCTTATCACTTTTCAGCAATCTTATCGCACAAGTAACACATTAAACTTTAAAACAAGATTGATTTCTGTCATAGACTTAATGACACCATCTTTATGCAGATTTTTTCTGTCTAGTGTGTGCCAAGGTGAGAGGGAAAAGTGAATCTCAAATAAGTCTTAACAACAATTCCCTCATTATCTAGGATGTGAGAAAATTAAAGATCTTCTGGTAAAAATTTTAAAATGATAATACTAACATTTTATTTTCTTACCTTTTCAACCACTCTAAGGAACAAAAATAATAGTCTTTGTATATGCCGAATAAAGTGCTGTGAGCCATATCTAATAATTTCATTCTCACAGTTTTGAATTGCTTTATACAGTTATTTATCCATTTTATTACCATTACACAGAAATACAAGCATATGCATTCATCTATCTGATATTCAGATGGTCTTCAGCAATAATAATGAAATATAATTTAAAATGGGACTAATTTTGATGCTTTATCAAATGACAGTTTCCAAAGGTACAAATGACTATCTTTATTAAAGGATTTCTGAATGTTCCAGCTAATTCTCATAAAATTTTAATATTACTTAAAAGGTCTGACTTCATAGAAAAATGGACTGCTAATTTTGCTAAAACCTTTGTTTTGCTCAAATGAAAATGCAGTATTTTGGATTTGGGCTCTGTTATTGTTTTCAACAAAAATGGCACGCACATATGGGTCAGCTTCAAAAAGTCTGTGAAAATAAATACAAGATAATACAAATTTTCTTGAACTTTTTGAAGATTTCGTAATGTGTTAGTGGAAAGTGGGAATGTATTGCCTGACTTTTGTATGTATTTAAAATTCACTTAAATTTTAATCTAAAAACATTGAATCATTGAAAATTTAAAATAAATTTAAAAATAATTTTAATTTTAATTAATTTTCTAATAGATTATAGTTTAGAAATACGCTGTATACCATTTTCATTTTTTGTTTGCGTATTCAACTGAGAATCTCTAGAAATTTCTTTTGAACATTCTCAGAAATACAGTTCTCCGCTTACATAGATATATTTTAATACAGTCAGACTGAAGCATAAATTAGTCAACACAAAGACCACTAAAGATTGAATGTTTAAACCATAGAAAGGAATCAATTTACAGTGCATAACAATCTCAACAAAAAGACTGAGCAAGTCATGTTTGCGAGGACATTAATGAACCTTAAATACATGGCTTAATGAAAGCAGTTGTGAAATTCTATTAGGTATCCATTGAAGAACTAATACCACTTTTGAAATCTGCCATGTGACAACATCAGTATTTCCTATGTGAGGACCTAAGGGAGTGACTGATACCTTGCGCAGATCCTGAGAAATACCGGAGGCAGTGAGCACATTATGTACCTAGATGGGATCACTAACTATAATATACAAAGTTACACTTTACTCTTTCCTTATTTCACAGTAGCTCATCTAGTTGTAATGAGCCATTACTACTAGGAAAGATTTTACATATATACTAACATACAAGATTCCAGCTGAGCTGCCTTCACAGCACTAGCATGTAAGCAAGCTATATCCCTGTAACATTGCCAAATTCGTGAAATCATATTCCCACTATTACTAGTCTTCTGAAGCAATAGGCTTATAAGTTTTTATGAGTAAATGTTCATAAAGGGTTTATGTTCATATAGGTTTATATAGAGTATAGCCTACTATCACAGTACATTACCTGCCAATGTAACTGCAACCATTGCAGTTTGAAGTAATTGTAGACGATGAGACACTTTAGTGAAAATTATTGTAATCTGTGTGTTTCACACAAAATACAAGAGCACTAATTTTATACTAACTATAGAAATTAATACATAGTAGTTTGTTACAATTAAGAATTGAATTTTCTACATTCTTTCAGTGTGCACAGTTAAAGTTCATCAGATTTGGTGCCATTTACAGTGGGTCACTGCTGGTAATCAGGTTTCCTGTTCCAAAGCTTTGACGTCAGATACTGGCCTTTTAGTTTTTCTGTCTCTCTGACCTTTACTTTTAATTTTAAGTGTATTTAATCTTTATTATTTTCCATGATATGTTTTTGTGGATATAGGGATTCTCCCTTTCCTCTCTCTCCATTCTTCCTCACCAATACTTCACCCCACGTCATTACCATAGTATAGTTCTTCAGCAATAATCTCCAAGTCCAATGTTCTGCTACTTAAATGCATCATGCATTGTAGGTTTAGGCAATGATAGGAAATCTAGCATCCTATTGTCCCTCCTTTCACTTGCGATTAGAGTTTTTTTTAAGAATTATTTATTTTTATTGGAAAGGCAGATTTACAGAGAAAAGGAGAGATAGAAGATCTTTTGTTTGCTCGTTCACTCCCCAAATTGCCGCAGCAGATAGAGCTGAGTGGTGTCCATCAGGCCAGGAGCCAGGAGTTCCTTCAGTGTCTGGCATACGTGTTCAGGGCTCCAAGTCTTTGAGCCATCCTCGACTGCTTTCCCAGACCACAGGCACGGAGCTGGAAGGGAAGTGGAGCGGTTGAGATTCAGACAGGTGTCCATATGGGATCCCAGCACATACATGCAAGTTGAGGATTTAGCCACGGAGCCATCACACCAGCCTGGAGTAGAGGTTAATAAGGTAATATATCTTCACCTCCCTGTATGCTTGTCTTTATTCACACAGTATTTTCTCCATCAATTACATATTGATTTGACACCTGCATGGATGGAGTTTTCAGCAAAATTGGTAGGTGATCACAGCTTTGGAGAAATGGGAAAACTGGAGATAATTAAGGAGTCTTCTGTTTAGAGAAACCCGAATTACACACAGTAGCCTTTAGTGTTAGATTCAGGTGTGTAGGTTGTACATTTCTCATTTACCCATCATTTCCATGTAGCATGTGACAAAGCAGAGAATTGATACATTTGAAAGGAATGACAGAGCCTGGTGTGGTGGCCTAGCAGCTAAAGTCCTCTCCTTGAACACTCTGGGATCCCGTAGGGCACCAGTTCTAATCCCAGCAGCCTCACTTCCCGTCCAGCTCCCTGCTTGTGGCCTGGGAAGGCAGGCAGTCAAGGACTGTCCAAAGCCTTGGGACCCTGCCCTGGGTCCCATGGGACCCCTGGAGGAAGGTCCTGCCTCCTGGCTTTGGATCAGCTTAGCACTGGCTGTAGCGGTCACTTGGGGAGTGAATCATCGGACAGATGATTTTCCTCTCTCTCCTCCTCTTTGTATATCTTCCTTTACAATAAAAATAAATAAATCCTTCTTAAAAAGACATGAAAATCTATACTTATTTTTAAAAGATTTATCTATTTCAAATACTCATTGACAGAGGAAAGAAGGAACTGAGATTGAGAGAGATCTTTCTATTGCCTGACATTCCCAAATGGCTGCAATGCCTGTAGCCCAGCTAATCTGAAGCCAGGAGCCAGCAGCCTCATCTGGATCTCCCACATTAGTGCAGGGGCCCAAAGACTGGGGCCATCCTCTGCTACTTTCCTAGACCACAATTAGAGATCTGGGTGAGAAATGGAGCAGCCAGCACTCTAACTAACACCCATATGGGATGCCAGCACCTGTTGGTAGAGTGTTAACCTGTTGAGTCATGGCATCAACCCTTTAAATTTATGTGTCTACCATGACTGTGAAAACAAGGTTCAGGCCATAATGTGTGAGGTTGCAAACCCTTTAGCATTGCTCTAATGAGAATTCTAAACAATATGTTTCCTGTTAGCTGTACCATCCCTTAATGCAATATGTTTCCTGTTGTGTTAGCTGTACCATCCCTTAATGCAAACAACTAATTGTTGGAAAAGACAAGTCCTGTTTGGTTGTATTGAATCTTATGTCTAAAAAGTCAAGCAAAGTATATGTCATTATTAAAAATCCAACTATTATAATCAATCTACTTACCATGCATTTATTCCTGTGTTTTGGTAGGAGATGAAAGGAAGAAAAAGTGAGTGACTTCAGCCCTAAACCCACGTTTGCTCACTCCCTCCTGTCTGATAACTGCAAGAGGTGCAGCTCTGTGCTTGTTGATTCCTTAATACTCTTTACAAAAAAGTGAGCCATTTTGTAAGTGGATTCTTACGAATGCCTTGACTCCCCATTCTTTTTCCTATGCATTTTTGGATTTTAGTTCAGACTCCCAAAATGAAGTCTTATGTATCCCAGCTTGCCTGTTCTGATGCTGGTGGAGCTCAACTAGCGACAAAGTGGAGCTTTGATGTCTCCTCATATACTGTCTCAATATCTATTAAAATCTCCACACTCGTGCTCTTAGACATCCAAGTCTAATGTCTAAATCTTAATCACCCTTCCTCCACATTGTGTTCTATGTTCCCCTGCTATTTCAATATAAAGTGGTAAAAGATGATTGAATTGGCTCCTAAGCTGTAAGTAAAAAGTTACAGTATAAACACAAGTATGTGGACTGATTTTACTTCCGAATTTAATGTATAATTTGTTAGTTAAGTGTACTTATCTATTTTTGCATTGCAGCTTGCAAAACTACATCTTAAAAATTACATTTAGGGGCCAGCACTGTGGCATAGTGGATCAACCCACCACCTTTGTCGCCAGCATTCCATATAGGCACCAATTTCAGACTTGAATCTTCCACTTCTGATGACTCCTTGCTGATATACCTGGAAATCAGCATAAAATGGTGTAAGACTCTGGGCTCCTGCACCGACACAGGAAACCAAGAAGAAGCTCTTATCTCCTGGTTTCAGAGTAGACAATCTTTGGTCATTGAGGCTTACTGGGAAGTAAGCCAGCAAATGGCATATTCTCTCTCTCTCCGCCTCCCTCCCTCCCTTTTAAATAAATACCTCCCCCCCAAAATCTACGTTTTCAATAGTGATGGATGTCTCAGAGCAGTTAGGCAACCACTTGGGATGTCAGCGTTCCATAGTGGAATGCTTAGACTGCTGTTCCAGCTCCCCTCTGATTCCAGCTTCCCACCAACACACTGTGAGAATTGTTTAGGGAACTGGGTCTGTTTGTGTGAGACCTGGATTGAGTTTTCAACTCCCAGGCATGAAGATTTAAAATGATCTATATATTTAATTATTCTGTATAAATGTTAAATGTTCCACCTGATTTTATGTCATGTTTTCTAAATATGCTGGACTTTGCATATCTAATGTATTGTTAAAACGGTGTACTGGTGTACTTTTTTTCTTTTAATAGAAGGGATTACTTACATTAATGAGAATCTTATTATTATTTTAAAAAGTGCTGATGATACATTTTTACCTTTAATTCTTTAATCCTTAACTGCAAAGCCTGAGATCATAAGATCAGTTCATTTATTTGTCCCTGGCTTTGAAATCATTCTTTGACATGGAAAAAAAAGTGGGAAAACTGATTTACTAAAAGTACTTTAAGACTGCTGCTATCTTAAACCACTTGCTAAATATTCATCGTCCTTTTGTTCTGGGAAGCCAAGTGACCTTTCATACTTCAAAGTTAACTTGCCAAAAAGAAGACACTTCTAAGCAAACTAAAAATTTCCTCTTTCCTGTGTTTAACTTCATCTACCCCTTTGGTCTTAGCAGTCATATAGGAGGTTAAATCTCACAGTCGAAAGATACATAATTTAAATAAATATGAAATCCTATAGCCTTGTCCATCACCTGTAGGTGGATGCATGACTTTGAGATAAAATAATCTAGCTACAACATTTATATGCATTTTTTCCACTGCAAGATAATTTTACATAATTCAAATTGTACTATTTATTGTTTCACTACTTAGGTGGCATAGCTAACATGGAAAATTAAGTTCTGGAAAGGTTCCCCAACTTCATTTCTATGGTTGCTACACTATATGCAATGAACTATAGACACAGAGTTCATGGAACTGAACGGTATGTAGAGTGTGGAAGATGAAGTCAGAGGAATCAGAGGATGTAGCGAAAATTATACTTCTGAGATAAGAAGCGCGTGAAGATAAGAAGATATGAAAACTGAGTAGCAACTTCTATTGATGTGTTACAGATGATCCCAGATTAGCCTGGATGCCTGGCACAGAGGACAATGCGCTGTTTTTCATGTTGCACTAGATAACCCAGGGACATGGGAGGCAAGCATTGTCTGGCCAGCAATTTTTTTAACTTACTACTGAGGACACAAGATCATACTGCAAAGTCTTCCAGAACTAAGTGGGTACATGATATTACCCGATCCCTTTCCTAATGCATGTAATTAAGAAAATTGACCTTTTTGTCTGGATAGTAACACCTTTCTAACTCTAAACTACTGGAATGAAAAAACATTTTTCATTAAGGAGTGTTCAGATTTCTCTGATGGAATTATTACAGAAAACGTATTCTGCTACAAAGCTCCCATGGTATATATTTCACATAAGCATGCATTTATTAAAAAGCATATGTAAAATCCTAGCATCTTTATTCTGTTACGTGCATTCACAGGCAATTCCATCACTGTGCGAACACCACAGTGGACTTACTGATAGGAAGATGGTTAATCCATCCCTGTGCAACGTAGTCTTACTGACTTCACTCTGTTAGTGAAATATCATTCTGTAGTATGTGGATCATGTGTATATATCTGTCAAGATATTGCTGCACATACACATGAAAAATACACAGAGAACGAGAGAAAGAGAGAGATTGAGAGATTCCACAAGAGAGCACTGTGAGTTGTATTATTTTACAAAATACATTTTCATAAGCTTTAAAAGATCTAACAGACATGTCTTTTAACATCATGTTTTGGTGAATTTCTTGAGATACAATTTCTTGTATAATATGCTTGCAAGGTGAAAAAAATGGTATGTACACACACATGCATGTGTTTTTGTAAGTATGATTCTTAGGATAAGGCATACACAACCAAATTTGGGTAAAGTTATGAACAGATAATTCTGAAAAGAGACATACAAATTGGACAGTGAATGTATGCAAGGAGATTCCACATCATTCTTTGGGTGAATAGAAATTAAAATCATAACAGGCAATCCTACTTGCACAAAAGCATGATTTAAAGGCTAACAAATGATAATTGCTAGCGAAAATGTGGAAAATTCATATAATAATAGATTATGATGAGTATAAAATTTTAGCATTTCAGTCATTCATTATTTTTGACATAGAAGTTTTATTCATCTTTACGTAAAAATAAAGAAACATATCCCACACTAGAAAAAAATTTAAGAATATTCAAATTTATCTTAATCATAACTTTAATTTTAGGAATCACCCGTGTGTCAAAAATGATTACACAAGTGGCAGTACTATATTCATTGAACGAAAGTTCTAAACACAAAAAATGTCTACTTCTGAAGTTTTATTATGTGTAAAATAGTTTATTTGGAAAAAAAAAAGGGAGGAAAGTTGTTGACTAGCTAATAGGTGAAAACGAAGTTTGGTTGGAGTTAGGCGATTTCCGGAGTGAAGCAACTGGGCAATATTTTAATATTTGTATAGCATTCCAAGGAGTGTATCTTGTCAAAACAAACCAAACTGTATACTTCTAACAAACGATAAAATAATGCTTCCAATGTGTCTGTGTGTGTGTTGAAAAAATGGACTAATAGATACAGAAAGTTCCTCTCAAACAAAGTACTCAAATGATGAGCAAATAGCAACTGGTGAGCTACTTCTGCAGTTTCAGTCAAATAACTTTGTTTTCATTTCATTGCAATCCTATGTGAATTGCACACCTGCATGATGAAGATTTGCTGGAATTAAAACATAATCTGTGTTAATACTATGACACCAATACCCAGCATGAAATGTCACCACAGTGGAATGTCACTTCATCCTCTGCCCCTAAACATGTAACTGAAAGATATTTATGGTTAATATTTTAAAAGCAAACCAATTTTGACTTAGCCAATGTTGTAGACTTGTTTTAATCTATCAGAAATATACTTTTGTTTTCTTCTTTGCTAATATATGCTATTTTTGAGGAAAAGGAAATTTGAATTGTAATTACTAATCTCCATTTATATTCCCCTCTTGTCATTTAAAACAGCTAAACTTTCCTTCAGGACAAATATATCTCTACTTCTCAGAAGTATGGGGTTATCTCACCTTACCTGTAATAAAATGTATCTTTAATTGCCTTAAGCTCATACATTTTAAGAAAAACAATATTGTCATTTGTGCTGTGTTCTTTCTCTTAAAATAATTCAAAATTGACTCAGTATTTTGGCAATCTATTCATTATATTGGACAATAAAGCACTTGGGTTAACATTTTAAAATGTCAAACATTTTGCTTAATTGAACGTGCTTAATCCAAGATGTTAGTATGCAATATCAGTAAATGAAAAATACAGTTTTGACCTTCCAAATGGAAAAATTAACATTTAAAATATATAGAGACAGATATAAGCTGTTTTTGTTTTTTGTGTGTGGAGGAGTTGTTGCATTACTTACCAGTTCACAAGATTAAATGATAATATTGAAAGGACAGGGGAAAATAAAATATTTTTGCTGTGAACTCCAGTACTGAAATGGTAACTTCTAGCTTATTATCCAGTATAAATTCCTGTTTCTCATATACGCAAAAAAAATTGTGACCCAGTCAGTTAAAAATAATCAATGCTTTGCTATTCAATGATAAGCAATTATATGGCATATATAATCATTAATAAACAAGAACATTAGAAATCAGAATTTTTTCCCCATCATAGCAATACGAGGGAGCTTTTCAGTAAACTAAACCACACAAGATTTAAACAAATCAAGGAATACTCACATATAAAAATCAAGCACTAACTTGTAAGTTTTGCTGACAGAAAACTGTCATATGTATGTGAAATTTAGTTCAGTGTTCTAAGGCCCCCTGATCTCTAGACTTGTTTCTATGTATTTATGTTTATGATATATTCATAAATACATTAGAGTTACAGATTTTAATATGAAAACAAATGCATGATTTTCTTTACTAATGTAATCCTTGTAAAACCATATATTAAAAATGTTCCTGTAATGATTGCTTAATGTCTTGATCCATTACATTCTGCAAGATATTTAGATAGATAAAACATACCAATGAAATTTCGATATCTTATTTTTAAAAATATGCTTTGATAATTTATCTCAGATAACAATCTGTGTCAAGACAAATCTCCCAAACTTTGAAATTACATATGTTGAACTTTGTAAACATCAGTTTTAATAAGTTCACCTCAATAAATTTCTTTTGAAAAGCAAAAGGTTAGATAATTTTTCTTATTTAATTTAGTAGTAAAATTTTGTCAGGACATTTGTAAAAACCTCTTTTAAATACTTCTGTCCACGAAGCTGCAGATATAGTTTTTGGTGTTGGCAGGGCCTGGAGGAATAACTGGGGGGTCACGGCTGGGTTAGAGAGCGAGCCGCACGCCTCCCAGTTGATACGGTTCCCATCATCTTGGGCTATAACCTTGCCCTCTCCCTCCCTGAAATACTGTTTTCCTATATTGAAAGAATGTCATTCCCTTAACTCTTTTCAGTAACTAATTGATTGCAAGTAAATTTGCACATTTTGGATCCAAACATAAGAGTTTCAAAAGCTCTCTAAATAATTTAAATCCCTCTGTGTTTTCAGTAATACAAACAGCAGAGCCACAGCCTTGAGTTGTGCAGATTAACTGCAATTAAGGAAAAGCAGAAAATAGCTTGTTTAACATTAAGCATATTAAAGAATTAGTTTTAACAACATTAATGAAATCTCTTTCAAGTAGGAACCATCTGAAACACCAAAGAAAGAAGTAAAATCCTGTAAATTTAATGAGAAATGTGCTTTTACTCTTATGTAACGTCCCATTTGAGCTTTGACGTAGAACTGGAAAAATTTAAAGTTGTGTGAAAAATTGAGGAAAAATTTCAATATTTTGTATTTGACTGGTTCTACTATGTTCATGTAATTTTCTCAGCGAATGTAAAAGCATTTTGTAATAAAATAGTTAGAAGTCATTTAATTGACTAAATTATTGAATTATATATGTTATTAAATTTTTGTTATTTCAACCTTTATTGAATAAGAGAAAAACAATTTCCCATGTATATATTTTAATAAAATTTGTAAGATATTTCGAGGCTGTTTTAGAATATAAGTGAAGAAGGAATCTTAATTGGTTTATTATTAAATTCTAGTTATCGCAGACTTGATTTCAAACCTAATTGAGGGATTGCTTTTGTACAACGTTAAGACATTTTAATAATTTATTCCTGCAACTTGATTTTATAAGAGATCATCTCCTATGTCTCTTCTGATCTCTAAACAAAGAACCAAATGTTCATAATGATGCAAGCGTGAAACTGGTGGGTTACAAAGTGTACTTCAATTCTTAATAAAGAATTGTGTAAGCCAAAATGAGGCTCTGGAAATAATAAAAAGTAGCAAGTATACAGTGACACAAAATGTAACAGGGATAGGCTGGTGTTTGGTGAAGCAGCGATTTAGAGTGCCTGGGTTTGTATTCTGGCCAGGCTTCCGACAATATTCACCCTGGAAAGCAAGAGACAATGGTTCAAGTACTCCGGGCCGGACCAACTAGGAAGACAAACACTCAGATGCTGTGTCAGCCCTGAGCATTTCAAACATTTAAGAAGGGAATCCGTGAGCAGGCAGTATATTTCTGCCTCTATTTTCTTTTATACAAATAAACTAGCAAGTAGTTTTTAAGAGGAAAGGTAAAGTATAATGGAACCATGGAATTGATTTTTTGAAGCATTCTATTTTTTCTTGCATATTTTATTAACAAAACATAGCTTGCTATCTATAAAAACAATGTAACCTTTCTGTCCTTAGCTCTGTTGAGTGTTTGATTGATTGAATTTAGGATGCATCAGTAAAAAGTTCATTCAGCTTATCTTCCATTCTGTGTGTTTTCCAGACAGATAAGATGGGACAATGGCTTACATTGACTAGATAGGTTAGCAAGTGAAATCACTTTATAAGGTCAAAATTGTATATTTTAGAATCCATGAATTTAAGCCAAAATCTCAAAAATTAGAAATATGTGATGTAAATACATCCAATATTAAATGATCTTACAGGATATTTTTTTTTTTAGCAATGAAAACTATCCAGTAGTTTCTGTAAGTACATAAACCATGACAACAAAATTTTGGAAGTATTTTCATAGAGAAGAAAATGTTACCAGAAGCAAGTGTCTACTAAAACGATCTTTCTTTTCTCCATTACGCAGCAGAGAAGGAGGGAAAGCATTTGACAAGAAAATCTGAGGTTGGCTAGGAGACAAGCCCAACAACTCACCTCCCAAGCTGCTGCTTGTTAAATGGTAAAGTTTGGAAATAGATAGCTATTAGTATTTGAAATGGTAATATGGATAAAGATTTTATTGACTAGTTGGTTGATTTTCTGTTGTTTCTTCATGTTCTCCAGCTGTCATAGGAGACATTAGTAAAAGAGAAGGAAAAATAGCTAATAGTTAATGAGATGATTCTTATATATTAACTGTAAAAGAAATCCTGTACAGTTCTCTTTTGGGAAATCATTTTTTTGCTTATGTATTTATTCAATGGCCACTAGTCAGGTTACATTGAACTTCCCCCCTAAGGAGGAACCAGATCCTGGGAACTGAGACCCTTAAAAAGTGGAACCAATTTCCAAAAAGTTGAACTGTGACTCCAACCTGCTTATTGCGAGTTTTATACCCTTGCTTGCTTGGCCGTGGAAAGGACAACAAGGTGTGGGCTTTTTCCATAAAAGCTAATTGCACAGGCAACTCGAGGCTGTCTCCCCCAGACCCGTTCTAAGTGCAGCTGGCTAATAAAGACTCCCAAATCCTAAATTGGCTCCAGTAGTCTTTTATGTGGGGCGCCCCATAGCAATCATCACTCTACTCTACATTAGATAAATGGCTGTAATTTCTACTTACACTTATTTATTTGACAGAGCAAGAGAGAAGGAAGGATGAAGAAAGGAAGGAGGGGGGAAGGAAGGAAGGAAGGAAGCAAACAAGCAAGCTAGAAGGTTAATTGTGGACAGGGTGCATGGCTCAGTGACTAAATCCTCACATTGCAAGCTCTAGGATCCTCTATGGATGCCAATTCCTATGCTGGATGCTCCCCCTCCCTTCTACCTCCATGCTTAAGGACTGGGAAAGTAGTAGAGGGTGGCTCAAAGCCTTAGGACCCTGCATCAAAATTCTTTACAGAAAAATATACCATATTTACAGAATATCAAAAATGGTCCTCAGAATTTAGAATTATTTTGTTCCCAATATGATCGACCTTACTTTTTTTTTTTCATATGGAGTGGAAATGTCCAATGTTAATGTAGGTCTTGTATGTTAGTTAGACTTGTGGGATAACTGCTCATTGCCTTTTGTTCTTTCTTGTCTTCTCTTTGGCCCCACCCATGCCATACAGTTTTATTCAGGCAAGGTTTGACAGGTATTTGACACCTCTATTTAGATACTGCTTGGAACACTGACCACTCATATCAGTGTCCTTGAGTTCAAATCCTGATTCTCCTAATTACGGCTGCCTGCTTATGTACAGAGACAACAACAAGGCTTTAAGTACTTGGATGCCTAACACCAGTGAATAGACTGGGAGATTTTCTGTTTCTGGCTTTGCACTGACCCACCTAGCCCTTTGTGGGCATTTGGCAAGTGAGTCAGTAGAGGGGAGATCCTTCTCCCTCCCTCAACTTGCATTAAATGCAAGAAAAGGAATTAATAACAAAGGACAATAACAGAAGAAATGCAAATGTACTTATATTTTAAAGAAGATAAAGATCCAGTAGAATCCCAGGATTTGAATTTTGGTTTGTGGAAGCAAATAATAAAGGAAATTAATCATCTATGGACAAAGTACTTTGGATGACACCACTTTATAGGTATGTGTCCTTATATCCTGCTCCTGGTTGTCAGTGCACACTATAAATGATTAAAGGATTATCTGCTGCTGAAATGATAAGAAAAGTATGTCGTAAGATGTTACTATGTCTTGTCATTGAGTGGTTAACCAGCCTATAGACATCATGTGAAGAGAATAACACCTTTCTTACATCCTAAGAAACAGTTTTGAAAGGTACTCAAAAAAGATTTGTAAATGATATGCTGGAATATTGCACACTGTATCTCCAAAGCGATCCGTGTTCTGCAGTTACGCATGTGACATCATGACAAAGAAAGCAAGGGAAATGAGACCATGGTCTCAACTGGGCCGTGATCAGGAAAAGAACTTTCGTTCCTAGTTAAGCTACTCAAGTCTCATCAACAGTCAGTTTTCCCAAAGGCACTATTTTTGTCTAGCAAACACATTGTTGTGCCAGAAAAATTGTGAAATTTTTGGCTTCAACGCATGAAGCCTATTAAGGATTTTTTCACATGAAAGTATTGTCAAGCTGTCTAGCCTAGTATTATGGGAGTTGACATGTAAGAAAATTATAAAGCACATTATAGGCAGCAAAGTCTGCCAAAAGCATCTAATTTTATTTATGGACAATGATCAAGAGTCTTTGGTTAGAGGGCATATTAATTATTTGGGCTTCATCATGCAGGGATAATTTAGTCCTTGGAAAAGTGACTTCCGATTTTCCTATAAAGCTTTGTGGCAGCAATGATAGCTCAGTATCACATAATAAATTTGTGACTAGGAACCATACCTGGGCTGTCACCACTGTATCACAGCAAGTATGCTTGAAGGCTGATGTGACAGTCAAGGTCCCCGAAAGGGAGTTTGTGGTGCAAATTGGATAGCAGCATCTGTTGTGTACCTTAGTGTTCAACACATTTAGAAAATAAGGCCTTTGAATGACAGAGACCGTCTCTGCTCTGTTCATTGCAGTGTCTCTAGTGCTTATCTGCAGTGTCTGACATATGGTTACTGTTGGTGAACAGAACGGGGCTATTATGATGTGCCTCAAGAAATAACTTATCACCTGAATGAACCAATAAATTAAAAAGGTATTCATGATTAAAATTATAATAGGAGTATTTATATAACTAATGGAGTGTGTATTTACTTGAGATACAGAATTTACTTTCAAAACAAAGAACATATAGCAAGTACTGCTCTCCGTGGACTGGCTTACTCTGACTTTTACTTACTATGAAACTATCTAGATAGTATTTATCTCTCTAACACAAAACAGAATCCAAAATTCTTTAGTCTAAATTATACATATAATACATATGTGTGTGTGTGAGATCTCCAGTTAAGAAAAGCATATGAATGTTAAAATGGGTTAAGCAATAACAATTGAAGAAATAAGGTATGAAGCCAGAGAAAAATTAACGAAGAAAATTTGCTTCACTTTATTGGGAAATGGAATATACTGTAGCAGTAAGTGCTGAGATTATAACAATGAAAACCGTACTTTGCTAAGGGCAATGAGTATGTTTTTGGGGCTAATACTGGTGATACTTGCTATTTATGCCAATCCAACTGCTGAAAGTTGTTTATTTTTGGAAAAAATGCTAAAATTACAAGAAGCGGTCTTGAGTGTATCGCATTGCTTCCTTGTTTGAGTTTTCTTGACTCATTTGACAAATGGGAATAGGTAGTGCAGAATTTGGACCTCAGAAAGAAGCATAATGTCCCCTAATCTGCAGAGTAAGGACCCGAGCAAACATCACCCAGCAGGTGTTTAGTCATAGATGGCAACAGTTTTCCTAATGTTGACATAATTCTGAATCCTACATTTTGTTATGTACAGTTAAGACCATCTTAATCTTTGGAATTCTGAGAAAATTCTAGGCAGTACATTCTGTGAGAAATTTTGATGAACCCATTTTCAGATCCGTAATGTGCTGCACTATTTATGTACATGATGTGTAAGTGCACTTAATGCATAATTATAAACTGAAAAACTGTATGTTTAAAGCTATTCTTGGCTCATAAGCTTACTCTTCCCTCAGTGTCTCCATGATAGGAACTGGCAAACACTTCCATTTGGGATACGGAGCCAGAAACCTGCAAGTTATTTTGACAATCCCATGGCTGTTATTGCTTATGTTGTTTGCTATTCTGGCAAATGTTTATCTATTTTGCAGAAAAACACCTGATTTAAATCCTTTTCTTTGCCCAATTTCCATGGTGTAAATATTCCCAAAGTAGATGACTCTAAAGCTCCCAACATTGTCAGATTTCTCTTCTGCCAATTGTGAAAACATTTGCAAATTTAGATTAGAAGTTCTTCTAGTGTGGTCATTGGGCCAGCAATGTTGGCGTCACCTGCAAACTTGATAGAAATCCAATTTTTCTACCCCATCAAACCTACAGAAAATTCAGAAAAAGAAACCCAGCAAATCTGTCGATCAGGATCTGCTAATTCGTGCTTCCAGAAGCTGTCCTGGTGACTTTGCTTAGTGAACCCCTTTATGATGGAATTTCACAAAAATAAAAACAATCTGAGCTCTGAAGCAACAGAAAGCTGTTGGTGGACCAGAAAACATCTGTGCTAAAGTGTTCATCAGAAGCAAATTTATTTCTTCATCTATCCACTGATAGTTCAGATTGCTACACTGTCATTTCCATTAGAATTATTTAGAAAATCACAACCAGATAGGAGATGTATGTGTTGGCCATTCATGTACATTTTATCTTAGGGAAATGACCCACAATATTGTGGTTCTCAAAGTCAAATCTGTAGGCAGACCATCAGGCTGCAAACTCAAGAAAGGTCTTATAAAGCAACCCTGAGCCTGGATTTCTTGATTGGGAAATCATAGCCATCCTTCTTATCTATAAATGATTGGATGCGTCCTGTTGGCTCCCTATAGCATTAACAGTAACCTCATTTACAAACTTCCTTCTCAACAGCCTGTAAGTTTGCCATATTAAATAACTTGACACTAAAACCAAGCCATTTGGGCCCATACAAATAATCAAAATCATCTATATATAGCAAATAAATGATCTCACTCATGTGCTTCCTAACACATTTACCCAAATGATCTACAGAGTGAAAGTGACCTTAAACTTTATTCTTCCTGCTTAAAAATGTTAGATAACTTTTCTTGATTCAAATGATTTTTAGATTCAAACTAAATACCGAAGCATATCATTACATGATTTTTTTCTATTTTTGTAACATCATCCCATATGTGCATACATACATGCATGATATGTTTCTAGAATAAACTATCTTAAAGTCTTTTCTGCAATAAAATCTGATATATGGTTCATTCTATGGCTAATGGATTCCGTCTTAACTATTTACCTAATTCTCATTCAGCTCCTATTTCATAGTAAGTGTTAGCAGCTCAGAGGAGTCTCCCTAACTCTCCACTTAATTAGACACTCCATTTTATTTTTATTAAGAATACTTTAAATATGTTGTTATATATATGTTTATGTTTTTAATGTTTAATTTTACAATTACTCTGAGGACTGATTGAGAACAAGAAGCACAACTCTTTATTTAGCTTACACCCATTATTGCCTTTAATTTTCATTAACACAAACATAGCCACTTTTTTTTCTAAGAGAACTGGCTTGTCTAGCATTTCATTGCACAGTTAGCTTAGATGATTGCTAATAGGGAATACAGAATGGAAAAGAGCATAGAGTAATGGAAAAAGATAGTCTACTGCAACCATACATCCAGTTACAAATACGAGGATAGGCTGATGTTGTAGAAGACATTTAGTCTTTATTGGGTTCTGAATCATTTGTATAGCAAACATGGGGCCATTTTTCTTCTTTCCCCCCCTCTTTGTTGTATAATATAAGCTGTGCTGTTTTAAAGATTAATTCTTTTTATTGCAAAGCTAGATATGCAGAAAGGAGGAGATACAGAGAGGAAGATCTTCTGTCTGATGAATGACTCCTCAAGTGGTTGCAATGGCCGGAGCTGAGCCAATCTGAAGCCAGAACCAGGAGACTCTTCTGGGTCTCCCACATGAGTGCAGAAAAGGCTTTGAGCTATTCTCGGCTACTTTCCCAGGCCACAAGCAAGGAGCTGAATGGGAAACGGGGCCGGTGGGATTAGAACCAGTGCCCATATGGGATCCTCGCGCATGCAAGGTGAGGTCTTTAACTGCTAAGCTATTACTCTGGACCCAACATGTGCTGTTATAAATAATAAAGCTTAAGTGGCATTAAGGCATTTTCAGTTTATAAAGCACAGGTTTTTTTTAATCAGATACAAATGTGACATTGCTAATATTTTCATTCAAGATGTAGTATGCTTTAAGCGGATGTTCCTAAGTACTGTATTGAAAAGGACTTTTGGTGATTAATTGTACATGTCAATTACTTTCCTACTTGAAGCACTCGGCAGTCCCTGGCTCCAGAATACCTTCTTACTTGCAGATTTAGGATTTTCTATCTCCCAGAGACTTGTGAACTAATTGTTAAAAATTTCTAAAAACCTTAAAAGATCTGCTATCTAAGTACATTTTGAGAACTTTGGCTAGATAGCCCCTCCTTTTAGAATCATATGGATTATATCAATAAAGCTTGAAGCCAAGTTGTTGAACTGATTCAAAAAGCACAATCTCCCGTGTGTGATTTATTTAACTGAAATAGCAGCTAGAGTTAAGTAATACTTTTCTAAGGAAAAATTCACAGGATTTCTTCCTTACAGTTTTGAAATGAGCTGAGATTTCTATATCCTAGGCTACAATTTGGTCTTCATTTTCAGTTTTTGAGAGCAAATGCTTAAACGGGAGCTAATTTGTGTACACAATTGCACTCACTTTTTAGGTATTAAAAAAAAGCAATGTTCATGTATAGGATGCTTGAAGGCTAAGACTGTGGGCTGAAAATGCCTGGGAAGCTGTGTGTTTAGTGTAGATGAAAACAACACACCTCACAGACAAATAAGTTATAGTGTTTGTGTATACAAGAGTGCTTATGAATCACAAGTTTTTCTAAAGTTTTCAGCAGTTTAATACACATATTTCTTAGTTTATTAAAGGTCTAAAAGGTAAGTAAAAATGAGAGAGAGAAACAGATACACCTTACCCCTGCATAGTTGCTTTATATTGCTTGGACCTAAAATAATTCTTAAAGAGTAACAGTATTCAAACAGACTCGGCCCTGTCTCAGGCCATGTGGTAGAAAACGGTTCTTGTATCGAGTCCTCAGAGCTTTTTAGAATATTTCCCAAGACTCCGAATGAAGTGTGCTGCATGCTGAGCCCTGGCTTCTGTTCTTCTTGCCCAGCTTTGTCATGTTCTTTGGCACCACTTCGTTGCCATTATATCTGAGAAAAAATCCATTATTGGCTATTGAGTAGAAGCAAGTATGTGTGATTGGCTGTTCTTAGGACACAATTTAGGTTTTCCAGATATGCATGCTATTACCCTCCCTCACACGGAAGTTTGCGTAAGTTTTTCTCTCAAATTTTACTTTTTGAAAGAATACACACATTGCTGATGCATTCATGCTCTTTTCATATCGAGAATAATACACAGATGCAGGGAATAATGGACTCTACTTGACTTTCTAAACTATTAGTTTAAAAAGTTGAAGGGTATTTAATTCCACGTGTTAAATATAAGCCATTTGTAAGAAATCTTTCTTCTTTTTTTTCAAACATGCACTTTCAAAATAGGCCATGGGAAAATAATTTTCTGATGTCAAACTGATGTGGATGACCTGTTGGCTTCATCTCCTACATTATCTCTTCCATTTTTAAGCGAGATATCCATTGTCACCTGGTGGTTATTTTAGGATAATGTCACTTGAAACATTCTTGCAGCATGAATGGTCTCATCATTATTCCATAGGCGCTTTATCCTTTATGTGAATTTTGTTCTTGCTTCAATTTTTGCAGAACTCATGTTTTTCTGATAGGAACTGTGATCCACTCAATCTCTATCGCTTGTTAATATCTCAGATTTGATCCTATTTGGACATGTTTTAACAAAGTAACACAATTAGACTATGTTGAAAAATATCACATCGATGCATGCTTTTCCCATAATATGCAAACATATTGAAGATACCTCACATATCAAACAATTAATGAAATTAACGGAAATCAGAATATAGTGTACGTATTTTGGTGCATGTTACTAACTGAATGATGACTCTACAGTATTAATCCTTTGCAAGAGGAAAGAAGAAACATTAAGAATACAATCATGCATCTCCGAAAATGTAGAAAAGGAAAACCAAATTAGGTCCAATACAATCAGATAAATTTATTAGCATTAACTAAGGCACAACAATTTAAAAAGGAAATGACTAAAACTGATATGCGCAAAACTATTAATAAAATTCATGAAATTCTATGCGTGATGCCCTAATATAATGATCCCTATAGATAAATGAGAAGAAATAATAACATTTGTGTTCAACTTTATTTTCATGAAGTATCACAACCCAAAATGTATACTTTCATGTTAAAAACACAGAGTGCGAAAACTACCTCAAAAGACTGTGCATGCAGAGCCGGATTAATCTTGTAAATTGAAGGAACTAGTTGATGCTTGTGCCCTCTTGCACATGTGGCTTTACTGGCATATGGAGAATTTGAAAGAAGTAAAAGTAATGTCAGAATGAAGTTAGCAATTCCAAGCATATTGTATAATAACAGCATTGTTTAAATTTGCTTTAGTGATAACTGCTTCAGATATTGTCGCGCGTCATTTATTTATAATTAGTAATAATACCTGCATCTACATACAAAATGATTATTAATTAATTTAAAAATTTGAAAATCCGGTTTCACCATAGCATTCCTTTATTTTGTTCACATGAGTTCTTAAATGCCTCTGAATGTTTATTTGCTGAGTTATGTGAATGGCAGAGTTGCACAGAGAGGGAGAGATCATATTCTCTAGTTCACTCCATCAAGGATCACAACCAGGAGAACTGGGCAAGGCTGAGCACAGGGCGAGGGGCCTCTGCTGGTCCTCTCACGTTTGCAGTCTGGAACTTAGGCCATCTCACGTGCTTTTCTAGGAGCCGCAGCAAAAGTGAACAACTTGTGGGTGACATGACAGCTCAACCAGTTAATCCTCTGACTCCAAATGCTAGTATCCCATATGGGCGCCGGTTCATGTCCCAGCTGCTTCATTTCCAGTTCAGCTCCCCGCCTGTGGCCTGAGAAAGCAGTGGAGCATGACCAGAGGCCTTGACCCTCTGCACCCACATGGGAGATCTGGAAGAAGCTTCTCTTCTTGGCTTCAGATGAGTTCCAGAATATGTAGACAAGAAATTCCTTCTAAGGAAATACTGTGTTCTGCTATTAGAAAGAGAAAGCTAACATTTATTTAGACAGCCATGATTCTGATGTGTTTAAATGAATGGAACCAAAGGAAATGCCAAATGATCACAACGTAGTAATGGTGTATGCTATGGAGGGAGCCCTTATCCCTTCACCACTTGAGCAAGTATCTCAGAGCATGCCCCACATCCGGGACCTGGGGTGGGTGGGAAACTGGGTGGGGCTTCTCCCTCCATCTCTCCCTTTACCTCGGATACATGAAGGAAACAATATGGAAATAATAGTCTTACCCACTTTCCTATAGCCTTTGAACCTTTTTACCCTAATTAACTATGTAAAGATTGTCAAAAATACAATAAAAAAATGAAGAAAAAAAAAAGAAAAAGAATGGGAAATTCTACCTTTTCACTGGGAGAGCCAGAAGAACATGAACCATTTCAAAGAAAACCACCTCCGATTTATCAAAGCCAGAAGGCTTGGGCAGATAGATGACAACATGCATTGATCTCACTCTGTGTTATCAACTACGTGAAAGGAAGTACCGAAGGGTGGCACATGTTTGATTCATCTAAAAGAACCAGAGAAAAAATTCCAAACAAGTGTTAAAAAAATTCAGCAAAACATTTTATGATGATGTCATTGAATTACCTCATATAAAATATACAAGGAACAACAGAACTTTGTAACCTCAAGCTAGAACATGACTGAAGTTCACCCATCTCTTTATTTTTCTAAAAAGATCTGTTAATGTGGCCAAGAACCACAAAAATCTTGACATATAGGAAAGGTCTTATTTCTGACTTTTTGAGATAAAATTAATATTTATTCTAAAATTCTGTTTCCACATATTGAAAAGAAGACACATAATTATGTTATTTATATTTTTAAAAATCACTTGTAATAATGTGCATGCTTAATTCTGATGGCATATGAAAATAACATTCTTTTGGTTTTTTCTGAAGAGCAGATTGCAAAGAAATGATACATTCATCAAAAACCAGAACAGTTGCAGAGTCTGACTTTTCATCTGGGAACATAAAGAATGATACCAAGACGCAATTGTGAGGTATGAAAACATCTGAAGGCAGGCTCAGGGGATATAACAAAGAAAGGTCTCATTTACATAATCAGACGGGTATTAGGAGAACGAATGGTGTAGAATGAGTCACAATAAACAAACTTCATAAGTCCTGTGACAAAGTGACTAATCAAGTAAGGTTACTAAAATGCAGCAGCAAAAGGGATTATATATACTGAAGAAAAATAGATTCCTGCATGTATGTCCCTCCTATCCTTAGTAATCATGTTTCATCTTCTTCATATATTCTAAACCTAAAGACACAGATTAAATTAAAATTGTCTTTCTCCCTTTCTCTTGTTCTTGAGACTGTATCAGCATACTAATAGAGTGCAAGCACATCGAAATATGAGATTACGGAGGACATGATGCCAACTCTGGTGCTGCCACAAAACTACCTAAATAAATGAGTGACGGTTTATTTACCCTTAGTTTCACAGTCAGAAAGATTGAAGCAGAGGCAGTTAACCCTATGAAACCAGAGGGGATAAAACTGCCAGGGCCCATTGGGGTAGCCTAGCAGCTAAAGTACACGCAGAGAGAAAGAACACAGACCCAAACTCCTTCACATCACCAAGAAAAACAGGCCTTCAGCTAAGCATTAAAAGCCTTGATTGGGGGCCCAGCATGGAAGCCTAGTGGCTAAAGTCCTTGCCTTGAATGCGCCAGGACCCCATATGGGCACTGGTTCTAATCCTGGCTGCCCCAATTCCCATCCAGCTCCCTGCTTGTAGCCTGGGAAAGCAGTCGAGCACGGCCCAAAGCTTTGGAACCCTGCACCCACATGGGAGACCTGGAAGAAGTTCTTGGCTCCTGGCTTCTGATCGGTGCAGCTCTGGCCATTGCGGCCACTTGAGGAGTGAATCATCGGATGGAAGATCTTCCTCTCTGTCTCTCCTCCTCTCTGTATATCTGCCTTTCTAATAAAAATAACAATAAAAAACAAACAAAAGACAATAGTACGTGTGTGTTTATTGAGGGCAGAAGTAGGAGTTCAGACTCCAGGAAGGCATATTCGGGTGGGAACTGAACATAGTCTTGACTTAACTGCTGGAGTTTCCATTATGAGATGGAAATTCACAAGGAAATAAAGTTGTATTAATTGATTCAAGAGGAAATGTATTCTCTGAATAAGGTATTGCCTTAAATACCCTAAAGAAGTTCATTACATAGAAAAGACAAAAACCATTTGAAATTCAATTCAACATGGACTGTGTACTAAAAATATAAAAAACGTTTAGCTTCTCATAATCAGTGTTATTCTGTGAATATTTTTTTTAAAAATCACAAGAGAATCCTGTTCACTGCACATTGGTTCAGCATAACTCCACATTGAGGTAGGACAGTGGGCAAGAGAAGATGCGGCCGTCAGACTGCTCTGGCCCGTTTTGCAGCCTCTGCCCACATGTGATTACAAACTGCATTTTCTAGACCATCAGAGTGTGTAATTATTTCATTCCCTGTATGGGACCCATGGACCTTGCTGGGTTACTACATTATTAACTTTGGAATCATCATATATCAACTTGTAGAGTTAAACAATTATTCTCCCCTTAATTTTCTGATATCAGATCTTCCAAATTCTATTGGTCAGAATTGTGCAAACATGAGTTGCTCAAAATTATAACCTCAGATACATATTATCAATTATTATATTAATAATATTATTAATAACAACATGTTATTATTTAACAACATATTATTAATTAATATCATACATTCCAGGAGAGTGTTGTTTTCAAATTCATTTCTGCAGTAACTCTTATGATTCAGGATGGATGAGATTAATTCCTTAAACTTTCCTCTCTTTCTCCCCTACGTTTCCTTTTAGGCCTTTTTAATAGCAGTGGCAGAGGGAAAAGGAGAGAGAAAGAAAAGGAAAGAGAAGAGGAGGAAAGCAAAGAGGGAGACAGAAGAGAATCATTTTCAGTTTCAATACTTGCATTCTGCAGCAGTCCATAACCATTTCTCAAAAAGTCTGCGGAGCGCATTCTGATTAATAGGGCATCTTGTTGTTTACACTAAAGTTTACACGTTTACCATTAAAGTAAACAACATAAGCTTATTTAAGGGAGAGTGAATGCAACAACTGCAGGAAATTATTGAATGACTTCAATTATGGACTAGGCATGACCATTTTAATCCTGAAATATATAGGTTTTCTGGGTCTCCCACACAGGTGCAGGGTCAAAAGGCTTTGGGCTACCTTCGACTGCTTTCCCAGGCCACAGCAGGGAGCTGGATGGGAAACAGGGCTGCCATGATTAGAACCTGCACCCATATGGGATCCTGGCGCGTGCAAGGCAAGGACTTTAACCACTACGCTATCATGCCGGGCCCATGGATTTTCATTGCTTAGTGTTAAAGACAAAGCTGCCTTCTTCTAGCGGATGTCCTTCGTCTCTAGGCAACATTGAATGAATACCCAAATTCTAATTGGCCCATCTTGTTTGTTTTCTTTTTGTTTTGTTTTTTATTTCTTCAGTGAAGGATGCTCAGAAACTTAGTATGCCCGACTCATCTTAAGGTATTGAGTTTGACAATTCAGTGTCATGCAAAATTATTAAAAAAAAATTTTTCCCCAGAAACTAAAATTTAACGCTTGCATCGCCATATTCAATACAAAATATTGTATTTTTATTGTTTTTCTTTTTGAGCTTAGATTGATGATATAATTCACCTTAGCCCCCCTGAATGCATTTTTTCCACAATTTCACATTTTCCTTACTAAAGGAAAACACACGTGCACACACACGACCATCATGTTCAATCATTAAGTGAAAGACCATCATTTTCTTGTTTTCCCTGACAGATACATTAGTGATACAGTAAAGAATCTAAAGAATCAGATACAAATGAGCAAACATTAAAATTCCACCTGATGTTCCTTTCTCGAACTTTGTAATTATATTTGACCTTTGTAGTTCCTATTAGTGTGTTGACTGATTGACTAACTTCTGTTATTGTCTTCCTTGTGACCTTCAAACACTAGGTTGTCTGATTAGAGAGAGGTGAAAGCAAGCACTCTGCAATTATTCTTGTGTTAATCAAGCCCCAAACAGCATTTGATTTCTTTTTATGTTACTATCTGGTACCAAATAGAATGAAGCAATAATGTTATAAAACATGTTATTTTCTAGGTGGACTTAATGCAAATGACTTGTATTGTGATGATATAAGAATTAAAAGTCTATAGTGAAAGCAAAATATACTGATAAATTACAATTATCTAGAGAACTGAGAGTGATTTTTGTTTTACTTAATGTTAATTTCTATTCCTGAATACAAATATTTTTAAAGTTATGTTTGGAACTAAGAAATGTGTGACACATGATGAATCACTCTTTAAAACAGACAATACAAATGCAACACAATGGAGGAATATAGGATAATAGGGGCCTGAGGTTACAAAATATTTGGCAAGATATCATACTGTACTTGAATAAAATAAATACATACTAAAATGTCACAAGATTTTTTTAATAAAGATTTATTATTTTTATTACAAAGTCAGATATACAGAGAGGAGGAGAGACAGAGAGGAAGATCTTCCGTCCGATGATTCACTCCCCAAGTGAGCCGCAACGGGCCGGTGCGCGCCGATCCGATGCTGGGAACCAGCAACCTCCTCTGGGTCTCCCACGCGGGTGCAGTGTCCCAATGCATTGGGCCGTCCTCCACAGCTTTCCCAGGCCACAAGCAGGGAGCTGGATGGGAAGTGGAGCTGCCAGGATTAGAACTGGCGACTATATGGGATCCCGGTGCGTTCAAGGCGAGGACTTTAGCCACTAGGCCACGCCGCCGGGCCCCACAAGATTAAATTTAAAAAGGAATTACTGATTGGATTGTTTCTGTTAACTCAAGTATATTGTCTTTATAAGTGACCTTATTAACCTAGAGTGGGCTCTCTAGTACCCTTATTGTTGGATATTAACTCGTTTTTTGATAAGTCTTACAATTTTTTCATTATAATTGTCTAGACATCCTGTGAGAATTCCACTTCCACCAACTGAGGTGCAAAAAAAAAAATCATGATATTTCTCACACCTTATTCTTTAGAAATATTTATATGCCTCTTAAGTACATAGAATTCCCACTGACAAAATATGAAAATGTGACTGCCACCATGTATTACTAAGAGTAAGTTTAAAAACAGCCTGTAAGTATAAAGCTTTATAAACATTAATAAGAAAATTAATAATTATACAGTGTGTAACCAATACAGTAGACAATGTTGATGGTTAAGTCAGTTGCAAGCTTATTACATGTATGCAGTTGGGAAGTAATTGGAAAGTGACAATCTGATTGTCACTGTCTATCATGGTGGAGACAGAGGGATCCAGAGAAACTCAGGCAAGCTAAGCAGTTAAAAAGTTATGCTGGGCACCTGTCTTTTGTTTTCAAACCAGAAATTGAGTAAGGCACCAGAGAGAATTGAATTTGTTGCCTGAACTCATCCTCACGGCAAATTAATGGGCTCTATTGTTGCCAATTCTTGTAAAGCCACATTGTTGTGACATTTTGTATTTCTGAACTCATGTCTGGAGCCAGATTTGCATACTATTTCACTTAGACTAGCTTTATGCTGCATTGAGGGATTCTCTGAAATCTGCATTGTTTGAGAATGCTAGTGCTAGAATATTGGTATATTTATCTGGTTATCTAAAGGTATTCTCCAGGATGAAATGACGAATCTTTACAAATAGTTGTGTTTGGGTCCAGCTAATAGCCTGGTGGATAAAGTCCTTGACTTACATGCACTGGGATCCCTCATGGGTGTTGGTTTAATCCCAGCAGCCCTGCTTCCCACCCTGCTCCCTGCTTGTGGCCTGGGAAAGCAGTTCTATTTATTTTCAACAATTGTAATTGTTGAAATTCTGTCCATGGCACTTTGATTCTTCAGCATCTTGGAACATCACCATTCTCAAGCATCTATGTTATCATCCAAAGCATTCTTTTTTCAATTATTATTCTGTTAAAAACCAATCTTGGCATTTCATTTCATCTGTTATACATGTTGAATAACATAACGTTTAGAAAGAAACTGCATGATTTCAAAACAAAAAAGCATAACTTTGGACATAATTAGAAATATATGCACTCTACTTGAAAAAGTAAAACTCAGTTGAAACCATTTTTAAATGAATACCTAATGATTTTCTTTGTTCATTTAATTAACTCAGTGAATTTGGAGGATCAATTTTAGTTTGTAATTTAAATATTCAAAATTCCCTAGCAGCTTAAAGGAAAAGCTCAGTGTAAAAGCAAAATAATCTCAATAAGCCTTATTAATCTTGAAATAATCCTAGGCTTTTTAAGGTGTTCCATGCCAGGATATACTGACTAATAAAGTACAGTCATAATGCAAGTATATGCTGAGTACTAAAGTGCAGTCATTAACGAAGGACTAAAAATAATGTATCTCTCTCAATAAAAAACTTGTTATGTAATTCCATAAAGTCTAAACTATTTCTCTACAGAAAGGCCCATGCTTATTTTTCAGAGTATTGAATGACTAAGTTATCATGCTACTTTGTCAATGCTTGTCTTAAAATCCAAAATAATTCATAACAATGCTCATAGAATATTTACCAGCTTACCAACACTGAATTAGGATATTCAGATCCCTAAGTATGCTAGAAATATTCCTTTAATAAAGAAGTGTCATAAACAAGTGGCAATGACAGGCAACCCACATGATTGATTACGTCAGTTCATCCCTTTAAATCAATTCCTGAAAACCAGTGCACAGAAACAAAATGATAAAACTAGGAAATGACAAATTTATTTATCTAAAGAAAATAACATAGCCCCAAAGTGACATAACAACCAGTGCTAATACTGAAGGGCCTGTGGGGGAATCATAATGGGCAATCAGACAACAATTATTGATCATAATTACCATCACTAAACAGGAGACAAGACATTAGGCACCTTATGAGTTGAGTTAATATTAATTACAATAAGATGCTATGGAAAGCTCTAGCCTAAAATGAATTGAATTCAACTTTTAAATTCAATTATCTGCTTATAAAATATAAATTGTGTAAAGCCAAGTAACCCAAACAGCTCCTTTAAGTGTTGGTTTTTACAGGCTAAAAACAGAATTGTTAATTCTATTTTTAAGGATTAATTATTATTGTTACAATTATTTGAAATGCAGAGTTGCAGAGAGTAGGTGAGTCAGATCTTCCATACACTAAAGACAAAATTGTTAAGAGCTTAACTAGTAAGCTTAACTAGTAAGCTTAACTAGTAAGCCATGGCACTATCCCAAAATTGTTGATTCTTTTTTTTTCTTGCTACACTATATTTAATTTAATTTAATTTAATTTATGGTTTTGTTTTATGTGTTTATATTTATTATTTTATGTTTCCATTCCATAGGCTATCTTACGTTATAAAGTCAGAGTTAGTGCTTACAGAAAAGGTTTTTATGCTCTGGCTGGCTCTGCAGAAAAAAACACTCAGCACAATTTAGAAGTGTGATTCTATTCTAAATGACACGTGACCTTATTTCTCAAAAAGGAAAAATGAATATACAATAACATGAATGTATAGAATATATTTCCCTTGTTACAGAGTACAGAGTATTTACAATGGAAAGGATGCAGGTAGGCTTCTGTGAGCTAAGCTCTTCTCATATGTGTATCACTTTGAGTTCCAAATGCTCTGCTTTGTATCTAGCAGTCTGTTAACGTGGCTGAGAAAGGAGGCAGTGCTGGCTGGCTTCAGACCTAGCGCCTCTGCATCTTCCTGGAAGACCCAGACGAAATCCTGGGCTCTTGGCTTCCGCCTGGCTCATCTCTGGAGGTTGTGGATGTTGAAGAGTGTTGCCAGCTGAAGGAATATAGATCCCTCGCTCTCTTTCTCGTTCCAATAAATTGATAAGCAAACGAATAAATAAATATTTCCAAAGACAACTGATTGCTACATGTGATTTATTTGGGTATCAATTTAAACCAATTTACTACAAAATCAATTTTGAAACAAATAAGCATATTTATTTTAGGCAATAGATGAAATTAAGGAAAGAGTTACAGATTTTTCTTGGGCATGAAAAAGACAAGATGCAATTCAAAACTGAAAAGGCATATAGGGGTATATAATACATTGTTCACACTGCAAAAAAGAATTATTTCTAGAGTTGGCTTAAATTCTTACTCCAGGATCAAAATAGAAAGTGGGAGAGAGAGAAGTAAATGTGAAACAAATTTGGAAAAACAAATATTTAACCTTAAAGCTGTGATCTGAACACAATGTATGATTTACTGTCTTATTTGCTGTGTATTTAAAATGTTTCAAACAATAACAATAGTATCGTTTATCTGTATGTATAGATTTACCTTTATCTGCCCCGAGTTAACTGTCTTCAGGTGCATAATAAGTGGTGTGTTCCCTCAACTATTAATGTCGAATCTGCCTCCTTTGCACCTTCACAGCTCTACCACTCTTTTCTTTTAAGGGCTGGGTATTTTATGAATGATTTATTTTTCTTCCCAGATATTGAAGAATACCAGCAAGGTACTTTAG
Organism: Ochotona princeps; assembly: GCF_030435755.1. NCBI lineage: Eukaryota > Metazoa > Chordata > Mammalia > Lagomorpha > Ochotonidae > Ochotona > Ochotona princeps. Next base: position 29,521,558 of record NC_080854.1, read on the forward strand.
TTTGTTCACACACAGACTTGTAGACACTCTGTGTTGTAAACTGTCAGATGCAGAAAATTACAGGTTTTATACAACATAAACTTCCTGGGTTATATTTTTCTTGATCCTTCTTTTATTTGTGCAGGTCAGCATCAGCCAATGTAATGGAGTTCCCAATACTTTTGCTATATTTATACCCCTTTAAATTCACTTCAGGGTTTTCAGTCCTCTATTTTTTCCTGATTTGTTTCATTTTATATTGTGTCTGATGAGTATGTCACCTCCCAAAAAGCTTGTATTTTACTGTTTCTCCGGCACTAATCTTAAATTCTTCAACTGATAGAAGTGATTTAATAAAAAATCAGTTTGTCTTACTGATCTTTCATGGTTATGATTAGAATTGTTCAAAACACACAAATAAGAGTTTTCATACACATGAGTTCATTTTGTACAGATTTAGTCTTTCTGTCGATATTAGCAAATGACCAAATCCCTTTAAAATTGCCACCATGCTTTGTTGTGCATTTCGTAGTTTACACAATGACCGTGTTCTGTTTAGTTAATGAGTCAATTACTAATTATGATCTACAATCTAAGTACACTACTAAGAATTACAACAATGAATGCCATTGCAGTTCTGTTATAGTGGAACCCTCTTTGTGAACAGGCCAAATTTCTCTTGGAAATGTAGGCTCAGTTTATCCATATCATAATATAATGATTAACCTCTTCAGTATTATTTAGTTTGAATAATTCTGCAGAGCTTCTCCACCCAAGACATAATTTTAGTCAAAGGTAAAACTTAATCATACACAAATGTGCTGGTTTCACCCCTAGATCCAAACTACAAAAATGTTTGTTTGCCACTTGAGAAATCTATGCTTAAATACTAGTAAAATGCTCCAAAATTCCAGCAATAAGTTCCATTTAAATTTATCGTGTATTGCACAGCTTAATACAAGGGCCTTAGTAATCATTTTTGTGTAAAATTCCATACTTAATGATATTAAGCTATTATTCACTTACAATGGATCACATTTCAACAAATCTTCATAATGCTATTACATTACATATCTAACGTTTGTATCATTGTCTGATTTAACCATTATTATGAAAAATCAGTGGAGGAAGTGTATTAAACTTGCTTTTATGCTGCTCTAGCCCCAGGATCAACAATGTAATTGATACATTATAGGGGTTCCAAAAGCGCTTTTGGAATTAAAAAACAGAAAGGAGCACAATAATGAAGGGGGAAATATCTCACAAAGACATAGGGTTACACTTTATGTTGAGAATGGTCCAGGTATCTTGTTATGTCAGATTATAAAACATTGAGAATATCTCAGAGAAAATAGTAGCTATGCCAAGAAAGGAAATATATACTATGTTGATATAGAAAACAAAGCCTAATGTTTAACTGATTACAGTAATAAAGAATTCAAGTAGATTTAGTAAATTCTTATACAGGTAGAGATGTGAAAAATATCAAATTCACAGCTAGAAATCGAAAAATGTATGAAAATTTATTTTAGACATTTACATTTTTGAAAATAATACATTCAGTTAATAACACTATGTTGACAAACATGAGACTGACGAGGAAGAAGAGAGAAATGGCCACATGGAGCAGGATTGTTATACAAGTCTGTTTCACTACCCATTATTGTAATGTGAACAACAAATTATCATAAAATAATTCAGCTCCACCTTTTATGTTGTTTGAAGTGTTTTTGTAATAAAATAAAATAAATCCTGTTGGGACACAACGTATTAAAAAAAGGAGATACTTAGTCTACAGTTAAAAAGCCTACAGCTTATATAGGCGTACCTGGGTTTAGCCGAGCTGAGTCTCCTGACTTTATCATTGTCTCCATCTTTGTTTTTGTGTGTACCAATAAGTGAGCAATTTATATTAGCTTGTTTAAATAATTACTCAGTCCTTACTTACTTTTTGGGCAGCTATGTCACTAAAAGCCTTTCTAATGATAATCTCGACTTCCAGTTTCCCTCCAAAAATCTATAAGAATGATGTTTTATTACATTAAATGTATTTCAAAAATGAAAGGTGTTTTTAACATGCAAATATTGGTGATTAATGAGAACTAGATGACTGGATTCATTTTTGAGTCGAGTGATTTATAAAACATCTTCAGATTTCAAATCATTTAACTTTATGGCGCAGTTTCACTTAATTTTAAAAAGTAAGATAGAATAGAGTTACAATGAATGATAAAACCGATTTAATGTTTTAGGCATCATTGTCAGTTTACACACTTTGTATCCCACAGCCACTGTGCAAATAGCCTATAAAGATTTTTGTTACTTTTTCTTTATCTTCATTACAGAAAATGGACAAAAGATATTAACTCTGATTGCATTATCCGTTTTTACCCAACTTTGTCTCTCACCCAGTTCAAGTTTCTTAATTGTTCATATGCAGTATTCCTCCATATGCATGCAGAGATTATAAGAAACAACAGTTTATTTCCTGTTCCAGAAAGTACCAGTTGAAATCACATCTAAAGAGAAGAGAAGGCTTCCATAAGGCGGAAAAGGGGAAACAGCCAGCCGAGCACATTTACTTCGGAACTGCATCTCAGTTTTCTGAAAATAATCTTAGGCCTTAATGCTGGGAGAAGTTGAAAGCATGTGAGCAATTTATTATATGCTGGAATATTCATTCATGTGCTTCATGGAAAAGTCACCCTGCATGTCTAGTCAGATGATGCTTTATCCTTCGAATAAACGCAGGGATATCCAAGTCACAGGATAACGTATTTGTCAATAGGACTTAGTTACAGCAAATATGTTTAGAGCAAAATTAATTTGAGGATATTCAATTATATAGCAATCAACATTGTTAATTTGTTTTAATACTTGAAAGGCAGACCCAACTTTCCCAGATTAACAACATGCCATCTGTATCCAAACTTGGCACTAATGAACATAAAAGCAAACATTACAGCTTCTATTCCAAGCCTGCACATCCAAATCTATTCTGAAATTCAAGATGGGCTCTTTATTAAAGATTTGACAAAAACATATAAGTAAAACAAATGGAAGGCCATGTACTTTGTAATTGTTACATCTTTAGGATTTTTAACTTCAGCAAACTATCATTTACATTCTATTTGTATTTCAATGCGTACAAATTCTTTGGATATATGTGTGTATATTAGAGATCTTCTAATCACACCAAGAAAAGATTAAAATGCTCATTAATAACAATTCATAATTGCCTCTGATTCCATTTATACCTTTGAATTTGTTTATGATTAGTTATTTAGCAAAATGAATTTTTCTCTTGCATTGCTGTTTGGAGGTAGAAGCACTATTGCATCACAAATTTAAAAATAAATATACATATGTGTTAGAACACATAGCAGTTGAAGATGAGTCATATTGCCCTTAAAATCAAAGTTAAATAGGAGTTAAGAAGACATAAGGTTGAGGCATCATGATGGTGTAATAGGCTAATCCTCCATTTGCTGGTGTTGGCATCCCGTATGAGTGCTTATTTATGTCCCAGGTGTTCCATTTTCAATTCTGCTCTTGACCTTTGGCCTGGAAAAGCAGCTGAAGATGAGCCAAGTACCTGGGACCCTGAACCCACGTGGGAGACCTGAAAAAGTTCCTGGCTCCCAGCTTAGGATCTGCTCAGTTCTGCACATTGCAGCCATTTGGTGAATGAATCCATGACAGATGATCTCTCCGTCTCTCCTTTCTGTAAAACTAACTTTCAAATAAAAATAAATAAGTCTTTTAAAATGAGAGCGTGTTTGTGTGTGGATAAAGGAACAAACTTTGTTGACCAAGTTTATAGATATTTCTAGGACAATGAAAGTCATCTGCAGCCAGGGCATTGTTATCCACATGGACAGTAATGTTTATTTTCTGAATGCTAAATAAGGACGAAAAAGGACTCAAAATTTAGAACTGTGGAACTGAGCCAACCAAGCAAAAGCGGGAAGATGGTAAAGTTCTGTACTGTTGGAATTGAAAGGTTTAAAAACTGATGAAAAAGAGACATCAGTGTGAAAGAGTGCCTGGCAGCACTGCTGATAACCTCTCTGTGCTCTCATAGTGTTTCTCAATTGGGGAACATTTCTGACTATAACTTTAAAAGTTCTACATGAGTATGTTGCATTTTAACTATGTCTATAATAAGATGACTATAACCAGATAACTTCAAAATGATAAGGAGTATTACTTCGTGATTCTAGAGACTGGATTTTTTTAAACTTATTTATTTATTTAAAATTTCTTTTCTTTTTATTGGAAAGTCAGATATACACAGAGGAAAAGATACAGAAAGATCTTCCGTCTGCTGACGGACTCTATCACTCCCCAAGTGAACCTGTGGCCAGAACTATTCCTATTCAAAGTCAGGAGCCAGGAGCCTCTTTTCGGTCTCCCACATGGGTGCAGTATACCAGGGCTTTGGGCTATCCTGGATTGCCTCCCCAGGCCACAAGCAGGAAGCTGGATGATAAGTGGGGACGCCAGGATTAGAACTAGTGCCCATATGGGATCCCGGTATGTGCAAGGCGAGGTGTTTAGCTCTAGTCTTCTGCGCTGGGCTGGGAGACAGGGAACTCTTAGAGCATGGTGTTGACTTCTGACAAGAATTTTGCTGTAGCATAATATGGCAAGTAAGACTACTTTAGAAGTGTGTGAACTCAAGTTTCTCTACTTACAATGAAATAATTAATGTAATTGTTAGAGCACTACCTTTTTAAGGCAATCTAATCCAAATCGCTTCCAAAAGACCCCATTTCCAAATAGCATTAACATAAGATTAAATTTCCAACATTGTAAGCTAGCTATTGGATGGCAGAATCAAACCATGCAATCAGTTATTCAGCATCATTTTTTAAAAGTAAAAATGGGGTGTGGTAATTGAAAAAATGCCATTGACTAATTTGCAATGAATTAACTGCCTCTATTAAATTTCTAGGAGAGCAGAAATTGAATAGATAATAGAGACAGCCATTTAATTCACAATTAAGGAAAAATTCAGAAGAGATGGGTGATTCAAGACTGTGGAAAGTTCCCTAGGGGAAGTAAATGTTAAAATAATATAAAAATAGAATCAGACTCAAAATAGGGCAGCACATATAGTTTATTTTTTTATTATTTATTTTTATATTATTTTTATTTTTTATTTTTTAATTCATTAATTACATTGTATTATGTGACACAGTTTCATAGGTACTTGGGTTCTCCCCACCTCTCCCCAAACCCTCCCACCATGGTGGATTCCTCCACCTTGTTGCATAACCACAGCTCAAGTTCAGTTTAAAAGACCTCAATACAAAGCAGAAAAAAAACCCACTGAAATACCCCAAAGTGTTTATTTGATCCAATTAAATATTTTCTAGAATGTAAGCCTGAAGTTGCCATTATTGGAGAAAATAGATGCTCTTTAACCTTTTGTTGAAAACAACAACAAAGTAAAAAAGCAGCTTTCTCAGGAATCTTCTCAACTTTGGATACCAAGGAGCACCTGTTGCTTTGTGTGTGTGTTCAGGAATTGGGAAGGAGGAGAAAATTTCATCATAGCCTCCCATTCTGACATTTAGGATTTTTCTGTGTGTTATCAACAATGCAAGCACAAAATGCAAAATGTGAATTAAACTAAGAGGTCGTGGGCCCTGCCCTATAGCCTAGCAGCTAAAATCCTCGCCTTCAACACCCCGGGATCCCATATGGGTGCTGGTTCTAATTCTGGCAGCCCAGCTTCCCATCCAGCTCTCTGCTTGTGGCCTGGGAAAACAATTGGGGATGGCCCAAAGCCTTGGGACCCTGTACCCACATGGGAGACACAGAAGAGCTCCTGACCCCAGGCTTTGGATCAGCACAGCTCCAGCTTTTGTGGCTGGTTGGGGAGTGAATCAACAGACAGAAGATCTTCTTCTCTGTCTTTTCTCCTTTCTATATATCTGACTTTCCAATAAAAATAAATAAATTTTAAGTATATATACACATATTCAAATATGCATATATTCAAATATATGTGTATGTAAATGTATACATATGTTCAAATATATGTATCTATGCATACACACACACACATATATATATATAGATAGAGAGGCTACCTTATAATAGGATCCATTCTTAATTTTAGAACAATTATGAATAAATCTCTGAACTGATGAAACAGAATCATAAATTTCAATACTTGAAAACAAAAATGTCCTTCAGGTAAAGAGCTTCCTTAAACATCATTATATAAAGCTCGGTAAGTTTGCTTAATAGTGTCATTGTCAGTGAAGAAGACATTTTGAATACAGTATGTCTCATGCCATCTCAATTCAACTCTAAATATATGCTTTTTTCAAAGAAATAAGGAAGACAGAGCACCAGAGATGGAGGGATAAAAAGAAAGGGAAAGTGAGAGGGGGAGCTGGTGACGAAGAGTGGGGGTATTTAACACAGCTTTCATCAATATGGTTGCTCTAGTAGCTCCCTGATGACAAACACATTTGAACTATGCTAATCAAAATAAAATGTAAGAATTGTTCAGACCTCTTAAAATCTAGGCATGCCTAGCATTCCAGTTTCTTGCCTAATATATATATATATAACCAATAGAAATATAACCTAACATATATATATATATATATATATATATATCTCCAATAGAAAGTGTGAAATCCTATTAACGGATGGTCCTTTTAGAAGACAGAATGCTGTTAGAAAGTTGTCAGGCAGACAGAAATTGAGACAGGCAGAAATGTTTCAAAAGTTCCTCACACACATATGTAAGTCTGTATGACATTGTCATGCGTTTTAGAATTTGTGACAGAAGTGCCTGGGACATTTTCCAAGAAGCTCACTGAATTTCAATGTCCACTTCTCATTTTTTTCTTTGAATAAAGAGGTTTGGGGAGGACATGGACTCAAGCAACCCAAGTACTGAAATCAAAGTGAAAATGTGTGTTGCATGTTTGTAATCTGTTAGAAATTCCAATCAATGATGCTTAACTAGGATTAAAAGTTATAGTGGAATTACATATGCCCAAGGAATCCTTCAAAAATTCATTTTTGTGTGTTGGCTATATATTTCCCATTGTCATTCAAACATTGAACTTATAAATATTGGATAAAAGAGCCAAATTATTCGAAGACAAGAACACTGTGGATAATTAACTAGGGGAAGTAAAATTATATGTTTAGCTCTCTATGAATTTACATAAAAATGACAAAGATGAAATTTTGTATAAAGGACAAATCACCTTTAACACACATTTCCCAGAATAGCAAAAGTTCCTCTGACAAGAGCTAAATTTATAAACAGTAAAAATTAAATTATTCTTTTGTATAATGCTAATGGAAAATGTTGCCTGATTAACTAAATTTGATTAGTCATTCACAAGGTGTTTTATTCTTTAGTTCCTCAAATAAAATTGTTATACTAATATGCATTTTCGTAAGTAAAATTCAAAAATAAGTAATTTTGCCTTTCTTTTGTAATTTTCAATGAAAATGTCCCTTTCACCTAAAACATGTCATGAATTTTTAAAAACATATTTGAGAAAGATTTCTCCTAAAAATGAGAGGTAGTTCACTTCAAAAAATGGTTGTTTTAGGCCTAGCAGCTAAACTCGTCGTCTTGCACGCCCCAGGATCCCATATGGGTGCTGACTCCAATCTCAGTGGCCCAGCTTCCCTTCGAGCGCCCTGACCTGTAGTCTGGGAAAGCAGTTAAGGACGGTCCAAAGCTTTGGGACCCTGCACCCAATTAAAAGCACAGGACGGGGCTCAGGGCTCCTGCCTTCGGATCAGCACAGCTCCGGCTGTTGTGACATTTTTGGGAGTGAATCATCAGACAGAAGATTTTCCTTTCTGTCTCTCATCTTCTCTATATGCCTTATTTTCCAATAAAAATAATTGAGATGAATGAGTTAGTTAATCAATCAATTAAAAATTTTTGTTGTATTGTGATTCCTGTGAGGTAAATTCTATCATTAAATCATTCTTCAGTTTTTAATGTAATAAATAGATACAAATTATAACACGCATAAGACAGTAATCATTAACCAATAATATGTACGGTAGCTATCATTTACTGACTAGTCATTATGCTTCAGTTGCTATACCACTTTTATTTTTGAATTAATTTAACTGTGCAAATTAATCACAATGCTACTATTATTAGTGCAACCATTATAGTGATCAAAAATGAGGTGCTGAAATTTATTACTGGTTTGCACTTGATTTTAGTTCAGGTATGAGTGAAGAAATTGAAAGTATCGTCTGACAGTTTGGAGTAGGTACTTGATTACACATTGCATTCTCATGTTGAGCCAAAACAATTCTCTCGCACATCAACATCAGGAAAGAGCTCTCGGCAACCATAATGGCTTGGGACTGAAACAATATTATATCACACTCATATCGAAATGTAACCCAAAAGCACCATTTTGAAAGCCACAGAATAGGGAAAGATCTCCAGTATTGGCTAGTACACATTTCTATTGATTCTCTATTAAATATGTAGCATAAAACTATTCCTCTTTCTCTCTATTTGAGATATTCTCTCTTTTTTAAAGATTTATCTATTTTTATTGGAAAGGCAGATGTACAGAGGATAAAAGAGACAGAGAGGAAGATCTTCTGTCCGATGATTCACTCCCCAAATCACCGCAATGACTGAGCAGAGCTGATCCGAAGACAAAAGCCTCTTCTGGGTCTCCCACATGGATGCAGGGTCGCAAGGCTTTGGGTTGTCCCTGACTGCTTTACCAGGCCACAAGCAGGGAGCTGGGTGGGAAGCAGGGCCACTGGGATTAGAACTGGCCACCATATGGGATCCCGGTGTGTTAAACACGAGGTTTAGCCGCTAGGCTACTGTGCCGCGTCCAAAACACTTTTTTATGAAATCACCCATTGACAGATGCTATGATAGAACAAGTTAAGACACCAATTAGGTCACCTGATAATGTAAGGGCTGATTCCGGTCTGCTTTGCCTCTGATCCAGCTCCCTGCTGGTATGTCTGGGAAAAGCAGCGGAAGATGATTCGAATCCCCTCGCCCGCATTCCACAACATGGGAGACATGCACAGATTCTGGGCTCCTGGCTTGGACCTGGGTGAAAAGAGTATTGCAGAAGGTGGCTATGGATGATTAAGATGAAATAGAACCTATGCACAGATCTCTCACGTCAAATTGACGTAGTAACTAAGATCAATACTGCTAACCAACCACTGCTCAGGGAAGCCTCAGGAGGTATTTATTTTGAGTGCATTGCAAGTGATTTAGTGGTGATGCACTCTCATCTGGAACTGAGCTGCTCCATGGTCAGCTTTCTTGTTACTTGCGTGGAGTTACAACATGATTTTTATTTGATAGTAAGGAGGTAACACTGACTGCTCTTACATAGAGGACATGAGTAGAACACAGAAATCATGTTTCTAGCTAGTTTGTGAGTGATAGCAAGAAAGCAAGAGAGAGATAAAGCCATAATTCAAACAGAAATTTGCAAATATTTAACATGTATATTCGCATTTCTGAATAAATTTCTTTTTCATTTAATTTTTTACCTACATTCAATTTGCACTGTTAATTAAAAAGTGTCAAATTAGAAAACATCTAAAATTTTAAAATACAAAATGTAGACAATAGAACTAATAGTGTCTAGGAAATGAGGAACTTAGTTTTTTGTTTTGTTTTGTTTTGTTTTGTTTTGAAAGCCTGATATACAGAGAGAAGGAGATACAAAAAGATCTTTCATCCCCTGACTCACCCACAAGTGTTTGCAACAATTGGAACTGAATTGACCCAAAGCCAGGAATCAGGAGTTTCTACTGGGTCTCCCATGTGGGTGCAGGTCCCAAGGGTATGGGCCACCCTCTACTGCTTTCCTAGGCCAAGAGCAGAGAGCCGGAAAGGAAGTGGAGCATCCAGGAAATAAACTGGCACTAACACAGGATCCCAGAACTGAGCCTGAAATTTAGTATCTTGCATTTCAATAATGTTACTAACTCCTTCATACTTTGTTAGGAGATAATCTACATGTTACAATAAATATTTAGGATTGCTAATGAATTATAATCGTCTGCTTAGAGGTGTAAAGTAGAATTATGTGTAATCAGCCTTCATGACAAGTGGAAAATGGTGAGGCAAATCTAATTTCAAGAGATGAAGGCCCCACCATCCTAATTCTACAATTTGCATTTTCTGGAGTTGCATGCACCTAATGCTGTGCTGTATTTGATTCTGTTATAATGGAGTCATCTTTCCCACAGCTGAACTGCACAGAATGAGACAGGGTGGTGATGATACATGCAGGGAATTTATTGCAGTAAAAATTAATGGTTTTCAAATAGGTAGCAAGAGAGAGAATTACATATTAAAATGATACATTTAGTATTAAAAATAGAAAATAGTAAGTATTTATGAGAATGTAGGGAAATTGGGGCATCCATGCATCATTTATGAGAATGTAAAATGGTGCAGCCACTGTGTAAAACACTATGCCAGTTCCTGACAAAATAAAAAATAGAATTATTGTATGATCCATCAATTCTACTTCTGTGTGTACATCCAAAAGACACAAAAAGATGATTGTACATGCATGTTCATTGCAATAATATTTAAAATAGACAAAAGATAGAAACATCCCAAGTGTCTATTTAGGATGAAGGGATAAACAAAACTTGGTATATATGCCCAGTGTATTTCCTGAAAATTTAGAAGAAAATTGTGATAAATGGTACCACATGAATAAAACCTCAAGGCAAAATATCAATTTTTTTTAAGTCATGACAAAAAAATTGGATGTTTACACATTTATTGAAGTATCTGAAGAAACTGACACCATAGGACTGGAAGGTAGAAAAGAGATTTCCAAGGAGTGAAATTGTTGTTTAATTGGTACAGAATTTCATTTTACAGGAAGAACAGTTATGAAGATAGAAGATTGTGATGACTGCACAATGACATGTTTGTATTTAATGTTATCAAACCGTCCATTGAAAGCCCCCAGATGGTAATTGTTCTATCATTAGACATTTCAAAAGAATTTACAAGGCATGTTTATGCATATGGAGTGATGAACTTTTCTGTTCAAAAGACAAAATGATAGAAAGAGACAGAAAAATCTTCTATCAGTTTGTTCACTCCGTAAATGGCTGCAATGGCTGGGGCTGATCTAGATCGATGTTGGGAAACAGGAGTCGCTCCTAGGTTCCACAAGCTTGTGACACAAGAAATGACATGGGGTTGGTGGGAGGACATGGGTGTTTATGTCATGGTTCAGGGCAAGGTTCCAGGCAGGTTGCTTCACTCCCTAGCTCCTAGAGGAGTTAATGGTGGAGATTATTACAGATAACATTATTATAGAAAACCCGAGGCTGAGAAGCTCATGTTCAGCTTATATCCCATTTCTGATTGGTCAGTAGTATCTTTAACCTTCTTTTGAAGGTTCTTCTGGCCTCCTGCTCTGCTTCCTTGGCAAGCCTTCTTGTGAGCCCTGCTGACTTCCTTCACCCTTACAGCTGCACGCAAACTGGGAGTCAGCTGAGCTTCGGCAGCGTAGGTGCTGAGAATGGCAGAGATCCAACCCCCTTTCTCATGCCCCAAGACGCTGTTGGAAAAGCGTGTTTTGAGTTTGCAGTTTCCTTACACCAGCCAGTTCCTAGAACCCTTTTCTGTCTTCACCTTTCTATGCTTTCTTCACACTCTCACAATATTTTGTTTTCTGGTCTCTACATCTGAATATTGGTTCCCCCCCACCCAACTCCCACCCTGCCAAATTCCCTCAGGTGGGTTTTCTACTACACTAATAACATAAAATCTTAAAAACACCTGAAGTAGTTTAAAATACACTTAGATCTAAGCCATCAAACGTGGCTCTTGAAATATAAAATTTAAGCTAGAAGTGCCTAAAGAAAACTTCCATCTGGAAAAAAAAATCTAATTATACATCCTACCAGAAATAAAAATAAATTTAAACTTTTGTTTCACTACAACCATAACAGCGCTCCAGCTGCACTTCAGTCACTAAGGAGACGGCGACACTCATCAAAGTACGGAAAGAAAAAAACAACAAAACTGCTGGGTCATGTGTTGGTCTCTGTTTAATTCTGAGCAACTTCCATGGTGCTTCCCATTATGGTTGCAACAATCCACAATCCAGCAACTGGGAACAGAGTTCCTCTTTTCTTCACATTCTGGCCAATGGTTCTTATCATAATTATTTATCTGGAAAGATGTCTGTCCATTTATCTATCTACACATCTATTCATCTGCCTATAATGATCATCTTAACAGGAGTTGAGGTAAAAGTACACATGTAATCTAGTGAGCGTATAAAGAAAATGCACCATATACATGCACTGGGATATTATTCTACTTAGAAAAATAAATATCTGTGAATAATGTGAATAAATGAACCTGGGGGACAACAGGCTAAAGGAAATTAGCAAACACAGAAGGGCAAACACTATAAGATATCACATATAGGATGAACCTAAAACATGCCTTGTTATAGAAGAAGAGAACAAGGCCCGGCGCACTGTGAATGAGCCAGGATCCCATGTGGGTGCCGGTTCTAATCCCGGAGGCTCTGCTTCCCATTCAAGTCCCTGCTTCTGGCTTGGCAAGGCAGTCCAGGATGGCCCAAGGCTTTGGTTCCCTGCACCCATGTGGGAGACCCGGAAGAAACTCCTGACCTTGGATGGGCTCGGTTCCGGCGATTGTAGTCACTTGGAAAGTGAATCATTAGTCCGAAGATCTTCCTATCTCTCTCTCTCTCTCTCTCCTTCTCTGTATATCTGGCTTTGCAATAAAAATGAGTAAATTTTTAAAAGAATAAAAGAAGCAAAGAACAGAACAGTGGTTCAACAGATGAAGAATTTAGAGACAGTGAAGAAATACAGTCATCTATCGTACAAATTCTCAATTGTACGAGAAAAAGTCCTAGGTATCTGATGAATTCCATATTTAAAAATTTGCTTAAGCAGAACATATTTTCAGTGTTCATATCACTACAGCAGACAAATAAAATAGCCAGAAAATTTATTTAAAATAATAGGTACCTATTGTGCTGACTTTAGTGAAGTTTTCATTGTTAAATTCTTCAATTTGGATACTTTAAGTATGTCCAGCTTTTTCTGCAATGGCTCAATAATGTGACTGTTTCAAAAACAAAGTTCCAGGAAAAAAAGTTTTATTTCATTTTTTTGAAAATCCATGTTTGAAAAATAGACAGGAAGTTACAAATGGAGAGAGAGAGAGCTCGCATCCATTGGTTGATTCTGCTAATGCCGGCAACAGCTGAGGCTGATCAGGGCTGAACAGAGGAGCTGTTAATGCAATCTCAGTTTGGCACATGGGAAATGGAAACCCAATTACTTAGGCCATTACCACTGACTGACCCAAATTCTGCATTGATGGAACTCGACAGTCAAGAACCAAAGTCAGAAATCAAAACATGGTAATCCAATATGCGACATGAACATCTTTACTGCTAGGCTAACTTGGCATTTCCCCTTCCTAAAGCTTTTTGAATATGTGTTTGCTAGGTACTTATGAATTACTCTACAGTTAGTGACTTATTAATCACTTATGATGCATGATGATCTGTTCAAAGTGGAGTATCTGTCTTTCAGTCTTCAATATTATGGCTCCCTCTTCTGAGATAGAGACCATGGCTTAGACGGGTGAATCACTGGCCCAAGATCAAAGAACTGGCATGTGGGGAACTGATATTTAATGCCAATTACTTTGCTCTAGAGCCTATTCCATTAATCTTTATATTATATATCCATCCAATATAGACCCATTATATTCCTATGGCAAAACATTTTCATTCGGTACATTTATTATATGATTTTTGATGTGTCTCACAATTTCTGTTCCCATGCCAATAAAATTTGAGTCACCTTGACCTCTTAATATTGGGGCAAATGATGGTACAAAACTGTTCCATCTGCCTCCACATTTCATTTTAATTACAGCTCAATTTACATTTTTGTGTCTTGGCAATCATGGCAATATAAGGCAAAGAAGTAGCAAAAATCAATGAGAAGCTGTTGGCTGATTAAATCATGGTTCAAGCTGACATTCAGTTGACATTGCACATTGTCGGAACAGCAGCATGCCAGGGTTTAGGAAGAGAAAAAAATGTGTGAAGGATGTTTGTTTCTTCGTCCAATATAAATGACAAGGTCAAAATAAGAGTGCTGGTGTGTTTATGAAATATATTACCCCTTAAAAATTCTAGTATTAGGCGCAGTGGAGGCCCTATCTCAGAAGTCTTCCATACTGTGTATAATTATCGCCCTCTGTCATGTTAATTGCCTTTCAATCTGGAGGCTGTTCTTTCGATGAGTCTTATTGAGCATTACTGGGCTGTACCTACACTGCTTTTCTTTTCTTTTTTTTTTTTGAAATTATTTATTATTTTTACTTCATTAATTACATTGTATTATGTGACACAGTTACATAGGTGCTTGGGTTCTCCCCACCCCTCCCCAAACCCTCCCACCATGGTGGATTCCTCCACCTTGTTGCATAAACACAGCTCAAGTTCAGTAGAGATTCCCCCATTGCAAGCGTATACCAAACATAGAGTCCAGCATCTTATTGTCCAGTCAAGTTCAACGGCTTCTTAGGTATACCCTCTCTGGTCTGAAGACAGAGCCAGCAGAGTATCATCCCAGTCAATTGAAAGCTCCAACATACCATCAGCAAAAATTTACATCACTATGGAATTAATTGACATAGTAATGAGTAACCAATATGTTAAAAGTAAATGCGAGTTCCCAGCCACCTTCACTTCAATTTCTCACCTACACTTCAATTTTAGTTTATACACAACATATAACATTCATAACATAACATGTTATACATAACATCATATCATCTTAAATTAAGGCAAACATGTGGTATTTAACCTTTTGGGATTGGCTCATTTCCCTTAGCATTATGGTTTCCAGTTTGGCCCATTTGGCCACAAAGAACTGCATTTTGTTTTTTTTAATAGCTGAGTAGTATTCCATGGAGTAGATGAACCATAGCTTTCTTATCCAATCCTCTGTTGATGGGCATTTTGGTTGTTTCCATGTTTTTGCAATTACTGATTGTGCTGCTATGAGCATAGGATTGCATGTTGGTTTCTCATAAAACAATTGTTCTGGATATATTCCTAGGAGTGCTATTGCTGGATCATACGGTATGTTGAATTTGAGTTGTTTGAATATTCTCCATACTGATTTCCATAGGGGTCAGTCAAGGTCTTTCTGTCTGGAACTGGTGTAAATGCAGTATCACGCTAAATGCTATCAAGGTGCAAATGAGATGAGTTCTCACAACCTGGTGGGCATTTTTGACAATAGGACCGGACGATTCAGCAGGAAATGCCAGTAGTAATTCATACTCCTTAAGAGAGACCTGTTTCCAAAACATTTCATGAAAGCCTGTGTATCACATATACTTATGTTTTCATGTGCATGTTGTATACATGTACATGTATAAGCTACCATATACATGGAAACATTACATTTTAATTGCTCTGTGATGACCTTGCAATATAGCACATATTGAAGAGATTTCCCAAACAGTAGCACTTGGAAATCAGCCTCACAAGTGTTGGCAGCTGGACTGTGATTTATGGCATGGATTCCCATGAATATTACCACATTCTGTTCCAGCAACACACGTACTATTCCCATTTTTAAAAATGCTATGGTCTCATCCTTTGTATAAGATTGTGTTTCAGAGGTCATTTTCTTACTTGTTTTTGTTATTATCATATCAACATAACACCTAACATTTATAAATCAGGCATTAGTCAAGAATGACAAAGATCATCAAGCCTTATAAGCGTGGCCTTTGGACAACACAGTTTTCTGTGATTGTGGTTGTTTTAATGCACATGTTGGGCACAGTTCTTCCTGGACTTCCTATATTACTGAAATTCATTTCTCTGAATGGTGTTTACAGTCAGCTCATATGAATATTTGCATATTGGAATATTCTGCAGCAGTGTGAAATTTGGAAATATTCCATTGTTTGGAGCTTGTTTAGAATAATAAAAATATACATTTTATCTTCTCCTGGAAGAAAACATGCTTACATTCCAGATGAGGGAAGGTTTCACTCTCTCCCTGTATCTCTGTCCACCTCAGTTTCTTTCTTCTCTTTATCTCTGGGTTTAGAAGTGTTGGAACATCACCAGCAATAATGCCGGGTTACTCTGCCCGGAGTGCCCTTGTGCATCTGCACGGACCCTCCTCACTGCTGCTCTCTGCCCCATGGAGACCAGGGACAGGGAACTGCCGCAAAACAGGGCCCTGTCTCCTGCTTCCCTGAGAACATCAACAACCCGCTCTGATGTAGAGATCTCCTGGATTTCCCTGTGTGTTCATATATCTACACACACAGACGTGTGCACTGTAACACATTAATCGTTTGACTTGTAAACAGGATAAAGTCATAGATCCAGCATTGACTCCTCACAGATGGGTTGGATTATGTTGTAATGACAGCACAATAAAATCAAGATGTTGATGAGTATAGCATATGCTAAATAATACATTTGTTGTTAGACGTCCTAAGGACATGTATTAAAATACTTTTGTTCTTACAAGTCCTAGAAAATGTATTTGTGTCACAGCAATGCACCTAATCCTATAGTTTAAAAAAAAGATAAATATAAAATACTGTCTTTTACTTTGAAAGAAAAACTGGATGTTCTTATGATTTTTGATTCAATTACTCATGTTCTAGATTTTTAAAATTGTAAAAAAGAAAAACAAATAACCCTATAATTATTACTATTACTAAAACAGCAGATTTCCTAAGGCTTATTTTGGTGCAATAAAAATATTTCTTGCAAAACAATTATGCACTTGCAATCCTGAAACAGATGGATGTCTCTATCCTGCTGCTTTCCATGAGGCCAGAGCATTAAGAACAGATTAAAATATGCACTAGCCCCTACAGATCCTCTACAGCCTTTTTCTATATGTCATGGTAATCTCTTAATTCCTGTCCGGAGTCTGAAAGCAAGTACGGCACTATCTTATGCCTGGAAGTATGAGTAGTGATTTTCTGCGGCCCCATAATGCACCTCTCAGCCATGATTTTGCCACAGTTCCCTGAAGCAAACTTATATTACTATAGAAATCGATCATCTTGACATTTCTATACAATGTATTGAAAATAGCCTCGTGTAAAAGTAGTTTCTGATTAATACTTTAATATTAAGTTAAAGCCGACTAGAATATTTAACAGTGATGAAATGTCCATTTGTCCATTATTTTATGCTTACTTAACAAACCAGAGTTGGCTAGGAAATACTTTTTTTTAAAAGTTCTAATCCAATTCTTTAGAAAAAATTCTGAAAAATAGTGACCAAACAAGAAGTAGATCTTGCAGTAAGAATTCTCTTATGTCTTACAATGTAAAAAAAAAAAAAATACAGATCTTCAACTTCCTTATAAAATAAAGCCAATTACATTATCTACACACATTTGTAGGGCACTTTACTCTGTTCTTTGCATTATCTCACAGAAAGCAAAAATCTATGAGCAAGTAATTCTTTCCAGGTTAAAGAAGTGAGGATGATAATTTTGCTTGCATAATTAATTATGTTAAATATGATGCTTGTCAAGCAAGCTCTGTTAAACAGTCTTCTAAATTTGTTTTATTAAGATAGTTGAGTAGCAGTGGGTTAGACTTTGTTTGCAATGTAACTGCCTTTCCCAGCAACTCACCCAGCACCCCACATCCTTCAGGATAGATTCTGTCCCAACGTCCGGACAGTTCTCAGCTGAGTAGGTCAGTTCCCTCATTTGTAGATGCCAGGAGCCTACCATGTGTTTTGCATCCTTATGTGATATCAGTGTAACAGTTTCATTTACATAGATAAAATAAATCTGTATTACGTATTAGTAAAATCTGCATTATTTATTAAATTGCATTATTGTGTGTGAAATTGGAAATGATAAGTACTCTGCATTATGTTGTTGTATCACAAATCCCAAAGTTATCTCTATTTTATTTTTATATATTATTTATGTTTTCAAAGAAAGTATGTGAGTTAAAATACGATAGATGTTCAAAAAGTCCACAGAAATTATGTATGGCGAAAAATCAATGTAGGACTTCAAAAACATTTTGCACCAAAGTAAAATTGTTTTTTAATTCTTCTGTTCCGTGAACTTTTGGAAGCACCTTTCAATATAATCAAATGGATTGATCCATAATAATCCAAAGCCAATCAACATAAACATGAAAATGATTTTCTCCCACATGACAATAATACTATTGAAATTTGTGTTCCTCTGTAAGTCGATCATTATTCTGCAAAACTGCGTCTTTACCTCATTTTGAAACGTTAACTGTGGGGGTCAACACTGCAGTGCAGTGGTCCCCTGTTCCAGTCCTGGCTGCCCCACTTACATCCTGTTCCCAGATAATGTGTCTGAGAAACTAGTGTAAGATGGTCCAAGTCCTTAGGTCCCTGCCACTCACACCTAAGTGCTCCAAGAAGCTCCTGGCTCCTGGCTCCTGGTTCCAGACTGGCCCAACCCTGCCTTTAGTAGGGTGAATAAACCAGTGGATGGAAGATCTGTCTATTTCTCTATCTCTCTGCATTTCATTTTCCTTTCTGTTATTCTGCTTTTCAAACAAATAAAGATCTTAAAGGAAAACCAAAGAAATATTAACAAGAGCAAAATAACCTGGTATTAGTTACTTCAGCATACTGTGTTTGTCTCTGATTTTTTTCAGAATCAAAGAGAGCTGTGTTTTTATTTATTTATTTAGTTAGTTAGTTAGTTAGTTCTGTTTTGTTTTTGGTTTTGTCTTTTGTTTTTATTTGACTCCATAATTTGAATACCACCTTGTTGATTATGGAACTTATGTTCGATTGATCCCCTGGACTGTTGACTCTGAGATTAAGGTCCCAGTGTTTCATTAGGAAGAGAAGGACAAACATTTGACATGTCAGGAAAACTTCTGCTCCTGTGAGGGCCTCGGCAGATGGAATATGTGAGCAGGTTAGTGTTTAATGGGAGTGTTAGTATATAGCTGGATATTTCTGGATATCAACTGAAAAAAAGGAAATCCTATATTCACCTACAGAAATAAAATATCTGGCAATCTTTCCATGAAATCTTGACAATTTCTTTCCTAGGTTTGGGAGATAAATACATTGAATTATCTGTCTATGTATTCCTATGCATTTAAGAGACACACTGACAAAGAGTGCTGTGATGACACAGGGAGACATGTTTGTCTTTGAAGTAGAAACCGGGTCCTTACCAACTGCCAAGCCTCAAAGAGCTTTAGCTTGCTTTACAGCCTATTAATGACCTACACTGCTTTGCACTCTGAAGTCCGTAAGTATTGTCAAGCAAGGCTACAGGCACCCTGACCTGATGTGCCTGCACAGGCAAGCATCTTACAAGTGTACAGTGGCCACATCTAGTTTGTGTAACACCGTACACGCCCCCCTCAGAAGAACTCTAACGTTCCTAATGCGTGGCAATTTCTCCTAGACTGCAATCTGCTTTCCTTTGCTTTTCATTGTTTTCTTTCCCTCTGGCTGGGCCTGCACTTCTCTTGCTCTATTATTTATAAACTCTTCAAACTTTCTAGAGAACTATGTTTGCCTTCGTTTAAAAAAAATAATATAATGCATGTTGGTTTACAATGTATTGGCTATTTCATGAAATTATGTAGATGAATGATAGCTTCTTCAATTATCAAGATAGTTTATCTTATGATAAGTGTGATTAATCTAAAAATAAACACTAGATTGTGTTGCTTAAAAGTGGTTTGAAATCTTCTGTTTCATTTAAGATGACAGTATTTAATGGTTATACAATGTTCCATTTCTGAGCACTGTAGTATTTAATCAAGCTAATCATTTATTTAATGTAAATGAATAACACTAGTTCAATAGACCAATACTTGAATAGGATTAGATTTTGTACTTAGTTTTTTATATATGAAGATAAAATTTAAATTATTGGAAGATCATCAAGCTATCTTTAGCATCACTCTGTATTTCTAGCCTAAAAAATTGTGCTTTAAAAACAATAATCTATTCATTCACAAACACTGAAGCACATAAGTCAACAATTGAGTAGTAATGTAGCCTTCTTGATGTTTAATTTATTGAAGACAGAAGCAGGTTGTTTACAGTATCATGGAAACTGGATTTTGCTATAAATCGTGACCACTACCTAATATTTGTTTTGATCTGAACTCATTGTATTTGGATTTGTCTTGTAGATATGTTTGTTCAGTTCATTTTCCAACAATCTTAGGAGGGGGAACAGGCATTGGAGGCAGCAGCTGTTTGTGATTGTGATGTCTGCAACCATGTCGCCGCAACCCTGGCGACTGTGGACATTTGGCGAATGAATCAGTGGATGAAACATGTCCCTCTGGTTCTGCCTCTCCGTCTTTCACATGAAATGAAACAAATGAATAATTAAACACAAAACAAAACAACATTTAGAACCAAGTGTAATGTATCTTTGAGAAGAATTGTTTCCTATCCAGATCTCTACTGACATTGCTGGGCATGCAGCAGAACAAAAGAATCTGTAAGTAGCTGCTGGTCACCAATTTCAGCTTAATTTAGTCTCAGCACTGCGTGACATTTTGGGGAGTGAACCAGCAGAAGGAAAGATATTTGTTTCTCTATTTCTTCCCCTCTATGTAACTCTAACCTTCAAATAAAAAAATAAATCTTTAAAATTGACCTCACATGAAATTTAGAGTTTAACTATAATTACCAACTTGCCTCTGTAAAAATGCTTCTCTATAGATTTTATTTAAATGTTTATTCAGTTTAGTTTTGCTATGTGTTGGACAAAATACTATCAGTAATGTGCTTATTATCGAATTCATTGACCACATTTGGTGTCTTCATGAAATATTTAACACTGTTAATCAAGGAGGCAGCAATCTACCAGCCAGATAGCTGAGAAAACTGTTCTATAAGACTGTGGTTCGTCAGAAGTAGAAGCTCCCAAAAGGCTACTAAACGTAATTAGCACAAACTCTCTTGTTTTTCAATTTTGGTTAACATCCACTTGGTTGAAATTAGGTGGAGTAATCCAGCAGTAAATACATTTTTACCATGCAAATCCATATCTTAGAAATTTATATAAATTCTGTGAATTCCATCTGAAAATAAAATCACATGTAAGTGATTCTGATCTCATAAATGGCCATAGCTGGGTTTGGCAAGGCTTCTGGCATCACAGCCGTGAGCTCCAGGCTTCATGTGAATTATTTAGCACTTAGAATCTTTTGTTTTGTAAAAGATGGATTGAATAGAATGTCCTTAAACCCATGTATAGTAACAAAACAAAGAAAAATAATTAAAATAGGGAAAATCTTATGAATGCTTGTTGAAGACAATATAGAGTGTAATATAAATGTGAATTTTCTTTTTGCTTTTGGAATTTTCATTTTCTATTTTTTCCAATCCTGATCTGTGAGTTTTTACAAATGTTGTATCCAGGCCTGGCACCATAGCCTAATGGCTAAAATCCTTGCTGTGCGTGCACCAGGATCTCATATGGAAGCTGATTCCTGTCCCTGCTGCTCCATTTCCCTTCCAGCTCCCTCCCTACTTGAGGTTTGGGAAAGCAGTAGAAGATGGCCCATAGCCTTGAGACCCTGCACCTGCATGGGAGACACAGAAGTAGCTCCTGGCTGGCTCCAGTTTAGTTCGTAATTATGCACAGCTTAAAAAAAATCTGTTTTGAGTCAAGAGGTCCTCTCAACTTCATACGCTCATAACCTGTTTATATCAAAATTTAACACTTTCAGAATTATCTAAGTGCATTCTATTGTTAATTATATTTCAGAAGATTTTTAAAATTTTTTTGTGTGAAAGGAAAATTTATGGAGAGAAGGAGAAACAAAGGGAAATTTGTTCCATTGGCTGCTTCATTCTCCAAATGGCCACAATGGCCAGAGCTGAGCTGATCTGAAGCCAAGAGCCACCTGTATGGGATCCAGCACTTGTAGGTGAAGGATTAGCCTGTTAAGCCACTGCACGGGCCCTGTGTTAATTATCTTAAAAGAGGTAGGCACTTGCAAAAAAGAACAACATTAAATGGACACTGACACAAAATATATGATCAGAATTTTGAAAACTACATGGAATATTTGTGAGTTTAGAAAAGCATTTATAATTAAATATACTTATTTTTAAATTTATTTATTTTTATTGCAAAGTCAGTTATACAGAGAAGAGGAGGGACAGAGAAGAAGATCTTCCACCCAATGATTCACTCCCCAAAGTGGCCACAGCGGCTAGAACTGAGTTGATCCGAAGCCAGGAGCCAGGAGTGTCTTCCAGTTCTCCCATGCAAGTACAGGCTCCCAAGGCTTTGGACTGCCCTTCACTGCTTTCCCAAGCCACAAGCAGGGAGCTGGATGGGAATCAGGGCTGCCAGGATTAGAAATGTTACCCATATGGGATCCTGGGGCATGTGTAAGATGAGAACTTTAGCCTCTAGACCACCACGCAGGGCCAGAAATATACTTATTTTTAAATGCCATTTTCAAAAAGCTTTTTGTGATCTAGATCTCAATATTCATTCAATAACATTCTTTCTTAATTGGATGATGGACCCAAGAGACCTATTTTTCCATATTTTGGTTCTGATTTTAGGGATATACAGTTTGGTAAGATGGAAGGATATGGAGGTAAAGGTTAAAATAATTTTAGAATTTTAATTTGAGGAGTTTCATATATATTATAAATGTGTGATATGAAAAGTTAAGGAACAACATATATCCAATAGTATGATGATAATGTGATGCCTTAACCACAGAAACCATGAATAACTTATTTTTAACGTTTTTTATTAAAATAGACAGGACCGAGTAGTTTCATTTCATAGATCATTTCCTCATATTATACTGAGCTTAAAAGTGAATTAGAGCAGCTCACTTTGTTGGAGGCTCACCTTGAAAATCACTCAAAGCTTCAGTGGTTAGGTAATATGAGAACATATTTATATGATATGGGGAGTCAATCATTCAAATTTCCCTCTGCTTCTAAAGTTGGTTAGTCCAGAATAACTTTCACCACGAAACTAAAGGCTCGTTACCTAGAACTTCAGTCTAGATGGAAAAAAGCTTGGGATCACGTGGAAATACTCCTGCTAAACAGATAACTTGTGTTTTTATCCCGTTTCAAATAAAATCCAAGTATTGTACTGAGAAGTTGGCTTTCTTTTGTCACAGGTGGCTTGGGAATGCAGATTGCTCAAGATCCAATAAAAGACATTTTCTCTAATGGTGTTCCCCCCTCTGATGAGTAGGTCCTGCCCAGCAGGAGTTCCAGCAATACATGAGCTATGCACACTTTGCTATTTCCTTGTTCATGGAATGCTCTAGTAAATTGACCCATCATTTTCTAAACATAAACATGTCATTTATTTTGTAGATAAAGTTTCCATGTCCCATTTGGATAAATATATATCTTGAAAACCATTGAAAAATGTATTTAAGATTTGTTTAATTTTTATTGGAAAGGCATATTTATAGAGATATAGAGATACAGAGAGAAAGATCTTCTGCATGCTAGTCAACTCCCCAAGTGGCTACCACAGCCAGAGTTGAGGTGATCCAGAGCCCGGAGTCAGGAGCTTCTTCCATGTTTCTCACCTGTGCAAAGTCCCAAGTAAATTGACTATCCTCTACCTCTTTCTCAGTCCAGAATCAGGGAGCTGAATGGGAAGAGGAGCAGATGGGACATGAACTGGTGACCCTATGGAATCCCGGCATGTGCAAAGTGAGGCTTTAGTGGCTGGGCCATCAAGCCAGAACTCATTACTAATTTCTGTAACAAAACATATATATTATGTTCCAATGTCAAAAATTAGAATATTGCATAATTTCTAGATGCACTAAATTGATATGTTGCTAGGAATTTGGCCAAATAGAATATTTTCTTCCTATATTTTAATAAGTCCCATCCATGGCTTCTAGGAGTGAATATTCAATGCTAGAAAAGACCTGAAAATTAAATGACACTAAACCATTGCAAAAAGCAGTATATAAAGTAAATAATGGAGGCATATGATTCTGTTGAGTGCTATTAGGAAATCCCTTTTATTAAATGATTTATTTAGTCTTCTTGAAGTATTCCCCAAATGCCATTTTTCTCCCACATGGGAGATCTGAATAAAGTTCCTGGTTCCTGGCATCACATCCCTTTGGGGAGTGAAGATGAAAGATTTTCTCTCTTTGCCTCTGTGTTTCTATACATTTCCCTTTCCAATTAACAAATATTCTTTTAAAAAAACTGAAAACATATTTGTGTTAAAATTAAACATGAGGAGGACAATATGTATTGTTCTGTCCTTAGTGTCAAAAATGGCAACACTTGGTTTACAACTTTCTGGTCAATAGGCACAAACGTTTTGCTTTCCCTTTTTTAAAAAGAATTGTTTACTTACTTAAAAGTCAGAGAGAAAGTCAGAAACAGAGGGATTTCCATACACTGGTTTCCCATCCTAATGGCCACTCTGTCCAGCACTGGGCCAGGCTAGGTGCCAGGAGCCAAATGCTTCATCTAGATTTCTTATGTGGTTTGGAGGGGCCCAAGCAGCATCTTCAGATGCCTGTTCAGTATCTCTCTCTCTCTCTCTCTCTCTCTCTCTCTCTCTCTCTCTCTCTCTCTCTCTCTCTCTTTCTCTCTCTCTCTCTCTCTTTTTCAGTCTGCTTTCAAATAAACAAAAATAAAATATCTTAAAAATAATATCTCAAATAAATTCCCACTTGATTTCTAAAAAGCTCTTTTAAAAACACAAACATACTTACACTCTTACATTGTTTCATTTGCTTCAGATTTTTTTTCTTTATGGAATTCATCTTTATTCTCATAGATTCCATCCTACATTTAAATGTTTGTATAATTTTCACATATATATTTTTTTCTCTGATGAACACATTTTTAGAAATTCTGTGATCAGGAGCAAATTCATTCTTCTCATCATTATGGTTTCATGCCAGACCAGCTTCATGTAACTGCATTTCATGTGTATTGTTTATTTTTAGTGAATTATGAATATAATGTCAGAGTTTAAGCTATGCCTACCCACTTTGGTGTCATAGAGAAGACTAAGACAGTACATAGCAACATTTCTCCCTGTTCCTGCAAGGTCTGAAACCCGAAATCTAGGTTAGTCTGCTTTTCTGATATTCTGTCTCACTTTGTTATTACATGACTGCTGTAGTATTACTTTGGATTTCACATCTAGATTCTCTGTGCATTTTGATGCTCTGTTCAGATTAGAATGAACTCTGGTCTAGCTCTGTACATGTGGAAATAAGCTTACTTTCCATAAGTACACGTTTTAGAAGATCCACCCATTTTACTGTGTAACCAAACGTGTGGTCTCATCCAGATGACAATACTTTGTGAGTCAGACATGAATCAGGTGTTGCTGGACTCTAAGACATTTCCTCTCTGATGGTGGGTGTTTCATTATTTTCTTGTCCAGTGAATCAAGAAGTAACTAATAAAGTAAATAAGTCAGAATATAAAAGTATTAAATACATTAATTAGATTTCTTTTTATCAAGAGAGGTTATAAATCCAATAGGATTGTAATGCACTTATTTTTTCCTTACCAATTATAGTTAGAACTGGAATATTTTGAATAATGTTTAAAGAGTTCAAAGGGGCTTCATTGTGTCTAGGGTTAACTAGCTACCTAGAATAGAGGCATCCCATTTGGGTACCAGTTCCAGTCCCAGGTGCTCCAGTTTGGACCCAAGTTCCCTGCTAGAGCACCTGAGAAATCAGCAGAGGAGGGCCCAACTGTTTGGGACTCTGTACACATGTGTGAGACTTGGAAGAAATTCTTGAATATCAGCTTTGGCCTGGTTCTCCCCTCATTGAGGTCATATGGGGAGTGAACCAGCAGATGGAACATCTCACTGTCTCTCACAGTCTCTCTCTTCCTGTAATTCTGACTTTCAGATGAATAAATATATATAAGAAGAAGTTTGTTGATAAAGAAAGCTTATAGCAATCTCTTGGGTTTTTTTTAAGGGGATCAGGGAAAAATTCTTCATATTTTATAATAAAATGTCCTTTTATGACAAAGAACAACCTGTCCTATAAACTATGATAACTTGATTGGTAAAAAGAAATGAGCCTAATGGAGAAGTCAATGGATTGTAAAGAGCAGAAATAAAATTGCAAGTCAATTTCCATCTCTTTAATACCACACCTTACATCAAAATGTAAACACACAAAAGGGTCTGAATTCACATCGAAATAGTAAATCTCTTATGATATCTTCCCTTTTTTTGATTTCTGGTCTATATTTCTCTAGAATGTACAATATTTTTTAGACTTACAGTTTATTGAGTTTCTCTTAAGTTTACAAATAAATAATATTTTATGAAGTATACCCTTTGGTATCATATGACAGATAAATGAAAGAGTTGTCACAGTTAGAAGATTAAGATAATAAAACCTGACAGTTTCAGGTTAATGGTTGCTAGAAAAATAACTGCTAGACAATTTCTTTTTTAGTGTTAGATTTTACACTAAATCTATGGAATTTGGTACCTGTGGATAGATTGCGGCAGTCAATTGCCCAAGAATGTCACTGAATACCTGTATACATTCCATCAGTATGTAAGAACTTTCTCTCGTGGCACAGCTAGCAGCAAGGAAGAAGTGCAAACTTCAGCTTAATGGCCACGATCCTGACTGTACTTAGTGGCAGAGGAGCAGAACTGGTAGGCTGCTACGGATGGAAGGCTAGTCTTTGATTCCAGGCTCTCTCACATAATCTGTCTGAGCATACTCGATGGGAGACTCTTGACACGGTTTTAAATGGTAATTATTTCTCTACTATTTGCAGCACAGCAATCATTTGTTTTTCCAACATTATAAGATTTCAAATTACTGTAAATTCTGAAAACAATTTTAATTACAGAATGTGACAAAAAAGCATTTCTCCCAGAGCGATATTCTGTTCCATCTCTGCAAACTGACAGAGCTAATTTTATAATTCCTTCGTACCCTTCACTGAATGATCTAGGGAGCAGGAAAATACACAGCATTCTGATCTTTTCAGACCACATTCTCTAAAGAGTTAAGATCCATTTGCAGGAAGGCCTATTTATCAAAGGCTTTTGCAGTGACAGAAACCAATCAATACATTCCTAACTTTAACAATTTTATACTGCTGGGAGCAGCCCTATGATACAAATCTGCCTAATCAAAAGTAAGGCGCCAGGCAGGTGCTGTGGAGCAAACAGCTAAGCTGCCACTTGTGACTGGCATTCCATGTCTGAGCACCAAGTTGAGGCCTGAAGACTTGGCTTCTAATGCAGCTTCCTACTGATACACCTGAGAAGAAGGAGAGGATGACTGAAGTCCTTGAGTCCATTGAATCCCTTCCAACCATAGGGGAACCCTGACTCAATCTGGCCTAGCCATGGTTGCTGTGGCTACATGGGAAGTAAACCCACATGGAATAGGGCCCGATACAAGGATTCTTAGCCACTCCATGAGAATCAGGACAGTGAACGTGAAAGTGAAAACATAGATTGCAAAATATCTGAGAATGGAAAAACGATGCTTGTATCTGTGAAATTATCATTGAGACTCTAGAAATATTCTATCCTCTTTCTTGCTCTCTAGACTTTTCTTATCACATTGAAGTCAATTTTGTTAGTTTAACTGGGATAACTGACTTACAGTATATCATAATTCCTCCCCAAACAAGAGCTTGTAGTATATCATATTGAATGTTCCAACAAATGATAAACGTTAGTATATGCCCTGAATTGCCTATGATTCCCCATTCATCACCACATCAATCATATGCCACTTTAATTCTGCTTTGCTTTGTTCCCTTTGTCTATATACGGACAAGTGCCATGACTCACCAAAGAACTATGCCAAGCCTCTTCCTCGTCTAAATTTTGGAAGGTCTGGCAGCTGTCAAGTATGTGCTTTGAGAATATAAGGCCAGCATTTAAGAGATTTCCCAGCAGTGATGAATAATCTTCCTAGAGAAATCACATGAAGGGGAGTCTAGCTGAGGCTACCAACAAGTAAGGTCTATGCACCATTAAAAGTGGCCACACAGCAGCAACTACCCAAGAAGCTCCCACCTGTGGTGCAGAATTTTGAAAAATAATGAACTGTTTGGCTGTTTCCAATCACAAAATGTTGGGATGGCATCTTTTAATGACGAGCTATCAGCTAAACAGAAATAGATACCCGGAAAGACAGATCTGTTTAAAAAATCAATAAAACATAAAAGTAACTGGCCTTTGTTTGGTCTGAGACCCAAACGTCCTCCTCGAGAACGTGACTGAAATCTGAACGGGCAGTGAAAGTTGTGCTGTGTGCCTTAGCTAAGTGAACTTGCGCATGGAATAATCAGCAAGCTCTTGCTTGGATTAATGTGAGACTGGAAGACTTCGTAGTGAACCAGTGGAAATGGCTATAAGATGTGCAGGCAGAAAGGTGAAAGTACCAATTAATTACTTTTAGCTGCCAAGAGTAATATACTAAAAGAATGAGAAGAGCTGAAGAGGAAATGCCCATATGTAAAGAATAATTTAGGGGAAATAGCAGGGTTCCCAGGGCTGCTGGATTCAAAAGTAAAACACTTCTCTTCTGTGATATCTTTTAGTGAGAGAAAAAAAATTGTTTCGTTTTATGAAATGACTGTTATTAAAACAAATTCTAAGTCTAGGATCTTATCATTAACAGTAGCCTCAAGCCGGGGTTGTGGTTCGTAGGGTCTATGTTAAAACTTTAAAAAAAAATGATGCTTGCAGATGTACTGAACAAGAAGAAACATAGATTAATGTCATAAATGTGCCCTCTCGAGATAATTGTGCGCTAGCAGCTACTCAAAGACTCTAGGTGGCCTTGGATCGCAGCACCGCGATTCTCAGGCCCACACAGGACGTGACTGGTAATGAGAGGCTCTGTGATGTGGCTTGTGTGTTAGGAAGTGCATTCTTATTTGTTCTATAAACATATGCAATTTTGTGAAGAAGTGTACGATTTTTAAAATAGAAACAGAAAATTCAAACTTAAATATGGTTTTGTTGTCCTCAGAGTTTCAAATAAAAAACAAGCTGGAAAAGGAACACACACACATATAAATGTGTGTATATGCATGTACACATATATCATGTGGATATAGACACACATACATGTGTATATATATGATATACATGGTTATGTGTTTAATAAAATACGTAAATATCTATTTCCTATGTATAAAACAAAGGACTAAATTGGGCCAGAGCAAGTTGCTGGTAATAAGGAACTGCTCTGATTTCAAAATTAGAACTAACCACCTTCTGTCTGCACAGTGGCTTCCGTTTTCCTTGTTAATGAAACGAAGTCATTGCTTTGGTATGGCTAATCTGGTGTTACCATCACTTACTGCATGTGGGCCAATGCTCACGTGTGTGGACAATTGCTTTTCTATTTATAAATCTTCCAATCGAGTACTATGAAATCCGAAGATTCTAATTGACATGTGAACTTGATATTGATTCCAAAGTGAAATGAAACGTAAGATGATTTTGGGATGAGCATGAGCATATTATTGAGAGTATCTTGTTTTGTGTGTGTGTTTTTTTTGAAAGGCAAAGATACATATGGAGAGAAAAACACCATGAACTGAAGAGCCCATAAGAATCTTCTACCTTTTGATTCATTGTACAAATTCTGACAGGAGCCCAGGCTTGGGCCAGGCTGAAGCCAACGAGGAAAGACTTCACTCCAGATCTCCCATACAGTGTCAAGGACCCAAGTACTTACACTATTTCTGTTGCCTCCAAGGGCTACAGTTAGTAGGAACTTGAATGAGAAGCAAAGGCAAGACTCAAACCCAGGCATATTGGCATTGGATGTGATTATCCATGAAGTACTTGAACAGTTCTACCGAAGGCCTGCCCTGGGTGCATTTTCATTGTGGGAGGAATGTTAGCCATTAGGGGTCAGACAACAGATCACATGTGCATCTATGATGATGATGATGGTGGCCAGAAAGAGCTCTGATTTCACTGTCATATTTTTCCTTGCTCAACTTGAGTGGAGCTGAAATTTACCTTCAGGAATAAAATGCAGCAGAAATCATTTCAACTATAAATCCTCGAAAGTCTGAAAATTCCTGCATTGGACTGTTGAAAAGCTGTATGGACCATATAGAAATGTCTGTTATTAGCAAAAGAGATAAAGTGCATAAGCCAAACGGTAGGTAGATGATATATACAGCCATAGAAGGGTAGGAGAGGAAACAGAGCTAGAAAGAATCCAGACAAATCTAGTGAAATTAGTTAAACTTGTCAGAGTATACCATCCTGAGAAATAAAGCAACAATTTTTATAATAATCATATAATGATACCAAAGAATAAAATCCAAGCCTTTGAATGGATTGTGTAAACAGGGACAGGTAACCCTGACTTCTTGATCCTTGACCTGCCTTGTTCTGAAGTTGTTATGCCAGATGGCTCAGCTACTTTTAGTAAACGTGACCATGTAAGTGAGCATGAAAGTCCCCGGTGGGGGACAAGGCAGGGTATAGTCTTAATCATTGAGGTCATCCCAGCCCCAGAGGACCTCCTCCAAGCGCTGCTCCCCTGGAATTCTGCAGTTATGAAAGAATCATTTGTGTGTCAGCTGTTTTAAGTCAACTTGCAGTATGTCAAATCCCTTCCTGATTAAATGTGCCTATACTCCATTTTATTTGAAATACCTGCTGTTCTGAAAATTGGGCCCAACTACTCCACTTCCCTTCAAACTACCTTCCTGTGCCTGGGAAAGCAGCAGAGAATGGCCCAACACCTTGGGACCCTGTACCCACGTGGGAGATCTGGAGGAAGCTCCTGGCACCTGACTCCAGATCGGCTCAAATCCAGACATTTCAGCCACTTGTGGAATAAACCAGCAGATGGAAGATCTTTAGCTCTGTCTCTCCTTTTCACTATAAATCTGTCTTTCCAATAAAAATAAATAAAATCTTTTAAAATAAAAAGGTATACTTATATCACACAGCGAAAATAAAAATATTAAATTGTACATTTTATTATGTATTATTTTTGCTTGAAAGTAGAAAACTAGCAAACAAAAAAAGTTAGTACATATTCCTCCTGATAAATCTAGGAATTTGGAACATAATCCAAATAGCCTTGATTTGTTATACAAGTATTTTTCATAAGGCTTCCCCTTATTTCTCAATTGTAGAATATTTTGGTTGTGAATTGATTGGAAAGTTTATGAAGTCAGATATAATGTGTTGAACTCAGAGCATTGTAGTAATGATGGCAGTTAATATCTACCACTATTTAAGAAAATGTCCCATCTCATTGAATGACATTCATAAAAGACATTCTTTTTGATTGGTCTTTGTGCTGGTCTTCAATAGAAATTTTCAAAGCCATTGAAAAGCTTCATACTTTTTTTTCTGTGTCAGACTGAATTATTCAGAGGGTAAATAAGGAAAGTGAGTGGCTTTATTAGACATTTCTCAATCATTTTTAAATGGGTCATGGTTTTAAATAGGATGTGTCAAATTGGAATGATATGAACTAAATTACATTGAAGTTACAATGTACCATCTGCTAAACGAAATCTTTACAGGGGGTCACTAAACCATCAACTCTTAATTGCAATTCATATTTGAAAGAGTCAAATTCAATGCAAGTTCTTTCTTAATGTGAAAGTCAAATAACCTAAAAAAAAAAAAAAAAAAAAAAAACACTGAAAAAGAGATCGTTAAACAATAAATATGCATTTCCATTATCCACAGCAAGCAAAATCCATTCTTGGGCCCAGTATGGTTGGCCAATGCATAAAGTGCTCTCTTTGCCCGCCCCAGGAACCTATATGGGTGCCAGTTCTAATCCCAGCAGCCCTGCTTCCCATCCAGCTCTCGGCTTGTGGCCTGGGAAAGCAGTCAAGGATGGCCCAAAGCCTTGGGACCCTGCACCTGTGCGGGAGAACCACAAGAGGCTCTGGGCTTCAGATTGTCTTAGCTCTGGATATTGTGGCCACTTGGCGAGTGAATCAACAGACAGAAGACTTTCCACTTTAGTTTCTCCTCCTCTCTGTATATCTGACTTTTCAATAAATACAATAAAATAAAATATTTTTAAAAATCCATTCTTCATGTCTGACATTTAATTTTGGCTATATTCACATATACTTTCAGTTTAACAAGCCTGGTCTTGGATAAAGTATGCATGATTAAAATAGTCAAGATACTGAGGTATTTTTATCTCTAGATGTTTCATGACTTATACTGTTGTGTGCATAAAACCTATATTTCATGTATAAAATTATTCTAACTTATGTCAACAATTATTTTGATATTAATTCTTATTATTTTAAAGTTCCCTTTTTCTATTTACACGTTTGGAATTGAATGCCCTAATTCAAACTTTTGGTTTTATACTGAAAGTTTTAACATACTTGACTGGTTAAAGCCTATCATAATAAATTTCTGTTTTCCTTGTGAACAACATAAAATATTCATGGACCGTATCTCTTCAGCCACCCTTTTTCTCATATGTCATTCTTTCTCCTATTTTATTTCCATCTTTTCTCTCTACAAAAATTCTGCATCAAATAGTGATTTATTATTAACATCTGTTTAGATCTACCACAAATTGTACCGATTCCTGGTCTCCACAAATCTCTGAACATATCAGAGTTGATTCTGTGTTTGCTTTCTGAAGGAGTTTCACTAAGTCAGCTCCTGTTGTAAGAGCCTGTTAGTGTGAGGCGCTCTGGTTTTGTTCTTTAGATATAGATTTTTTTTTTTGTCTCAGAATTGAAAATACAGTTATTTGAAAGATAATGCTGAACTGAAAATCATTTTCTTCCAGAATTTCTTCTAAGAATTTGTGTAGTTTCTGGTTTTGTTGAAATGTCTGTTATAGCGTGATTCTTGTATCTCAGCAGGCAATTTAGATATCAATATCTTTCCTTCACATTCAGTGCTTCCTGATTTCTTCATTTTTTTTTTTCTACAAAGGTTTACTGAGTATCTGCTTAGTGCAGCCACCATATTAATATGTAGGATGTGGTAGTGCTGTAAATCATTACGCTAACCGGAGAACTGACAATATCTGTGAATTCTGGAGAAGTTCCTTTTGGGGTCCCTCAACTTTTGTAAAGGTTTATTTTTTTATTAGAAAGTCAGATACACAGGGAGGAGAGATAGATAGAAAGATCATCTATCTGCTGGTTCACTCCCCAAGTGACAACAACCACCAGAGCTGAGCTGATTTGAAGCCAAGAGCCAGGAGCCTCCTCTGGGCCTCCACACGAGTGCAAAATAGAAGGTTCAAAAATTCATTTTGACAGTTAGGTATATTTTAGAACTATAATTTCTAGATTTCTGAGGATATCTTGTATGTTTTGCATTCCTGGAATTGGTACTTTTAACATTGAAGAATATTACTTTTAGTCTTGCTTTATTATAGCCATATGAAATCTTTGAGAAATTTCATGAATTACATTTTTCAAAGGATAAAAAAAATGTGTGTTTGACAAAGATATGAACAAAGCAACATGGAAATTTGACATTGAATAGATTTAATGAGGAAAAGAATATAACAAAGTTATTAATTTCATAATCCATTTTAAGAATTTCTAATTTAGCATAAAATGTTAACAAATGAGCATATGGTCTTAATTTACTTCTTGCCTTGGAAAATTTCATTAGTCATTGAGTTTCCATCTCCATACTGTTTGAATAGCACCGATAATTCTACAGACGTTTGCAACGATCTCAGGCCTATGTAATTAAAATGAGGAACTCCTTCCATATTTTATTTAGTGATTATTGGTGTTCATTTTAATGTTACTGTTTTAGCCAGGGTTTGAAGATGTCTGGACTGTTTATCTGCATGTGTATATTTTAAGACAGACCAATTCAGCAAATTATTGGAAAATCTTATTCAATTTTAAATTTTAATAATAACATGTTTTGTGCAAGACAATAAAAAGTCACGCAACTGCTATAATATGAAAGTCCTGGTTGCTTTTTGATTAAAAAATAAACATATTTATGAAGGTTTGCATCTGGAAAATAACACTGTTTCTGCTGTTGTCTGAATGATTGGTTCCACGAAAATATTGAAAAGTAAGCCACAAGGTGTTGATGCTAGAGGTTGGGGCTTTGGAAGGTATTCAGCTCATAGACTCAGAGTCTCTTGACTAGGTTCAATACCCTTACAGGAGAAGCCTTTCAGATACCCCTTGCCCTTTCTACATGTGAAGTTATAGTGCACAGATAACTGTTGATCAACAAAAAAGCATTCCTCACGTACACCCTAGTCTGTTGGGCTTTAATCTTAGACTTCTTTGCCTCCAGCACTGTGAAAAATGGATTTCTTTTGCTTACTAGTTATCCAGCTTGTGGTGCTTTTTCTTCCTTATAGCAGCCTGAATTACCCAAGACAGAAATTGATACTGCTAAGTGGAAGTGCTGCTGTATCAAATGCCTCAGTTTATAGAAGCAGATCTGGGACTAGGTCATGGGTAGGGGCTACAAGAGTCTCAAAGCACATGCAGGAAAATGCCAACATTATGAAGAGAAGACATTTAAGGGCATTTTCTCAGGGACCCTAAGGAGAGAAGGACAGCTCCAAAGGGTGCTATGATATTCTTAGACCCCAATAGCTCAGTGACCAAGATCATGGAGAATACCGAAATAAGGACAGTAAAGGGGATGCTGATGAGTCTCAGCTGGAAACACGCAACTTATAATTGGACAATGAAAGGAAGGAGGCTGTATTATACAAAACCAAGCAAATGGCTCATTTATGCTCACATAGTTTTTTTAAGTAGATGTTTTGAGCATCATAATAAAAAGTTTAACTGAAGAAATAGCTTAGCAACCTGGTTGCTAAGAGTAAAATGTGAGAAGAGAGAAATGACCAAGGAATAGAATTACTCAAAAGTGAAGCAAAATTTAAAAATCTGAAATTGTAGCCTAGCTATATTGGAAAAAAATTACAGAGGATCAAGCAAGTGTGCGAGCAGGTGATAAGGAGATTAATACGGATTCATCATCTCAATGAAACTCATGCGATATGACTCAAGGTGATTCATAAAACACAGGGCTACCTCTTCCGTTGTAAGGTTGGAGGGAAAGACCCTGGAGCCACAATTATATCAAAGAAGAGGGCATTGCTTCTTGTAATAATCTGATCCTACAGCTCATTTTTCTTATATTCTATGTTGTACTTTCTCAGTCAATGCTGCTGTATCTTCAAGGACTGAACTGTGTGCAGCAATGGTGACGTAAGTGACTGACCCCACCTAGATTGCATGAATTGCTCCAGCTAGTTTTTGGGCTTGCATAGGGAGCCATTTGTGGTACCATTACAGTGTGCTGTCATGTAAAGGAGGCAGTCCAAAGCACGATCATGACTGCACTCCCTACAGGGGAGCACGGCATTCTTTATTCTTTTCAAAGATTTATTTTGATTGAAAAAAAAAAAAGCAATGTGCTGGGGATATAGGCTAATGGTTAAGTCACTCATTGGGATGCCTGCGTCCATATTTAAACACCTTGGCTTGAGTTCTGACCTTGCTCCTGGTTACAGAATCCTATCATTCCATTCCTTTAGAAACAGCAGCTGATTGCTCAGGTGGGAAACCTAGAACAACTTCTTGATGCCAAGCCTCAACTGACCCTGTCCAACATTAAAGGCAGGTGGGGAGTAAAGCAACAGTTGGAGCCATTTTTTTGCCTGCCTGCCTTCTTGTATTTCTGACTCTGAAATAAACAAATCAATATATATATATTTTTTAAACAGCATTGGATCTTTTGGTAGTAAATGAACTTGTATGGTCACTAAAATGGGTGCGTTTAGTTGTCATTATTGCTGACTTTTAGGAACCATTCCAACCTTTGTAATGTAAGTATCAGAGGGATTCCTGATTTCTCTCAGAGAAAAGTCAGATGTTTCTGTTCATACAGGGGATATTGAAATGAGGTCAGTTTGTCCTTCTTGCTGTGATGTATCTTCAGTTAATCTAAGTAGTGATAGCTTTGTACCTCATGGTAAATATTTTATTCTGTTTAACTTTAGAATGTTATAGGGCCCAGTGCAGTAGCCTAGTGGCTAAAGCCCTCACCTTGCATGTGCCAGGATCCTATCTGAGTGCGGGTTCATATCCTCACAGCCCTGCTTCCCATCCTGCTCCCTGCCTGTGGCCTGGGAAAGCAGTCAAGCATGGCCCAATGCCTTGGGACCCTGTACTTACATTGGAGACTAGGAGGAGGCTCTGGGCTCCTAGTTTTGGATCAGCTCAGCTCTGGCTGTTGTGGCCATTTGGGGAGTGAACCAATAGATGGAAAATCTTCCTCTCTGTCTCTCCTCATCTCTGTATGTCTGACTTTCCAAAAAATAAACAATAAAAATATCATAGTCACAAATTGTTAATTATTTTAATCTTTAATGAAGATATTTGGATTTTTTTGTAAATGTGAAATTAACTAACATTGTTATCCATATTTTTTGTGATAATCCAATATTACTATCATGAAAAATGCAGATGTTAGGCAATTTTAATCTAATAAAATACATTTGAGCCTTCTAAGCTGAAAAATAAAACATCATGATTTCTTACTTTGTAGCAAATAGTTCTCTTCTTTTCTTATTTAAGGAGTAATAAAGTTCCCTAAATCTGTAATTCTTAATTTATGCATATTTTAATAAATGCAAACATCTAAAACACATATGAATGTCTTTAATATGATTTTTTGCAAATAGATCAGATTATATTTTACTTAGTGACATCCTATCACTGAATCTCAGAAATTTGGGGGTTTAAGAAATAACTTGAAATCAATTCTTTTTCATTTTCATCTTTTTTCCTCAGAAAAAAGCATTTTCTTAAATGTATTTATGTACAGTAGAAAATATCTTTTTTTTTTTGGTTACTCTATTCTGTATTTTGGCATATCATCAATGATTATGTTGCTATACTATCAATCTCCAGGACAGTAAAACCATCATGGATTTTGTTGGCTTTGTCTTTTTTTTCCACATATTATTTCATGTGCTTAAAATAATTGGTTTAAAGCATTGTTTACTTTGTAATTGCATTTGGTTTTGTCAAATTCATATGTATCTTCAGTTTGATAACCCCGTGCATATTTTACTTTCTTGTTCTGAAATTTCATTTCTTCTTATGCATAGCTTTAGTTCTGAAACATTTAGCTTTAAAACAAAATTCTTTAAAAACAGATTTTTTGTTTTGAATGTGTGGATGGATGTGTTGGGAGTAGAGGTGAGAGAATTGATGTCAAATCTTTTACCAAAGAATGTCTGATGGTTCAATTAAACATTATAAATTTTGCCTGAAATATGAACTCCTTTTTTTTTCTTGCAGTCAGACACCTAGTTCTAAAACTCTGAAATATCATTTTTTTCTTTTTTGCAGAAGCAGTTTATAGTACTTTGATCGTACTACATTGCTAAAGGTTACAGCACTTTCACAGAAAATCAAAAAGTATTCTCCCATAGGAAAAAAGAGTTAGTAACAGTAAAATAACTTCTACACAGAATGATATGATCAGCCAGCCTTTTATCACTTAGTTTATTTTGGACAGGTTTCAATATCGGTACGATCATATTTCTAGAAAAGTGGTGAGCATTTTAGAAATGTTTTTAGTTACCATCACATCCCCAAATTTTGTAAGGTGATATGTTTTCTGTTTTAAGCAGTCTTCATTTTCTGGACAAGTGGAGTGGTAGAGGCACTCCTTCATTAGCTTGTATTCTTATTGTTCTGTCCTGTTGGAAAAACCTTGAGGAATGCTTCAAGGAAAATGATTGACTACACAATGAACTGCCATAATACAGGTCTAGGTTATGGGTGATCAGTGTCGCCTGTGAGACCTGAACAGCTGGGCTTTCTGCATTGCAAAACAGCGAGAGTGAAGAGATGGACCCCTGAACCCTAACTTCATATCTGTCCTAGCTTACTTCAAGAAGTGATGGTGTTAGAGAGAGACAGTCAGTAGGGAAGCAGGACCAAGTTTCTCTGCCTGGAACCTGTCTTGAAATTCCAGGCAGGAGGGTGGGCAGTCAGCTATCTTCCACGTAAAGTGAAGTGAGTAATATTTTGACTATTGGATGAATTGTTACATATCTCTCACAAAAGGTTGTATCTGCATTTTTCTTTGTTCTAGCAGCTTCTTGCTCATAAAACCCCAGGGATCCATTCACAATAAGCTAGTGGAGTTTAGAATCCTTCTTCTTTCTCTTCTGACACAAGAGTGTTCTTGTATTGTTTACTTCTTTAGTTGTTATATATCTGCCAATAAAAAGGGACAACTTTTATTTTTGTGTAGTTTTTAAATAAGTAACAATGTATGCGTTATCAGAAGAGATCAAAATGATTACAAAAATATTGATTCATTACCTATACAAAATAATTATGCTATGTTAAATTTTAGTGCACAAATTCAGTCTTTTGAGAAATGTTTTATAGTTGTGAGGAGTTTGGAATAATTCATCTTTAGAGGACAGGTGACCAACAGTTACTCTGGTGGCCTGAACTGTGCTGTAAATTTTAAAAGCATGTCATGCACGTTTCTAAGTATTTGTGGCTTTAGAAAGGAATGAGCAATGGCAGCATGCTTTTATATCATTTTTCTACATTAACGATAATCTGAGACATCAAGATGAGTACTTCTAAAATGATTGCACAGGAAAGTTGAATGCATCTCTTGTCCTCTTTCTTACAAAAAACAAATGGTGAACAACAGTACTTGAGTCGCTTTCTTTTTAAGGTTTTTAAGATTTATCTTATGTATTTATTTTTATTTGAACTGCAGAATTAGAGAGAGAGAAAGAGAAACAGAGAGGAAGAGAGAGAGAGAGAGAGAGAGATCTTCCATTCACTGGTTCACTCCCTAAATAGCTACAATGGCTGTAGCTGGGTTGGTTTAACACCAGGAGCCTATAGCTTCTTCCAGGTCTCCCACATGGGCACAAGAAACCACACACTTGGGCCAAGCTTTCTTACTTTCCCAGATCATTAACAAGGAGCTCGATCATAAATGGAACACCTAGACTTGCACTAGTACCCATATGGGATGCTGGCACCATGAGTAGAGGCTTCACATGCACTGCTTTGGCCCCTGAATGGCTTTGTTAGCTCAGCTGTTGATATTCAATTCTTTTACTTTTATAGGAGGCCTTTTCCATAGACGAGACAATGATTAAGTGGCAAGTGAGTGTAAGGAACCTTGGATCTTATAAATACATATTGCTTAACCTTAATATCTTTTAATCTTTCTGGAAATTTTTTTTTACAAGGACTTATGCATTCTTATAAATAAAACATAGTAAGTGCTATTTTGGGCACACAAATAATGACATAAAGTCAGATCCCTTGCAAGGGAAGAAATGTTCTCCTTAAGCAATAGTAAAAGTTTACCTAAAATGTAACCTATAAAAAAATTGGAAATGCAAGTTACATTCTTAACAGTTACCCAATTCTGTATTTACTCCATCACACATCTGCTGTTATCACAACTGGAAGCACACACAACTACATTCAAAACTCGTTGATATATTTTAAAAACTTATTAAATCTAACTCATTGACGTGACTTTTGCTTGACAATATTGGTGACAGGAATGAATCAATGATTCTCTGATCCAAGAATTAATTTAGCACAATTATATGTAAGATGTTTAGAAAAAAAGGTAAATATATTCATTCAGTAAGTATTAGAAAGAATGTGGATTACATAGAAATTTTGTAAACTGGTGGTTGAAGCATAAATTAGTAGAAAATTATTGAAGAGTGTATGAAGGTTTCCCAAAATCTAAAAATATGCGCTCAGCAAAGTTCTGTATGAGAAGAAAGTGTTTTGTTGAAATGTGTCCTTACCTTATTCCACCATCTCGTTTCTCTGGAATGCTAACTAGCTTTAACAGGAGAAGGTGTTGTCCCATGGTGACCGTAAGAGAGGAACTGGAGAGATGTCAATAAATCCTAAAACATCTCATTACACAGGAAAATACATGATAAATATTTGCAATAAGAAACATATTAAAATAATTCAGTCATGTTATATGCAGATGAAGAGATGACAAACAGTGATGGAAGATTATTTTAATTTTATTGTCTATAAATATTAAGTACTTTTTTACATCAAAGACTCATTTTGTGTCCTATAAGCATACATAATTTTAATGTGCCAGCATTCAAAACAATAAAAGTATAAAATGTATCTACTGATACTGAAAGAATCCTTATTTGATCTAGAAGCTGTATAATTTGCCAAGATTATTACACATTATAATAGATAAAGGCTCCAATGGGCCTCCTGACATCAACAACTGGGCTGAATCTCATTACATAGCTGGTATTAATCAGCATACTGAAGGGAATAATTTTAATCTGATCAAAATTTTATTTGGCATCTAGCTGCCTAATATTTCATGGCATCCCATTTTGCTGTCTTAGTCATTCTACGCATACGTTTTACAAGTTCAGTTTCTTCAATATCTAATTCTATAGCTACTGATTTCTATAGAAATCCTTGTTTCCCTCCAACTGATTTCTGAAAAGGCGTATCTAAATGTTCTCTTCTGATTTGCTATTTATCTTTACTTTCCTCTAGATTGCTACACTGAGCACATATAAATGTGCATGTTCTAGAATGGAGTGATTTGAGTAGAATCCATTAATGAATATAGAGGGGAATTTATGAGCTTAAATGTTTTTAATGAAAGCAACAGTTTCATGGGATGAAGTATTGTGGTGTAGTGGATAAAGCTACCATATGGGTGGTATTTGAGTTGCTGGTGCTCCATTTCTGTGCTGGCTCCCTGCTAATGCACCTGGGAAAACAGGAAAATGAACCAAGTCTTTGGGCCCCTGAGAGAGACCCAGAAAAAGTTTCTGGGGCTGGACACAGTAGCCTAGTGGCTAAAATCATTGCCTTGCATGTGGCAGGATCCTATATATGTGCCTGTTCATATCCCGGTGTCCCTGCTTCCCTTCCAGCTCCCTGCTTGTGGCCTGGGAAAGCATCAGAGGACGGCCCAAAGCCTTGGGACCCTGCACATGTGTGGGAGACCCAGACTTCTGGCTTCAAATCGGCTCAGCTCTAGTCATTGTGGCCACTTGGGTAGTAAACCAGCACATAGAAGATCTTTCTCTCTGTCTCTTCTGCTCTCTGTATATTTGAATTTCTAGAAAAAAGAAATAAATCTTTTTTAAAAAGTTTCTGGCTTCTCTCTAGCCCAGTTACGGTCTCATTCTTTCTCTCTTCTCTAACTCTGCCTCTCACATAAATAAAATAAATATATTTTTAAAATCATTTATCCCATTGAATATAAAC
The DNA here is from genome assembly GCF_030435755.1 of Ochotona princeps. NCBI lineage: Eukaryota > Metazoa > Chordata > Mammalia > Lagomorpha > Ochotonidae > Ochotona > Ochotona princeps. The sequence goes on from NC_080854.1 coordinate 29,562,918, forward strand.
TAAAAATAAGCCCTTGATTCTGGAGATCATTGGGAGCTATATAGCTGTATTAACTTAAAATCCTGCAATGAAATAAACAAATCTGTACATAGAACTGAGCAGTTCACCTTGAGTTCTGAGAACTGTTTCTTCCTAGAATTCTGTTCATCCTGAGTTATGTGAGCTAATGTTAGGTGCTGAGAAAGCAAGACCTGAAGAAAGAGCTCCCAGGCAATAGCTTCCTCTCTCCCTCACTGTGGACCCATGGCTCTTACGTTTGAATATAACGGAGAATGCTCAAGGTGCTTTCTTCACCACCTTCCACAAGGGAGTGGGAAAAGTAACCGATCCACTAATGAAGCCCAGTGATCTACTGATAATAATGTCATTAACACTTATTATCACATAATTGGATTGGATTTTGGCCAACTCAGAGCCAATTTAAAAGAAGGAAAAAAAGCCGCAGTATATTAATGATATATATAAAGATGAAATAGTGTCAGAAGTGTTGAATCGTGATACAGTTTCAGGGAGAATGAGTCATTTTATCACAGCCGTATTAGCAGTTCACAACTGAAGTAGTCAAGCCAACCTCTCCCCATCTTTACTTACCCCATTACGTGTTGGCCACTTGCTAAGCTTCTGCCTGCTCAAACTGGAGCCATTATCTCTGACACAACATTTTTAGTAATGGGAGGAAACCATAATAGCTGTGGGTAATTGTTAGGAAGAGTCAACACAGACCTGAACTTTATAGGTCATGATATCTCTGTAGCTTGTGGGCATAGCTGCATTTTGAAATAGATAACTGTGTCTCCCTTAGCATCTTCCTTTTTTCCTATTTCTTCCTTTTGTGTAAGTTTGCAAAGGTCAGATGCCAATATGAACTAGAATAAGAGCTTCTATGGCTGACTTTGAAAGGTTACTTTATACAAAACCTTATGAAGCAACAGTACCCCAATGTGCTGCAGGGAAGGCAGCTGAAATTTCATTAATTCCTAACCAAGTCTCTAAAACAGCACTGGCTTCCTGTCTGTATCTGAGAAATCAAATCTGTACTGACTAAACAGAAATGGAGAGGCTGTCATGGTTATAGTCATACTGCCGAGATCATGTCCAGGGTACATTCAGCTGATTTGGAATTCAATTCTGCTTTCAGAGAAAACACGATTTAATCAATTTAATAGTGTATTACAAAAATAATCACAACAAAACAGATGTGCTGCAGAAGGAATTGTCACTGGCTCACTTCTGTTTTGATTAAAATTTAAAAATGTGTTAAGTTCTAAAATTTTGAATTTGTGTTGCTCCTGGATTGGGTCTTAAGGAAAATAACAAAGTTTATGACATGCTTTTCTTTAGTGCAGTTGACAACCCAAACTAAGCATACTAGTGATATTTATGCAAACCTCTATGTAAGCAATTCCAGATATTTTGGTTGGGAATATGTTGTTTTAATTGCACTTGTTGGATTTTGACATCACAGATTGTGACATTATAGCGTTCAGCTTTTCATGTTGGATAAATAGTTAATCATGGATGGGCACTAATTCTCAAGTCTGCTCTGTTGTGGTGAGTTTCTACAACTGATAAGTTTCATTTTATTTCTTAAGTAAGTGGGAAGCATCTGGCCATGGAGATGGATTGAGAACTGATTTCTGTATCCAACGATGTCTTCATCTGCACTGTATGATTACAGATATGTTACGTACACAGAAGGCACGTTGTGATCTGACTGTCCCAAAGATGCAAACACCGAGTCAGAAAGACAGAGACAGTCAAACAAAAATAGAGAGAAGACAAGGTAGAGGGAGTGAAGGAGGGAGGAAAAGAGGGACACAGAGAGAGATGGGGACAGAAACAAAGGTAGGAACACAGAGATTCCTGGACGATTTGCATAGGAAAATGTGCTCACTATGTAGATTGTACATAAACAATTAAATGTACTGGTCTATTTCTTCTTATCTCTCCCCTGTATCTTACTAAAAATTATAAAGTTATACCTAGAAAAAACTCCTTTTACTCTAAAAGTAAAGGACTCTTATTTTTAATCACTGTCCAAAAAACATCCTTGTAACTGGCAGTTACTGGCTTCTGTTTGCCTTATTGTCCAGATATTGACAGCTTTGTGGTCTCAGCCATCCACATCTGTCTATTTTAGCATCCAGACTTTATTAAATTTGAGCACTGGGTCAAATCACATTTTGTCTTTCTAACTTCTTCCCAGGTAAGCATTTCTGAGGCCCATAGCCTGCTATTTCATATTTCTCTGTCCTAACTTCTCAGATTTGGACCCAATTCATTTCCGACTAAACCAAAAGAAAGTAAAAATAAAAAATAAATTTTAAAAGAATTTTATCTACACCTGGAGATAAAATTTATCTGCACAACTTCCCTGGAGGCTTTGGACATAAGCGGTAGGCAGAACCAAAAATTGCTTCCCTTGAGAGTAAAATAATTAGTCAGAGCCCAGAGGTCCAAGGCAAATATCAGCATCCTTGAAAGTGCATCCGATTTCTTTTGTTTTGTCTTAAAGCTGAGCTTCTGCTTTTCTAGGTCCTGACTCCCAAAGCCTTTAGAACGTGGACAATGTTCTCTTAAATTCAAGTGTTTTTTGTTACTTTATAGGTGAGCATAATGCAACTATCCACTCATCTTTGTGCGACACCCTCTCTCCCACCTGCTGAAGACCACATGATCTCAATGACAAGGAAAGCGTATTTCTGTGTTTTCCTGGGTGTGTCATAACTAACATCAGTACTAAAATACACTATACTGAGCTACTAACAGTTTGATGTGACTTAATTTTAAAGCAGAAAGCTTGTATAATTTTGAAAAAGACAATCCTTATAAAAATACACAAAACTGTGTGTACACAATGATTATATACTTTTACTGTGAGCATATCAGTGAGATAGCAACACAACTTGTTGATGTATTTCAATGATTTCATATTTGGATTGATGCTAGGCATACCATTCTGCTGATTTTCCATAAAATAAGTGAATGCAGATTCAACATGAATTTTTTGTGTGTGTTAGAAACAATGTGTTGAGGATTCATGCTTCCCCTCCCAAGACCTTCTGTTGAAAACCTATCTCTTACTAATTTTCAATGCTCCCATATTTAAAGACAGTCTTCAGTGGAAACAGGTCTTTACAATCATCTGTAACACAAATTGTCTGGTGTCATACGCACACACACACATATGCATAAGGAGAGTTGTATGAACACGTGAGAAGAAGGCCACCCCCTGCAAGACAAGGAGATAATTCGGGAGTAAACTAGGCTGTGGACACTGCTATTACAGGACTGCTATCACTCACAGCTGAAATGAACACATCAACCCATTCAATTGATGGCATTGTATAATGGCTGTTCTGCAAACTCACATACAGAACTAAATAAGTTTCAAATTATTCCACAAAAAAACAAGAACAATAATGTCAATATAAACCCTATTCTGTTACCTCCTGGTTGCCTATGTATGCATATTAAATACAAAATAATTATTCTCTAGATTAGAGAAGATTATACCACTAACACTGATTTATGTAGTAATAAATACGAATTACAATTTATACTGTACCATTTTACTATATGTTAGTTAGACATTTGAGATCTAAAAGGTTTTAATATTTGTTTTTTTTTTAACACTTTAAAATTTAATTGGCATCCTGGAGTTCAAAGCGATGCTTTCAACATGTCATAATTAATTTCTCACTTCATTCCTAAAAGTTGGCAAGGACTATTTTAATTTTCCTATTATGCATCTTTTATGAATTCAAAACAAATAAATAAAACCACCAGAGGCAAAAACTGAGAAAATACCTGCACAGTTCTATTTTTGAAGCATTCTTTTCATATTGATCTTATCTCGTAGAGTGCCTTTTATTTTACATATATGCAATAGAGCATGTTTAAAAGAAAACACCATGTCCGAGTGCTTGTCATGCATATATGCCAATTCCAGACACCAGAAAGACATCAGTGCCCTTTAGACATCACAGTAACCCAATCTGATGGTGCCCTCCCACTTATGAATCTGGCAAAAATAATTCAGAGATTAAAATAATTTGCTTTGACTGCAAAACTTACAGATAAAAGAGATTTAATGGGTTATTGACTCCAAAACTGGGGAGTGAAGTGTTTCAACACAGTATGTATTATTGAAAGGATTTGTGTAAAGAAAAATACAATAAAGTCTAGAAATAGTGGGTATTTTTGTATAGTAACAGGTATTGTATATACAAGGTCATTTTGAGAATTTTGTAAAATGGAATTTAAAGATAAGTTTATTTGGATATAAACATAAATTTCATTAATACACATTTTTCATAAGCCTTTTGTAGTCTCTCCAAAATGTGAATTTCAAAAACTTTTGCAAAACATGATCTTGTCTGTTATTTTAATTCCATTTTATGTAAGCTTTTGTTTTTCCCATTTATTGTACATATGCATTAATATGTATGGAAGAATACATGAATACACACATATGAAGGTTCATGTAAATCACTATGTATACATGTATACCCACATGCAAAAATACATATCTGTGCTTATTTGTATTTTTTCTTATCTTGTGAACTTAACTTTCTATGTCGAACCAAATATGTTTCAGAAAAGTGTGATAAGCACAAAGAAAAGCATTAAATATATATTTTTGGCAGTCAATAGTTAAATTACTTTTACTTCTTCAAATGCTTTGGAAGATTTTTATAGATAACAAAATTCCATCAATGTTTTGTAAATTATCACAATTGTTAGTATTCTTGAAGCACTTTTAAAGTCTTCATGTAGACAGGAAGTATGCTTTATTAACCAAAATAAGAAAAAATGGTCAATTCACTTTACAGAGAAAACACTATTAAAAAATATTTTATCAGCATATATATATGCTGATTTTGGTGCAAGCAAATGCATTTTCACCTAATTAACCACCCATTGACATTGTGGTCATTGGTAATTCAATCTCTTTGGTTGGAATATTCGTAATTTGATCTCAGTCCTTACGTGTTTGTATCATCTATGGAGAGGGAGGAAGACAGGACACTGATATGATGGGGGCATTAATGGAGATAGGCTGGGACAGAGTGGTGGAGAGGGAGCTGTAGAGCTGGAGATGATGGGAACCAGATAATCCGTCTCTCCATCCATACTGACACAGACAGAAAGGAAGAGCCCTGGCAACGAATTAGAGAATCTGTAACTTGTAAAAATCTTGTCACATTACTCCGCTTAACAATTGAGGATCTATACATGTGGATAAAAATATTAAAAACCTAAATAACCTTGTAATTGTTTGTCATCTAGCAAAGCTGTTTAAGCAAATACTTCCTGATTACCATTTATAAATATGAGCGAATGTTGAATCCATCTGACACAGCTAGCATGAGAAAAATTAAAATTATGAAGTCACAATTATATCATCTACTTAAAATCTAAAACAGACTATCTAATCAAATAAATACAAATTATGCTTTGTTCTCTAATTGGATAGGTTGTAACAATGGTTGGACTTCATTTCTGTGCAAAATAAAATAACAGGAGGCAAAAACATAAAAGCCAGGCTTTTTTTTGTTTGTTTTTTAGGCTAGGCAATTTCTAAGTAATAATACCCTCTATATGCAGGTATTACAGTGCTTTTCATGAGTAAATGACCGACAAGTAATGCTAATTTCGTGCCATATCGGCAAGGACTTGTTGACCTTCCTATCAACTCTAAAGTGGTTCCCAAATTGGATTACACAGCTGGGCATGTTTGCAGGAGCGTTGGATTCTAACTACACAGAATGCTCCTGTTTACTCAGAAATGATTTTAATATCAGAGTATCTGTGAAAAGCTTAATACAAATCCCTTTAAGATCTCTATTGATTGCTTGAACTTCCCAATAGAACAATTGGGTAAATTAAAACTCAGCATATCAATGACATCACATCGCCTTGATTGGAAGAGAGAAAAAAGATTATGAATTATTCACATAAGGCTTAAAAAATTCTTAAAAATCTTTGAAATAAGAAAGTGGTAGATTTTTGTTTAATCAATACATTACTGAAGAAATTACAATCTGAGCCTAGCTTTTTACACTGATATGGTATAATAGGGGCAAAAAAAATAAGCTGCTTTTACTAATAATTATTGTCTCAAGGTTTATACTAAAGAGTGAGAAAACAAGATCAATTGATATAAATGTTAAAATATTGCTAAACAGGTGATAATGAAGTCGTATTAATTTAGGTTCTTTTTGCTTTTTCACATTACAACAGACTTTTAATTTCTCTGACATTTTAATTAATCACATTATGGGATCCTTCTGCATACTCTAATGGCTTAGTTATACAATGAAAAATTAATTTCAAAAATGATCATATGAGAGCTTACTATAATGATTTTTAATGATAGATATGAATAATAAATGTTGGCATTGATATTGTGATTAATGTTTTAATTGATGTGTCCTTTTATAAGCAGAAAAAAACAGCCAGTTAACAAAGGCATATATCCAATGCTAGATTTCCAATTGATTCTGCCCTAACTTATGTAATCAGATGAAAGATACATGTATGGATAAAGTTGTAAAACTATAAACGCCAGAATTGACATGCTTGTGCTTTCTTCTCAGAGGTTTAGTATTCTTGGACTGCTGCAATAGCTCCACTACTTAATTTTTTTCCTACAGGTGTTGCCATCATATATGGGTGTATCCTGGCTACTCCATTTCCCATCCAGCTCCCTGTTTATGGCCTGGGAAAGCTGTGGAAGATGGCCCAAAGCCTTGGGTCCCTGTACCCATGAAGGAGACTCAGGCCCTGAGTCCAGGCCTCAGATAGGCACAAATCTGGCTCTTGTGGTCATTTGGGGAGCGAATCAGCAGATGGAAGATCTTTTTCTGTCTTTCCTTCTCTCTGAAAATCTGCCTTTCCGATAACAATTCATCTTAAAAAAAAAAAGCATTAGTATTATAATATTAATACAATCTTATATTCTGTACAGGTGTAGTTATTAAAGTAAATTACATGTTATAAAGGAGAGTAATAACAACTGCAAAAGAATAAGTTTATAGAAGCTGGTGAAGAAGGAATTGAAAACGCTTAAAAATAGGAACGTTGTAAGGAGTTATTCCAATACCCTTCCCTGGACGGTGCCATTCCTTCTTCCTCACAGCTCATGAAGTTCGCGCCGGCCTAGCTACCCACCAATCAGATGTAACCTGACATTCCACCTGAATCCCACCTCCCATCTTCCAGCCCCCTCCCCAACTCCGCCCACTTGCCAATCATCCCTAGGCATTCACCTGCAGGCACCAATCCCCTGGGGGCCTGCCCTCAATCCCTCCCAATCCCCACCCCCTACACCTGGCTGACAAAAAGGCCCCCCAGGTGCGGCTCGCTCTCTTATCCCTCCCTCTCTTACCCTGCTTTTACCCCGCTCTTATCCCTTTCTCTCTCTCCCCCCTTTTCTCCTCCGGACTTTCACCACCTCTACCCATTCCTGCCCCGTTGGAATAAACCTCCTAAGATACCTCGTTGCGTCTGGTGTGTTTCAGCTCACGGTAAAGAACCAGGTTGTGGGAATTAGCTGTGCGTAATGGTGTGTTTCAGCTCACGGTAAAGAACCAGGTTGTGGGAATTAGCTGCGCGTAATGGTGTGTTTCAGCTCACGGTAAAGAACCAGGTTGTGGGAATTAGCTGCGCGTAATAATATCGTAATAATATCGTAATATCATATGGACTAGAACACTCTCAACTTTTTTAAATAACTAACAAACGTGCATTTAGCCTAACATTTCAGACACTGCATAAAATGTCCATGTCCATTGCAGAGAGCCCTGGTCTGATTCCATAAAATGTCCATGTCCATTGCAGAGAGCCCTGGTCTGATTCCATAAAATGTCCATGTCCATTGCAGAGAGCCCTGGTCTGATTCCCTGATCCATTTCTGCCTCCTGACTCCAGTTTTCTGCAAATATAGACAGTGGAAATAAAAGATGATGATTCAAGTAGTTGAGCACCCGTAAGTTGAGTCAGCATGCTGGACTGAGTTTTTGTTACACTCGTTCAGCTCTGAGCTCAGCCCCCGCATTTCCAAGCTACTTAGAAAGTGAACTACCAGGTGAAAGATTTCCCTCAGTCTCTCCCACTCCTTCCAAATGAAAAATTTTAAAATAAGATATATATTTCATATTAACTATTTTTATTTTCTTTATTCCATCACAGTTTTGGATAGTGACATCTTTGACTCAGGGTACTCATTCCATGAATAAAACCAAAATTAACATCATGATTAAACCAAATAATGAAGGTAATGAAGTGCTACATCTTAGATTTTGCTAAGTCTTCAAATCTCATTCCGATGCCTTATGCAATTCAAATGTCAAACTTAGCTTTTAAGTATACATATATATGACTATTTGTGTGAATTGGGTTTAAAACAAATGATTATTACAGGTGGAGGAGTGTGGTTTTTGGCAAGCTTTTATATGCCTCTCATTGCAAAGCTGCATCTTCATGGTCTCTGTCACTGAACTTCCTACTTGCTGATTGCTCCAGCTGTGTGTGCGGGATGACTCGTGCCTTTTATAGCTTTTTTTCTGGTTCGTGATCCAATGGATTTGTGATTGCTCTCATTTAGAAGATGCAACCTTTAATAAAAATCATTAATAAAGGCATATTATCACGTGTAATTATATCCCTGAAGTCACAGATTGAGTGGACAGAAAGATAGCATGGGGAAATGTCATTGTGAGACTGACAGAGTACCCTAGTGGTTAAAATCCTCGCCTTGCACACGCCTGGATCCTATATGGGACGCCAGTTCATTTCCCAGCAGCCCTACTTCCCATCCAGCTCCCTGCTTGGGGTCTGGGAAAGTAGTCAGGGACGACCCAAAGCCTTGGGATCCCTTACCCACGTGGAAGACCAGGAAAAAAGCTCCAGGCTCCTGGCTTATAGGAGTGAAGGAGTGGACAGAAGATCTTCTACTCTGTCTGTCCTTCTCTCTGTATGTTTGCTTTTCCAATAAAAAATAAATAAGTCTTTAAAAAAAAGATTATCTCAGGATACTATCTTAGGAAAATGTGGATATTCAATTTCCTCGTCAAGACTTCAGTCTTTACATGTGGAGATTCGTATCTGTGCAATGTACGCCATCTAATTGCATTGACTCACCAAGACAGAAGATAGACTATTTGTCATCACAAGGAAGACATTAACTATATATGATGGCCAGAGAGATAAGACACTGTTGGCTTTGCCGACTGCAGGGACAAAGTGAAGGAATGCTGTTAGACCCTCACAGAGGGAGACAAAGAATAAGAAACTCTCTCTTTCAGACTACAAAGAGGATGGCAACCTTTGAATCACCTCGATTTTAGCTCTGTGAGACCCATTCCAAAGTTGCAGCTTATAGAAATGTACGCTGACTCATTTGTGTTATATGGACTATCGAGTTTGTAGTAACTCAATACTGCAGAAACGTAAAATAATACACACAAATACCAGAATCTTATAATTTTTTTTGAAAATCTTCATTTACATTATTTTACTTTTTGAAGACTTATTTCCTTGGAAGAGTTTCAGAGAGAAAGAGAGAAAGCAAGTAGAACAGGAGAGAGGAGAGTTCTTCCTTGCTGGGTTATTCCCTGAATGGCTGTAATGACCACAGCTGAGTCAGTTTGAAGCTGGGCTGCCAAAATGCCTTGTAAGTTTCCCAAGTGGGTTTAGGAGCCTTGGGCTCCTCCCTGTTTTCCCAGGCCATAAAAACAAAAGTGGATGTCATTTGCCAGACTGCCAAATGCTATAGATCTGAAATGAGGGTTTGAGCAGGATCTGAATGGTCAATCAGCAGGCTGGTGGTTAGGCCTCCTGTTAATTGACTCCCTAAATGTGAAGTGCTGGTGTGGCTCAGCAATTTATCGCTTGCTTATTCTGTGAAGACAGAAACCCAAGTCTCAGTCTCAGCTCTACCACTAACTGAATGGATGACCTCGGACAAATACTTCTATTACTTAAATTTCACATACACTATCAGTTAAAAACAAAACAAAACAACCCTGTTGCTCTGCTCCCTCTGTTGAAATCACCGTGAAGCTTAAAAGAACTGATCCTCGACAAATGATAGAGTATGGATTTTCAGATAGAGGGAGAGAGAAAGAGTTCTGTGAAACAAAATTGGTAGTGCCAGAAAAGGAGCAGGACAGAATTTGTACATTCTGTACAGTGAAGATAATGAGAAAACATTTCCCCCTAAATCAGAACCTAGAGAAAGGTGTTGTGATATTTTTGTTTGCTTATTATATTTTGATTTTGATCTTACTACATTTTAATTTCTATAGTTATTCAGGTGTTGGTTTATTTGAGGCAGGGAGCTCACCCCCATCTGCCAGTTCACTCCCTGGTCCTTGCCATGACCTGATCTGGGCTGGAGCCAGACACTGAGTACTCAAGGTAGGTCTCAGCCATGAATAACAGAATTAAATCAGTTATGGAGCCATCTCTGTTGTCTCCCAGAATCTGCATTCGGAAAGTGCAGGTATAAGGAACTGTGGACAAGTACTGAATCTTGTGTGAGATGCATGTATTCAATAAAAGATTTAAATAATTTTTAAAATTTTATTTTAATTTCAAGCTGAAAACAGATCAATACATTTCATCAATCTTCACACAAAAGTGTATTCTTGATATAGTTCTATATGTTACAAGGAAAGATAGACTTGAGTGCAATGTCAATAAAAAAAATCGTTCATTCAGTTAAAAAGAGTGACTTAGAAGTTGAGTATTGAATTCTTGGTCTAGGCAAGTTCCTGGCTGAAGAGACAGGTAGTTAAGGAAATTATAGCAAAATGTTGGACCCCAGAGTACAATTGACATACCTTGAACAATTGGTAGCAATTAGACCACGCCTTATTTTGCCAGAAAGATATTTGGGGATATTAAATAGCAAGAGCAAAGTGGCTCTTTGTACTAAAGCTACAAAATAAACTGACATCTTCTGCCTCAGCTCCCAGAGAAAATGATGAAGTCTCAGCAAGGGCTCCAAGGAAGCCGAGATTCAGGATTTGGAGAGAGCTGCCATATGAGGCAAACAAGCAAAACGCTCACCAAGTTTAACAAATTAAACCCACAGTCAGTGTTTGGCAGAATGCACTGCAGGAGAGCAAGTCTTTGCAAATGTGCCAGATAAAGTCTCTGCAAGTGTTCAAGAGATTCAAAATGAGAAGCCACATATACATTCCTAACCATAAAATGATGACTGTAGGTAGAAACCCAGAGTGCTCATGGAGGGAAGGGAAAAGTACTAGACTGAAACACTCATTACCTTACTCACGAAAAGTGACCATATGATAGCTCATTCAGCTCTTATTTTTAATCTGACTTTGAAGGTTTTGGGGCAAAACAGAACACACTCACACTTCAGTTTGGTTATTCAATCCCAAAGACAAGCAACAGTTATGAACTGAATATCACATGTGTGGCAGAGACTAAAGCACTTGAGGCATTATTTGCTGCCTTGTTGGGTGTATATTAATAATAAACTGGCACAGGAGAGGAACAAAAACTCAAACTGGGCGCCATCATGCGGGTTGTAGACCTACAGGTGTGTTAACTGCTCCGGCAAATGTTCACCTGTAGAGGTTTAGCTTTAAAATTGTGGTTATTGAGTATATGTTCTTTTTTCTTTAACATTTATTTCTTTCTTTTATTATTCCATGATTCAGTTCCATAGGCTTAGGGATTTTTTCTTCACCCCTCCCTAAATTCCTGTTCCCTCACTGATTTTTCCCATGTCACTACCATAGCATAGTCCTTCACAATCAGTCATAAGTCCATCACTCTGCTATTTAAATGTATCCTGATATTGTAGCCAAGGACAATGGCAAGATACATTCAACAGTTTCATGCAGAGTCCATCTTTGATTTGTAAGTAGAGATACAACATACACTACACTGTGTATTCACATCTGTAAGTGAAAGTCTCTACTACACAGTTACTATATACTCCCATAATTGAAAAGCCATAAAGCAGAGCTTCTTCCAGGTCTCCCACATGGTGCCAGATTCCATGATTGTAGGCCATCCTCTACTGCTTTCCCAGGAAACAGGCAGGATACCTGATGGGACGAGGAGCAGCCAGGACATGAACTGGCACTCATACGGGAACCCAGTTCATGTAAGGCAAGGATTTAGCAACTAGACTATCATGCCTGGCCCTAATATGTATTCTTTTAAACTGACAAATATTAAAATGCATCTTTAAACATTTATTTATTTAGAAACATAGAAAAACGGTGGGAAGAGAGAGAAAGAGAGAGAGAGCTCCCATCCATTTGTTTGCTTCTCAAATGCCTAGAACAGCTGAATGTGAACCAGGCAGAACGCAAGAGCCTGAAATTCAATCCAGATTTCATACATAAATAAAAGAAAATGCCCAGCAATTCTGTCATCAGCTGCTGCCTCCCATGGTTCATATTATTAGGAAACCAAAGCAGGATCAGAGCAAGGGTGAAAATTCAAGTAGTACAATATGAGAAGCAGGCATTTGAAGCAGCTGCTTAGCTGCTGTGCCAAATGAATACCCAGATGCATTTACTTATTTTCAGGAGAGGAAGAGGGAAAAGGAGAAATGGAGAGCAAAAGGGAGAAAGAGAGAGAGACCAAGAAAGTGAGATCTTCCATCTACTGGTTTACTCCCCAGTGACAGAAGAGCCAAGGATGAGCAAGACCAAAACTAGGAGTAAAGCGTTTCATCCAGGATCCCCATGTGGATCACAGGGGCTCAAAGACTTTGGACATCTTCCATTGTTTTTCTTAGACCATTGGAAGGGTTCAGGATTGGTACTGTAGGAGCTAGGAGTTGAAGCTGTATGTAAATTGATGTCAAGATTTCCATCGCATTCAAGGGCTCAAGGGCAAAAGAGAGAGAGAAAATAAGATTGATTAACTCCCCCCGCCCCCGCTGTCTTATTTACCAAATGCCCACAGCAGCATGGTGGACAAATTGAATCCAGAAGCCAGGAACCCAGTGCAGTTCTTACACATGAGTGGCAGGGACCCTACTATTTGAGCCATCACCTTCTGTTTCTCAAGTTGACTTCTTTCCTTTTTGATTTTCTCAAAGATGTAAGTGATTAAACCTGCAAGTGTTGTGATGGTTAATATTACTTGTCAACTTGACTGGGCAAAGTGACATTTAATTTTGGTAAAGCATGATTTCTCATGTCCAGGTAGTTTTGGAGTGAATTGGCATGTGAGCCAGAAGTCCAAGTGGAGAAACCCTGTCTTTAGTGTGGATGAGCCCCATTATTTCATTCAGAAGTACAGCTGGGTCAACCAGCACAAGAAAGGCAGGCTTGTTCTCTGCCCATCAGAGCTGGGAAACGCATCTCCTCCTGCTTGTGAATATCAGAGATCCAACTTCTCAAGCCTACAAATTCCAAAATTTGCACTTATAGGGCCTTGAGATTGTAGATTTTCTGCTGTAGACTGAGCTATGCCATCAGCTCCCCTTGCTCTGAGGCTTTGGACGTATCACCTCCTCCCCCTCCGTACTTATTCCCCTGCTTGCAGATGGCATATTGTGGAACATGTCAGCTTCTATATCAGGGGCCCATTTCCTCTACTAAATTTTGTTTCTTCTCTCTCTCTTTTTGTACACACACACACACACACACACACACACACACATATTTTTTGATTCTGTCTCTCTGCAGAACCCTAATTCACCATACCAGTATATTCTCTTTATGAAATTGGATAAGGTATATGAAATGTTGAATGCAGTGAATGAATGGAAAAACCACAGTTGCTACAATTGTTTTCATGGAGGCCTCTTCAAAAATAAGACACCATTAATTATAAATGGTTTACTTTTAAAGGGTGGGTGTTCAAAAGAGGAAAATCCTCCTTATACTGTCAGATGATGTACCTCAAACATTTACAATGCTATAAATTAGAAGAAAAAGTGACTCCTAACATTTTTAGTGGCCACGTAAGAAAGAGAGTTTGTAGTTTCTTTTTTCCAGGTATTGGAATCTCTTAAAATTTCTTAAGATCACTGAGCGATGCATAACAAAAAGCATTTCTGAAACACATTAATTTGGTTAGTTAAGTTAAGCAAGTTTGCACACACACAATGTTTTTTCTTGTTACAAATTCCCTGGGACTGTCAAATATAGCATATCATAATTTTTCATGAATTAGAGTGAAAGTTATTTTTCTGACCATGCATTGAGTGTTTTTATAAATAAATAACCAGATTTACAAGTTTTCTAGAATCTTCAAATAATATAATGCTTTCTCTAATGTTTCATTTTCATTGAATTTCTTTTCAAGAGCCCATGATAATAAATATGGTTGCTTTTTTTAATCCCACGAAATATAAATTTTTCAAACACAAAGAGCGTAATATTTCTTCCCGATGGTCAGTGCAAAATTGGTTTCAGAAAGAAAATTGCTGACATTAAGCTAACATCTGACTTGGCAACTGATTGCAACATATTTCTATGTGATGCTGTGAGATGTGCTGGAAAAGGACTTTTCAGACCCTTTGAGAATGTTGCTTTATTCCCAACAAAATGGAAGAAAAGAACTTGGACTTGAGCTTGAATTCTTGAATTATAGTGATGGCGTAGAAGAACAAATTTCGGACCTTCTGTCAATGAGCAGCTACGTTGGCACTGTTTCATCAACGAAGGTCTTCAAATAGCGTACTTAATCCTTTCAGACCATTAATAATGTTGCATTGCATTCTATGTAAACAAATATTATAGGCATAATATTTCCGTCTCCAAAGTAGTACTCTACATATTTCCATCAGCCGTGTTCCTCGTTACACTTGATATTAACCAATAACCTGTCGCGTTTTATTACTGATGTTTGCTAATTGTGTTAGGCTCGTGGTCGTATTTTTTCTTCAAAGCAATATAATGATAGGTGTGGTGGGTGACTGGAGGTTGTAAGGATTGTATTATTGGTGTTTACAAAATCAAGGACCGCAAAGATTTCATAACTGGTGGTGATGGGGACAGAGGTGTCCTGAAGGATAAGGTAGTAACAGCTGCTGATACTCAATAATATTTCACAGTTTCAGCAGTATTAGAGTCGCAGAGATTTTTGTTTTCGCCTAAAATCTCTTCACTTTTTCAATTCACATTCTTTTCATCACAACTGCCTGATCTTTAATGGACGTAATCACCTTTTGTAAGTGGCTAATTTACTCATTTATAAGCATTCTTTCCCAAGATAGTTCCCATCGTTATCATGTCTGAGCTATTCACGGGCTCTCCTACCAGCAGACCTGTCGCCAGCCTTGCGTTTGTCCATTTTCCAATGCCTTCCTTTGTCTAATTAGCATATTCCTGTAGCTTAAGACTTCATTTTTATTAAAGCTACTACATCCTTTGCTGCAGACTTAATGCATCATTTTAATGGAGACTTCTGCTCCCACAGCAACCTTGTTCCTTTATCTTATATCTTAATTACCCAGAACGCCTTAAATCTCCATCAAATTACTAATCTGTCCAGGCCTTCTCACTGCTAAAAAGACAAGACTGCTAACACAATAAACCTCTGCCTTCTTCGCATTTGCTTTAATGTTTCTGGTTAGCTCATTTGAAAAAAATAATAATAAGGAAAGAAAAATTACCATTTCTCCCATGCAGAACTCTTAACCAAAAGCTGGTGCTTTCACCCGATGAGTGAACAAGCCTTTGGATCAAAGTACTAGCGTTGTTGGTTCAGTCACCTTCTATTGAAATGGTAGCATTTTCTTTTCTCAGCTTTCATGGTGGGGAACATGATTAGAGTTAAATGGAAAACCCTTGTAGCCTCCTCCTCAAACAAGTACTTCGATAATAAACAGCATTTTTCTATAAATTATAATGCAGTAGTTGCTTTGGTAGGTAATACATTATGTATCATTTTCTCTCAGTTTTCCTTTTAAAATGCATCTGATATTGCTTCAGCTTCGTTTTCATGAATATCTTGCATAAATGCATACAAACAAATTTCATCTTACTGTATAGACTAGGGACTTGCAAATGATGTTTTCAGTGCATGCCCAGCTAATTTCAAACGTTCAGTTTTCCTTTCCGCTTTAAATGAGGATTCTTTCTTCAGAAATGGAAGAGTTCTCCAACTTCACAGACCTACAGACTCACAAGTGCATACTGAATACAAATAAAACCTGTGTGAATAGCTGATCCAAATAGTCATATTATGAAGGCTGTAAGCACGGTTAATATTTTTCTTGGAAATTTTAAAATTTACATGGCACATTTCAAGCATCCAGTACTTGCTCAATCAGTATAAAGATTACACTCTACCGAAAATGGAAAGAGAAAGACACACATACATACAAGTGCTCTTTGAACCGTTCATAGAATCAAATGTGTCAGGGATTTAACTTGACATAAGCATATTTGAAAAGCTGTTTAAATGTTTTATGACATCCATTTTTCATGGAAAATAATTATTATGTAACATGTTTAGGTAACATGGAATGTTTATTTTTTTATATTGTGTATGGCAATACTGCAATACATATTTGCAACATAAGCTACCCCTGCCAGGCAAGCAACCTTTCCATTTCCATATCTACCCTCTGCACTTAGGGCCTAGCAGCTACTCCCTTCACCTTTTTTTTTTTTAAGGACTAGTTAATAAGACATTGTTGTGATCTATTCCAGTGTATTCTGAATGAACGAGTGGATAAAGAAAAGGTGGTATATATGTACAATGATGTGATATCCAACCATAAAAGAGAATGAAATGCTGACATTGAGAATAAAATAGATGAAATTTGGGATAATCATGTTATACAAAATGAATGAGATATCCAAAAAAATATTACATGTACGTTCTTATATATAGAAATTTTAAAAATCAGTAGATATAAACTTCTAATAATGGTTGCTAGAAGCTGGAAATAGTAGAGGAAGATTTGGAATGCATCTCTAGCATTCCATCAGCATTTTGAGAATCTCATATGTTCATGATGGGCATGTATGAACGTGTATTTCAAAATATTTTTCTAAAACTAGTAATGTAAATAAAATTCTGAGAATTTAAAACTTCAAAGGTGAAATTAGATGTGTCACAGATGTATCAGAAAAACAAATATTTCTACAAAATGATGGGCTGGAAGTATGAACAAGCATGGAGATCCAAGGAAGGAGACAGAAGAAGACCAAGAGGACAAGCGTGTCAGACAGAAGTACAGTTCCCAGCAGGTATTGGCCAGGCCAAGAAGGTGTTCAGGCCAGATTTGCCCTGTGACATGGGATAAGAGTGAATCTGTGCTAGTGCCTGCCAACGCTTTGTCATCTGCCAACAATAGTTGTGGAAAGGGATCTATGTGGTGATACAAAAGGATCAACTGGGGCTGTCAGTCAACCATGACCCCTGCAGGAGAAATTCACATGAGGGTTTTCAAGGTGAGCCTCCATTTGTCATTTACATTAATACAAACTTGGTTTTAGAAGAGAGATTAGAACTTCACTAATTTTGATAAGCCAATTACTAGGGACTAAATGGGTTTCCCAAGGTTCATAGAATGCAGAAGCAGCCTCAATGCAGCAGGTTTGAGGGCGGGCCCTCTGGGGTGCCTTCGGATCATAAGAATGATGATCTTGTGAGTGGGTTAATAGGAGTATGAAGGGTCTTTCCAGAGGGACTTGGGTTTAGCTTCACCACTTGCTCCCTGCTACCACGGAACAATGCTTCCCTTTCCTGCCACAGAGAGAGAGAAGAGAAGAGATCTTTGAGAATAGCAAGACTTCTCCACAACAAGAATTTAGGATTACTAGGGGTGTAGTGTGGAATGAAATATTATGCCAGAAATAATTTTATATAATAAAATTAAAAATTAAGAGCCAGAAACAGATGGAGAAGTAAGAGTAAGTATTGTATGGTGAGATGAAAGGTTGCCTTTCTAATCTGTAATACTGCAGGATTACCTAACACTGAGAATTTAAAGGGATAGAAGCTTATTTTTTTAGTCTAGAGATTGATAAGTTCAAGACTAAAGAGCCAGCATATTTGGCATCAGGTAAGGCTTTGTGTACTTTTGCAGACAGCACTGAAATGTGGTATTGTCTGGAAGGGATGGATGATGCGCTTCGGATGGCCGAAGAAAGCGTCAGCAACGAGACAGAACACCCGTATGAGCCTTTGTGTCCTATTGCTTCTTAATGATCCAAACTTAATTACATTGGCAATTAAATCTCAACAAAGAGTTAAAGGAAAAAAATATACAAACCAGAGCAATTGCATGTGAAAACCTCCCTCCCTCCCCCATAAATGCAGAAACTGCTAAACAGAAGGAAAGGGAGGGAGGGAGAGAGAGAGCGAGAGCGAGAGCGAGAGAGAGAGAGAGAGAGAGAGAAGCCATTTGCTAGTGTGCTACCTAAATTCCTTCACTGATGGGAATACAGTCCAGGTTGCACCTGTGAGTAGCAGCAACCTTAATACTTGAGCTAGGGTCACTTCCTTCCAGGGTCTGAATTAGCAGCATGCTGGAGGCAGGAGCTGGAGCTAGGAGTCAAATCCAGGCATTCTTACCAATTAGGCTAACTGCTTCCCCTGAAAATCTTGTGCAATAATAATTCTGAAAGTTTCAAGATCGATTTTAGATGTGGATCTGCTATTAATCCTAATTCAGTGTGCTATCTTAAGAACAAAAATTAGGTTTTGTTTGTCTCTGCTCTGATGTAACAAATGTGCCAAAGCCTGAAATCTTTAAAGGCCCATTCCTTATGTGGTGTACATCACTGTCCTTGGGCATCAAACAGTTCCCTTTTGGAGGCCCTGGCCATCAATACTTAAACAGCAATGATATTAAGCTTGAGAGAAGATGTTGCTATTGGGAGAAGAGACAATTATTCATATTACCAAACCTTTACATCAAAAAGATATTTGAAACTGCTACATAGTTGAAATAATGATGCAATAGAAGCTGTAGCTCATCAAGCCTCTTTATGACATTGTTTTACAACATTGACACATATTAGGATAATTTGATTATTGATTACTGAATAGTAATCATGGAGGATAATGTTCACTGACAATGAGTGGGGACCTCCAAATCACGAAACATATATTCATGGATCATAAAGCCATAAAGGACCGACAATCTTAATAGCAGCACAATTACTCAGAGTCTTCGAAGAGATTTCACTCAGGATTTTCAATCTTTCTATGAAAAGAGTACAGCTTTAGGATAATACTGAAAATAGAGTAGAAGCTCCCCTGGGAAATTAGCTAAGTCAAATCTATTATTTTGTTCAATTGGCCTTATTTTCCTGGATAAATCACTTGTAAAACCACTAGGCACATTCTACTTAGAATCTTCAGTAGGAATACAAGTGCCACAGTTACTCTCAGTATGGTTAAGGTTAGAATTGGCTGGCTCTGTATCTCACAGATGTGATCTTATGATGAAAATGGACTGTTTCAACACAGCTATGTTGAACCATATTCTGTGGTAAATGGAAGCACTATGACTTTTGTTCCATTTCTTTTCTTCTTTTTTAAATGTTTGTTTGCTTTTATTGAAAGGCAGATTTACAGGGAGAAGGAAAGATAGAAAAATATTCTATCCACCAGTTCATTTCCCAAATGGCTGCAAAGGCTAGAACTGAGCCAATGCAAAGCCAGCAGCCAAGAGCCAAAAGCTTCCTTGTGATCCCCACCCATATGGGTGCAGGTTCTGAGGCTTTGGACCATAATATCTATAGTCCTGTCTCTATAAAATTCTGCCCCATGGAAACCTCAAAACCAAAAAGAGCAGTCTCCACAATTTAAACTGCATTCAGTCTAAGAACTAACCTAACTTTTCTTCCACGTGGATTATTTTTCAGAGCTGAGTACCTTTGAAAGCAGCATCAGTTCTACCTCCTTTGAGCTATTAGATACAACATTAAGGCAAATGTCTGAAAATACAGCTATGGAGCATTGTGACTCTATTAACTCAAATTTTCTTTAAGTGTAATATAACATGAATTCACTCCCCAAAATACAAAGGGTCTCATTTTAAAATGCTTTCATGTGAATGTGTGAATCTTCAATAGTTTAGATGAAGCAATTGTTGAATGCTACTTGTCAAATACGTCAATTTTTAGTCTATTCTAATGGATTTCAGGATTAGATATTCCATATGCAATTAAGTGATATAAGATAGCAAAACACAGAACAGTTCAGATACTTTGCAGAAATGAAACCAATTTCTTAAATTTTATATTCCATTTGTCTCAGAAATGGAATATAATGAATTACACCTGAAATATGAGAAGGCCAACTGAACATATTATTTTGGTCTATCAGAGATTATGCCATTCTACTGCCCTTTGGTAGGTGAGAGAGTGTACATTTTATGTTTAGGAGAGATATTACCAATGATATCTTAAGGCTTCATTTTCTAGACTTTGTTTAAAATCCTATAAATCTTAACCATTTACTGCTTATTTTCATAATCAGGTGATTTTTTTCATAAAGCATGGCAATAAAATTCAAGCAATTTCACAACCAGTTTATATTAAAGAGCAATAAAAAGCATTAGAATGATTACCTATTATTTTTTACTGTGTCCTGGAGAAATCACACCTGAATATTTCATTTCTAGCTTACTGGCTTATAGATAAGGATGGAAAATAATTATGCTCATAAAGGCATGTTAGAAATATTTCATAAGAAATCAAGCATATTTGGAGTGTTAAGTATATTTATAGTGTTAATATTTTGGGTTCATCATATAATGTCTGTTAGGGTTAACCTATTTACTTTAAACTGGTTTAATACCAAGTTTCAATACCTATATTATGTAACTAAACCTTTATTTCCACATACAGATAGTAACATGAAGATATTTTTTAAAGTTTATGAAAAAAATAGAATTGAATTTGTTTACTAATCATTTATTTTGATATTGGATCCCTGGAAGGGCCTGACACTTCTTTTGCAGACTTTCCATCTTGCTAAAGATAACTCATGCAAAACTCCATCTTTAAAATCCTGATCAAGTTAGGGACTTTGATCACATATATAAAATCCTCTTACAACTGCAACTAGGTTTGTGCTTGACTGGGTAATGTACCATAACTAACCTGGCTGCTTTTCTTTTTATTCATGTGCTGACTGGCATTTAGGATAAAAACCATATTTAATAAGTTTGAGGTTCAGCCCAGCTAGTTAGGGTGTGGTCTTTGGTCCTCCTGCCTTTGGAATCTAGTATGTGATGTTTGCACCACCAGAGCCTCACTAACCGTGTTTCCATTCAGGTGCAAGCCACGAGCCTCCTTACAGCATGAAAGGAGAAAGCAGAATCTTCCCCCTAAATCCTAAATTCCCTAAATCTAGCAAGTGTCTGAACATTACTGCTTTCATTTTAATTTCTTAATCAATGAAGTACTTAAGAGAAACCAAGATCCCAGTTCTTTAACAAGAACTTCATGAAAAGTGCTTCAGGAAATTATTTACGAAGTAATTTGCAGGGAAATGTTGCGTTACTTTCTGTGCCCTGAAGGAGTCATTGCATTCTCATATACAAAATGCCCTTTTGCTTCTCTCCTGGTGTCTCACTCAAAACTGCAGTGCAATGATGGAAACCTGGATACAGATGAGGCTTCCTGGGGATGCTTATTTTCTTTTGAGACATGCAAATCAAAGTTCATGCTTCCATATACATCCAGCGTAGAGTGTGACACAGGGCCAAGTGCAGTAAACATGCCCTCGCACAACCCAGTGGAACAAAGGGCTCGCTGCTATTAGCGCTTTTTAGTCATTTTGCTTTCCAAACAGGTCTGGATTTCTGGAGATTTCCTAGCCTGAAGTCATACAATAGTTTTTGAAGGAACTGCTGCCACTTTGGACAAGTTCCCTAATAAATTGTTCATTTGAGTTTTGGATAAACTCACCAGCATCTTACTTCTGCTCTCTAAAATAGTATCTGTTAACAAAAGAAACCCAATACGTGTGTGCAACTGCATATTTCACTCAGCCTATTTTGCTGTTTTAAACACATGGGAATAAAAAGCCTCTGTTCAGTTTGAATTGAGTGATCTATTTTAAGTATAATTCAATGATGTTTTTGATAATACAGTTCATTTAAATATTCTGGAATTACTGAGTAACAGACTGTGGTTCTTACATTAGTATATGTGTATATATATACACATATGAGTATATACACATATGTATATATGTATGTTTGTATACATATATGTGTGTATACATATATATATATCATTGATCCCAATATACTTCAAAATGGGAAGCATAATTTAAATATCCCTGTTCTCTTGGCGGAGTTGTACAGTTCCACTATTTATTTGGTTTTAGCTATTGGCATCTCAGATTTTGTCTTTGTTTCAAAGATATTTCTTATTTTTAGAAGTTCTTTCCACTTTAGCAGCTTAAAATCATAAGCATATTCCAACCCGGTACATATTTGAAGAAAAATATTTCTTCTAACTTTACTTGAAAGTTTTCCTCCTTTCTTGTAAACAACAAAAGGAATATAATTGAAATTTCCAAATTCTGTATGAAAACCTCCCTGGACTGACTTGTATGTCCACTAGATAATTCTTTGTGTCTTCAGTGTGAAGCATGGAGTTGCTGGATTTCTGTCACCACTGCATACAGGTTGTTCTTTCTGCAGTCTTCAATCACAATTTTGAATGCCTTACTTCAAGATTTCACAAAAAATTCTGTAATGGAACTTTTAGGTAATTATTTTTGTCAATCCAATCAATCCAAGTTCAGTGACTCAGAATAATAGCAGAAAGTTCCACTGCATGTACTAGCCGCTGGATTCATGCTTGCAGTTGTTTTTAACTGGTATCTTGACCAGGAAGTTGTCATAAACACTTTGCTTATGTGATACTGACCATGGGGCTGATGGTTGGCTAAGTTACCTTGGTTATCTTCCATCCACCCTCTTCTCATAAAATGTCATTCAGAGATTCTCTATGCACACATGCTTTGTGACGGTTAGATATGTTCAAATTTTTAACATGATAGCAAGCCAAGAAAGCAAAAACTGTCCATTTTAATTCCTGAGTTGATGAGCACATGATTGTTATTTTGATGTGTTCAAATATACTATGAAGTCAAGCTATATTCAGTTTAATATAGACAGGCTTATCTCTATATGAACATTTGCATTTATTTGTAGAGATAGAAGGAAATGTGCACTTCCTAAATAAGTCATAGCTCTCTTAATATCCCTTTCATGAACAGAACACAAAAAGTATGTTGCTCCATGTCCACAAAAACTAGCATATTTTATTCACTTTTGTGAATATATGTGTTGAATATATTTATCATTTATTTTATTCTTATACTCATTTAAACTACCACTTAGCTATGAAGCATTGAAACATTATCCCATTTTCAATACAATTTAAGTTTACCACTTCCTTTCTGCTATTCTGTAAACCTAGTTTTAAAAAAATGCTGTAAAACTTCAAGATGAACACAGCACCTTGTATTCCTCTGATATCATCCCACCGATTCCTGGATCATTTTCAGAAACAAACAAAAAAGAGAATCAATTTAATTTTCATATTTTTTAATATATTTGATTTAAAATCGAATATCTTTTAAAAATGATAAAATTATCATTATAAGCAAGATTCCAAAGGACTTTTCTGTCTGTACTTCACATCCATTGTTCTTCCAACACCTTGCACGTTATCCTTAAAATGCTATCTTCCATTTCCCATGTATCAAAATGGCCACGTTTCTTTGACATCTTATTAACCATAGAATCTTCCTAAAAACTCTAATCTTCTCTATGAACATGTTGACCCTTTAAATCATGGCTTTATTTTATTTAGGCAGAGATATTTCCTGAACTCCAGCTGCTGGCAGAAATAGAAAAATGTCTCCTGTACTTTCATGTCACCTTGATTGTGTGACTACCTATGCATTTATCATGCTGCCCGCGATTTATAATTCAACTTTCTCATTCTCTCCCAACATTTAGCTCCATAAGGTCACTAAATGACCAAATGTAGCAATTCCTTCATTGAGTTGTTTGCAAATGGGTATTTGCTTCATATATACATTTATGTATATACTTATATATGATATTTTATATATTTATATATAATTATATCATATAGCTTATTTATGCATATGAAAGTTGAAAATGAATTTGAAAGCATAGTATGCATTGAGTAAATTTCAATTCATGTTTTTCATAATTCTTTTGGTTTCTTGACTCAGATATACCAATATATGCAGCTGTGAAATATTTAGGTCTAGTAAAATATATTTTCTGATATATAAGATGTCAACATAACTTGAAAATTGAAACTTCCATTTCATTTGAAAATAAACTAAACCTGAATAGTCTCCAATGGAAATTTTAGTTTTAGTAAACTATGACAAGACTCCATGAGTGTCCCTGTTGTATAATTTCTATATTTCAACAGAAGAAATAAAAAGTCACTTTTTTCCCAAGATTTTGTTTTTCATTTTTAAGCAGCTGTTATTTGCTCACTAGACTGCAAAATGTAATAAATGTCTTCATTTTGCTGCCAAGCTATTCATCTGTACTGGAGTGAGAAAAGTGGATTACTAATTTCCTGATAGCCTAACTGCTTTGTTAAAAAGTGGAGCTTATTGCCAAATCTGCATCACAAAGTAAAACATGCTTTGAACCAATTTGCTGCTAGAGAAGCAAATGTGTTTTCACAAATATTTATGCGTTACTAGATCTCAAAAGGCAATGTACCATATTGCCTGGAGTAGAGAGGGAGGTCAAAGGTGATAATATCCTATTTCCATTTTTGTTCTGTGCATCTTTAAGGCAGATCTTCATTATAAGCCATTGGTTTTCTGAAGTTGAACATTTTGCTGGGATGTGTGTGATTGGAATTGACTCAAGATGCTTGATAGTGATGGAAAAATAAGAAATTGTGCGTGTTTTAGAAAATGAAATCTTACGAAATTGGAAAACTGATAAACCATTACACAGCAAATCAATGAAAGAAAATACTCAGAGAGGACAGCAAAAAAAAAAAAAGAAAAAGCGAGAGCTTGAGGAAATGGGAAAGAACTCAGAGAATCCAATTGAATATAGACAAAAGAAACTGGGCTGGAAATCAAAGTTGAATGCAATGTCTTGAATTGCTTTAGGATTACATATGTGCCACCAGTAACATAGGTTGAAAGTTTTTATGGCCAGAGAAATTTTACTGAACAAATTTGAGTGGCCTGGACATCAATAATGTACTAAGCCTGTACCAGATCTGAGATTAGCAGGAGAGAGACAAGTCTAAGTTACACTCTAAGAGCAAAATGATTTAGTTAAGTAAAATGTTCCTGTTACGATTAGAAGTACAAATGAAAGTGTGCTTCTTGCTTGTCATGGTGAAGACATTTCTAGGAGATGGTTACTTGAAATGTGTATTCCGGGGCTGCAAATATTCCTGTTACAATTAGAAAAGCAGATAAATGGCCTTATTTGTCATCATGTAGACATTTCCAGGAAGTGGTTACTAAGATTGTGTATTTGGGACTGACATCACCAATGGTAATGTGGTGTTCCGTAGTGAGCCATGCATGAGCTGGGTGCTCCACTTTTGATCTAGCTTGCTGCTGACAACTTATGAAAAACAGTAGCTGTCTCATGCATTGAGTTTGTGCAACATTATGAGAGGCTTGGCTCCTGATTAATTTTAAATACATACAACCTGTTCCCCTTATATAAACAAAATAAAAAATAACAATGAAATATATTATTAAAATGAAATAATACTGGGATAAAGAAGAGTAAAGAGGAATAGAGTGGTGAGATCCAAAATAAGAAAGTGATCTGCTGTTCCCAACAACATTGATATTGAATCTTATTTGTTTCTGTTATTACCTTTTAAATTATTAGCCAATTGATTATATTTATTTGAAAAATTGGAGGGGCATAAAGAGAGCTTCCCTCTGCTGGCGCATCCCCAAATTGCCTGCAGCAACTGGGACTGGTCCAGGTCAAAGGACAAAATCATACCAAGCTTTTCCACATAGGTGGTGGGAGACAAATAGTTGAGCCATCATCTATTGTCTCCCAGTGTATGCACTGTTTAGGGACATAGCCAGGGGAATTGTACTCAGGCACTCCAATATGGAATACAGCAGTCACATATGGTGTCCGAATTGCTGTGCCAAATGCCCACCATTATTTAAATTTTATTTAAAATCAAGAGATAATGAGTCCTATCGTGCACATGCTGCCCTGGCACGTCTGTATCCAGAGGTAGGGTGGAGCATATGCTTTAACTTGTCTAAAGAAATGTAATCTAAGAAATATACAGATTTCTTCATTATGGGT
Source organism: Ochotona princeps (assembly GCF_030435755.1). Lineage (NCBI taxonomy): Eukaryota > Metazoa > Chordata > Mammalia > Lagomorpha > Ochotonidae > Ochotona > Ochotona princeps. Next base: position 29,589,220 of record NC_080854.1, read on the forward strand.
TTCATCATGACATCATTATTACATGTGTTCTACCTTATGAAAGACTATTTCTTGTTTAAAGATTTTTATGAACTTGACCTTGCTACCAAGCACATCCTTTTCAAAATTTCATTGTGGCATATGGATAGCGAAAATAGACTTCATATTCATCAATGAGGAAATATGTCATCAAATGACATATTTATAAAATACTACATTGCCACTCAGTCGGCCTGGCTCATGTTATGATAACTTAATAAAAGGTGATCACATAACTCATTAAGATGCTGAAATGTAAACATGTTGAAAACGAGAAGAGAATAAAATACCTTCATTGTGTCTAAAATATTTTCTTAATTGTTTCAGCTTGATCATTTAAACCTGCTTAGTATATTTCAGTTATGACTAAGGTATACCTAATCTTAAATGTGTCTTCTCATATCATTTTGTTACCTGAAATTTCTCCCCATTAGCCATTTCATTTTTATTTATTTTCCCAGAGTTTCAAAAAGATGGCATGAAATTTTCACATGTAAAAGCAAGGGAAACTCAAAAGTGCTGAGATATGTTGAAAAGATATGTTAGCCTGTGAACAAAAATGTAAACGACATTAGTTTAATCCCTTCCCCTTTTTAACCTTAGGTTAAACATAAGCTAACATTTGGTTAAGTCTGCGTAGTGATCACATCCTAACAGAGAAAAGGCATTTTATGCTACCGAGGTGTTTCACACATGCTGCTGTCTGATGGCATTATAATCAAGATAATCAAAACCAGTGACTGTAAAACAGTAAGACAGAAACGAGGTTAGAAACAGGAAATCCTCTTGTGCAATCTCAAGATTTGTCTATTTGCTCATCACGCAACAGCAATGCTTCAGTTTGTGCTTTCTGATTCCAGACCCATTGCCAACATAACGGATTGCCTATTGTTCTACACAAGACTCAGTATTGCTGAACTGCTGGCTTTGGAATATATTTAACATGATTAAGATAAAACAAGAGTGTGTAATGAGCTTGCCATAAAAATTACTTCACTCAATTTGCAGAACAGTGTTTTGATATGAGTTTCCAGTCTTTCCTTTCTAGACTACATTTTCTATGTATTGTGCTGTTCTTTTTGATACTACTTGTGTATTCAGTTGTGCATTATAATGAGAGATAACCATAAAAACAATAATGATTGTAGGTCACATTTTAAAAACATACTGATTCAATAAATGAAGAAATCCTAACAACATTAATACGCTGCATTCCTCTCCTTAAGGACTTGGAAGACAGTGCTTGGCCACCTCTTATGCCCAGTTATCCATTTCCCTTTATTTAACACATTGTTGCAATCAAGAAAATAATTGTAAACTCTTATTTATTGTTGTGAAAATTCATAAACTAATTGTAATTAACTTTTATTTGACTTGATGTCCATGCTGTATGGTTCCTTCAAATTGCCTAAATTTAACAGTTCCTTGGAAAGGACAAGGACCTGAATGAATTAATTAGGAAGAAGGGATTACTTAAGGATTTCAGGAGAAAACAGAATTCATTTTCACAGATGAAAATCTTGCCCCTGAAGCATCAATGCATGTTTGCAGTACAAAGCTGAAGTTATCTTCAATGTTAGGCTCGGATCTGCATTTGTTCCCTCTAATGATAGACTAATGATGATGCTTCTATTCTTAATAATCATACAGTTTCATTATTTGGTCCCTAAGCTTCTGAGTAACTGGAAATGTGCACAGTCATCTCTGCTCGCCTGGCAGTCCAACGTGATAAAGTGCAGGCACTGAGCAGACATCCCCTAAATTAATGTTAAATGAGAAGGTAGCAATCAAATATTAATAAGGCAGATACTTAATTCAGAATCAGAGTGATAAATCACTTCAACAGTTTACAGAAAATATTTAAGACAAATGAAGATTGGAATTTCACATAAATGAGATCAAGTAAAAATCTCTTGCTGTTACTAATTATGAAGATTCATTCGTATAAAAATGACAACGTGTGTCTTCAGTGACTCTGAACACATCGGAAAATTAGGCAAACCTCAAGAAGTAGGTGGGTGATTCTTCGACATGAATGGAAAAAACTGACTGTGACCTTTATTGTGGTTAGACAACACAGAACATCATTTGGCTAGAGGAGTATATAAAAGTATTTTCTTCATTGCTGTTTATACGGTTTTTGTGGTAGAATATACTAGAAAATCAATGGAGACTACGCCATGATATAATAGGTTAAGCCGTTGCTTGTGGATCCAAAATCCCATTTGTGCATTGGTTACAGTCCTAGATCTTCCATTTCTGATCTAACTTCCTACTAACAGCTGGAAAATCAGCAGAGTAAGAACAAGTCTGCATGCCCCTGAACCTGTGTGGGAAACCTGAAAGTTCTTACTCCCTTGCTTTGGATGGGTTCAGTTCATCCCATTGTGGCCACGTGCAGAGTGAACCCACAGATGGGAGATGTCTCTGCCACTCCCTCTCTCTGTAATTCTGCCTTTCCAGGAAAAATAAATCAACCTTTAAAAATGTATGATTTTACACTGCAATAGAAATGTGATAGTTTTAGCTGTCCATATTTTCTTTTTTCTTTGAGGATTCCTAGAAACACCTAGCTAAAACTGCCAGTAAGTGGGTTCATGAACTCAGTATGGGTTTATAAGTTAAATCCTTTAGTATTACTGGAGAGATAGTTCCTTAAACTATAATAACATAGTGGCATATGGAAATAGGTATTGAGTGTGTATTTATTAAATCTTCATTTAAAGTTGTATATTTTCAACTAATTTGAAAAGCAGGAAAGATGAAGAGTGAAAAAAAGGTCAGTAGCCAACAAAATTTAAATGAGATAACTGAAACTTCATAGTTATTAACATTTTAATAAGCTTAAAATGATGAAATATAACTACTTGTGCTCTGTGATAAAATTTGTAATTGATGCAGCGAGTTTTGTATTATCATCTAAGTTTTGTGTTCATACCTTGGAGACCCACCCACATCCCCCATATCTATCCCCACAAGGAGTTGAACAGATAACCCAGTACCACAGAAACAAGATTGAGATAGTTCCAGGATTAAAAGTGAGTACATATGTAACTTGATTACCACGTGTCTTGGGGAGGGTCGTTTTGGGTCCACCCTGTGGGGAGTCCTCTGGATTGGCTCATGCCTTGCTGGGTCGGACACAAAGATCAGTTACTCCTCACCATGGTGTTGGGGATTTTCCTGCACAACCCCCCACAAAAAAATGTTCTGCACCTTAATTGTCGACAAATGTCTTGTTAGAGTTACAAGCCAGTCTAGATTATCCTAAAATCTGCCAAGATCAGCAAAATTATACTTCAAGACAACAAATGTCTAAATACTAAAATGAAATAGACACGAGACAGCTGAATGGTACCTTATAGCCATTTTAAGGTATATAGCAGCCGGTCCTGTATATAAACTAAAATTGAAATGTCAATGAGCTAATCATAGGTTGTGGTTAGGACTTGCTTTTTTTTTTTTTTAAACATACTGGTTACTCAAAACCATGTCAATTCCATAATGTTGCAAATTGCTGTTGATGTTATATTGGTACTCTTAATTGACTGGGATAATATTCTACCAGCTTTAACTTCGGACCAGAAATGGTCTCCCCAAGAAACTGTTCAACCCATCTGGACAATAAGTAGCTAGACTCTATGCTTGGTATACATTTGCAAGGAAAGAATCTTGATTGAATTTGAACTGTAATACTGCATCAAGGTGGAGGAATCCACCGGGGGGAGGGGAGGGGGAGGGAGGGGGGGATTTCCAGAGCCTATGAAACTGTCACATAATGCATAATAATTAATAAAAATATCAAAAAAAAAGCAAGCACAACTTGTAACCTCTACTAAAAAGCCTAATGTAATGGAATTGCAGATGTGCAGAGCTTTGACTTCCAACCTGGCAACATATAAAACATATGTGATTCCTGGGATAAAATGTTCAAACCAGCTGGGCTTTAGTGACATGATTTTGAATCCCTGCTGGGACATAATGAAATGCTTTTGCACCTGGCTTGAAACTCATGTAGATCCGCATAAAATGAGAACTGCAGTGAGATGTGCAGGCGTGATTCAGAGGAATCCTTTCCCTCCACCTACCCGTACCAAACATCCCTTCGCTTGCCTCTTTAATATAATTTCTCCCCAAGTCTTTGCACCTGTATAATCCCAGTTGGCTGGCAATACCAGTCAATCTCACAGACTGAGGGTAATTGATATTTGTTACCATGTCTAATACAGGAATGTTGACTACTGCTTGTTACAAGTAATAGTTACAAGTAGTGTTCATTTAGTTGATCGAGTAATGTTGGTGAAGGATATCTAGAGTATCATGGTCAGGCTGTCAGTTTTATTTTCTTTCACTTGCTGCTGTAATTACTATGTGTTTCCTAAATTGACAAATAAAGATTCTTGATTTTACAAATTACCACTCTCACTGATTTTATATTTTGCTATGATTCTGAAAAAGTTTTTTGGGTCCAGAGACTATGTGCTTTTTTATTTTGGAAAAAATCAACCGTTAAAATCAGAAAACCGTGAGCATGTTAACCACTGAAAATGTTATTTCTGACTACTAAAAAAGTGATTAAGAGAAACTAATACGTGAAGATAATCTAATATATTGAGATACTTATTACTTAATAGTATTCATTTTCAATGAAAAATGTGGAATATATTAGTCTTAGCATCTTTTCTTCTTTTGTGCAACAGTTGACAAGAGAATATGAAGCAAGAGTTGTCTCTTCATTGAAGTGTAACCAGTTCTCCCACTCCATGGGTTGGAATGTGCTCCTGCTCTCAGTGTCTGAGCTTCCACTGCTTTTCTTCTATCAGGAGGAAACTAGAGTTTGTGTACACTTACGATAGCTTTTCTCCTAAAAGCAGTGAGAGATTTTTACAATCCTTTGTCAACATTATTTTTTATGATCTCTATAAAGTTAGTATACACTCATAATAGCCTTTCTCCTAAAAACAGTGAGAGGTTTTACAACATCTTGTCAACATTTTTTTTTTTATGCTCACTACAGTCAGGTTAGCTGTAGCACTTGGTTTCAAAACCCAATCAAATAACTGAAATATGCAGGGGCATATTTGAGTATACACAGGGGCAAAATTGAGTACAATTTTAGTGCACAAAATGCAAATGCAGAAAGCAAAATCGAAGTGTAATAGCACATGTAAATATTATAGTTTCTTCTGCTCAGGCTATTGAAAAATTCTCAACTATTCTGAAGTCTTCCACATATTAAATGCAGCTTTCTCATCTTAGTGCAGTTTCCACTCAATGGTTAATGCCTTCTGTGTATTAGTCTATGAAGCTAAGAGGTAATTAAGTTTTTTTAATGACATTTGTATTGGTCAGAGATCACTGCTTGGGTGTGCAAAGTCTCCCAGACACTGGGCATCCAAGCAGCACTGTCCGTGTATTAGTGACTGGGCGTCTTGGTTAATAACGTTTGGTACTGAGTCCACTTTGTTTCAGCAATTCCATCCTTGAGATGGCAGATCGATTGCCACTTCCAGGACTCCGGTCATTTCATCCCTTTCTTGAGAGCATCCCTTTCACGATTTCATCTCTTCCAAAAAGTCATTTTATGGAGTAGCTTAGACTGAGAACAGTCCAACATTACCCCTTGCATCTTTTTATATCGTTCTTAGAGAAAAATAAATTCAAACAATACACAAAGTGTAATGTTAATCTTCCTTGATTGATGTGGTAATATATTTATAAACTTGAAAACATGCTTCTTCTTACTTATGATCTCTGATGTTACATAAAAAATTAAGAAATATATTTATTTGATGTTTGGTGAATTTATAAGCCTACTAAAATGGTATAATTTAAAATTTTATACCAAGATTAAAAATTAAATCCTTTAGATTTTTTAAAATAAAACCTTTTTTGTATTTCTCATGAGCAGATCTGGAGTCTTAATGTGTAATTGGTAAAATATTCACATATTTTGTTTGCTTTATTATGGCCTTTACTTCTTCTCTTGTTGGCTTCCTGTTGTAAAGCATTTTGAAATACAGGCAGTTTGGGATTAAATCTATTTATCTTCCGTGGACACTGCCTTTTCCTAATGCATTTCAGGCCTTTCACATTCATGCTTTGATTTCTCAGACGTCTGAGCTTTTTTGTGATTCCTGGAGGTGTTACTTTTGCTTTTTTCTGCTTTTCTGGCCACATCAGTGAATTTAGTAAACAGCAAAATTCAGTAAAACTGCATTAAAAACCATTCTTTTCTACATATTCTAGCAAAAATTACGGTGAAAATAAATTAGTAAGCAATATTACATCCAATGGATAAATAATATCAAGAAGTTATTAGAAAAAAGTTAGCAAGACAATTTGATGCAAGAATTGAAACTCTCCTGAAAAATAAAGTGAACTAAATAGAACAATAAGCCTTTATGTGCATATAAATCATAACATTGCTAAGGCCTGAATGCTTTTAACAATGATTTATACCTTGGGACCCATCAGTCACAATGCTGAACATGTGTCGAACAATTATCTAACGAATTTCTAAAGGGTGATATTTCGCAAATTTATCAGATAATGCTGTTTGGAATCTCTTTCTTAGGTGATTTAGTAGGGGACAAGCACTCTATCTGAATTACAGTGATTAGCACATAAAGTCAGGATTAAGAGGCAGTGAAAACATATTTTTGAATCAGGCAGTTTGATATGGACGCAAATAGAAAAAAACTGAGAAATTTGAAGATAATTATGCAAAATTACATTTCATTAAAGTTCAAGAAATTTTGACAATCAAAATAACTATTTCACTCTACATGCATAATTTATTATTAATTTGTATACCATCAGATTCTAATCATTGCATAATTAGTCAAATGACTTTAGCTGAAAAAAACACATCATTGTAGTTATTTAATTGGAATACTGAGATTAAAAATTTTTAGAAAGGGCCTGTCTCAGTAGCCTAGCAGCTAAAGTCCTCACCATGTATGTGCCAGGATCCAATATGGGCACTGGTTCTAATCCCGGTAGTCCTGCTTCCCATCCAGCTCCTTGCTTGTGGCCTGGGAAAGCAGTCGAGGATGGCCCAAAGCCCTGGGACCTTGCACTCGTATCGGAGACCCAGAAGAAGCTCCTGGCTCCTGGCTTCAGATCAGCTCAGCTCTCACTGTGCTTGGGGAGTGAATCAACAGGTGGAAGATCTTCCTCTCTGTCGCTCCTACTCTTTGTATATCTGACTTTCCAATAACACAAAAGAGCAACAACAACAAAAACCGTTAGGACAGTAGGGAATCTGTGGTAAATAGTTTAATATAGTATAGTATTATTTTTAATTCATCACAGTTAATCTCTGCTTAGCAAATAAAATAATTCAGACAGCTAATTCCTTCTGTCTCTTTCTCATGGCTGTACACTCAAGTTATTGGCTATTGTTGACAAGCTAAAAAATTTTTCAAAAGGCTTTTGCCCCATTTTTTCCAGATTTCTGATGTTACCTTTAAACTGTAGGGAGATAATGTTTCCAAGATGCAAATTGGGTCCTGAATATATTATCTGTTGATAATTTCACATATATGATGCAATATAACATGTAAACTCCAAGAGTATGTTTAAAATTATTGTGTTAAAATTGTCTTTAAAAATGCATAGATTCTAGAGTGATGAAGACATTAAGAAAGTTGGATCTTTTACAATGCTGGGGAGAAGAGACCTGTGTGCTCAAGTGGAAATATATACTGAATCCATGTTTGGATGCCTAATATCCTAACATTTCAAAAATATTAAGCAACTACAAAAAAATAGAAACAGCAACAAAAATTCTAACAATGATCTTACTCCTCTTGGGTTGTGAGGCTGCAATGTGAAAATGAGGTTTCTTCCAAGTGCTGAATCAGTGTACTGGCAGTATGTTTTTCTTTCACAGTAATTGTTCTCTCCTGGAGAACCTATTTTTAAAAACTTGCTGGATTATTAGATACTAAGTTTTTGAGTTTTGGTGCATGCTAGAGTCACCTATGAGTTAGATAAAAATAAATGGACAAAGCCCTACAGTGTATTTTTGCTTGAGCTAGAGGAGACACAGTTTGGTCACTTGAAGGCAGCAATTTTCTTTACCACTGAAGTCACGTGTCATCATTAGGAAAGGAAAAAACACTCTAAGCATCAACTGCCTAAACAACCCTGTACACCAAGTAATGGCGAGCGCTGAGGTTGAGACGAAAGTGAAGTTAAATGCAGGTTTTTAAATGTCAGAAATAGATAAATGAAGTTTGACTATTTGAATTTCAAGTAGTTTTTTTTTTTAGACTCAGCAGTTAAGGGGAAAAAGAATAAAACTGAAAAAACTATAGTGTTATTTTACAAAAGTTTTGAGATTCATCTCAAGCTAGTTTTGAAGTTGCTGATTCTGAGATAAATCTGTATTCTCACATGGAGGCACAGAGATGGAGGAGGCAAAGGAGTCGAGCGGTTGTTTATCACTGGGCCCTGGACAAGTCATCTGGAATACGAATGACTATGACAAAGTTGATTTGTAATTTGTATTCAGAACTGCCTTCAGACAGTAAGAGCCATTTAGTTCTGTTTCCATGCATTGCTTAAATAAAAGAGGTTTGAGTTTCAACAGTTCTTACATTCTGTTGATTTGCACTGATTACAGAATCAAGAAAAGCTACATGTGTTCTATGATGCACATTTATAATGCACATTTTACATTAAGATATTAATTTTGTTCTTAGTTTTTTAATAAGAAAAGAGTGAATTAGAATGCTAGAAATATACATACATATATATACACACATATAGAATTCCATCTTTCAGAAGCTCTGTTCATTATTATTGGGGGCACATGCTGTATATTAAACAGTGTGAATGAAGAGAAAAAAACTGAACTGCAATTTTTCCTTTCCTAAGGATATTACAATGCAGCTAATTCAATTATTTGCTGTACTGTTCACTTTTTTCAGCGCAACTCTAATTAGAATAAGAATGCTGAAAGCTGTTCAAAAGAGTTTGTATTCTATAAAGAATTGCCCGTAAGTTATTCCAAAGAAAAATATATAAACTCACAGTTACTACTCTGAAGGAGCATACATTTCCCCCTACTTCTTCACAATATCACACAATTCCTATTCTTTAAAAACATCTGACAGATAAAGAAAATTGCCCTGATTACTTAGGTAAAACAAATTCAAACTTTGATTCTTATGAACTTCATTGTATAAGAGTTATTTTGTAATTTTTTAAAAATTAGCAAGTAGTGGTGAAATATGACTGCTTTGTACACTGGTATGCTGCTAGAGCATAAATGTTTTACTCAAGTGCTGATAGTGAGGAAGAACACAGCTGTTTAAATGGTGTTAGATGTTCACACATTGCTGGGTGCACAAAGTCTTAGGTGTGGGTACTGTAAGGTTGGAGAAATTGTTTATTCTGCCCTTCTAAGGCATCTATGAGTGGGACTTGAAATTCAATAAATCTAAACAATGCTCACTTTTAAGTTGACAGATTTGTCTAGCCAGAAAACAATGTTGCAACTATCAAAACGGTGCATGTCCCTCTGCTCCCTAGCACATGCGCTACAGGATTCCAGTCTTGTCACAGTGAAAGAGAAAAGGCTTCTCCTTATGTAAATGAACGTGCACACTTTGTTTTCAAGGACTCTTAGAAACTGGAGAGCCATTTTCTGATGTTTTGAGGAACTTCTGTCATAAGTGTATTGAAGAGTAATAGAGAATAAAAAGCTGTCATGAAGAGCTCTATATAATTTCATAAGAACATGTTTCGATTGTGGCAGTTTGAACTCTCACTTTATCCCTTGTTGTTATGGTCATCTTTTGCACACAATCTGACCTTTTCTCAATTTCCTTCTGTAAAATGGACATAGTAATGGGATCATCTCATAATGGTTTCAATATTACTGGTTATTGATTTGAAATGACTACAAAGAGTTAAATGCATATATTGAATAGAATATATATTCTGACAATTTTCCTATTCTCACATCCATTCTTGCTTTTTTTGCTTTTTTTTTTTAAGGGGCTATAGGAGTATGTCAGCTTAAAAATAAAGAGTTGTTTGTTTCTTTGAGGATATAGACTAGTTGAAAATTTGTTATAGTGAGATTTCCATTTGTCAAGCTCATATCAAGAATCTAGTGTTTCAAAGTAAGGGAAAGAAGGTGTTGGATAAAAGCGTCTTTGCCTCATCATGCGATGCACGTTCGTGGGGAACCTGATACTAAACCATTCGTAGACCACCTGCTTCTGGGTCGGGGTTTCGTACATAGCAGATCAGCTCTCTAGGTGCGATCTAATGAAAGCCAGCGCTCAACACAAGTGTTTGAAGAAAGAAAGAAAGAAAGAAAGAAAGAAAGAAAGAAAGAAAGAAAGAAAGAAAGAAAGAAAGAAAGAGAGAGAAAGAAAAAAAAAGTGCCACCAGGATTAGAACCATATTAAGATCCCAAAATGTGCAAGACAAGGCTACTGTAATGGGCCCAGTGTTGTTTGTGATTTTCAATGTAGAAATACTCTGAAGAAAAAAGAAATGAGCTACCAAGCCAAGTCATGAAGAATAATGGGAGCTAAAGATACTTATTCACAATAAGTGAGACAACTCCATCTGAAAAGCATTAGAATGAGTTTGCCCAGCAGTTGTTTGCAAAGAATTTTAATTTGCAATAATCACCCATTTACACTCTAAATTTTTAAAGAGAGCTTTCAAGTTACTTTATTTATCATTTATTCATTTATCTACTTGTAAAGAAGAGGAACAAGAAGAAGGGGAGACAGTTCCTCTGCTGCTTTGCTCTCCAAGTGCCTGTGATGGCCAGAGACAGATGAAGCCATAACTGGGAGCCAGGAACTCATTCAGGACTCCTGTGGGCATGTCAGGGCCCTAAATATTTGAGTCATCATCCCTTATTTTCTGAGTTGCTTTAACAGGGAGTTAATGGAAAGCTGAGGAGCCAGGATTCAAAGCACCATTCTGAAGTGGGATTCCTGTGTCCCAGGCATTGGCTTGAACCTGCTGCACCAAGACAGTGGCCCCAAACTCTACATTTCCAATGGGAATTACAGTATGATCCTCTTCCTTTATAAAGGAATATAAATAACTGATTTGTTATAAATATTAATGAACATACACATCATTCATAAACAAAACAATGTCTTCAGACAAGAGCTAGAGAATATTTACTATTTTAGCTTGAAAATTGTTAACTATCCTGCAGAAGTGTGTACTTGCTGGTGATTTCCAATAACATAAAATGAACATGAGAAGCATAAAACACAATGTTGTAGTAACATGATCTTCAGTAACAATATTCCGTCTCAGAATGAACAAAAAAGATTTGTCAAACACAAAAGACTTCAGTCAAAATAGAGTATAAGTTAGTGATTTTGCATTTTTAATATTCAATGAATGTAACTTTTTAAATCATGCGGTGATGATTTTACAAGTTCTGACAGCATCCTTTGCTTGGCAGACTCCAGAAAATGAGTTCCCTCTAAATGTGATTTCATTCCATTCTGTTCGCATATTCCATTTGAGGTATCCAGGTAATCATGCATAGCGAATAGTACAGGTTCATAACTATTTTAAATTAAACACCATGTCCCATTGTGTTCTACACCCATAACATGTACTTATTTTTATCTTCCTTTAAAATGAGATTAGTCATGAAATTCCTTTACATGCAAGGCATTCGATAAAAGATCAAATGATCATGCATTTATTCTCATGTTGTTGAAAACTGCCATCTAAAATATGTTACCAAAAGCTGCATTGAACATTATATGCTGCTGAGTTAAAAAAAAAAAAGAAATTGAATTTAAGAGACCTTATGACATACAATGAGCAAGCAAAATAGAATAGCAAGCAAAATAGTGGAAGCTAATGTTAAGATCTAGTTTAATACTCCTGCAAGTCTAGAAAGCAGTGTTTTGCATTATGTTTCTTAGCTATGTACTGTACATGATAAGAGCAAACATGAAGCCTAGGCTGCAGCCAACTTCTCCTTAATTAGGAAAGTTATATTACACATTCATGGGGTGCATGTAGAGGATTCCAGGCAGTATGAAGCTTGAGAAACTGTAAAAAAAATCACTGGCTGAACGAAGGAGTTAATTTGGAAGTAATAGAAAGCAAATGAGGGGAAAAAAGAGAAACCAAACGAGAATTTAAATGTTTGTGGTGATAACTAGTGCCGAAATTTGCCCCACCATTAAAATGTGGAATGGCTGACTTTGTACACGACTTTTTCAGCCTATGGAAAGTTAGCACACCATAAAATGAACAACCAGAAGCAACCTGTCAAAGCAGCAATGGAAGTCACCAAGAGCTATAGAAAACGTTGAACTAGCTATCTAATGGGAAACTCATACTGATTAACAGATAATGGAAACAAATTTTAGGCAACACATAAATAGATGTGCTTATTCCTTGCAGGCATGATTCATACAGATCATGAATTCTTTCCCAGAGGAACTTATAGTAATATTTTGTCCAGATGGGTTAGTAGATATCGAATAAAACAAACAAACAAAAGCATTGAGAAGGAAATATAGATGGTAAAATCCCTGACAACAAATACAAAAATGGAAGGTGAGGGTCTGACATTATGGCTGAGTGGCTAAATCCTTGCCTTGCATGCAGTAGGATCCCATATAGTTGCCAATTTCTGTCCCAACTGCTCTATATCATTTCCAGCTCTGCACTCTCGCCTTGCATGTGTCAGGATCCCATGTGGGCACTGGTTCATGTCCTGGCTGATCCACTTTCTGTTCAGCTCCCTGCCTGTGGCCTTGGAAAACAGTGAAGGACATCCGAATACCTTGGGACCCTTTCACCCATGTGGGAGACCCAGAAGAAACTCCTGGCTCCTGGTTTAGAATCAGCTTAGCTACAGCCGTTGTGGCCACTGGGGGAGTGAACCAGCAGACGACGGAAGAGCTTTCTATTTGTATCTCCCTTTCTCTGTATGTCTACCTTTACAACTATAAAACAATAACAACAGAAAAAGTTTAAAATAGTTTCTTTTTAAATGATTTATTCATTTTTATTTAAAGGCAGATTTACAGAACTGAGATGATCCAGGAGCCAGGATTTCCTCTGGGTCTCCTATGTGAGTGCAGGGCCAGATGACTTGAGCCTTTCTTTGTTGCTGTCTCAGGACATAAGCATGTAGCTGGGCTAGAACTGGAGCAGCCGGGACTTGAACCAGAGTCCATATGAGATGCCAACACTTGGAAGTGGAGGATTAATTTTTTAAGCTACCGCACCAGCCCCAATTCTGTGACTTCTAACCACTTCATTGTTTATGGACGAATATTTTTATTATTAAGTTTTTTCTTAACACGGGAATAAAAATTATCAAAGCTCAAGAGAACAATTCTTCAAAACAGTGTTCGAGAAAATACAAACAAAATATAGATTTAAGAATCAGCACATGCAATAACAGAAGTTGAACTTTCTCTTTTCACTAAAACATACAAGGTTATTACAAATAGTTCATGGAGATGAAATCTAAAAGATTCATTTATTTTTAAATATACATGATAGAAAAGGGTGTGTGAAACAGAAACACAGGAGGATCAAGATCAGAGAAGAAGGAACCAGATGTTGGAGAGCTTTCTTTTCCCAAGGATCTGAAAATGGGTGTAAACCAAGACTAGCTGTAGGCTCTAGAAATTGAAAAAGCTAAGAAACAAATTCTTTTGTTGTGCCTTGAAAGGGAATATAGACCTACTTTTGTCTCAATACAGATGGAACTTTCTGATTTCTGTTACCCAAGATGGTAAGATAATGCATCTATGTATTTGTGATAATGTGTCACAGCAGCACTCAGAGTCTAATGTGTCGTGTAGAATATTATATAAAGGAGACAGGAAAAGTGGACGGAGTCAGAAGGCCCTGAGTCTGATGATTAGTTGAAGATGAAGTCAGCAATATTGAGTAATAGCTTAGAACTGTACTATGTTCAGAGTTGACATAACTCCTATGCTTTGGTTTTTTAAATTTATACACATATATAAAATTACAATTTTCATAAGATTGTTGTTAAAACTTTGAGAAAAGCTGACTGCATGGGAATGGAAATCAGGACGTCAATTTTGCATATCTTAAATTTGAGCTGTCTAGTTGATGCAGGAGTAGAGATTGTGATGGAAGGTTGGATATGCAAAATTCAGATTCATACTGAGAGTGAATTGAAAGAATATGTGGGGAACATCATCATGGCATAGATTTCATGCATAAAAATATACATACAAAATTTTTAATTGAGATGTATTTGATCCTCACAATATTTCAGTTATCTCACTATTCTGCTATTCCCTTTCCTTTTTAATATGCCTCAAGTGAGTCCTGCGAGATTTTAAAAGCTAAAGACAGGTACAATTTGCTGCAAAGCTTGTGTTTACTCTTTATATTTAACTATCTCAAAGCTTTCCAAGCAATTTTATTATCTTCAAACACATTATGTAGGGGTCTGAGTTTGAGGAATTTAAGGGCTGATAAGGGGGGGGAGGAGTACCACAAGAAGCAGTGGTATATGTAGAGTTTATTTGGAGAGAGTTGGGCAGAACCCTATGGGGACAGAAAGCCAGCACCCTAGGAAGTCCTTCAGGGCTTTAATCTGAAATGTCTCCATCAAGGAAGAGAAGCAGGAAAGAGTTGCCCACAGGAGCAGCAGACTGTGGAAGAGGCTGTGCTGTGCCATGTCCCTGGGCTGTGGAGTGATTGTTTCTGTAGTAGACACAAAGTATAGTAGCAGCTTAGACTTCTCTTTTTATAACCACAAGTTTCAATTTTATAAAGGCCAAAGGACAGTGAATAAAAACGTAGGACGTGCAAAGCAGCAGAATATGAATGACTAAGGCTAGGCTTTCTTGGATGACATGAAAATGCTTGATGTGTAAAAATTTGACTTTGGGGCCACAGAGTTTGGAGGTCGTGGATGTTACACTACAGTGAAGAAATAAACATCCTAGGGGCCAATGCACGGAAGCCAGATTGGGTTCATTTGTTAATAGAAAAGAATATTGATTTATAATGTTTTTAAAAATCTGAAAACATAAATAATTTAAAGGCAAAAAACCAATAGCTAGTAGGGAATGAGAGTGTTGAGAATACGATAAAAAATAAACGTCTAAGAGAAGTCTAATTAATATTTTATGAGTATGTTAATACAGTTTTTATTCCCTATAACTTTTGTTTAGTTTTCTTTTTAATTTATAAAGTAATATTCTCATATTTCAGCTCGAAGCTGAATCCATAATATATTGGTCACCTAGTTAATGGCTAATGTTCAGAATACTAATTATGCTGTGAGTCTGCATTAATGAGCAGAATAAAATTATAACAACGTCCATTTTTCTTTTTTTGCTTTCATTTGTACTCTATTAATAATGTGAACGGTGAAATTCAGTAATAGCGTAGAGCCACAGTGACTGAATGAGAAGGAAGTGCCCTGGCAGTCTTGCAATCAAGGCTTTTCATGCTGTACAGCAAAGTCTGCTATTAGAAAAGTGAGGCCCAAGGCCATACAGTGAGCGGAAGTCTGAAGTTGATCGTTTTATTCTCAAAAATGAATGGTGTAATGGAGACCAGATTACCAGGAAATGAGGAACTGCAATCTGCATCTCTACCACCAGATAAAAGAAAGGTGCCAATGAGACTGTTACTACACCTTGACAAGATACTAGATTCTCTACCATTGCCTACACTTACAATGTCATGACATGTCCACAGCAGGTGTAGGAACCGTGGCTGCAGCTGAAGGACTGCTTTACTCTCTCTAAAGTTTAGATTTCTTTTCTAAAAAAAGATAATAATATTAATACATGTGTAGCAAGATTATTACATGAATTAAATAAGATCTAGCAATGTAAAATGCTAAAACAATGGTAATATATCCAATACGTACTAATTGTGCACCATGATAATTGTTACAAACATTATCATAATCATTTAGTATGTTTTATGTCTATTATGCATATGATATCATTTAAACAAACAGCATTTTATGATAGTTTCCTATTTTATATATTTCTTGTCTTTCTTGAGCACGTTTCCTATTATTTTTTTATTTTTGAAAATATATTAAACTAAGACATTATCTCCAGAGGTAGTACATAATCCAAATTGCTAAATTATGATGTCTAAAATATATTTATTAATCAAAGCTATATATTTTTCTGTCAATTTATATTCTTGATTGCATAAAACTCTCCATTAACAGCTACATCAGTGCCATGTTTGGGAGTAAGGAAAATGACTAATTTCACAAACTTATCTCCTCATTCATGCTTTGTCCTTTTTTTCAAAGATACTTTTATTTTTATTTGAAAAAGTTAGAGAAGAGAGACAGAGAAGTCAGAGAAATCTTCCATCTACTGGTTTATAACCCAGTTGGCCCAAGACCAGGGCGGAGCTGGTCAAAAGCCAACATCTAGTCAGGTCTGCCAAGTGCTTGGGCCACCCCTCTACTATTTTCCCAGACCATTAGCAGGGTGCTAGACCAGAGGTGAGCAGCTTGGAGATGAATTGGTACCCATACGGTACTACAGGCAGAGGCTTACCCCACTATCCTTGTCTTGTTCGTAATGAATTAAAACGACCTGACTTCTCCAGGATAAATAAAATTCAAATACTAGAATGGAAGAGGACAATGAGTAAAATTTGAAGTGCCAATATGAGTCCATTAAGTGATACCTGGAAAACTGGTAAAGTGTAAGACTGTGAGAGTTTTACTGGAAGAGCTGGGGGTACATTGACTTAAGAAAATTTACCCTTACTGAATGTGTGTAGGCAGCTCCCTGTTAGCGGAAAGGCCACAAAGAATAGGAAAGAACAATTTAAGCCCTCCCTTTCCTGCACTTCCCTCTTTCTTACCTTCTTCTTGTCACTCTCCCTCTCATAAGAATTTGACAGTTCGGACTTCTGAGCCTGCACCAGCATGCTGCCCCTCCCACTGCTCTTCCCCTGCACTGTCAGTTCCCAGGCTTTTCCATGGAAACTGACAATGTCACTATTTATCAGGGCTCTAGATTTAGTCTGAGCTATGACAGGCATTTTCCTGGTTTTCCAGTCTGAAGACCTAATGAGAGGCCCTTCGAGCTCCCTAATCACTGGGGTCGTTTCTGAAGAATGTTCTATCCATGAATCATCTCTCTCTCTCTCTCTCTCTCTCTCTCTCTCTGTCTCTCTCTCTCTCTCTCATCTATCTCTCTATATATATTCTATTCTTCTATTATCATTCTATTATCTGTCTTATGTGTTTTCCATGGACCTAATTTTTGTGCCTATCATCTGTCCATCTCTTGATTCTGTCTCTCCAGACAATCCTAATCAATACAGCAGTTTTATAAGGCTGCCTGAAACGATTGTGAAAAACTGAGTAGCTGAAACAGAAATTTGTGTCACGGTTCTGCTGGTTGGAAGTGTGAAATCAAGGTGTAGGTGGGATTGTTTCCTACTGAGGCCTGTGAGAGTCTGCCTCAAGCCTTTCACGTAGCTGGTTGCGAGCAATCTCTTGTGCCACTTGGCTTGTAGCAGCAGAATTTTCTTCTCTGGGCACACTCCCTGTGGTTCTGTGTCTGTTTAAACTTCCCCTTGTGTTACTTGCAGTCAGATTGGACTAGAACTTTTTGTAATAACTTGCCTTAACTTGGTGATCTGCAAAAATCATATTTTCAGTGATGTTCAGAGGTACTAGTATTAGGTATTCTACAAATTTGAGGAGCATACAATTTACACACACACACACACACACACACACACACATACGTCTCATCTAATACTGAGACTTGCAGACCCCAGGGTAGGGGGGCATCTTTAGTAATTGGTTTCACTGCATTAAAATGAGAAAGGGCATGTATACTTCCGTTAAAATGTACCTATTGAGTTGGGATTTGAAAATCTTTCTAAATTAGGGGTTTTCAAAATGGGCTGAAAGCTATTTTTGCTCCAGAGCACCTGAAATATATCAGAAGCACCAATCCTAATGCCTTGTATTCAAGAAATAAATGTTCAATATGTTCATACTCCAACAAACTTTACAGAATCAAAGAATCAGTAAATTCAAGAATTCCTAAACTATACTGGTATTTTTTTTTCATTTACAACCAGGAAGATTTATTATGCATGATATCCATCCGGTAAAAAAAAATCTCTAAAAAATGACATTTTGGTCATCTTTAGACCGAAGGACTTGGATTGGAGCACAATCGTGTTTTCCAAGTCCTGCGTTTCCTTAAGTTTATTCATTACCACAGAGATGGCGTTAGGTAAAGACCCACAGACGTTACTTTTTCATGCTTTCTGGAACGAACATTCTAGAGAGTGTGAAAGTTGCAAAATTTTAAAGTAAACTCTGAAAGAAACATTTAATGAATTTGATCATAACCTATAGGGTCAGAGTGGAAACATAAACGAACATAGTCAAAGGACCGAAGTCAGGAGACAGCACATCACAGCCATGCCCTGGCCAGAGTGTTTCCCAAATGCAACAAGGAAAATGAATTGGAATGTAGCCCAGATTATGCTGCAATAATAATCATACACGGATAGTGATATAGTCAGAGTCCATGGAAAATCCTAGTACTGAAATGACTGTTCATGGATTTCAAAAATTTTACCCCAAAGTAAGCGTATTTAAAGTCATAGTCTGCATTTGAAATTACTATCATATATATGCATACAGTAACAAGGTATTTACATTTATATTAGGTAAGCTATATATTTGGGTGAATTAATTGGGCAGAATTTATTGTAAACTGTGACACATTATACTGACTTATTAAGTTAGAAACTTAAATGAGCCTCCTCCATCCTTGCTAAATGGATGTGTTTGTTCCAGGGACACTCATTTGACACTATAGTTTTCATTCTGGGATCTGAATAAAGAAGATAAGATATGTAACTGTTTGGCTCATCGCCACTTTTTTTATCATTCAAACCATTCAGTATATATATATTTATATAAAGACTGCAGATCTATATTTCAATGAAAATGTGATTAGGCATACATTGATAAAAAATGAACATGTCAAAAACATAAAATAATGTCTGTGAATAATATCATTGCTCATTGGAATTGTTCCCTACACATTAAAGCAACATATGACTAAAGAAAGTATTTATCTAACTCTCTGGAGGACAGTCTGCTACTTGCAGTGAGTAAAGGGAAAACGGAGCTCATTTTTAATGACAAAGCTGATTCTGAAAGGCTTAAATTACCAATTCTGGATTATTTCCATGATTTGTTTTGTAAAAAGTGAGAACTTGGTTCATAGAGACCTTATGCTAGAATTCTGCAGCTACGAGTGACAGATGGCAATTTGTGCATGTGGTTCAGACAGAGCAACAGAGTCTAAATATTCAGTAGTTATTCATTCTCAGAGCTGATAAGTATTTGATAAACTTCAGTTTTAAAATTCCCAAATACAAACTACAAATCACATTATTTGACATTTTACAGTGTCAAATTTCTCTGAGTCATGAAATTTTGAGTATCAGAACATAATGAAAAAGTATATATTTTTATATCTAGGTATACTAATATAAAAACTTCATGCAATATTTTCTCAGGAAATACTTATCAATGTAATTATTTCTGTAAAGATAAAATCAGTTGTCAAAATATGAGTTATAATCTTAGTGCACTCACACACCCAAAGACTTGCTGCAAAGCTTGGCCAGGAGAGTTTTCCAGCCTATTCCACTTTCCATCGTCTCATGATGCACTCAGTAGCCTCTGCTGGCCTGGATGAGCTTATATGTTCCCCATGTGCATCTGGATATGCTGTCCACTCCACAGGCATCAGCCACTGAGGAAACTCAGTCCTTACAAACGTGCTCGAAGGCTGGACCACAGATCCTGTCTGCTTCCTGTGGCCTGAATGTGAGTTCCGGGGATAAGCTGGACAGTCCCTCAACAAACCTTACCAGGGATGACCCAACACTTGGCTCATGTGAGCACCAGCCAGTGCAGGATCCAATTCAGTTCACTGCCTATGTCAACCTAAATACATATGAGTGCATGCAGTTGCCTGTTCAGCCCCATCTTCCGTGCAGACTAAAGGGTGTTATGGCCGAGCCCAGCCTAGCCTGTCCAACCCTTATGCAAATCAGCAGGAACTGCAGTCTAGTCGGGGCAACCCTTAATATCCCCCACCAAGCTGGCCTGTCCAATGATTTTGAAATCATGTCTTCTAAGCATTTTAGAGGAAAGTATAAATCCTTTCTAACCCATTCAATTAATGTTCAGAAAACCAGAATGAAAAATTGTGTGGCTTCTAGTTACTATGCATATAAAGAAAACTGAATTATGTTTAAACTCAAAATATGTAGGATATTGGTTCTTGATCTAAGATTAGCTTTTTTTCAGCTGAATTATTATGTTTTTTCTCTCTTTTTTTGATTGGTGTGATAATTTTATGTATGTCATTATTTAGTGAGGACTTGCTTCTAGCATCATTTATACAAAAGGCAGTGAGGAAGCCAAACTTTAAAGAACATTTAAGATTTACAGTGTTATGATTTATCTTCTAATGCAAATTATTTCTATTGCTATGTACTTTATTTAAGTTATATTAAACATCAGTATTTCATTTGTGAAGGGTTCTTTGTAGTAACTCAAAGAATAACTACATACAATCTTGGCTATATGTATTCTCTTTTGTGACAAAAAAAATCGCATGAAGCATAATTATAAGAATTAATGGCCTTTCATTAGAGTAGTTCTAAATCAAGAAAAGCCTGTAAAATATTTTAATTGAAGCATCTAGTTAGAATATTTTGTTTAATGAGTCTTTACAAATTGTGTTAAGATGTGTAAAAATAATTTTGCTATGAAATATATAATGTTAACACACATTTATATTGACCCATTTCAAAATATTTTTCCTTCAACCTTTTATTTTAGAATTATGTCTATTGTTCAGCTTTGAATTGAATCAGATACCCAGGTTGCAGTTTTCTAGCACTGAAAACAACAATTTCTTCTTCTTCTGAAATCTTGTGTACTTTCTAGCCACTAGCACTACATTGTGTATGTAAATTTTCCAGTTGAATGACAGATTGCCACAATTTGTAAATTTGTACGACATACATTTATTATCTCACCATTTCTGTGCACTGGAAAGCTGGTACATTTTTTTCTAGTCCTGCATTTAAGGTTTCACAACGTTAAAATCAAGAATATTTTGAATCACTTTTGCAGTGGTTGGGGCTGTCTTCCGTGCCTCTGTGGTTGTGGCAGAATTCATTTCCCTCCAGCCACAGGAATGAGGTTTTCATTTTCTTCTGTTTTGTGGCAGAAACACAGCTCCCGGAAGACAGCCGAGTGTCTTCCCCTTGTGGCCCAGACCATGGCAACTGACTTTTTCGAATGGCAGGAAAAAATATTCTCTTTGGATAGCTATGATGTTGTTCCAAGTAACAGTAACAGATACAGCTGTCACATAATAACCCCAAGCCATAGACACGTTAAAAAATACACTAAGTATGAGAGGGACAGAATCCCTGGGGGATACATTACAGCTGTGTCTACATTGCTCTGCTTTCCTATGTCCCAAGCAGCACGTGGCCTCTTGCTGCTCTTTGCTCTCCCTAGATTCTTTCCTTCATCCAGTATTTGATTACTGAAAGAAATTAATGAATGAACAGAGGAGTGAAAAACTTTTCAATATTATCAATTATGAAACAATTTTCTGTGTTAAGTCTCTAAATACCAGAGAGCAGCTTCCAACACTGGATCTCATATTCTCTCATGAAAATGCACATACTCTCTACTCTTAGTGAGCACACATCCGCGGCCTCTGATGCTTTTATAATTCTTAAAATTATCTAATTATCTCATAGAAGTGAATTATGAATTAGTTACAGCACTTTTTCACTTTAATGGTCTGTTCTCTAATATTCTCACATATTCAAGTTTGATAAATGTTTAGTTGTCATGGAAATATCTAGAAACTGGAATGAAAATTTTGACAATGCAAACCTTATCTCTGAAATGAAAGAAACAACACAGTAGACACATCAGATGACAACCAAGATATCAGGTGGCCAAGGTCCAAAGCAGAAATATGTATACTTCAATCTGTTTTTACTTTAACGCATAATTCTTTTGCGAATGTTTTAAATGATACCAGATCTAGCCATGGACAGCTTTCATCAACTGTAATAAATTATATTTGACCTACTGCTATCACCTAGTAAAATACTTATCTTCATGTATTTCAATAACTTTTCAGAGAATCAACCACCTGGGCATCATGTACAGTCTTTCAGGACATCATTTTGTCATGAATGAGTGTTATGCATAGAAATCATTGCAGCAAATGGGCTTCAAAACCGTCTAAGGAAACTCAGAGAACATTAATTTACTTAAAATCAATAGAACAGAATCCCAACTCATTTAATCTTCATTGGTTTCTGAATCCTAAATGTTGGATTCAAAATCACTATTCCTAAAACATAAACATGGTTAAGAGAAAAGGATTAATATTGTAAACAAGCCAAAGCTTGTGATAATTAAATGAAAAACAGCATAATAATGAGGACTTCACATCCTAGAATATCAAGCTAACAAAAAGCAAGGATGATTGCAATTACAGCCTGAGGCTATTACAAAATTCCCCTGCAATCCTTTGAACTCACTGTCTCAGGAAGATTAGAAGCAGTGTTGAGGCAGATAAAATAGTACCTTCCACATTTACTGTCCTCAGAAAAGCTTTTCAGAATCCTTTTGAGACTTTGTGTGTTTTAAGATACCTCTAAATAACAGTTTTTTTAACCTTACTTAGAGAAGTTTAGCTATAGCATACGAATAATAATCAGACTATATTCATAGTCCCCGCTAAAAAGCTGTCTTGTGATTCCTTTCCAACCATCTATATTTTAGTTTCTGTGTTTATACAGTGAAAAAAAAAAAACCAGTGCATTTAACTGCGTGCATTAAATAAATCTAGCCCCTTCCACCTACTCCAATAGATTTGTTTTAAAATGAAGTAGGTGTCTAGGGCCCAAGAGAAGCACTCTGGGGGTCATTTGGATCCCACTGCCATGCTGATCCAGCTGGGAGTAGAAGGGTTTGGGTCCTAGGACCCGAGAGTGGTGAGCTAGCCCCGGAGCCAGGGGCTGCTGCTGGTGGCCCCTCCATACCCTAGTGGCCAGTTACTCAGTTCGTCCAGGAATCCCTCCCTTGCTGGAGTTCATCTTGATTCCTCTGCTGACCTTTAGCAAGCCTGTGCTTCCACATCCTTCTTGCTTTGGGAGCCTCAGGATCTCAAATATCAGGGACCAGAGCTCATGACTCTGTGACCTGACCTTAGCACATATGTCATAGGTTTGGTCATGATTGCTGTGAGGTGGTCACAGTCATTCCCAAGGATTATAAATACATTAGCTGAGATAGGAAAAGATTTCCAAACCAGAGACAATGCAACTTATACATCCTTCATCAAGAAATAGTTACAGAGGATGTGAAAAATCTGTTTCCTCCAGCAACTTTTGGGATTAAGGGTTGAGAATCTCTGAGAGGAAAGTGAAATGGGACAGGCAGGTAACTAGTTTGGATCCTAAGTTGTAAACAAGACGTCGCTGTACAGTCCCAGGATGTGCTTCCCCTCACCATGGATGTGGGAGTGGAATCAGGGAACCAGTCTCTTTGCAGGCTCGTAAGAAGCACCCGGTGGGGAGGGACACCCTTTCTCCATGGTCACAGATGAAAAGTTTCTGCCAACTGTGGAACTTGGAGTCAACCCAACATAAAGTGGCATAACGTGTTGGTCAAATCGGTTCTGCAGATCCAGAATAGTTCCGCAAGTCTGAATCTAAGACAAACCAACAGGTGACAGCAGGTCAGTTCTGTAGAACTAGTACTGACTCCATGGTCATGGCCTCAGAAAGGCAGCAGAAGGTGGTCCAAATACATGTGCTGTTGGCCCTCCAGTGAGAGACCAGGATGAAGCTCCTGGGTCCTGCATTCACCTGACCCATCCCTGGTCATG
This sequence comes from Ochotona princeps, assembly GCF_030435755.1. Lineage (NCBI taxonomy): Eukaryota > Metazoa > Chordata > Mammalia > Lagomorpha > Ochotonidae > Ochotona > Ochotona princeps. The sequence goes on from NC_080854.1 coordinate 29,613,225, forward strand.
GCAACCGTCTGTGTGTGGAACCAGTGATGGAGAATCTCTCCTGCTCTCTATGACTACGACTTTCAAATAATTAAATAAATATTTAAAAAAAATAAATAAAGTTGGCACAGCAATATGGCACAGCATTCAAACTGTTGCCTGTGGTACTCGTATCACATACAGCAAGTGTTCAGGTCCTGATCACTGCTTCTGATCCAGCTCCATGCTAATGTGCTTTGAAAAGCAGTGAAAAAAGACCCAGATACTCAGGCCCCTGCAACGTCCGTGGAGCATCAGACGGAGTTCCGAGCTCCTGGGGTATCCTGACCTAGCACTGACGCCGCAAAGCGTCTGGAAAATCAGCAGCAGGTGGAACATTTCTCCTCTCTCTCTCTCTCTCTCTCTCTCTCTCTCTCTCTCTCTCTCTCTCTCTCTCTCTCTGTCTCTCCTTCCTCTCTGCCTTCAAAATAAACAAAATAAACCTTTTAAATAAATAAAAATTATGTAATTGGATAGGGAAGAGTTTTGTGAGTGTGTGTGTTTGCTTTTTATGTAGGTTTATGTAATTCCAGGATGCATTACCCAGGAAATAATATCTGATTTTAAATGTTTATTCATTGTTTTTTCAAATCATTATATCTACTCTAACAAAGCTTGATAATCAAATATTTCATGAAAATCATTTTTGCTATGTGGAGTAATGACAAGCATCCTTTATATAAAATGCATTACGAAATGTTGCACAATAGAATGTTGTAAATTTTTGAAATAGGCTCATAACACTGACAGCTAATTTTCAGAAATATCAGAGTTTTTAGAGTTTTTTGGGAAATGGTGAAAAAACAGAAAATCAGATTCAGATTAGGCTAGACCCAAAGGCCAGGTTTATTTCTTGTCCTTGTTATGTCCTCATGAATGAATGGCCCAGAGAAACATCAGGCAGACACGTGGAGAAGAAGAGCAAGAACAGAGAGGCACAAGAAAGATGTTTAGAAGCAGTAACGTTCTACTTCTGGAAAGTGCAGGAGTCACATGAGATCACAGGGACAACAGCCCCTAGTGCCATTGTGTGTTGATATTGCATAAGAAGCATTCAGGGTTATTTGTGGCAGTAAAATATCCACCAGATGAATAGAGAATTTTGAAAGGAACACCAGAGATGCCTTCCTTAATAGGAGCCCATAAGGTAATAACTGGCAAGATTACTATGAGGCACTTCAAACAGTTCTTGGAAAATGGAGCCAAGATCAATTTACTTTAAAAACAAAACAAAACAAAACAACAACGAAAAGAAATCCTTGCATACAAAGGGTCTTCAAAAAAATCCATAGGCATAGAGACATATGGCCTTTCTTCTTTGCAACTGGTTATGATAGTTTCTGTTACTCCGTTACTCTACATCCCCTTAAATAAAAAAAAAAGCCAAAATCAACAAGAAAAGTAATAGAAAGTTTACGACATGAAGTTACATTACATGCTATGGAATGACCAAAATATCACTCAAGAAAGGAAAAAAAAAAAACTTTCTCGAGAAAACTGATGCTACTGTATGAGCCATGTGTCACTGAAGAAATTAGTAAGGGAAGAATCATAGAAGTCTATATTATGAGAGAAATACATGATTTTTAAAAATGTTTCACATCCATTTAAATGTGCCTTTCAATTTTCCACAAACTTTAAAAAATATATTTGAAAAAAAAGTAACAGAGAAAGACATGCAGAGGAATATTTTGCACTCACTAGTTCTCTCCCCAAATGCCCACAACAGTCAGAGCTAGACCAAGATGAGAGCAGAAACTCTACTCCAGCTGAGGAGCAGAACCTCAGTACTTGAATCATTATCTTCTACTTCCCTGCCCATCAAGAAGAAACTGGACTGGAATCAAAGGAGGAGTTGATTTAATCTGCTGCTCTATACCACCTGTCCTGAAGGAACTTTCTGAAGTGCTCTTGTAGGTAGCAAGGGAATTGCTGCTTAATATTAGGGAACAGACTGAGCATTTAGAAATTGCCACTTCTGAGCCACAGGGTCTGTCGTGAGGTCACTTCTGTTGCTCAGCTCCACTGGAAAGACTGAAGAGATTTTTCTGGAAAATCTGCAAGACCATTGGGGAGAGATTCAGAGGATGTTTAGGTGTCCCCTTGCCCAGCTACTACTGCATGAGGTCAGCAAGACCTTCCACTGAGTAAGGCTTCTGTTTTACCTCCAATTCATATGTTCATTCCTTCGAACAATAAATCAGCACTTAGCATAGATTCTGTTCCATCAACTATGATAATGATTGGGATTTATTAGTAATAATGAATGAGAAAGATCAGCTTGTTTGAGGTGTTTATATCATAGGTGAAGAAGACTGACAATAACACATCAGATACCAAATTATAAGAATCATCTAATAGTATGTGTTACATATATATGTGTGTGTATATATATACATATATATATATAGCACTAGTGAAGAAGGCTTAGAAGTACGTGTTAGGGGAAGAGAAATCAGTAACAACAGTATTAGAATGTCCAAGAGGTGGGGTTCGCACTGGGAAGACCATTTCAATGGGTTGAGGGGATTGAAGGGTAAAGAGAAAATGGCCAGCAGGAGAAGCATGGAGAAGAAAGCTCACCGTGTGCACTCAGGAGAAAATGATCTTGACAGTTACACAAAGTAAGAAGGAAGCAGCTAAATAAGCAGAAAAAGAGCTACGACTTGTCTGAAGAAACTTAAAATATGAATAAAATGTAAAGAACAGAGTACCAATAAATACAAAGAGGCAGAAGTATTCAGCATTTAAAATAAAAGTTTACAACCAAATTTATAAACACAAGCAAAAGAAAAAAATAAGTAACAAAAAAGTAGGAAAACACACACAAATCACATTTTTGGAGATGTGAAGATGAACTCTACCCATAAAACTAGGAGAGGATGCCATTTTTGCTTTTTAAATAACTGCCTCAGAACTTAATTTCACATTCAGAGTGGCAAATAAAATTCTGATAGCACTGAAGGGACAAAAACCATTTAAATAAGATCTGGGAATGAAACTAAGAAGAGATTTTTGACATATTGATGAATAATGGAAAACTGAGCAAAATTTTTATGACTTTTATAGAATATGCTTAACATAGGATTACATTTTCAGAAAGGGAGAGAAACAAAGACAGAGTGAATGAGAAAGGGAAAGAGAGGGAGTGAGAGATCTTCCATCTAATGTTTACTACCCAGATGCTGCAACAGGCTTGAACTGGTCCTGGCATAGGAACTCAGGCTAGGGCTCCTCATTGGGCAGTGCAGTCCGGGCTATCTGACTTGTCACCTGCTGCCTCCAGGCAGGGCAGTATCCAGAAGCCGGAATGGGAGTGACATTGGCATAACATGAATTCAGGCCCTCAGGTAGAGGAAGTTAGTGTCTCATGGTGTCTTAATCAATAACCAAACGTAAGAAGATTGATGTTCCCAAAACACAGTTATACAGGATTCCTAGAAAGTAATTAATTTTGCTTGATTTCACGTAGTGAAAGGAAAAAATGAAAGATCCATGGAGAAAAAATCAATGCAATGAATCAGAAGTATTATTGAGGAGAGGTAAGAATATAAGATAGACATTTATGTGGAAAAGGTTAAACATAGCAGTTATATAACTCAAGAAAGAAAGAATGAGAAGGAAATAAAACATCTTATTTGACCACTTGTGGCATATTTCCATGGACATAATCATGTGGTCCTTGAGTATTTGTTTAAATAGCATATGGTTTTATTACACTTAACAAGTCACAAGGTAGAGATGAAATATAATGTGACAATATATTTCCATTGCTTTAGCTTTCTATACCGTTTGACGGACCTGGAATATACTATTTGATGGACTGGTAGTGATCTCCTTTTTGTAAGGTTTCTATCCACAATGCAACTATTTATTGTGTAATGTGCCCTGTCAGGTGCCAAGGATTATGTCCAGGGCACTTGGAAAGGCCCATTCTTTCACTCAGTTATTGACCCTCCCCAGCAAGTAAACGTCTTGTTTCTTGCCTGTATCGTTTTCACTTGGCTGCCAGGCTTAGGAAGAGCTTCAGGATTTTAATTAATCTCTTTTCTGTCAGCTTAATGTCTGAACACATTCCGTTTTGCCTGTTATCTGAGGTCACACGATGTTGAATCCAATTCTTCTAATTATCAATCTTCCTATTTCTGTGAGAAAAGTATAGCTATACAGCAGCTAGGTGTCGGACTGATGACCCCACAGAGGAACTCAGCACAGCCACCCGCTCGGCTGCAGTGCATTTTGGTTGCAGTACATGAGACTGTGCAGGACTTTGTGAGTTTTGTGTGCAGTGACGTGTGTGCATGTACACACACACACACACAGTCGCTCTGCCAAATGCTAGCTCTCATTTATCTTGCCAGCTCTGAAAGCTCATTGCTCCCATAGTCCGTGGACACTGTGCGTGCCAGTTAATGTCGTCTTGTGGTCTTCCCTGCGCTTTGAAGAAGTGCTGAGGGAGTCAGTGTAGCTCAATGTGTCTAGGAATTCAACTAAAGGAGGTCATTGGCTTTCAATTTTTCCTGATTTACTCCTATCAAATGCAGCATCTAGTTTCACAAATATGTTATCCCTAAATCATCGTTATACTATGGAATTGCTTGATGAAGTGGTTGCTTAGCATTGTTTTGGATTATATCTCTCTGCAAAAATGAGAGCTGCATGTTTTGTGCGAATGTTTGTGTGTTTGTGTTTACAGACTTCCAATGTCACTCTTTAATCCTGAATCAATATTTTAGCTTATTTCTACTTGAAATGCTTTGTAGTTTCCTTTGTGAATGATTAGATACATTTATTTAGACTTGAATTTATTATTGTTACTGTTATTTAATACGTTGATTTAGAGACACATAGCTTTTAACGCTTACTCATTTACTTTTTATTTTTTCTTGTATCAATTCTACCATGATTCTGTGTTCAGTCAAATTTAGGCTAACAGCACTGTTTTCTCACTACTCTCTAAACTTTCTGCAGTACTTCTGTTTGCTCATAGAGTTTTATTTATTAACATTCAGCACTCCTGCAACCAGTAATTCATATCCCCTTTCCATTAGCATTCAATATCATAAGCTGTTTATCATAATTCATCATACTTACAGATTTATGTAGAAAAACCATACCATCTCCACAGAGGGAACAATGTATATTTTATCTCATGAAGAAATATGACTGTATGCCCTGGAGAGCTGCGGCACAGGTGCTCAATGCACACTTAGCAGACTTGAGTGGATCACTCTGCTGACGTCTGTGTGGGTGATTCAATCTTGTGCTTAAAACATAATATTCTAATTATGAATTGTTTCTGTCACTTTCTAAACCTGGTACTTCCTTTTCTGATTCAGTCTTACTACTATGCTGTTGATATTCATATAGCTTTTTGCTTTTTATTTAATTTTATTTTTTTCCCTCAAGATTTATTTATTTTACTTGAAGTGGTTTAAAGAGAAAAAGAGCGAGCGAGCGAGCGAGAGAGAGAGATTTATCCCAATGTTTCACTTCTAAATAACTGCAAAGGTAAGAGTTGAGCTTCTCAGAATCCAGAAGCCTGGCACTTCTTCCAGATCTCCCCGGTAGATACAGGGACTTGAGGCATTGGGCCATCTTCCACTGCTTCCCTGTAACCAGGCCTTACCAGGGAACTGAGTCAGAACTGGAGCAGCCAGAACATGAGTGAGTGAGGAGGGTTAGTGTGTGATATCATTTTACTGGGCCTAGGCTTTTTTTTCTCCTAATTGTCTAACATCAAGTGACTTTAAAACTTTCTGATCATTAATGGTTTTAAGTTTCATTACGTTCTCACATCGGTGCATTCCTTCCCTTTCACAGGCTGCCTACCTCCTTGTAAATAGTTTTCACTTGTTTTAATTCTCTTTTCTTGCTACATTGTTATTCCTCTATTAGTTTATAAATGTTGGCATTTTTACCTATATATTTCCTACGACTTATGCTCTATACACTGTTGTATACCTGTACATCTCATTGGTAACCTGAAGTGCTGTTAGAGGAGAAATGACACTTGCTGTGGCTGCCAGGACCTGGAGAGGGGTGATGTTGGATACAAGACTCAGGGATCCTCTTCCAGACATCAGTCTAAAGGTCCCTGGGAGAAGGCCTGCATTCCTAGTTCCACATGTAACACCATTTGGAGTTTCACTGCCTCTACATGAGAACAGACAAGCTATTAAAAAGGTTTGGTTTACAGCTTCAAACATGAGCAGTATCACAAAAAAACAGACAGAAATCCTATGAAGTGGTTGAGTCCATGCCTAAATTCTAGGACAAGAGAGCCCATAGCCCTTTATGACTTACACCTGCCCATTCCCTTAGGTGATCTCTCAACTTGATATAATCTTTTACAACCTGTAAACATTCTTCCCTAAGTAAGCATGTTTTATTTAAATAATAGCTATTTCACATTACTGGAATCTAAGGATCTCTAATGCATGGCAATGCTGTAATACAGAAATCCATGACACCGCAGCATTAGCTGAGGTAAGCAGTTGAACACTAAAAAGAGACAGTTTCGGGCCTGGCGGCGTGGCCTAGCAGCTAAAGTCCTCACTTTGAACACGCCGGGATCCCATATGGGTGCCAGTTCTGGTCCCAGCAGCTCCACTTCCCATCCAGCTCCCTGCTTGTGGCTTAGGAGGACAGTCGAGGATGGCCCAAAGCTTTGGGACCCTGCACCCGCGTGGGAGACCTGGAGGAGGTTCCTGGTTCCCGGCTTCAGATTGGCGCAGCACCGGCCATTGCGCCTCACTTGGGGAGTGAATCATTGGATGGAAGATCTTCCTCTCTGTCTCTCCTCCTCTCTGTATATCCGGCTTTCCAATAATAATCAATAAATCTTTAAAAAAAAAAAACAGTTTCCCAAGTAGCAAGTCTATTCCCAAAATAACATCTGTTTGATGACAGACTGAGGAATGAAAGTTTGGGAGAATCATACATAACAGACTTATTTAACTTTTGGTAAAAGGGTTTGTCTTGGGTAGAGCTTTCATCTTCCTTGGAGGTGTTGAAGTCATCTTCCTTGTGTATGACCTCATTATACACTGGACACAATAGAGATGATCTCATATACTTAGGACCGTATAAACTCCCAGTATCCTAGTGGCTAAAGTCCTCACCTTGTATTTGCAGGGATCTCATATGGGCACTGGTTCTAATCCTGACTGCTCTACTTCCAATCTAGCTCCCCGTTTGTGGCCAGGGAAAACAGAGAGGATGGCTCAAAGCCTTGGGATGCTGCAACCATGTAGGAGACCCAGAAGAAGCTCCTGGCTCCTGGCTTTGGATCAGCTTAGCTCTGGCCACTATGTTCATTTGGGCAGTGAACCAGCAGGTGGAAGATTCTCTCTGTAATTTTTGACTTTCCAATAAATTTTTTGTTTGAACTTCATTCCTGTTGTTGATTTTGCTTCGTGACTTCTCATTTAAGGGAAGGTATAGTGATGGCATAATGCAGATCATCATATTCAGATGTGAAGATAAAATGCAGTATGTATCTCTACTGGAAACAGGATACTGGGTCATGGGAGACAGCTACTTAAACGTTTGCCGTTACTGTGCCCCTGGGCAACAATACAGATAAAAGACACTCATCTCTGCACCTTTCCTGGTCATGAGCCCAAGTTTCAGAAAAGAGATTTAAACCTTCTTCTCAACACAATAATTGATTGCTTTTAATATAATCTACTGACTGATTTCAATGAATATCTATTGTTTCCATTTTATTTACTTAAAAAAACTTCACTAAATTGAATAAAAACCTTTCTATTCCAAAGCCAACTATAAGTATCTCCATGTATCTATTATTTTGGTTTGTTGCAGTTCATTGGAGATAGACTAATTGGAAATATCACTGATGAAACATTCTTAATTAAAATTATAATTTTCTTCAGTCACAATTCTTCATTCTCCCAAAGACTCGTATGAGAAAAATGCTTTGACAATGGTGACACAAGTTTCTAGTGAGAAATCGCATACACCTATCAATTTCTTTATTAAGTTTTGTTAATTTTCTTTATTAATATAAAGAGAGTAAAGTTCATGTGGCTCATTGAAATTATTCTAAGAATATAATGATACATCCTTCTGTCTTTTCTTCTTAATGAAAAAAGAAAATGACAACAGAAGCTGGCTTTGTGGCGTAGCATGTAAAACAACCTTTGTCTCCAGGATTCTATATGGGCAGTGGTTCAAATCCTAGCTGTTCTACCTCCAATACAGTTGCTTGATAATGCACCTGAGAGATCACTCTAAGATGATCCAATGCTTGGGACCTTGCACTCACATGGGAGACCCAGATGGGTCCTGCCTCTGAGTCCTGACTTTGGCTTGACGGAGACATGGATGATTTGAACTTCTGAGGAATAAACCAGCAGATAAATGATCTCCCGCTCTATATCCCCATCTCGTTCTATAACTTTGCCTTTCAAGTAAATGAAATAAATCTTTTTTCTAAAGTATAGCACTCAGTTAAGCGGTACTGAGTTGAGAGATTCATCCTTCTATGTATTATGAACTTTCTAGTAATGCCATCACTGTTTATTTTATTAATTTTTGTCTATTTTGAGTGGCTTATTTTATTTCATAGACTGAGTTAGCTTTATTTCTGACTTCCTTAATTCTAAAACCATTAGACTGCTTCCCACTTCCCCTTTATTTCTGGTAGGACAAGCTCCTGTCAGTATTCACAGTTTTTACTCTCATATCTGTAACTGTTAAATGAGAGTGAGTTTTGATCTTTTCTAGAATTAGGAAGCTTGTCATTTTTTTCTGACCTACAACCTCTGCATAATGTAAGCACTGGTTATAGGAAAGCATATTTTAGTAGACCTATGTTCTTCCTTTCCATCCTGCATAAATTTAAAAATAAACATTTGTAGCTTAAATGTTGACAATAGTAATTTCTGCCTGTAATGGTGTTTCTGCTCTTTCCTTGTCAAAGAAAGCAACAACTTAAAATCAGGGTTCCATGCGCTTCTTTGCTTGCATATATTAGCATATCTATTTATGTGTGTGTGTGTGTGTATTATGTATGCCTACATACATAGAGAGCAAGGCATGGAAAACTCAAATTTTATGTGCGATTTTTGATTTAGTGTTTGTTACAAGGCTCAAATTCATTGCCTGTGTTTTCTAAGCATATTTTTCCGCTTGTATCCTATCCCTAAAACAGTAAAATGTCTCTTTCCTTAATCCGCACTGCACTTCTTGCTTTCTTGCTTTCTAGTTTGATGGACGGTGTTGCTCATTTCATTGATGCTTTTTCCTCTGGTCCTATTGATTTTCTCCTTCTTGCCCTCCATTCTCTCATAACTTCCAACCCCCTCCTTTTAAGTCTCTTTTCTTGTTTTGCTCCTTTTTATCCTGAAAGCTCGTGATTTCTCCCCTACACTCCTGCTTGTGTAATTCAAGAGAAAAACGGTGATACAGAGCGAAATCGCAAACTGTGTCTGAAAGAATTCTTAATAAAATGAAGAGGACAGTTAAGGTGGCATCAGCTCTAAGTTCCATAAAACTTTATAAGTGTTGATTAAATAGGACAGCATTGCTGTTATTTTTTGCAATTCACAACACTTCTGTTTGAAGGCAAACCTTCTCACTGCCGAATCACTATAATCTCCTCCAGGAAGCCAACTAAAGTAAAATATCGGAGTAAACATTTCCTTTGGGTGAATGATTATCCACTTTTCTATGAGATAACAACATGATGCCCCCTTTTGATATAATGACACACACATCAATAAGCATTCACATTGACATTTAAGTCTCACTGATGCTGGGATATTTCTAATGCTTCTGGGAAATGATAAAAATCAATCCTTTTTGAACACCACAACGTTTCCTTTTTTTTTTTTTTTTCCAAGAAGATGAAACGCCAGGGCAGGAGGAGACAGACATGTTGAGGTAACTGAGGCACAGACTGCAGGAAATGGGCAGTGGTTTGGAAGATGAATAATGGACAGAATGTGCTGCAAGCCAACCAGATGCTTCTCCGCATCGGAAGCTAGGCCTGAGCCAGCTACAGCCTTTGACGATATACTGTTCCTCCCTGGGGTAATCTGCCCTAACTGTGCTGTGCGTCTCAGCACGAGCATCACTGTCGAAGAGCTGCACATTTTTTTTCTCAAGTCTCTGTTCACATTCATCAGGGCTCCAGCAGAGAGCATTTTTTAAAGCAGACCAAGCTATTATACAGAAGGAACACATGGCTGACTTCATTCTCAAGGCAGAAGATTAATTATTTAATTTGCTGTTTGATTGCTGCTCACCTCTTAATCCTGCAATACTCCAGAGTTCACATTATCCTTACACAAAATACGGTCACCTCTCTAGTTTTCTCTTAAAAATTATAGTGCGGGACCTGGCACAGTGGCCTAGAGGCTAAAGTTCTCACCTTGCACTGGGATCCTACATGGGCACCGGTTCTAATCCCAGCAGCTACACTTCCCATCCAGCTCTCTGCTTGTGGCCTGGAAAGCAGTCGGGGACGGCCCAAAGCCTTGGGACCCTGCATCCACGTGGGAGACCTGGAGGAGGTTCCTGGCTCCTGACTTCGGATTGGCACAGCACCCACCAGCTGTTGCGGTCACTTTGGGTGTGAATCATTGGACGGAAGATCTTCCTCTCTGCTTCTCCTCCTCTCTGTATATCTGACTTTGCAATAAAAATAAATAAATATTTTTTAAAAATTATATGCAGAACACAAGAACTGTAGAAAACGGAAAACTGAAAAACGATATTGGAAGACCAGCCAGGGAGCAGACTGAAGAGTTGAGTAGGTTTCCCACGTGAGAGGAGCAAGAACCCAGTTATTTGGCCATCGCCAGTACCTCCAAAGATCTGACCTAGCACGAAGCTTGGTTGAGAAACGTTAGCTCGAGATCTAACCAGACATCCCAGCGTGGGATTTGGGGTGTCTCAATCTCTATTTTAATAGGTTAAGTGGCCATTCACTAGGAAGTCTACCGTAGCATTGCGTGGTGATGGAAATGTATGTATGTATGTATGTATATGTATATATAGTAAAATCCATTAGTTTTTATTTTGGAAAGTATGCAGATGTTGCTGATGCATATATAGGTTGAGATTCTCGTAATTATTTACCAATTGAATTTTTGAGACTTGCAATAGTGAACAATAATAAAAACAGGACCCAATGACTTGAATCTGAGTGAGGGAGAACCCAGAACCAATGTGATGGAGAAGGATCAGTAGTGCTGAAGAATAGGGACAGTTACAAAAGCAGCAGTAGAAGGTATGTCATGCATTCTCTGAGACCTAGAGGGAAAAAAGCCTTACGTACACCTACATTGTGGCTCCTTCGGGTCAATACAACACTTGAGATGAGCAGTGGGGGAGAAACACAAAACAATAAGCTGTATGCGTCTTGTTCCTTTTTCAACCTCTGCTTATTTTCTCACATGTGTTTAGTATTCTTCGAGTAAGTTTACACTAACTCTGCCGTTAATTCCAGTATGTGGCAAAGTGAAGAATTCAAAGGTGCAGCAATGCCCAGGACTGAAGGAGACGGTACGGTAGACTTCCTAGTACTCCTGCAGCATGAAAATGTTACAAGCAGAATGCTATAGAAATAGGTAAGCTATTTCAATCAGAATATTGAAAATATTTAGTCTGTATTAGTTATTAAATTCAATTTTTAATAATGCTATATCAATGTAGAGAAATGAAGACTAACTAGCATGAAATCTTGGCAGTTAGTGATTTCGAAATATTCAGAATTTCAGCATGATTATGTTTTATTTTCTTGTTTATTTCTGTAGTACGAAGAAAGAGAGACAAATGGTATAGTAAGATCTTTCAATATCCATTCAACAAATGCTGACAGTGTTTGTGGTAGATCCAGGGCAAGATTAGAAATCCTGAATTCATTCTACATCCTCATATACTTGGAAGGGACTGTTTTTATGTGAACCATTACCTACTGCCTCCAAGATACATCTTAGCAAGAAGCTGGAATAGAAGCCGACCAGGGCCCTGACTCACAGACCATGATTTGGAATTCACTTGAGCCACACGTTCAACTCCTGTTGTGTTATTATTAGCTGTGCACTTACACAGGCATTTTTATACTTCATTTGGGGGCACAGAGATAAAAACAGAAATACAGCTATAGAAAAAGAGAAAATAGAGACACAAGGAAAACTCCCATAGTTGGTTTATACAGTGAATGTTCATGGCATCCAGGGCAAGGCCAGGCTGAACCGGTGGCCTGAAACCCAGTCTAGGTCACCCACCTGTGTGGCTGTGCAGCAACAAACTGCGTCACCATCATTGTGTCCTAGGAAGCCGGAGCCGGGGACGGAACTCTGGAGGCTGGGTTTTAAATGCTGGCCTAAAAGCTGGCCCTGCACTTGTACATGTACAAGGGATTTATTGACAAATTTCATAATGTATTTTTATGGTAATACAAACATTATAAAATGGAATGACTTTTTGGAAATGCTGTCTCACTTTTGAACTTAATTGGAAAAATATGACTTCTGCACATCAAATGCTAAACCTATGCAAGATTTTTCTTGACTGAGAGCTCTGTCAGGAAATGACTACGCAATGCAAGAAGCTAATAAATAGATAAGGATGCTTCTTTTTTGAATATCAGGCATCATTTTCACATGACTATCTAATTTTATTAAACTCCAGCAGCACACTTTATTTATACATAAACACTTATTACTTTGTATCGTTAGCTATCAGTGCAAGTTTATTGGTTTTCATGTGTATTTTAGTTCCATGAGAGTGTTTTTAACAATGTTTGAATAGGAATCATATTTTATAACTTTAAAATATTCTGTAATTGACAGAATTATTGTGATCATGTGATATTTGAGTCATCGATAGCTCAACTTTAAGACTGGGTGTGTACTGGTGAGATATCATTACTTCCAGGGACAGAAATAAAATTATTTTCTAGAAAAGGCTTGTATAGTTGGGGAACAGATGGCTTTTTCAAGGTTCTATTCTCTGAGTTTACTTATATTATCTAGGGCAATTCAGGAAGCGAGGTCAGCGGTAGTAAGAGGTGAGTGGGAGGAATGGGTGTTTCCCATGCTGGAGTGCCCGCTTCGTCTCCCGCTCACTGTGATTCCTGCGCTGCTTCCTGCTGATGCACGTCTTGAGAAGCAATCGGTGATGTTTCTGTTACGTGGAGCTCTGTCACCTGTACGGACGGCTTGATGGAAGTCCTGCTTCCTGGGTTCATCCTTGACTCACACGGCCTGTGGTAGGCATGCGTGTAGTGAAAGAGGACATCAGCCGCTAGGCCACCGCACCGGGCCCCCTCATATAATCATTTTATAGAATTTATATTAATTGTTAAAATAGGTCACCTGTATAAAGTAAACGTTTCTGATTTTTCCATTGTACTAGAGAACTTCAAAAGAGAAAATAACTAAATTACATGTAAATATAACATTTAAAAACAAACGTCTTAACTCCTGGCTCCTACTTGGAACATAAGAAATTTATTTATATATATATATATATATATATATATATATATATAATTTTAAAAATAAAGTATACAACAACATATTTAAATAAATTGGGTAAGTCGTAAGAATGATTAAGCAATATTTCAATAAAATCTCTGTATATATCCTTGCCCTGAAAGAAGTAACCTCTTTCTATTTGTTTGTCCTAGATCTCACATGAGTATCTTCAGCTCTGCATTTCCTCTGTGACCTAAATAATAAAAGCACTGACTTTTACTGGATTTATCAAGCTTTATTCATCAACTAGCTCTTTCTCCTAGCTATGGAAGAACACAGTGCACTGCATAGAGAGTATATACAGGAAGCATGTCTGGATCCGAAGTCCTGGTGCTGGGGTTGATAATCAGTGCTCACTCATGCACCTGCTGGGAGGAAGTGTTGATGACTCAGGCAACTGGGCTCCCGTCACCCATTGCACTCCTCTTTAAAGCCTGTGCAGACCAATGCAGTCATTTGGGAAATGAAACACAGAGTGCTCTCTCTCTTTCTCTCTCTCTCTCTCTCTCTCTCCCTCCCACTTCCTCCTCCTGCCTCTTTTCTGCCATATTTCTTGAGAAAAAATTCCAAAGGATAACCCTTTGCCTCCCATTATTCCTTTCAATTCCCCAAGCATCCAAGATGGTTAACACAGACTTAGGCTATCGATGCACTCTCACAGGTTGGTATCGTTGAAAACTTGCAGCATGCAGACCCAGCTTGGCCCTCAGTTCAAGCTGATGACTTCCGGTTCATTAGCTCTGCACTGTAAATGAACTCGGGAGCTATTCCTGTTCCACACAGCTCTAGGCGAGCCCTTAGCTCCAGCCATCCTCTTTACTCGCAGCACATGGCTCTAGTCGTCACCAAATATAACTCCTGCTCCCCTTGCCCTATATGTATTTCTTTTATTTTTCAAAAATTTTATTTTATTTATTTTTATTGGAAAGTCAGATATACAGAGAGTATGAGAGACAGAAAGGAAGATCTTCCGCCTGATGATTCACTCCCCAAGTGGTGACAATCACTGTAGCTGAACTGACCCAAAGTCAGGAGCCAGGAGCTTCTTCCAGGACTCCCACGTGGGTGCAAGGTCGTAAGACCTTGGATCATCGACTGCTTTCCCAGGTCAGAAGCATGGAGCTGGACATGAACCGGCACCCATATGGGATCCTGGCATGTGCTAGGAGAGGACTTTAGCTGCTAGGCTATCGCAACGGTCCCCCATATGTATTTCTTCAGCAGTTTAGGCTTCACCCTAATCCTGCTAAATGACCATGAGTACAACAGTATGACAAAGATCACAAGAACACAAGATATATTCTTTTGTCCTTAAATATATTTGTTACTTGGAATAGATTAATTAGCATTTGGTGTACTGAGTTGAATAAATCAGAACTTCTATCAGAGGCTTGCCTTTTGCTAGGGGTCCCAACACGTTGTGACCTGTGCTTTTATTGAGCGTGACTCCATGATCAGACGTATCTATGCATTTTTCTTTTTTTATTAAATTTATTCATTAATTACCTTGTGTTGTAATTACATAGAATCTGGGATTCTCCCCCCCACCCTCCCCCCATGGTGGGTTCCTCTACCCCGCTGCATAACCATAGTTCAAGTTCAGTTGAAATTCCCTCCCTGCAAGTATTTGCCAAGCATAGAGTCCAACATCCCATAGTCCAGACAAGTCCAACTACTTATTGGGTAGAACCTCTCTGGTCTGAGGGCAGAGTCAGCAGAGTATCTTCCCGGTCAAATAAAAGCACTGCATTTTTCAAACTTCACTCAAGGGAAGTTTTAGCACGTGCTATAAACAGCATTTATATTATATGATGTGGAAGATTGGAACAATAACCCCTAATACCCGGAATTTAAAGCCAGCTGGGAATTGGGATGTGATTAAATATTCTTACACAACTTAATGAGTGCAGCAACACATTATCACAAAGAAAAAGAAACAAAAATGTTGTCTGGCCAAGGGATATGAAATGGAGAAAAGCAACTATCTCCTAATTAAAAAATGAAGATGGTGCATTTCCAAGATTCACTAACTTGAAGCCCTGTACTCTGCTATTTTCCCAGGTTTTTTTTTTTTTTTTTGTCCCCTTGGATACGTGTGGAAGATGGAAACCAGTCTGTTGTTCAACGCTTTGCTTTTTGCCTCTTTATTATGGTCGGTCACAGTAGTTGAGCAGTGAATGTATCACTTTAAGAAGAAAAGCTTCTTAACCTTGAAGGGATGAATCAGGTGTGAACTGCTCTATTGGATACATTCAGAAGGGCTCTTTTTATAGATTTATACTTCAAAATTGAAAAAAAAGTTTCTATACATTTAAGTCTGACTCAGAGCCTGGTTTAGAAATACCCATTAACATCACCTTATAGTCCTTTTTAAAAATAAAATATTAATCCTGATTTTTCTAAAACAAAATGAATAAATTTTAAGGGGTCCACAAAATGGGAACCTTTTAGCTGTTCCAATCCATCGAGTTACTGGAAACATTTTTCCTGCATGAAAGAATTTGTCAGTGCATGCATTTTTAGAACTGAATATCTTGTACATACTTCAATGAGAAAAAATTTATCAGACATTGCTGCTCTGAAGCAGGTCTTTAACTTGAGGGCTGGGAGGTAAGTAGGTGCAGTTTTGAATTAATATTACCTGGATAAGAAGGGGTAAAATTTTAAATTGCAAAAACCTGCAATAACACTGAGCTCTCTTTGAGCCTCTGCTCTCACAGACCTTGTCTTTAAGGGAGATGAAATAATGAAAAATACTTGGCTAAACTGCTGGTAAAACTCTTATTGTATGTACCACTCTTGGAAAAGACTCTTGGGGCTAGAACGAGGAATCCTTGCTATTGATTGGCTGCTTAAATAGAGGATTATTAGCTTCAGTCAGGCTACATTGATTATACGGCAGGCAGCCGCAGAAGCTGACTCTCAGAGCTGGGTGAGCGTCAGGGTGAAAAGAAGGAGGAAAAAGAGAGAGTGGAGAGAGAGCAGGACGTGGAGTCACTGTGCATTCCACAGCAGCGCTATGTGACTGACTGCCTGTGCCTCATCACCTTGCTTCCCAGTTCCTTCAGTCAACAACTTACTGAAGCGCCCTTTCTTTTCAGAAGAGGTTGTCAGCTCTCAGCCCCAGCAAGAAATAACAGACTTCACCTTGGAATAGCTCATTGCACTCCTGCATCATTAAAGTGGATTTTCCAAAGAAAACAGAAATCAGGTCTGCTTCCCAGCCCCGCACAGCTCCAACGTTGAACAGAAGCAGTTTCATGCTCCAGGTAAGGAAATTAAATTTTTATCTCCAGATTTCATTTTAGTTATTCACAGTGAAATACATATGTTTACATGCTTTTAAAACTGAGTTTGCAGTCATGGGTAAAGTGGATTCTATACAAAACAGGTGGATGTATAAATATTAAAATGCATGTTTCTGTGATGTATTTGCCTTTTAAAATCTCTGAGCACCCATAAGTGTGTTTTAATAAAATCACTAGATGATCAGTCTTTGCAGGAGATACTCTGCATGAAGAAGAGAAATAAACCAATTTCATACTAAAAAATTGGCAGCCTTGAAATATATTCATAAATATTATTTATAGCTGCAACAACTTTGGGAAATGATAGCATATCAAGAAAGGACTGTTGCTGCCTTGACTGTGAGCTATCATATTTCATGCAGACATGGAAACTATTACGTGGTTTGAGCAACTGTTCACGATTAATTTTTCTAGGTTTGCCTTTTGATAGTGACCTTAACTCTTCAAGCTGATGATGACATAGCTAGCATTTGTTCTTAAGAAAGCATTAAGCTGAGTCAGAGAAATATGACTCTGGAACTGTTGGTTTTTTCTAGAGTCCCAGGCTGAGGCGCAGCCCATCTATTCACGTTTCAAGTGTCAGTGCTATTTGCTCAGGGAAAGTCAGCATGAATTCATTCTCTGCTGGAAGTACGGTTCTCTATGTTGGAAGAAAGCAATGGTCTGGGACAGGAGCAATGTGTCAGAGTGAAGCAGTGCTGGTATAGCTGTTTGACTTCAGGTTAATAGGTGCAAATATCAGCTGCTAAGGAGGAGATAGTGTGAAAACCTGGGATTTATAGCATGCTTGGTGGAACAAACGTGGCATCTGACATGTTTATAGAAGTTGATGTGTTTTGCGTCAGTGAGACAATGTTTTACTCCGATTGTTGTTCTGATTGTCCTTTTAAGTGAAATTTCCTGTCACTCCTCTAATTAAAGAAGAAAGTGCCATGTGTGGTAATTCTGAAAAACTTTTCCGTGTTATTAGTGTTGCAAATTGGGGCACTGTTGCCTAGCCTCTTGGGAGCCAAGGAATCCAAAGTAAGGAATACCACGTGCACGGGATGGCTTTACCTGTGTACTTATTTCACCTAATTGTTTATGTTTTAAACATTCAAAATTGGAAAGCATACTTTCAAAGATGCTCATTTAGTTTTCAATTGGAAAATTATATTTAAATACTTTCTAATGATTAAAGCATTATTACTTCGGTATGTCCATGAATGATACCCATATCAGAATATAGTACTTGTACAGTGAACATAACTTTGAAAAAGTCCAGTTTGTCCAAAGGAATGGAGAAATATAGAATATTAATGATGTATGAATCGAGTCATGCAAAAAGAATAATTTGCATATGCTTCTAACATTGTGTGCGAGATGTGAATGCCAGGTTATCAGTTAAGGACTACGATGGACACTACAGGCCATACACTTATTTGCATTAGCAGATTTTTCTTACACCTTTTGTAATCGTGCTTAATTTTTGTTTTGGATATATCACATGAAGCACAATTGACATGTAACTTATCTAAAACTGTGATTTTGATTATACCATCTTATGGTTTATATACCTAATATGATTCATAAAAGATCTGACTTAGTTAGCACTGGTTCTTCCACGACTTTTAAATGTAAGGTGGCATAACTTTGTTGCAATCGTCTCTTACATAACCTGCTTTGAGCAGTGTAGCCCTCACGCTGCACTTATTTATGGATTATATGGAACTGTACATTATGGAGAAAGTATTTCTGCATTGCCTCGTGTTTTTATGGGTGTATTAGAATTTTATTATGAGTACATGTAAATAACCACACTTAATTTTTCATGTGACTAGAGTACTTCTCAGACTTCTCAATTTCTCAAACTGCAAGTTTCTTGTACTTAGATTCTTCACTTCAATATTACTTTTATTCTTTTTCATTTTCCTATAAATTTTCTAATTTCTCCTGTATAGAATTTGATTTCTCCATCTCTCACTGTCTATTGATTAACATGTCTCCTGCACTGCAGATCAGTGTTCTATAGCTACTGTGACTAAGAAAGGCATGTGTCCTCGGGGTCCTATTGGAATGTGTCGGTCCAGTTTGGTCAATTCATTGTAGCAGTTCTCACTCTGCATCTCTGGGATGGCCTCCGTTGACCTTTGCTTTAATGTTTCCTTCCGTTCTGTAATATCAGATGTCTGTCCTGATTAATGATTTTAGCCATCCTGCAACAGCAAGAATTGGAGCACGGCCTCTTTTATTTTTATGGATATCAGAACTCTTAGGGGGCTCTCTGATTCTACCTTAGAGTCAGCCAGCATGGAGAGAGGTAATCCTACTTCCTTGAAGTATTTTCCTTGTTTTAAAAGATGATAATTGCTTAAAGTAACTTTCCAGTGCTACTCTGGAAAAGAATACTGAAAATGAATACAAAGTTTTTATTTTCACATGAAATTATACCTATGGCATCATTTTAAAATTTACTCCCTTTGAAATATTCCTGCACATAAAAATTTTTTTTTAAAGACAACAACTTGAAAACTAAAATCCCTATTTTGAGCCATTTTAAATCAATGTTATGCAAGCAGCATTGTAACAAATATAAAAACAAGAAGAAACCAAAAGAAAGAAGCTTCCTTTACATCAGTCCCAAATATCTGCGCATACCACAGAGGAGTTGGCAACCCTGGCTTCCTTGTAACTTGCTTTCTAGAAAAGAGAATAGGTGAGTAGAGATGTTCATGCTCTGCAGGCCTAGCCTGGGAGCTACAGAGTGTTTAACTAGGAATCTATGCACGTGACATCCATTTAGCAGGTTTAGGCTTTTCATTAAATGCCGCCAGCTCTTGGGGATAAAGACAAAGGGGAGGGATTCTGGATAATGTAACATAGAATTTCAACCGTTTATTGGATGACTTGCTGACAGGTGTCAGAGACATTTCCAAAATAAAATAAGAAAATGCCCATGACAAAGCTATCTCGTTCCTAGCATTTACAAAGTAAACATGAAGGAGTTTTAGTCTTAGAACATTTGTATTCCTTGAAAGGAGTGACTTTTGAATGTAACTCATTACTCGATACTGCGTTTCACTGAGATGCAGTATCAAGTGACTTGAGAAGCATTCCAGATGCTAAAGTTTTGATGTTTACATTGTGGAAAATGCTTTGAGAACTTTAAGACTCTTCTAAAATAGCACTGACTCTCGTTAGAGTTGTGTGTCTTTGGAGAAGTGTAAAAGAACTAACATTGAAAACAAGACAATCAAATGAAACTATGGATTGTATATGAATTTCATGTCCCCAAATTTTGTCTGGAACCAAAATATATACAAGAATTCAAGGAATCTATCCTATTTTCCAGTTAATGCTAACAACATAGAGATACCACTGAAGTATATTCCTATCTTGACATAGTTTAGAAAGAAAACATTATCAACATACGAGGACTATCATGGACAACTCTTCCTAAGACACGCTGCACTCAGACTTTCAAAATAAACAAGAGAATGATTTCCTGTTTGCTTTAATCTAATGGACTGAGATAGGTCGTGATGGTAATTTGAAGACATGTCAGTATTTCCAATTGTTGCTATCACTAATGAACAGAATTGTCTACGAGCCACCCCTGGACTGTCTTTTCTTTGTATATATAAATAACATTTTTATGCAGTTTATATAATGGGGAAATAGATGCATATATATTTTATTATACAATTAGTGTTGTGTATCTTCTATTTTTTACGTAAAAAATAATCCTTACCATATTTGATCTCTCCCCAAACCTGATACATATGCATGCACAGGCACTTCCATAGTCTCTGAACGTTCTGTATTAGAATTTGTTTATGTATGCCATTGTATAGGTGCATATGATGCCTCTACTCTTATGTTATGTCCTATCATAAATTAACCCTTAAAATTATTGTTTATTAAATTCTAGTTATTCTGAATTGTAAATGATAGAATTTTGGAACAGGATTCTAAGACTAATGGAAGATAAAGATTTAGACAAGGGCCCGGCACAGTGGCCTAGCAGCCAAAGTTCTCTCCTTGAACGTGCCAGGACCCCATATGGGCACCAGTTCTAATCCTGGTGACTCCACTTCCCATACAGCTACTTGTTTGTGGCCTGGGAAAATAGTCGAGGATGGCCCAAAGCCTTGGGACCCTGTACCCACATGGGAGACCTGGAGGAGGTTCCTGGCTCCTGGCTCCTGGCTTCGGATCGGCACAGTTCTAGCCATTGTGGTCACTTGGGGAGTGAATCATCAGACAGAAGTTCTTCCTCTGTGTTTCTCCTCTTCTCTAAATATTTGACTTTGCAAATAGAAATAAACAAATATTTAAGAAAAATATTTAGACAAGTACACTGATTTTATTAGTCAGGGAATGGAAAAGATGGATGATTTTAGGTACCTACCATGTCACTGATGGGTGATACTTATCCATTCTTTCCCACATTTGGCAGAAATAAATAGAGCTAAGACACAACAATTGAATAGATATCATGCTTTACAAACCTGGTAAATAGGTTTCAAATGTCCATGACTAACCTTATTGGTAATTGTTACTTATATCATGTTGATATTAGTTGTGAAATACATCATGGATCTTCAGAAAACAGTCCCTAAGCCATTGGCAGCATTAACTTGTCAGATAAGGCTTGTTAGCTCACAGATTATGGGAGAAGAAACCACAGTCAATCACTTACAATACAAATTTACTATTCACAATTTAAAACCAGGATGCAATAAATATAAAATTTAAAACAAACAATGTAACCCTCCTTCAATGAATATTCAGAAAGCAGCAATATTTTTCTGATTTAAAAACATGATTGTTGGATTAAGGGGCACAGAAATTCCAGAGTTACCGTCAATTAGACCTTGTTTTCTACCAATAATAATAATATGTGTAACAGTTTCAAATCTGACTTCATTTGCACAAGCTCCCTCTTTGTTTGCCTTTCCAGGTTGAATTTTGTACTCATATTCTGGCTAGAAAAATCTGGGTCCATGTGACTTGAAAGAGAAACTCCAAACTGCTCTAGAAGGTTGGAGTTCCTCTTAACTTCACCTTGGTTAATTCCTTCCATCGTATCAGGCTGTGTCCAGCTAAACTATACTCCAAAGTGCTCCCCTTAGCTCTTTACTTTTGGCCATGGTGCTGTTGTTTATATTTTCATTCTTCTCTACCTTTTCCATGGAATAAAACACTACCAATTCTTTTACATCACCTTCTGAAGAATTCCTCTCCTTTGAACCATGTAAACGTTTGCATTCTCAACGAAACATTTACCTCGTGGTTATGCCATCCTTCTATTGAGATAGCACAATTCAAAAGTGAAAATCTAACCCTTTCCGCTTTGTGTCATGGCACTTGTGGCACCATATCCGTACTATGTTTAATGATTATTATTTGAATGAGTCATCAAAACTGGTTCTTAGTGACACAATTGTGAATGAGTCTTGAAAACTTTTCCAGTCTTCAGCTTCCTTATTTTAACTTCATTTAAAACAATCCCCGTATAGTGGGATAAACAGTCATAGGTTTTAATCTCTTGAAGGTGAATCACTATAAAACGAAGAAACGATGCTTCTGTACCAGTGGGGACAGCATGAAGTAGATGACGGTAGGGAGACCAACACAAATCACAGAAAGAAGGACTTTATACATTACAGACTTTATACATTCAGATATTTCTCAGAAAGAAAAAAATTAATGACTAGGAGCAAGAAAGCATTTTACTGTAGGTACTGTAAGGTGGACATTTTTTTCTGCTCCCCTTTTGGGAATTCATTCAAATGAAAAGAAGTTGATATTGCAACCAAGCGATTCGACTTGGCAAGTGTTTGTAATGATTTGGCAATCTTTCTCTTTTCCTCTCTGTCACTGTCTTTGTCTCTGTGTGTGGGTTTGTAGATCGACATTTCCTCTTAGTAAAATGGATCCCATGCTGAAATGCCCCCCCTTGACATTCATTTAACAATGTAGGTATGTACTGATATTCTTTTCTCTGCTATTTACTTGCTGGATGATGGAGATTCCAAAAGTATCACTTCCACCATCTCGTTCTGAAATTTTTCCATCATAAATCAAAATAAATTTAATGGTTTGACTGCAATTAAAAAATTGACTAATGTTCACTGGCAAGAACATTGCTTGACAAACTACATTTTGACACAGCAGCAACATTATGGCTGAGAATGATGGCAGGAAGCATTTCATAATAAACTGATAGAACAAAATGTTGCAATGCATTTGTGAAGGAAAAAAAAGAATGAAGAACGGGAGTTCAGATTCAAGGACTTCTGTTTTTGAAGCACGTGCTTATACAAAGTGATTAAATTGTTCAGTAAAATCATGGAGATTAAAAGTACAGCAGAGTGACGGTCAGCATGGCATGTATTCTGCCTCAGGGACTATGCTAATGTGAAATATTTCTAAATCCACAGTGCTCAAAAATCTGATCTAGAAGGTCATCTTGCTCTTTTCTTCACTCACTAAAGAAACATTGACTGAGCAATTAGTAGTTAGGACTTTTCATCCATAACAATCTAAATGACTGTGAACATGAATGAACAATAGATCAACAGTCCCTCCATGGAGCAGACAAGGAAGAAATCTGCCTGTAATGAAACTCTGCCCTCTCATATGGCAATGTGCTCCCCCATTCTGTTTTTACAATTGTTGTTTTCTTGTGTTCTTGTGTTACAGTTCCCTTCCTGTTGGGTTCTGCCTAGAAAGCATAAGATAGAGTTGCAGTGAGAAGGAGGTAAAGGCCTCTCTTTCCCCTCTTGTTGACTCCTCTTAGCAATGTCTCCTCACCCCAGCAGCATTAGCGATAACGAAGCTACTTGCCTCTGCCTGTTTCTAGTACTCACAGTTCTAACCTCTTTGTGCCTGCTCTGTGGTACCACACCAGGAAGTCAGTGCCATTTCTCTTGCCCTGATATGTGGGAGACCGCCTCCATCTCCTAGGTCCCTCCAAGCCACTGAGAACACAAAGTATTCCAAGGCCCTTTGTTGAAAAGAATGGAGGACACCTACAGAGCAAAGCATATTAAATGAGGTTTGTTTATGACACTTTTTGAAGGGCATTTCTCTCATCTAAGAGGTCACGAAAAAGAACCATTTCGTGTCCTTTGTCCATGCTGCCCCCAGTCTTCGCTGTCTCTTTGTTGACTCAGTGGGTGTTTCTGTGTTCTCAGCCCTCCAGAGCATGCATTACACTGGCTGCTTTCTGCTGAAATAACCTGTGACTTCTATTTTGTTGGTGCAATAGAAATTGAAAAGTTGAGAGTTGAAGCTGCAAATCAAAGAGTTGACGCCACACAGAGCAAAGCCTTGTGGGGCCCAGAATTGGCTTGATACTGTGTTTGGCCTTGAGCACAATGCTGAACTATTTGTTAACTCTAAGTGGGGTTCTAGTTAACTGCAAGATGCACAGGCCTTCCCAGTGAACTTGGCATTCTTACCTGTGATGGATGACCCGCAGCAGCAAAGTTCTAGGAAGGAAATGGTGACTATCTTTCACTATTAATTCCTAACGGTGAATACAAATGTGTAAGATGGAAAACTTGTTTCCACTTTACTTGAGAGCTAACATATAAACAAATATGCAAACAAGATAAACACAACCATGTAAACTCTTGACTTCAAATCATTAGAAGAAATCATTGCAAGAGAAGCAAAAAGATCTTAAGACCATCTGAATGACTTTGAATTAAGCTGAAAAATGTGAAACGCTTGAGTATCTCTGAACTTCTGACAGCAACAGCAGGCTCCCTCTCAAACTAATTGTCCTTCCCTGGCTTACAAATCCAACAACGTGTCAACCTTGCCAAGGCTGCCCATTTTCCCGCAGGATTTTCTTCACCCTTCATAGCCTTGATCTTACTAATAAGAATCAGAGTTCATAACATTATAAAAGGGTATATAAAAAACCTTACCCAAAAGAAGGCAACTTGTATTCCCAAATAAATGTATGGTGCTTTTGACTGATGTCTGTAAAAGGCCAACAAATATATAAAGTCCCAGATTTATATGAAAATTAAATTGAACAACTGAAAAATGGTGAAAATTGATTATTTTACTTATGTGAGTTCTTCCACTGGGAATTCTGGTTGTTCGAACACTCGCAAATGAACTTGGGAGTTTATTTGGTTCGCTGTGATATGCACAGATGCTCCTCAACTTAAGATAGGATCCACTCAAAATTTAAAATATTGCAAGTCAAGGATGTGTTAATACCCCTAGCCTCTGTAATACCTGGGTTGCAGCCGAGCATGCTGTAGAGTGATGCTTCTTTCTCTTTGTGGTTGTTGGGTTTACTGAGAGCAGGCAGCTGCTGTCAGCACCCAGCCTAACCAGAGAGGACTGCACAGCCTGGGACAGATCCAAACTCAATTCTCCAAGGACAGTTTTTGCTGAATGGAATACCTGCCTGTATGCATGAAGTCAAACCAGCCCAAGTGAGGAGGGGTCTTTACAATGACCATTATTCAAGAAACTTGAAATGTTAGAGAGAATGAAAGGTGTTAGAATATGGGAATGTTGGTTCAGGTTCATTAGGTGAACAATGACAGCCTACTCCCCCTCACCTCCTTGCCATGTGGAAGACTCAGAAGATTCTGCCTTCAGCAAAAAGCTAATAATAGTAAATAATAATAATAATAATAATAATAATAATGATTGAAAGAATCAGAAGCGAGGGCACCAGAACATTGCAAATGGTGATGCTGGAGTTAAGTGGAATCTCAATGTGATTTTCATTTCTATCTGCCTGATAGCTAGGGAGCCTGAGCATGTTTTCATATGTCTGTTAGGCATTCAAATTTGTTTTTAAAAGATTTATTTAAAAGAATATGTATACATATACATATAAAAGCAAGATTTGCAAAGAGGAGGCGCAAAGAGAAAGATCTTCCATCCTTTGGTTTACTTCCCAGGTAGACGTAACAGCCTGAGTTAAGCCAATCCAAAGTGTGTAGTCAGGAACCTCTTCCAGGTCACCCACATGGGTGCAGGGTCCTAAGGCTTTGGTCCATCTTCTACTGCCTTCGCTGGCCACAAGCGTTCAGATGGATGGGAAGTGGAGCAGCGCGGACATGAACCGGCATCCATATGCAATCCTGGCAGTTGCTATCACTCCAGACTTGCATTATTAAATCATTATTATTAATCACATTCCACATTTTGCTTACAAGGCAAATCATTTAAGACTGCTCTGTATTATTTCATCAAATGATTCTGCAATCTGGCTCTAGAAAAATCCCTCAGATATTAATGAAAGGTAGTATTTGGTATTCCTTGGTGTGTAGCAATAAACTCATATTTCTCCATGTCCCCAAGCAATTTTAAAACTCTTGATGCTAATTTTGATTTCTCTTTTCAAGAATATATTACATGTACTAACTATTTTGGTTAAAAAATAATTCCCACTGAACTCTTTTACCCTTTGGATTTCTGAATTTACAAAGTAGGTCACCTATTTTCTTTACTATTATATATGTGTAGAAATGCATATGAATTTTATAATTAAGCTTTTCCAAATTTTTACCATAGTTCCTATGTATGTTATGAGAGGAATCATGATGTTCCATTTCATTAATACTAGAGCATTGGATACTTACAGTATATATTATTGAATTTATGTTTTAAGGTTTAGAAAAGTTTATTATTGTGTCATTGTATTTCAGAAAACCATTGAAATATTTTTAGATTAATCCAAACCATTAGGAGTTACAATACTAATCATTAAAACCTTTCAAAGTCTCTCATTTCCCCACTTTTGTATAGACCTAACTTTTAGGGTTATAATTGTGCTGTACACATCAGTGGTTTAAAATAATCATGATATGTATCAACTATTAGAATATTTTGCAAAATATTTGAGTGCCCTAAAGGTTCATGCTTCTGTCACAACTGATTCTTTTTCTTACCCAATCAACACCTTGTGACCTCTCAACTTTTTCTGACCATGCAAGTTTACTTACTTATGGTATGTCCTATATTTGGGCTCATAACACATTTAACATTTCTAAATTGATTTCCTTGTGAATAAATCCTTAATCCCAATCCCTTATTAATAAGTACTTAATTATTGAAAGGACTTGATAGCTCACTTCCCTATAGCAATGAAAAAACACTCCATTTCCCTCATATATATTGGCCTATTTATCCCATCAACCAAAAAAGGGCATATTTATTGCTTACAAACTTTGTCAATCATAAGTTTGTATAAATACCAGAGTGAAGATTTCTGTATGGAAATAAGCTTCCAAAGTTTGTTGGATTGAACAGTAAGAATATAGAGGGGTTTTTTTGGGGGGGGATCAGAAATTCTCTTTTCTGAAACAGTATGTTTTATTTTTTGTTCTCCCATCAATAAATGAGAATTTTCTGTTGCTTCAAATTCTCACGAGCGTGTTGGGCTGCAGTGTCCTGGATTTTGGCCAGGTTAATGTGCTTAGTAGTGTTTCAAGTCCTAAATCTTCCTTTCTCTAATGACAGATGCTGAGGAAGCCTGCTTCATATACATACTTACCATCTTTTTCATGTGATGTGTTTTTAGGTATTATTTTTAATCAAGTTGTTGCTTTTCTCATTGCTCAATTTCAATACCTATTTGTTTTCCTTAACGCTCTTTTGTTAGAAATGTTTGAAATAGATTCTTTAAACAGCGACCTGTCTTCTTATCACTTTGAAAGTCCGTGTAATTTAAAAATAGATTCTTTAACTTGTCTGCCTACTTAGCTTTAAATGATTTGCCTACTTGACACATTTTCACTCGTAGATTTGAAAACAGTAAGACTGAGTTCCTAATCCACCCAGACTTAGTCTTGTGAAGTAGACAGGCTTTTAGAAAGATTTCTAATTAGGAAGATTGTCCTAAAGTTCTTGCTCCTCATGCAGAGGGACAGGTCACACATTACAAGGAGCCGATTCCTCCGCTGTTAGTTATTCTGTCATTAGATGAACTAGCATTTATTTGCTCTCTCTTGACTGTGTGTAAGATCAATTGATAATTCCTGAAATATATCAGTCCTTATTATATGTATATTAACGTGTATAATCTCAATGTAACTTTATCAAAACTTCATTTGACTTCAGATTTCCACTGACACAGTGAAAAGCAAACATTGCAGTGAAATATAACTATAGTTATCATTACACGTGTTTGCAATATGAGTTCTGAAGATAGGGTGCACTCTGTTGCAAACTAATGAAAACTCACGGGGAGACAGGTTTTTCTCCAGCAATCCATTTGGAAATCATGCCTGTCAAACAAGAAATTCACAAAACGTGACAGTGTGGCAGCCTGATGGTAGAGAGTGTGGTGATGCAGTCCTTGAGTTTGCCAGGACGACTTCTCACCTGCACTTAGCAGCTGTTCATGGTTTGGTTCACTGGAGCGTATGATGCTGAACCAAGCCACAGGTCAATAAAGTCATTTACAATGATCAACCCTCCGAGTGAAAGATGATGAATCAACCAAAACTCCTGCAGGCAGCAGACCTACCCAGGGCACTTTGGTCACCTGCAAAAAACATATCATCCAACCAATCAGGAGCCTGGACTTCTTGTAATTAATTTTACTAACTTGGAAAGGGCATGCAGTGATTTTAAATCCATTTCTCTTCTAACACAGATGTTAGTAGTTACAATTAAAATATGCAGAAAACCTTTCAAACTTGGCTTCCTAAGTACTTAGTGAACTCTTGACTCACGTTAACAGACTTAGATTGTTACCTTTAATATTGTTCACTTTCTATGTGTTATTTTCCCTGTGATTTGGAATAAAGTTCAATTTGTTTATAATTATAAAATGAAATATTTATAAAAATAGCACTTTTGAGTGCTTGTTCATTACCATGAACTGTTTTCTATATATATATATATAATTTCTTTGAATTTAATTCTCAAAAATGCTACCAAACAGATGATGTATGTATTCATAACTGTGGGAACTGAACTTACAATTTTGGAGGTTAACAGCATTCCAGAGTTGGATAGCTCACGGAAGACAGAGCAATTCAAATATTTTCGACTTAAGATGTAGAATTTTAATTGCTACCTAATGAGTAAATGATGTTTCATTTAGTTTGTGAAATTTTCTTTGAACTGTTTAAAGTTGAGAGTTGCATTATATTTCATGTTGTTTCAAACTGATCCATAATTAAATGATATCTGTTAACTTTATATTTGAGATGCACGACAAACATCCTATAAAATTACAACTGTTGGAGCAAAGAGGGACTAATACAGTGCCAACTGTTTCCATAGTCATTTGACCAAATCCTTCCGTTTCAAAAGAACTGGACTTTGGTGCCTATAGAGAGTATAAGAGTGGCCCTTTCTCTCCAGCATTAAAGAAAAAAACAATAATAAGCACTGAGCAGAATGGAGTGATTGCTCATTTGAGGTTTGCTGGTAGTTTGCTCATGGCTAGGGATACTGGTCAGTTTTGTTTCCCGTTCATATGTCTCTTTTTGAAAAGTAACTATTCAGACCCTTTGGCTTGTCCTTAATGACATTGGTGAATATTTCGTTAAAAATTTTTGAGTTCCTGATTCATTTAGGATGCCAATCCTTTGTCAGATGACAACTTTGAAAATATTTTCTCTCAATTTTGTTGTCATTCTTTAAATAGTTGCATTTCCTGAGCGGGGTATTCTGAGCTGGATGTAATAGCATTTACCTTAGATCGATGTACTTGCATTTGGTATCTGTAGTTTTAAAGTATTGCCCCCCCCACTTATGCCCCCTGAAAATTTTTCCCATGCCACTTAAAAATGTTTTCCCATTTAATCTTCTAGCATTTTTATAGTTTCAAGATTTACCTTTAGGTATTTGATACATTTTAGTTGACTGTTGATTTTTCTACACTTGATCTTAGCCAAAAGGTCGAGAAGTGATGACTGTTGATATTTCTAAGGTGAAAAGTACAATACTTCTTTGAAACCTTTATGAGAAGTGAGGCAATCAGATGTCCCTTCTCCCAAATGATAAATTGTTAGTAGCATGTTGAACAATGAAGGTGGAAAAAACACTTAGAAAATCAAAAGGCATCAATATAATGTGATTCTTTTACAAAAAAATAGAAAAAATGAAATGATTTTTTTCTCTCTTAAGATGTTTGATGAATGAATGTTCTACAAGCAGAAAGGTGAGTAAGAGTTTGAAAATTGGTGGAGATGATAGAAATTTTCTGGAGTTTTATTGAATTGGACATATATGAGAGAAAGTAAATGTAAACTCAAAGGTCTTTGGAAAGTTAGTATAAAACTTTATAAATGATTGCAAATTAGCCTTAGCTTATATGTCATGGATTAAGCCATCAGATTAACTAATGGTAGCTTTATTTTATTTTATTTTTATTTATTTTATTGCAAAGTCAAATAAACAGAGAGGAGAGACAGAGAGGAAGATCTTCTGTCTGATGATTCAGTACCCAAGTGGCTGCAACAGTCATAACTGAGCTGATCTGAAGACAGGAGCCAGGAGTCTGGAGCCTCTTTAATGTCTCCCACGTGGGTACAGGGTCTCAAGGCTTTGGGCCATCCTCAACTGCTTTCGGGCCACAAGCAGTGGACTGGATGGGAAGCAGAGTTGCTGGGATTAGAACCAGTGGCCATATGGGATCTCACTAGGCCACTGCGCTAGGCCCTAATGGTAGCTTTTGATTAATTAATTATGCAAATCAACAAAAGTTAATTTGTCTACGAAGAGTCAAGTAAACTGAGAAATAATATAGGAAAATAAGAAAACCTATTGAAACATTTAGAACACAATTAAGATAAATAAATAAACAAATAAGAATGGGGCCCGGCGGCGTGGCCTAGCGGCTAAAGTCCTTGCCTTGAAAGCCCCGGGATCCCATATGGGCGCCCGTTCTAATCCCGGCAGCTCCACTTCCCATCCAGCTCCCTGCTTGTGGCCTGGGAAAGCAGTCGAGGACGGCCCAATGCATTGGGACACTGCACCCGCGTGGGAGACCCGGAAGAGGTTCCTGGTTCCCGGCTTCGGATTGGCGCGTACCGGCCCGTTGCGGCTCACTTGGGGGGTGAAACATCGGATGGAAGATCTTCCTCTCTGTCTCTCCTCCTCTCTGTATATCCGGCTTTCCAATAATAATGAAATCTAAAAAAATAAAAAAAATTAAAAAATAAATAAATAAATAAATAAGAATGGAAGCATTAAGAATTTTTAGGGTATCTGTGATTTATTGCTTTAAGATAAATTGATCCAAATTTCAGATACTTAATAGAGTACACATTTGACAAAATATTTCACGTACCACTTGGGACACTTTTCTCACACTGGCTTACCTGGATGAGAGGCTTGGCTCTGCTCCGGTTCATAGCTCCGTGCTCCTGAACTCCTGAATTGCCTGTGAGGTCATGGTTCAAGTAGTTGGGTTCCTGTCACCCGTGTCGGAGGCCTAGACTGCGCTCCAGGCTCCTTGCTTCAACCTGCCTCTGTCTCAGATATTGTGAGCATTTGCATGTTGTACTGATGGGTTGGCGAATCTCCATCTCTTTCAAATAAAAATGAAAAATAATAATAGTAAATTTAATGTGGGGGAGGGATTGGGGAGGAGGTTAGGGAAATCTCATCGCTTATAAAATTGTGTCATAAAATAATAATAATCGTAATAATAATAATAGAAAGAAAAAATTACAGCATAAATCCTTTGCATTATTTCTTAAGATTTTTGTTATTTCAGAGACTTGAGAGAATTTTCGTTTCATTGATCTGGCCTATCTCCATCAGCTGAGGGTACTCACAAGAATGGCTAAGCAATAGTGATCATTTCTTCTAGTTCTTTATCTTGATTAAACTGTTGTCAAAATGCTGAGAGTTATTCATGATGGTATCTCACTCCTGCTTTTGGATGTCTGTCTTCCCGATGTGTGCACCTCTGATTTGCTTCTGTATGTGGAGATGATGAGAAGGAATTCAGATTCCTCTTCCTCTTCTGTTGAGGAAGTCTTTGCATATGAGAGATAACTTTTGGGTCTTCTCCAAAGGTCACGACTCCTACTATCACCACATTTTGGTTGGGGTTGGGGAGGCTTCAGCGTATGAATTAAGGGGGAACATTAGCTGTCATCTAGAACCTGGTTGAAGATCTCTGGTGCTACAGTTACCAACAAATCCTTCACTTCATTTCATCTTAAGGATTTTCACTGTGCTTTCTTCTTGTGGCCACGCAGTAAAAAATCCAAAGGGAACTTGCAAAGATGGCCACTTGCAAAGATGGCCACTTGCAAAGATGAAGTCTTAACTGATGACATTGGTTTCAATGACAAAGTTTCAATTCCATTCACTGGAAATCTTGTCTTTTATGGTCTAACCTTGGAAGTCACATAGAGTCAGTTCCTAAAAGTCCTATTGCTTGTTCAATTTATCTTGATTAAAGTGAAGAACTTTAACACTTCTCATGGTGAATTGCAAAGTTCTAGAAGAACATGCAGAGTGAGAGAAACTACTGAATTCTTTGGAAAATTCAATAATTTATACAGAGCATGGCATGTGCCCCCAAACAAGTTATATAACTCTACAATGTGTCCAGTAGAAATTGGATGCTGTTATTGTTTGTCTTTGCATGTAAGGCTGTCCTGTTATGTCATAAGGGCAAGGAGTGCTATCACTGAGTAATTGCTATGCATCCTACCAGGACTTTGTCAGACCTCAATCATTATTAATTATCCCATAGTGGCAATTTCATTTCAAAAAGAAAATACTATGTAACACTAATCATAATGCATATCAAGATGATATGAAACATTCTTTTAAATAAATCAAAAATTTGTGTGGACAAAATTTTGGAAGTGATTTCAGAATCTTTAAATAAGGGACATATCTTCACAGAATAAAAATGTTTTCTAAATAATTGAAAATAGAATAGCATACTTTAAAAATGAGGTTATGTATAAGAAGTTTGGATTTTACGGTACAATTGCATAGAGTTTGGTATTCCCGCTAACATATTGTTAAGTTAGAGATTTCTTATGGAGAAAATGAAATTACACAAGGAAATATTATTTTGACAAATAGCTAAGAGGCTGATCTTACTAAAGATATTTTCTTCACTAATGCCATATTTCTTTAGGTGTGTCTTCTCCTTTGCTAAACTCTGATAATATTTGAAGCCATCAATAAAAATTTTCAGCATATATAAGTGTCACATATTTAATTATAGCCAGTAGGCAAAAAATAAAAATGAATGGAGTTTGTGCGGTACATTTTAGTAATGAAGTACCTTTGTGTGAATAGTGTGTTTATAATTTTTTTGGATTTTACTGGCAAATATTGGATAAATATGTTTGCGATTGTATAATGTTCTGCAAAAATATTTGATATTTCAAATCCCCTCATTACCTGTGTTTGCTTATAGGCTTGCTCATATTCAATCCCACCTAAAATACTGATCAAAGCCAGTCACTTAAAGGTTTGAATATTTTAAAAAATATCACCTTCGGCCACTGTAATGTAGATGTCTATAAAACAGAACAAGGATCTAAGGGAATATCATTAGTGACCTTTTTAATATAATTGCCAAAGCAGGGGCACTGCAGTTTAGAATGAAGATCAACATGAGAAAAAGCCTGTGGTCCCGATAGGGCCAATGTGTCTTTCTGTTTTCATTAACAGTGAGTACAAATCAGACAGAGGCCCGTGGTGTGAACTGTTGTAGGGTAATTAAAGTCTTAACTTAGAGTAATTAAACTAATCTTGTCTTTGGCAGAGCTAGACGATGTGGGGTAGGGATGCACTTAAGACTGTGTTTAAAGGAGTGAAAAAGTAGTTAGATTTTGACACCGCTCTAAAAATCAAGAGCTGATTAAGCACCAAAGATCATCTCAAGACACACCTCCTTCTAACCCACATCTAAATTAAGCAAAGAGAGATTTCTCATAACTGAATAGGAATACACACAAAGTCCTACTAAAAGTATCATCTTAGATGCCATTTTACGTTGCAGTGTCTGAACTTTCAAAGCATAAGGTGATTTACATCTATTATTCATGGTTCCTTCTTTCATCGATTTTCAGCAAATTCAGATTGGCGTATGTTGGTTTAAATTGCTGCTATAACGACTCTACAGAAATCTTGCATATAAAACTAGCTCAAATTTAAAATCTTTCAATTCTAACAAGATCTCGCTAAAATAAAACCACAATGTCAGTAGGTTGGATTCCTTTGTGGGAAGGGGTCTGAGGAAGGATTCGGTTGCTTGCTCTTTGAGGGTGTTGGTAGCATTCAGATCTTGTGGCTGTAGGGCTTGAACCCGAGGCACGTGCCCGTCAGTCGCCCAAGATTCAGAGTTTGCTGTGGACTCGTTGGTCTTTGTAACCGGCCTCGTCTTTCACTTTCAGAGCCAGCAATGGAAAGTTGAATGTGTTCATACGAATTCCTTCTTTTTCATGCTGTATTTTCTGGGTTCCGGTCTTCCCCTTTCGTGTTTAGAGGCTCTTGTCTTTAAGTCCACCGTGATGATCTAGAACATAATGTCAGTGAACTTAATTGTATCTGTAAATTATCTTTTGCCATTTAACATTTTATGTTCACAGATTCCAAGCAGTGGATTACAGGAAGATATTATTCTGCTTGAAGTGAGTTCTGCTTATACGGACTTCTTTCAGGTGTGTCAACGATACCCTGTGCGGTGCGAATTAAGATTTTCCCTGAGATCACAGTTAGGTTTCTTGGGCAAAAAAAAAAAAAACATGAATACTAATTCGTATGTATAAAATACAAAGGTGCAGCTGAGATGCATAATACAGGGCAGAATACATGATGCTGTTGCTCGTATAGACTGTCCCCAAGTATTAGAGACCTCGTCTGGCAAGGTTTGTTTCTCACTCAGGCTGCTGGTGTGGTTTGCCAATTAGGGGTTGCTTCACAAAAGTATTGCTATTGATTTCATGGCATAGTTGCAGCGGCGATCGAGCAAGACTGAGCAAGAAGGCTGAATCAGTGTAGCGGCGTCTACAGTTTCTATTTACAAGCGA
The DNA here is from genome assembly GCF_030435755.1 of Ochotona princeps. Lineage (NCBI taxonomy): Eukaryota > Metazoa > Chordata > Mammalia > Lagomorpha > Ochotonidae > Ochotona > Ochotona princeps. Next base: position 29,648,058 of record NC_080854.1, read on the forward strand.
TAACTTCACTCTGTGTTCACATGCCATGGCTTTGCCAAACCACAGGCCCATGCCTAATGTTAAGGTGCAAGCAAGGTACGAGCAGCCTGCGCGCCTAAAGGGATTGTGGAAGCATGCGCTCGTCACCATGCTCGCACTAGATGCAGCGTGGATGTTCACAGTGCTAGAGGGCATTTTGCAGGGAACGTGGCCAGGATTTCAACCCTGGTTCCTCACCTCCGATTTTTGACAATACAAACTCTGTGAGGCAACAGAAATGGTTAAGTAATTGGATTATTGCCACCTATGTCGGGGACCTGGAGTGAGTTCCCAGTGCTTGGCTTCAGTCACAGCTGGCTGGGAATTTGCAAGCAGTTGTGGAGCGAAGCAACAGCAATGTGAGAGCTCTCCCTCCCAGGGCCTGTCTGTGCCTCTGCTATCCCTGAACTAGCATTGCAGGTGGCAGCTTAACTCAGCAAGCCAAAACAGCAGAACCAATTTCTATGTATCTTTGACTTGGTCATTGAGATCTGTCCCCGTGCTCAATACCTCTGCTTGCAATGGTGACGCAAAGGCTGAAATCAGCAGGCTACTTACTCTGTCTGCCTGTGGGTTTGGCAAATGGAAATCCTGTGCACAAGAGCAGAGAGGAGGAGGGGAGTGAAGTTAGATTATTTATTTATTCTCTTATCCTCCTCCTCTTTCCACTTGGGGTAAAAATGTCTCCGAAACAGAAGAAACCGTCCTTCTCCAAAGTTGTCACATTCCCAAAGCTCAGCCTTAACTAAATTCTGCTAGCACACTTGAGATGGCTCCGCCCACCCCTTTAGCTTTTGAAGTCCACAGGAGGTAATGGATTTGTAATTATTTGCCTTACCTATCTGTTGTCACCCACTTTCCCATGACATTGCAAATACTACTTTTATTAAATACAAACTAATTTATCCTAATTATTCTAAATCAGGGCTGTAATAGGCTTCATAACAATTCTTCCATTAAAACCCATTCGTGCTCCAGCACAGTGAGTGGTATAATATGCTCACCGGAGGTTTCTGTGTTAGAAGCATCATTGTTAGCTAAAAATATTTATTGAATTACAATTTGAATCATATATGTAGTAGAAAAATTCTATTGGTCATAATACCCCTTTTAAAAAAGATATCCTTAACTTTCATTTATTATGTTATTTCTTTTGTGATTTGAAAAATCCTGTAGATTACTTTCTGAACTGTCAAGTAGTTTTATGGCAATAACTATCTTTAAAATATTTTCACATACTTGATAAGACTCTATTTCTTGGAGATACATTTTCTGTAGAATCTTGGCATGCCGTCACAGCTTCTCAAATGTGACTTTTTTTTTTAATTTATCATTGTTACAAGGTTGTAGCAGTTGACCATTGCTTGTTAAATTCACATTCATACTGGCAAAAATCTTCTACCGAAATATGATGATGTTTAGTATTCTTTAAACATGAGTGCTATAATATAGATTAAAATTACATATGTTGAAAAATTTTATATTGCTAGTTTCTTTTTAAAGGAATTCACTATGTATGACAGATCCTGGAGACCATTAACGGATAAGACAGCTGCACACATATATTCTATAGGTACTATAGAATGCCTGATAGGATCTTATAGATGCCTATAGATCCTGTTAGACCTGCACAGCTCTGTGTCTGCAGTACCTCTGCTGTAGTGTGAGACTACCTTAGCTGTCTCTTGAATTACTCAAACACTTTATTTCCCTACTTTTTCATGTATAATTCAATTTACTCCTCAATCTTCCCTTTTTTGTATTCTAGCAAAGACAATGCTTCAGAAGAGCCTACTTCATCTTGTCATTGTCCTCATGGCTCAGGATACAGTCCGAATCCCTTCCTTTTGAGTACAGTAGTCCCTCTTACTTGGTGCCGTTCTCCAGAGCTCCCCATATTAAATCATCCACAGTGTCTCTTGGGGGTCCAAAGAAGTGTTCTGAAAGAATTGCTGGTAGATGCTTTTTTCTTATTACCTGCAAAGAAAATTACATTTAGGAGATAAAAAAATTCAATCACTCATCTTGCCAACAGCTCCATGCTGAGTAATGAGTTAAGTTGTGTTTACACATGTGCACATCAATACACATATGTTTACCATAGTTTGCATTTCATATGGTAACGTATAAACACTAACAAGATCTCAGCTTGTATTTTTCTTATTGCTAGACTTTGCCTAAACTCTCCAACAATAATTTGCATCTCATCCTGCAGGCTCCACCTCCTTGAAATCAATGGATTTCCTTTTCTGTTCCCATTTCTCTCATTTTGGGACGGATGAAGAGTTTCTACATCAAGACTGGAGTCTTCGTATTCCATCATCTGAGCCTAACCGGCTCAGATCACTGTAACCAGAACATGGGATTGGGACAAAGCAAAGACTCCCTCACAGTGCGGCTGCTCAGTAAGGTTCAGGAGGACTGTCTGCATGCCTGACTTGCCGCATCCCTGCATCCCTTAGTTACAAACACAGAGAGCCACATGGGTAGTGCTCTTTCTTCATCCTCTCCTCACTGGGCAAGCGTCCGGTATGACTTTCATGACAATTGAATCAAGCACAATTTCTAATTATGAGATGGTGTTTTTCATTAGAAACTAAGACGCCAATAACTGAGCATAATATGAAAACTATCATACCTAGTAAACAAATATATTTAGGTATACTCTATAACATATACAAACAAAATATTCCTTAAAAAATACCCAGGACTTTGTTTTATAAATACATATCTGCATACATAAAGTGAAATACCTGAATTTTAATTGACAGACTTATCTTTAGTATATAAAATTACTTTAAAAATTGACTGTATTGATACCAGTTTTGTGAAACATCTGCTGCAAACCTTTTGAAAGAATGTATTAATATGCACATTCATTACCAAATAAAAATATCTTCAAATCTGTAGTTAGTTTAATCTTAAACTATTATTATATATAGAAGGATGACTTGAACAGTTCATGGAAGATGAAGTTATAATGTTTATTTTGTTGCACATATGTTTGAAATCTTACAGAAAATCTTCAAAAGTTTCTGGAAATGTATATTATGAACAAATGAATTGATCTCATGTCTTTTGCAAGAAAATATATTTATGATTCCAGGTTTTGAGGTGCTTCCTTTTTTAAAAATTTTTTTTTATTTTTATTGCAAAGTCTGATACACAGAGAGGAGGAAAGTCAGAGAGGAAGATCTTCCATCCGATGATTCACTCCCAAAATGACCGCAACAGCCAGTGCTGCTCTGAAGCCTGGAGCCAGGAACCTCCTCCAGGTCTCCCACATGAGTGCAGGGTCCCAAGGCTTTGGGCTGTCCTAGACTGTTTTCCCAGGCCACAAGGGTTGAAGGGTCCCAAGACTTTGGGCCATTCTCAACTGCTTTTCCAGGCCACTAGCAGGGAGCTGGATAGGAAGTGGGGCTGCAGGGATTAGAACCAGCATCCATGTGGGATCCAGGTGCGTTCAAGGTGAGGACTTTTGCTGCTAGGCCATGGCACTGGGCCCATCTCAGTTAAAATTTGTTTATCATTATTTTATCATTTTCATTTTAAATCTTGCTTTCCAAAAGAAATTAGCGAATGGGTGTAAGTCTACACTGCTCAAATAAATTTTAAATCATGGTATGCTTGTGCATTTTTGTTAAGGTTGAAGGTGATTTTCTTCTTTGATTTGTTTTCTTCTATTTCAATAATCTTAAAATTTTGCTTGAGGACATGTATGAGAATAGAGACTATGTTCTCCACCAAAAAACAGCAGATACTGGTAGAAAATGTAATACTCAAAGTATGTCTCTTTTTTCTTGTATTTTATTAATTTCAGTTGTCAAAAGAGGCCAAGTGGTTATCATCTTTGCAGAAGAAAGGCTTTAAAATGAATGGTTTCCTTCAGTATCACTTCTGACAAATCTCTACCTTGTATTATAGAGATGCCTATGAGTGAGTGTGTGTGTGTGTGTGTGTGTGTGTGTGTGTGTGTGTGTATCGGTGAAATACATGTCTCACAGCTTATTTTGCAAGTGACTACTGCTGTTTCTTCTAAACCATTCACACACAATCTTCCTCAACTCTGAATTGGACTTGTAAATACTTCTCCAATTTGTACCTGTCTCTTTCAATGATTATCTCTGTTCATAATATGCCTGGTCCACAATCAAAGGTGGCAGTACAAATAGAGAAATATCCAGCCCAAAATTGAATCACCTATGCATTGAAAAGCCTTGTATATACTCCAACGTAGTCACTGATAATGAGGTATTTCAGTAAAAAATTTTAAAAATTTATATGCTTTTTAAAAAGTATATTTACTGGATGGGCAGAGCAAAATTTGCATAGTGGAAGCATGAGAAATAATTGAAATATAAAGTTGAATTGAAGCTTGAGCTGAATTTAAGTGTTTAATTTTATTTCAAAGCATATGAACAATAAACCGAATAAGAAGACTCCAGAGGTCTAAACAGTCAAAAAAAAGTTTGTGGAAAAGATGTATGTTAATATTGCTCTGCTCCAGAATACATTTTTTAACAGATTTATTTTATTTTATTTTTATTTGAAAGGCAAAGTTACACAAAGAGAAACAAATACAGAAAGAGGGAGAAAGAGATACAGAGAAAGGAGAGAGAGAGATACAGAAAGAGAAGGGGGAGACAGAGAGAAAGAGAGAACTTGAATCTACCACTTCACCTTCCAGATGCCTGTAACAGCCGGTGTTGTGCTGATGTACAGCCAGAAACCAGGAGTTTCTTCAGCGTCTCCCATGTGAGTGCAGGGGCCCAAGGACTCCATCCTCTGTCGCTTTTCCAGACCATAAGCAGGGATTGGAATTGGAGCAGCCGGGACACAAACCAGTACCCGTGAAAAATTAGCCTCTACTGCCGTTGTTCTGACCCCTGGAATTTACTTTTTAATATTTTAATACTATATAATCTTCACAACATTTGTGAAAACGCATGTTATGAAAAAAACAAATCATTGATTTTATGTTTCAGTACAAGAATAAGCTTATTCCCTAATTTTATTTTCCAAGAACTTATTGAAGTTCTTTATATTATCTATTTTCTGTATATTCTTATAGCTAGCAAGGACCACTGGAGCCATCCAAAAGGGCAGCCATGGCAAGGGTTAAAGATGAAACGGAAATTTCTAGGTGTTTTGTATGACTCTCGCTTCACTTGGATGTGATATTAAATCCTTTCAGTCTCATCAAATTGAAAGACCATCTCTAAGAAAGGCGTAGAAGAGATTCCAAATCAACAATGCTAAACCTCTGCGAAGAAGTACTACCACAAAAATCTCAGAAGCATTGCCCTGTGTCTACATCAAGCCACAGAGTGGACACTGATTTGTGCAAATGCTAGAATTATGAAGGAAAAGATTCAATCTAAATGTATAATAATGTGGTCAAATAAAGAATAAGTGTTTTAATTATTTTTCTTGCTGTACTTTATAAGAAATATTAAATATAAGTGTAAGTTGCTTCTCATATGTTAAAAATTACATTTTTAAGAATTATGATTTTATTTTTAAAGAAGCATAAATTGCATTTTGTATAATCACTTTATGTTACCAAGAGGTTAGACCATATGTTAAGAACAAACAGTAGGGGTGGGTGGTTTGTTTCACTTGGAGCTCTGCTCCACGTGTGATGTATGTTCTTGCTAAGGCACCTGGGGAAGTAGCTGAAGAATCACAGATGTCGGACAGCAAGAGAAGGTTCCTGGCTCCTGGCTCCTGGCTCCTGGCTCCTGGCTCCTGGCTCCTGGCTGCTGGCTCCCCGCTTTTACCTGGCAGACTGCTTCAGCCACTCAGAGAGTCACTAAGCAGATGGGGACTCTCTCCTTTCTCTCACTCTGCCTTTTAAATACATATCTGCATATGTACCCCTGTGTTTCTTAAAATGGCAACATGTTACTGACAAGAAACCTTGATTTCCATGTTTCCCTGAAAAACCAAAACAATGTCACATAGAGAAATGAGTGTCACATGTAGACGTGAAGTAGGGCTGGATTCAAACGTTGCAAAAAATACAACTCTAATTATTTTTACATAAATGTTTTCTGCTTATGTATACATTATCAATGATTTGAAACATTTTGAAATATATGTTTTTTTGTGTTACATATATCCAATTCTATGAACAAAATGGTGCTTTCCACCACACCTTCCCCCTTTCCTCATTGCCACCCTCCCTCTTCATTTTTCACCACTTTTCTTTTAATTTTATAATAACATGCTCTCAAGTTTCTTTATAATCACAGGATGAAATCTGTACTAAATAAAGAATTCAACAAGCAGCAAGTGAATGCATTTGTGTAATATACTTTTATATATTTGTACACATTAATATATGCCTACATTAGTTTTTTTAAGATTTTATTTATTTATTTAGTTAGTTAGTTAGTTAGTTAGTTATATTGTAAAGTAAGATATACTGAGAGGAGGAGCGACAGAGAGAAAGATCTTCCATCCATTGATTCATTCCGCAAGCAGTTGCAACAGCTGGAGCTGAGCCAATCTGATGTCAAGAGCCAGGAGCCTTCTTCAGGTCTCCCTTGCAGGTGCAGGATCCCAAGGTTTGGGACATCCTCAACTGCTTTCCCAGGCCACCTGCAGGGAGCTAGATGGGAAATGGGACCACTGGGATTAGAACCTGCACCTGTATGGGATCCTAGCACATGTAAGGCGAGGACGTTAGCCTCTAGGCTACTGTGCTGGGCCCACCCTAGCTTGTTTATACACTTTAACATATGTATACATGTGTCAGTTGTATACACATAACAAATACATGTGAAGGTACTTTAAAATCTCATAAAAACATTAAGTGATACATCTATTTTAGTGCAAACCATGTTTTGTAGATGTGTGTTTTTTCCCGATGCAAATTTTCTGTGAATCTTTGCAAATATACCCATGTATATGCATACACAGGCACAGTCACAATTCTAACGATTGTATCAACTGTATTGCAAATAAAAGCTCTTACCACAAGAACATTTGTAATTGTTATTGTTTTTTCCTACTATGTGATTGTTACGTACATACCAGTGCCGCTGCCAGAGGCCGCAGCTTTACTCACTATACACAGCACCATGCTTTTGGTTATGTTCATAATATTTCCTATTATGTAATTATGATGATAAAAAATGATCGGTGCTCGCTTGCTTATTGTATGTATATGGAATGCAGAGACAGGGACAGAGTGGGAGAGGGAGAGTTAGCACTGGTGAATTTTCTAGTGGTTCTGTTACAAGTATCTGCAATGGGATGGGCTGAGACAGGATGAAAAGTCCAGGAGTCGGGTCTACTGCATAGGTGGCGGGGAAGACAGTTGAGGCATCACTAACTCCTCCCAGGATATGCTGGAGTCAGGGGCTGTACCCAAATGATAAATAGCAAATCTGTGCTCTCGGATACAGGGCGAGGTTAGTTTAAGCAGTGCCTTAGCTATTTTTTCAGTCCGTCTTCTGATGTTTGTTTTCCATTTACTGCTTATCATTCTGCCTCCTCTTCCTGCTAATAATAACAGCAATAACTAATGTTATTTTACACTATTTAGTGTGATAGATATCATGCAAAACCTGAACTTTTAGATCTTCAACCACCAGGCTATAGATAGAGAAGCTAATTAATGTTAAACCTTAGTGGTGAAAATAAAATAAGATATTGACTCCACACTTAATCAGTGCACACAATTACTTTGCCTATAACTCTCCTGTGAAGTATAGTGTAAAACCTCCCTAAGCATTTGTCTTCTCAATGATGTCACCTTGGGATGGAAAAGATATTCCTCACTGGCTTATTTCCCTTTTAAAATCACTCCCAGGAGAAGCTGCTTAAATTTATTGGTTCAATTATGCCATCTTTCCTTATTTAGAGAGACATAATTTTTCAGAATATCGAAGAGACAAGTAATATTTTCATTTTGTCCTGATTAACTCGATAACTCTTCTCCCATTAGAAATATATTAGTGCATCTATCTTGGGAGTAATCACACACACATTTGCTTCATCTTCAGCATATTCTTAATTATTGTTTTATTTGGGCTTAAAATTATTTCTTAAATAACTGTGCTTGCATCTTTTGCAAGTTGCTCTACCCTTACTTTATGGAAAGGAAAATTATAAATGTATGCACTTAGAGATAACCATTTACTTGATACTGTTATTTATCAGCATACCTCCAAAAGCATTTAGTGGTATGATTTAATGCCTCATGCACTTAGTGTAAGCACAGTGCTTCTCGTGTCTGTTGGAGGAAGTTTCAGGTAGTTACATTTAAAAGGAGGACACCAGTTTTTCCAGTCCTAGGTGAAACTCCAGACTCAGGTAATTCCATGAGAGTACTTGAGTCTATGGTTGAAATCTTTTGTATCAGATTTACAAATTTCCTCTGTTATTTTGACCTTAATATATATATATATTCACTGGTGATTTTGAATTTCATTCAGGAGGATGATGTTTTATTTAGCAGAAGGATTACAAAATTCCTAACACTAAACCATGCATAGCCCTACTTGTTAGGATAAGCATAGTCAGTCTTCACAAATGTCTTTATTTACACAGAAACTTACCCAAGGGCCATGTACTCAGACAAGTGACATGTTCTCCATCAGTTGTTTTCTTTGTTATGTATTTAACCATGATCATCAGCCCAGAGATTGGGGATATGTTCAGAACCATAGTAGCACTGCAGTTTAAAACGATGAGCCAGTTCTGTGAGAAACAACCTCAAGGTTGATTCTTACAGTTGATCCTAAATACCCACAACTGACCTAACACAAGGGAAAACTCAGGTTTATTCCACTTGGGTCAAGTTTGTCGTAACTGTTAACATCCTTTCAGGGATGATTAACCTTTCCCTTTTTTAGTCACTTGAAACCTATGTTATTTAAAATGTGACTACCCATTATTTCAAGTGAAATGTGCTGGGTTAATGACATAAATATACAGCATCATATTTCTGTTTCTTAAAACTAGCCCAGGTTCTTAAGGTTCACAAAATAATAATTCTTTTCAACACACGTTTTTATTTGATAGGCAGAAAGAGAAAAAGAAAGGGAGATAAAGACGATTGCTATCTGCTGGATCAATATCCAAATGACTGGATAGGCCAGGGTAAAAACAGAAGCTAGATAATCCATCCAGGCCTCGTATGTGTGTGGTAGGAACACAAATACTGGAGCTATTATCTGCCACATTTCTGACATGTCAGGAGGAAGCTGTTTGGGATTCTGTGGAATAAGAACTTGATTCTAGATATTCCCAACTGGAATGCAGTGTCCCATGCAGCAGGTTAAGCACTGTGCCTTACCATCTGCCTCAAGTATCATTATTTTTATTATTACTGACTCTTCTTCAGGTGGACTAGCATATTTGTGATTTTCACATTTTTAGAGATAAATATGCATTTATTAATATCTTATAAGTCAATACTTCCTTTTAAGTTTAATGCTGCCTGTCTTTTTGCATATGGTCTTATTATTTTCAAGCTAATGGTGATCAGCATGGTGGTACAGCAGGCTAATCCTCTGCCCAGTGGCACTAGCAATCCATATGAGCACCAGTTGGTGTCCTGGCTGTTCCACTTATGGCTTGGAAAACAGCATGCAATGGTCCAAGTCCTTGAGACCCTGGACCCACATGGAAGACCTGCAGTCTTGAATCAGCTCAACTCTAGCCATGGAGGCCATTTGGGGAACGAATCAGCAGATGACAACCTTCCCTCTCTATCGCTCTTTCTCTTCTTATAAAGAATACAAGTACAAATAAATAAATCTTTAAGCAATGGTAGGTGTAATTAACCTTAAATGTCTGCATTCCCTAAAGACACAAGTCTGTGATTTCCTCTGGTTACCATTACAACAACTGTTCCTCTTAAAACCTACGACATACGAAGCAGTACCACTGCTTTAAGTGGAAGGTTTTCATAACAGTTTTGTGTGGAAGTAGATGTTTAAAAAAAAAAGCCTATTTCAGCATTGAGATCTAGATGTAAAACATTCAGGGAATTACTTATTTGACTAAACAAATGCTTACATAGTTCAGATTTTGAAGTAACTAGTGTCCCACATTTGAGATGATGAGATGAGGCTTCCATGGGTGATGTAACTAGGCTGACTCAAAGAAGAGACTCAATTTCCAACTCAGAGACTCTCAAGCTGACCTCGGTCTTTCTTACAAAGTGAACTAGTTCTTGACTCTTTTTATATCTGTCAAGATGCATGGGCTTGGTGCTGTGGAAATGTAAAATGTATGGCTTTAAAAACCATGGTAATATTGATTAAATATTTAGAAAACAACATATTCATACAATTTCTGGGTTTTAGCAACTGTATCTCTTTCCAAAGGGCTCAAAACCACCTAACAACCAACTTTTATTGCCTTCAAATAAAATAATATCTCCTATTGATATCCTATAGAAAACCCATTGTGCTAATGTCTTCTGACTCCTGGTTCGGTCATGTAAAGCTCCTTTTCAACTCCTCCCTAGATGCATTGCCAATGGTTCTCTGGAAGCTGCCAGCCTCCTTCCGTTCTGCATACCATGGGCTGCATTCTCATAGTTGCTGCAACAATGGAAAGGGAGTGTAAGGCTACAAATGAAGGGAAATTTTCCTTTTTCAATAGAAATGGGTACCAGAAAAGTCTGTGTTGCATAGCTGTTCTCTCCAGTATCTGACTGAGAACAATCAGCATGAAAAGTTGGAAGCAGAGCAGTGTACCTGGTGAGCCTTAGAATAAGATCGCTGCAATACAAAGGCCAAATGTTCCACAATAGAGTGATTATCAATTTCACACAATATGCAAGTTTCAATGAGCTAACATGTATTATTATTTTTCAGAATCCACCAAGGGACTGGGAAACTGATTTGAGATTCATTTATGTTCAGTAAATACAAAGAAGACTCTTTTTTTCTGTCACTCTTGCCATTTCCAAAGAATAAAAGAATGTGGCAGAGATTAACGGTCATGATTAACTCCCTTGTAGGCTGTGGTTTCATGCCCCAGCGGTTATTCTGTCATTATTCTGCATGATATGCCACCAAAGCCACATATGCTTTCTGCCACCAGAGCCACAGGAGATCAAAAGGTCAAGCTACTTTGCAGCCTAACACTCCCTCACTCTGGCATGTGTGCTCATAGAAAGCACCATGGCCATTACATAATTAAAGTGTTAACATGGTATAATGGGTGAAGTCTTGTGTGAGGATTAGCAGACTGGAATCATGAACTGAAACCATCAGGTCTGTTTGAAACGTGATATGCATCTATATGAAAAATGCAAGGGACAACCAGCTTGGGATAATTTAGTAAGAAGTTATATTAAAATCAGCTGTTGCCCCCAGCCCACATACCCTGCCATCTCATTTTAGCTCATTCTGTTTTGTGAATTGTGAATTTTTAATGTCTGTCCATTTCTATTTGTTTCTTCTGTACTGGGAGAAAGAGATATTTTATCAATGTGTCTACACATCTCTCTGTTGGTAAACAGACTCCTAATTGTAAGAGTTTACAGGTCGGAAGAAGATGAATGTGTGTTTTCTACTATTAAAATGGACCTCGGGTTAAGTTCTCAAAACACAAAAAGAATAAAGAATATTTACTCTGCACTGTTTGGAAACACCTGGTGCAGACACACAGTGACGGAATCAGTGATGCATGCGCATCGTGCTTCCTTCTGCAAGGGTGAAGTGGAGTTCATTTTGCAAGAGAAAAGTCAAGGTGAACTCGCTGAGAAGGCTCAGATTCTGAATGTTTGAAGGAAATTGTACAGTAAATTTTTTAAATCATTGAAAATGGCTTATATCTGGCTGCAAATATAATCTAAAAGGCTTTTCCATGAAACTTTAATTCATTTTGGCAGAAGTAAAATAGTGGGAATCACTTTCAATACCATTAGCTGATCTTGGAAATGGAACCACTGTAGAATTGATTAAAGAGATGCCAAGCAGCCATGCACTGTAGAGTGGAACATTTTAAGCCATGAAATGCACCGCATTATAACATTTTAAAATTTATTGTTTCTGGTAGCCATTTAGTAGAGTGTGGATGTACCTATGATTACATATAGGTAAGTACCAACAGGCATATATACATGCACTAAAGACACAGTTGAAGACACCTTTTTAAAAAAAGGTTTATTTCATTTTTTATTTGAATGGTAGAGTTACAGTGAGAAAGGGAGACACACAAAGAGATCTATCTTCCAACCCATTTCACTCCCCAAATTGCCCCAGTGGCCAGCCCTGAGCTGATCCCAACCCAAGAGATGGGAGTCTCTTCCCAGACTCCATACTGACAATCCCTGATGAAGCATACACTGCTTCTGCAGCGAAAGTAATTGGGAGGCCTCTGGGGGTCTCCGGGATTGGGATATAACCTCCTCCTATCCAGAAGACTTCGGCAATCCTCAGCTGCTTGTCTATACGTAAAGACTTGGATGGGAGGTAGAGCATCCAGGACATAAACAGCAGCTCATATGGGATGCTGGTGCCATTCTCAGAAGGTTAGCCTATTGCCCCAATAGCGTTGGCCCCAAGCTGAAGACATTTACCAGGGCTAGATTAGTAGTCAACAGAATACATTACTGTTTGAAAACTAACCACACTAGTTACTACGGGGTCACTTCTGATGTCTCATGAAGTGATCTAATAATGTAGCAGCTAAATGATCATCAGGGTCACCTGCCAGGCATGCAGAAAGCCATAAAATCTATGAGGTAGCTCTTTTCACATTTGTATTGATAAATAAGACTAACACATAAGATTTAAGATATGAATATTTTTTGCTGTTAATTTCTTTTTAATCAAGACATGGCTTTTGATAATAGGCATATATTAGAATCTTGAAGAGGATTTACTGATTTACATTTTATGATTATATTATAAATATTCTTAAAACTTTGGAAGTAGTCTTCATATGCAAGTGGGGATGAAAATCAGTTTGAGGTTGTGACAATGATACAGAAAATCCACCTTGATATGATCAATTTTTGGCTTTATTCTTCAAATTCGGAAGGCTATCTGTGATAATTCTTCCGTGTTTCATTGCTCAGGAAAATGTGCAAATGAGTACTTCATTATATATTCTGTTAAGGTTATTGTTATCTGTCAGTTCAGAATTCGTCACTCATACAACTACATCCATTTTTCATGCTCTTTGGGTAGCTACCTTAAAATTCAAAAGGTTAGTCCATAAGAGGATTACAGCTGTCCTGTCAAAGACATCATTTCAAGCTCTCTTGATAGCAAAAACTGTTCCAAAACTGGTTTAAAGAACAGATATTGTTGAGGTGAGTAACATTACCTTCATTCAAGTTCTCTTTCATATCCTCACCATGGGCATTCTCACCATCACTGTCTGTTTTAATCCAGGCAAGGTGACTGCCTTTCAGGTTGGAAGCCACTGTCATTCATATGCCTTCACTTCCGTGTAGTCCAGCCTGCTCACCACTGCTTTGATTTTACTATTTAATAAAATCAGGTTTATATGTCAATCGCTTATTACATTATAGAACATGCATTCTGAAAATTTTATGAAAAAATATATATTACAGTTTGAGATGCTTAAATACATAATTGAGACAATAATGTGTGCCCATTCCTTGCCTTATGTAAGTTATGCAATTTTCAGATGTAGAAATGGATGTATTTTTTGCTTGTCACTAACAGTGGCTGGTTTCTTTTGTTTGAGGGAGCCATGAATGCAATTCAGGCAAAGGAAAATGGGGTCAGCAAAGCAAGTTTATCAAACTGTGTACCAAGGGGGGGAGAATTGGCCAGTTGGGAAAATTCTTTCTTCCCAGTTTTGGGCTTTTCCTTCTGGAGTGGGAGGAACATGACCTTGGGATGGTGCCATGCCCATTTCTGTCATTTGTGATAGGTTTGGGGAGCTGCATGCTTTGGGACTCTACCCGTGTGGACTCTGCCTAGATTTTACCTTGTAACCCCCCTCTGAATGAAACAGCAGCCTTTATTGAGTGAATGAAAGGCTGAATATTGTCCTTTGATTGGTAACATGAACTTGAGACCTCTTGATTGTGCTATTAGTAGTTAAAAGAATGATGGAGCATGGAAACCCCTTTGCCTGTTTTCTTATAGCGGTGCCGTGCTGTCAAATCCCACTTTTATGAGTGAAGACTGTTTCACTATTACTTTTACTCTTGGGACTCCTCTAAATTCCCAGATCCCTTAGCAATTCCTACTAATCTAAAGGTGTGGCAGAAAAAAAAAAAAAAGCCAGTTGCCTGTAAGGATATGGATCATTTTGTAGGTTTGCTGTTTTATTCCTCCAATTTTTGTGCTAGTTTCTAATGTCAGGAGCATGCTATTTTAATTAAAATGACCTTGTAGTGTGCTTTGCAGTCAGATGTTGTTCATTCTCTTGCTTTATTTTCTTTACACAGAATTATCTTGGCAATGTGGTACTTTTCTTGTGCCATGTCAATTTTAGAATGGATTTGTCTTGTTACTGTGAAGCAAGTCATTGTCATTTTGATAAGGATTACACGGAATTAGTGGATTTCTTTGACTAGCACAACCGTTAGAGTGGTATTCCTGTCCTTAAACATGGAATGCCTTTGTATTTTTGTGTACCCTACAATGTTTTCATCATTTTCTTCTTTTAAGATGTGCTTATTTGAGGAGTTACATCTGGTTCTCTCCCCACAGGGGAACTTTGTGGTTTTCTCCCTAAATGATCACAAAATCTGGGTCACCCTGAAGAAAGACTGACCAGATTCCTTCCTGTTCTTACCCAGGGGGCAGCAGTCCAGGAGCTTGGACCATCTTCCCTGGTCTCCTCTGGAGCATTAGCAGGGAGCTGCATGGGCACAGCTAGGACTCCTTCTGGCACTCCCACGTGGGATGCTGGCATTTCAAAGAGCAGCTTCAGCAGTTAAGGCAGCACAGCGGCAGCCCCTCACCAGTGTTCTGTATCCTTGTAGCAAGCTTTGGGTTCTTTGATGCAAATTTATCCCCGTGCCTTTTTCTTTGTAAGTCTTGTAACAGATCTTGCATCCTTGATTTTCTGTTACGTAAGTACATTATAAGTGTATAAACTGCTACTGTATTTGTTTTACTCATTGTTTTCCATGTTAATATATTAATATAATCAAGTCACTGATAAATGTTATGTGTATGATAGTCTTTCCTTCTTTTCCACTCCTTCATTTCTTTCTATTTGTAATGTTTTTAAGCAGCATATGTTTAATTTGCATCACAGAGGTTGAGTGTTTCACCGAATAAAGAGCCGAGCAGACAAACTAAAAGATTCAAGTTCAGTACAGTTTAACGTGCCCGTCTTACCTGGGACTGTGTTTCATATGTTGATTTTGTATTCTATAAATTTTCTGAATTTATGTATCAATTCTGACAGTCTTTTTTTTTTCAAAATACTTAGGTTTTTTCTAATTTTTAAAATCATGTTACCTGCAAGCATGAATATCTTTAACCCTGCCATGGCCCATTGGATGCCTTGTTGCTTGCTTCATTGCATAGGCTCTTCTGATACTAAATTGAACAAGGGTAGCAAAAGTCAAAATCCCTATTTATTCTAGACCTTTGAATAATCTTATCCAACGTTCTTCTTATTTGGAGTTCTGGTCTTTATTTTGTTGATTTGATTTAGTGTATTGATTTATTTGTTTATGTCAGGCTATCTCCTTACCCCTGAGTCCTAAATCATACTATATGATGTCATTGATATGCTGTTGTTGTGTTCCATCTGCTGTTATTCATTTTTAAATCTGCATTCTGCAAGGATATTGGTCTGTAGTTTTCTTTCTGTGTGTTTCTTTGGATTTCCTATCTAAGCAATAGTATTTACCCATAAAAAGAATGAAATTAAATACTTTACATAAAAATTTAATGAACACCTTGCCCCCCACACATACACACACACACACAGAGAGAGAGAGAGAGAGAGAGAGAGAGAGAAAATGTGAGAGAGAGAGAGAGAGAAACCAAAGAGAAATTTTCTATCTGCTTGTTTGTCCAATGTTTGGAATATCTTGGTTTTGTTCAGATCTAAGCCAAGACAGTAGAGTAGAAATCCCTTGGCTTCTCCTATATTCGTAGAAGCAGCCAAGGTTTTGGTCTGTCTTCTCCCTTCCCAAGCACATTACCAGCAAGCTGCATTGGAAGTGGAATAGAAAGGACTCAACCCAGGGCATAGATGGGGGATGAAATGCCAATGTGACAAGGAGCAGAGCAACCCACTGCACCACAAATCCACCACCTTGTATAGCCTTTGAACTTCTCACAAGACCATGCATGTGTGATTCTGTATAAACAGATGTGTACACATACACAGGTAGCATTTGAAATGAATTTATTTTCACCCATATTAACAATTAACCTCAAAGAAGCATGCTGCTTTTTAATATTAGGGAAAAGCCCAAGTACATTACTCATAAAGAACTGAGCGTACATTAGAGATAAATAAAGAAGGAGCAATGCTTTACAAGTTTAGAGAACTCTGGTCTGCATGATTCGAAATCAGTTAAGTAAACTCGAACTAGTTTTAAAAGAAAATAAGTTAGAAATTTGAGTGTATAAATTAATACACAGTAAAAATAGCAGCTTTTTCACCTATGTGTGTTTCAAGTGCTTTTGGATCTGAGAGAACATATTTTAATCCAATTATTTTCTAGGGAAATAAATGGAGAATTCATTGTGTGTGTTTTTTAAGTGATTTTTTTGTTTAAGCATTAAATAGTAACACATTAAATTTGCTCCTATTAAGTAGGACAATAAGAAGCAGAAATTTATTAATTAAATGGAAATTCAATATGAATCTGGGTGACATTGTTATCACAAAATTTTCTCAATTTTTTTGGGTAGATGGCAAGGTGCATTTCATGCAAGTTCGATACAGTAATCGCTTATAAAACTTCATATAAAGAAGGTGAATTTGTAAGTACAACTCTTCAGATTTACCTCTGTCTGGAAAGTTCACACAGACAACCTTGTTCTTCCCCTGCCATTGCATTTTTGTTCCCACCAATATTCTTTCTTTGTCTTGCAAATATAGTTTTTTTTAACATAGATCTTATGAATTATAAGACCTATTTATTTCCATTAAAAGATTTCATGATGTGAGCAAATACTTTGTGAGTTTTCTGTTTATTGACAGTGAATAATAAATCGTATTTCATTTTCTCATTACCATAATTACAAAATAAAGGACCCACTATGAATTCCAGAGAGTCAGCATGCAGCCTGCTATGCGATGGGAGTGAATGCCTTAGTGGACGCCTACTTTTCTGCCAGTATTCCTCACAGACTTACAGGCTGATTAAAATGTCAACTCAGCTGATGGCAACGAATAAGCAGACATTTGCAAAAGCAATGCACGAGTAAATCTGCTTTCAGGAAACATTTTCCTAGCATTAGTAAAATCTAAAGTTTTTAGCAACACGCCACTTAAAAGTGATTGAGTTGAAATTACAAAGACAGTGATTCCTATCATGCACAAAAATGTACCGCATTAAGTACATTGCTCGGAGGAAGTGTACTGCAATGTGTTCAAATGAGAAATCATCAGACTTGACTCTGTTAAACTGCTGTGGTTCTGGTTTCATGTCTAGCATGAAAACAAGGCAAATTACGACTTCAAAGAGAGTAGTATGTAAGAATTTCGATTCATTGGTTGCATATTAATCACTATTGACTTAAAAGTCATACTCAACATAATTGTTGATATAGCTGTGAGTGGTCTAATTTTTATTCCACGACATGCGTTAAAAAGAGTTAAAAGTATGTGTGTATGAAGTAGAAGCACATTTCTTCTAAATCATGAATTGTGCCTATAATGAAATATGCTTCATGAAAGATTTTATTCTGAGACTTTTTTTTTAAAGATTTATTTTAACTGTAATTATGTAAAGATTGTCAACAACAACACAATAAAATAGATTATATAAAAAAAAGATTTATTTTATTTTCATTACAAAGTCAGATATACTGAGAGGAGGAGAGACAGAGAGGAAGTGGAGCTGCCGGGATCAGAACCAGCGGCCATATGGGGTCAAGGCGAGGACCTTAGCCACTAGGCCACGCTGCCGAGCCCAAGACTTTTTTTTAAAACATCAATTTATTGGTCCTGAAAGGTTGTGGAAATGGAGAATAAGGTACTTTCTTGCCTTTAAGGAAGGATATAACATTTTGTATTCATCTTATGCTGCCTCACATTAATAGTATTCAAAATCCAACTGAAAAGCAACTCTAACTGGTTTTTTTTTTTGCATAATCCATATATTAGCCTCTCTATCATGAATATGCAAGTGTTTCTGCTTTATATATATATTTTTTAAGGGGATCCAGTGCAGTGGCCTAGAAGCTAAAGTCCTTGCCTTGCATGCACCAGGATGCCATATGGGCTCCAGTTCTAATCCTGCCCCACTTCCCATCCAGCTCCCTGCTGTGGCCTGGAAAAGGAGTCAAGGTCAGCCCAAAGCCTTGGGATCCTGGCTTCATATTGGCTCAGTTCTGGCTGTTGTGGTCTCTTGGAAAGTGAATCAATGGACAGAAGATCTTCCTCTCTGTCTCTCTTCCTCTCTGTATATTTGATTTTACAATAAAAATAAATAAATCATTATATTCAGGAGCTGTGGCTAATAATTGAATATAATGCACATTATTGATAGAATAATCAATCATTTGCATTCATGCTTATCTATGTCATTTCAATCATCTCCACATGGATTTGTCAACTTCCTTTGGTAATAACTGAGAGAGAGGCTTAAAAAGACACAGTTCTTGATGATGAATGGTTATGATTGGGAAGATTTTAATGTTAGTATGTTATTCCCCTACCAGTCTCAAGGAAAGGTTCAAGATCAAAGCCAACAGAACTCTCTCTCTGTAGCTTGAAGAGAGCTGTCTTCTTGTTGAGGTTCTCACAGGGTTAGTTACTCTTTGTGCATGTTTCCAGTATAGTTCTCTTTTGTCTAAATTCCCTCTTTTTGAGAGAATGTCAGTGACATTGAGCTAGGATTTACTCTGAAGACTCTATTCTAACTTACTTCACTCTTTAATGGCCTTATTTCTAAATATGAGCATCCTCATCACTTGAGTTTGTTGGATGTGAGGTATCAGTTAACTGTGTTTCAGAGCACAACCATATATTATCATCAATGTTATTTTCAGGCCAAGCTCCACATTTCTGTCAAATGACAAGTCTTATTACACTTAAATGGGAGGTCATCATTTGTACCTCGTAAGACCAAAGGAGTCTACACCAGTACCATGGAGTTTCTGTAATCCTTTAGCATGCTTCAATCTTTTGCTTTTCCAAAATCTAGGACTCATCTCTTGCATACAGTACAAACATTCAGTGCGACCGTGCTTTTCCTTTTAAGAAACACAAACATGTAATTTTGTTGACATTTCAACCTGAAAGAGATATTTGACTCTCTGTACTTTCGCAATTTTCCATCCAATGATTTCCTGTGTGGCCTGTGACCCCTTGGTCAATCTATCACTGTCCCATCCTCTCTCTGGAAAATACTGTCAGTTGTCACTGAGCACATTGGCAAGCTGGTCTGTTAGAGGCAGAAGGAAAGCAAAAACCCATGGCATGAGGAAGCCTGCTGAACCCACACCATTCTATATTTATATTTGCATAATTAATTTAGCTGTCAGCAATCTAGCAACGAGCAAAAAATATCTCCCTCAATACTTCCGTATTCCATTTTTAACTTTTCATTATCAGTCTCTTTATGTTACATCGTTAAAATCGTTGTTTCCATCATCCAGACTGAGCTCCATACCCTCTGCACTTTTTCCTTTTTCTGTATGCTAACACCTAATCAGACACCATATCTTGTTTTTTCCATGCATGTAGGTCTTTTTTTATTATTTTTTCCTTTTGCTTTTTGTTAACGAAAGCCTTGTAAAAATCACTGGATAACTCTTATGTGTTATCTCAGCACATTTAATCATTTTGTTCTCAATTGTTTCTTGGGGAATGCTAATGAATTAAAGGAGGAATACAGGGGAAGGTGTTCATTCTAACAGAGTTCCTCTGCTCTAAATCAGCATGTCTGGGCTCAAGACCCTGAACCGCTTCCAGTATGAACCACCTGTTAGTATGTCAGTGAACATCCCAGGAGAAGGTAGTAATAACTTAAGTAGTGGGGGCCGTGCCACCTACGTGAAAATTCCAGATTGATTTCTCAGCCGTCTGGCCTACCCGGCAAGTAGGAGGCTTCTTTCTGCCTCTCCCCCTTTCAAGTTATAAACAATCAAAAAAGAAAAAGGCCTCAATGACACAAAGCTCATCTCCGTATTGCATTTAAAATTTTTTAAATTTAATTTTTGTTTGTAACAGATTCAATGCAATGTGAGGATACAATTCCTTTTTCACCATCCTCCCTGCTCCATTTTCTGCTCCTGTTAAGTGACATTTTTAATTGATATCACAGTAAAAAGAACTTAATACTTCACTGAATAAGAAGTTTAATGAGTAAAAAGCTAAATGACCCTAGTTTATTAAGAATATAGAGAACTGCCATAAATTGAATTTTAAAAAGACTGCTCAAAAAAAAAAAGACTGCTCACTCATTTACTTCTTAAGTATTCAGAAATAATTAAAATTCTAGAAGCATGACCTTCTTAACTGACTTAAAGGTATAACACAATGTTTTATGAAATATATTTGTGTCAATATACACAGAAATTTCTCTCTTTTTTGCTTTTTTGCTTCTCTCTTTCTCTCTCTTGCTTTTAGTTCTACCTTCTACATATAAGGGAGAATGAGTGGTGTTTGTCGTTCTGGGTCTAGTATATTTCTCGCAACATGATGTCCGCCAATTACATCTATTTCGCTGCAGATTGTAGAATTTAGTTCTTTTTTACAGCTGAATAATGTACCATTGTTCACGACAACTCTGCTTTCTTTACAGAGGCATCTCTTCACTCACTGTGGGCTTTTAACATCAGGGTTGCCTCTTCACTCAGTTATAGAAAAAAGAATAAAAATAACAAACACTATAAAAATATATTTCTACAATATATTCATAATACTGTTTCCTCCATTATTTCGTGCAGATATAAATTTAATTCTCTCCCAATCAACAATGCCTTCACCACTCCTTGAATTCACTTAGAATAATTGCTCCAAGCTAAACAGAGTCACCTTATATATGCCTGCATTTTAAATTTACAGAGTGAGTTTACTATAAAATGCCAAGTTATGCTTCCTATTTTAGAAAATTAAAATGTTTTATTGCCTTATAAACTATAAGACATTTTAAGATCCTTGAAAACAGGAATTATCCTTAAAGTAATTTAGTAATATCAATAGGTATGCAAAGTAGATAAAGGAAAGGAAGACAGCATGTATTAAAAATGCATTAATATTCTAGTTCTATTTAAATTTCTTGCTAAAACTAATCATTGATCAAGATAGTTAAGTAATGTTTAATTGTATATTTTATTATTTGTTTGATTTGGGATACCAATATAACTGCTAACATGATCATTATGCAGATTTATTCCAGTTGTAAGCCCACCTGCCATGTCAAGGAATTCTGGGTTTTGACTTCGTTCTGGATTTCAGCTTCCAGCTGATTTGCACACTGAAAGGTAGCAAAAGATGGCTTAAGTAGTTGGACCATTGCCACCTACATGAGAGCCCTGGATTCAATTCCAGACCCCTGGGTTCAACTCAGCCAAATCCAAGTCATTGTGAACATTTGAGACATGAACGAGTGTATGAGGGGTGTTTGCCTCTTACAAATATAAATAAATAAACAAGCACCAATGTATACAAAGTATCTACTGCAATATCCTGTTTCATCATTTACTGTACCATGATGCTACCTTACTACGATATCATATCATCCTGGAGAAAGGAAGGTATATGTGAGCAAATACATAATTTTTCAATTCTTATGTTTCTCTAGATGTTCCCAACCGAAAAGATAATTGTTAGTTGCAAGAGAAAGGAGCACAGGGTATAGACAGTCTTTTGTTCAGCAATGTGTGTTATCCCTGAGCATGCAGCAAGCATGAGCATGTGTATGCCTAATATAATCACGGTAACTTAACCTTTTTACTTGGAACTTTACAAAACTTGTGTATAAGCATCTTTTCCCATAACTAAAGAATACAAAATGTGCTTTAAGTCCCGTACGTTTTTGTTCAATCTGTACTGTGTAAGAGATCTAATCATTGTATTAGGATCTAGTTGATAAACTTTGTAGAGACAGAGTAATCAATCTTACTTGAAATGGTGTTCCAGGCTTGAGAAACAACAAATAATTCATCAACACCTTTTGGAATAAATGAAGCTGTAAATTCTATTTACTGTCTTCAAAGACTTACAAAATTGTTACGGGAAACTGAAAGGAAAATAAGGTAATATATCAATAGGTATAAATTATTATAATAGTCATATAAGCCTGAGTTTTATGCACTTCACATCAGCTCCTGATTTTGTAAAACTCTATTGAAAAATATTTAAAAGTGAAAAATCAAGATAACCCATATCTGGTTACTCTAAGATTTTCTACTTTGTCTAATAGCTCCATTCTGCTTTCTGAAGAAACCAACCACTTAGAAGCTCTGGCTCTTCATCCCTGTTTCTCAGGAAATGACTGACCACATTTGTAAACTGTGCCCAAGTATACCATCTTTAAAATAACTTTTCTTAATGCCTCTAGTTTTTTTTTAAGATTTATTTTATTTTTATTAGAAAGTCATACATACATACAGAGAAGAGGAGAGACAGAGGAAGATCTTCCATCTGTTGATTCACTCTCCAAGTGACCACAATGGCCGCAGTGGAGCTGATCCAAAGCCAGGAGCCAGGAGTCTCTTCCAGGTCTCCCATGTGGGTACAGGTTCCCAAGGTTTTGGGCTGTCTTTTACTGCTTTCCCAGGCCTCAAGCAGGGAGCTGGATGGGAAGAAGGGCCACTGGGATTAGAAATGGCGTCCATATGGAAGCCTGGCATGTGCAAAGTGAGGAATTTAACTGCTAGGCTACTGTGCTGGGCCACTTAGAGCCTCTATTATGGCTTGTTTGTGATTCTCTTTATATCACCACAAGTCCAAGTACATTATTTGTAAAAATCATTTAATTGTATTTTTTGTTTGATCCATATAGTCACTTTATATATTCAATGTTATCTTAGTTTTCCCACTTTGTTTTAAAAGGATTTATTCAGAATAATTGCGTTCCTGTGCATATGGAAGTCCATAAAATAAATGAGTTACTGTGTTAATGATAACTTGCAAACAGTCAGTTTCTCCAAAGTTAATACCACTTCTCCTTGATGGTCTCCAAAATGGAAAAAAAAAAAGCACAAATTATAATGGAGATGCAATTACAAGTATTTTAAGCCTCTTAAATTAATATTCATTATCACATATGTAATTTTATGATATTAATAATGATATCCCATATGTCAAAAGTTTGAAAATAGTAATCGTGAATTCTGTTGAGTCCATTACATTAAAAACCTACCGGCAAATTAGTGAAAATGAACGAGTCAGTTGTTAAAATCACTCAGTGACTATCAAACAGAATCTTAGTATGTTTAATTAAGTTAATGCCTGTCAATTAGTCAAGCATTTTAAGTGCAGATTGTCTCCTGGCTCTACTGATAATAAAATTGTAAATGTTCATACTTGGCAACATTTAAAGCACGTGGCATCCATTATACAAAGAAACAAATTTAATATTATTTTCTAAGAATTTTTATGTGTTTTGAAAACATTTGCCAACTTCGGAAGGAAGCTGGCTGGTAAACTTTCTTCAAATGGGATGGAAATAGACATTCAAAAAAAAGAGAGAGAACTGGAAATAGATTGCTGGCCATCCCATCTTGGATGTACTGAGTTATCTAACTGAAGCCTAAGGGATTTGATTTGCTCAGAAACAAAGTTGTTAGGGCACCGTTTTGTAACACAATTGGATATTACTCCAGCATCCCATATAGGAGGGCCAGTTCAAGTCCCAGATGATCCACTTCTGATCCATCGACCTGTTAAAACATCTGGGGAATGTAGCATATGGTAATTCATGTGCCTGGGCTCTTGTCACTGTGTGAAAACCTGAGAAGGAGTTCTGACTCTTGCTTTGACATGCACAGTCTGTGTGCTGTAATCATTTGGGGGAGGGTGAAGCAGGAGATAGAATGATTTTCATTCATTCTGCCTCGTTGGCTCTCTCTCCCTTTTCAGTGTTAAATGTGAGATCTTATGATCTCGCTAAACTGTTTAGGTCTAAACCTCAGGAAGAAGCAAACGTCGTGGAGAAGTGACAAACCATTGCCCTAATGTTTTATTGTATGTGTTGCTGACATGAGCACTAGCCTAGTGTTATAGCATGTGTGCTGACAAAACTAGGACTGGCCTAGTGTTTACGCTCTAGCTGGGCCACTCTCATTTTGAAAGCACTGAGTTCTGGGTCCCTTGTCTAGGTCCCGTCCAGTTTCACAGTAATAGACACCCTGGTAGGCAGCAGGTAGCTTGGGCTGTCGTGTTTCTACTACCCTGTTCCCGACCCATCAGAGGAGGTTGATTGAATTCCCAGCTCTTGGCTTGGTCTTGGCCTCTATCTGCTGTTGTAGGCATTTGGGAAAAGTAGGAGAGAGGTCTTCATCTCTCCCTACTCCTCAGATGGACAGATAAGTAGGCAAATAGATATTAAGGGATAACGTCTTTAAGTAAAATTGAATTCCCTTCTCATCAACCTTTATCTCACTAATTGGGAATCAAATGGCTTCATTATTTAAAAACCATCACTATGCTCAAGACCAGTATGATAACAATAAAAACAGATAAACTAGAAACCTCCTTTAAAAATGAGTACCTCTGGGCCCGGCGGCGTGGCCTAGTGGCTAAAGTCCTCACCTTGAAAGCCCCGGGATCCCATATGGGCGCCGGTTCTAATCCCGGCAGCTCCACTTACCATCCAGCTCCCTGCTTGTGGCCTGGGAAAGCAGTTGAGGACGGCCCAATGCATTGGGACACTGCACCCGCGTGGGAGACCTGGAAGAGGTTCCAGGTTCCCGGCTTCGGATCAGCGCACATCGGCCCGTTGCGGCTCACTTGGGGAGTGAATCATCGGACGGAAGATCTTCCTCTCTGTCTCTCCTCCTCTCTGTATATCTGGCTGTAATAAAATGAATAAATCTTTAAAAAAGAAATGAGTACCTCCTCCTATGCTGATTCATTATAGATTGTTTGGTGATCTAAGCTTCTTTTTATATCTGAAATAAAACCAGTGATCTTTACAGTCCTAGGATTCCTCACATTTCACATGTGTTATGAAATCCTTATGTCCCTTATATTGTTTTTTTAAAAAAGATTTATTTTTATTTCTAATGCAAAGTCAGATATATAGAGAGAAGGAGAGACAGAAAGGAAGATCTTTCATCTGTTGATTCACTCCCCAAGTGACCACAACGGCCAGTGCTGTGCCAGTCCCAAGCCAGCAGCAGGAACTTCCTCCAGGTCTCCCACACAGGCACAGGGTCCCAAGGCTTTGGGCCATCCACGACTGCGTTCCCAGGCCACAAGCAGGGAGCTGGATGGGAAGTGGAGCTGCAGGGATTAGAACCTGCGCCCACATGAAATCCTGGTGCATACAAGACAAGGAAGTAGCCTAGAGGCTACTGTGCTGGGCCCATCTCCCCCATATTTGATGACAGGAGATTTCTTGTTGGAGCTTTTTAAAAATACATCAGTGGATAATTTTCTTTATTTTAGCATTCCTCAGTGAATCTTAAAATTTGAGTAAATTATGAATATATATATAGTAAACTAGAAGTTGGATATGACATCAAATAGACAAAATGTGTTACTCAAATCAAATCAGTTTTTCATTATATGTTATATGAAATTATAGAATATTAATATGAAAGTTATGTGCTATATATATCATGATAATATTATGATGAAATATAACATCAACTGGAATTAGCAATGTACTTTACACATCCTTAAATAAATAGCCATGCTAATTTGAAGCACACGAAGGGTCAGATTGGACAGTGCAAGGGACATTTGGAATCTTCCCAGCAGGCCTCTCCGTAGCACTTCCCTGGTTTGTCCTAAAGAACTCTTTAGAGCCAACTGGCGTATTCACGTCCCTTTTCTATTTCAAATTCTCACAAGCTCTTTCCTTAAAAAATTGTATTAGTTCTCTTTGCTGGTGGCTCTTTTAAATTGGATTTAACTATTCATCCTTGTCATTAAGCTTTCCTGAGTGCCCTAAACTTATCGTGATTTGTACTTTAGCTGCGTCGCACTTTGCAATCCCATTATCCTAAAACTCAATCAGGCTCTCACGTGATGATGTGAGTTTCTATAGATTTTAAGCTCCTGGTGAGAAAACAATCTAGTTCATGGAAACTTTTTCAAAAGTCATCTGTATGAAGTACTCAATTTAATTATCACAAAGACGTATGTTAATCATGTTCAGTATCATATAAAAACACATGCAAAACATATCCTTCTGTGTAATGATTTAAATCTGTGATAGCCATATGAATTTCATATGGAGAATCTTTGATTAAAATTGCAGAAATGAATGAGAAATAGAAAGATGAATATATATTTGGACTCTTTTGGGAAATAAATATAATGTATTTTCAATATTTTGTTTCTTCTGACCGCGTGGTGAGTCCTTTGCTTTATCATGAATGGAAATAATCCCAATACATACACATATCTATATGCTAGCATGCTATCAGTATTTAATGTTTATCACATAGTTGGAACTGTATGATTTCTAAGTTTTACTTTATTTTGAATAATTGTAGAAAAGAGAAGAAGAACTGAAATATATAAGAGCTTCCATGATTGGGCTGCTTTTACTCATATATAATACCAACTATTTTAAATACTGTTTTATTGCTGAGATGAATGTTAAAAAGGGTGAAATGACAAACTTGCTAGTGACCCATTTAGAGTTCTAATATTCCTCTGAGTTTGTGTGGCTTGTCTATGAAATTATAGAAGTTATTAAATTATACATTTGCATAATCCACATTTGAGGTAAAAGTTGAGGAAGCTGATAAAGCATTGGTTCTTGGGTTAGCTGATTGATGTGTGTGTGTGAACTCATTTTTTTTCTTTTAAGTTTAGGCTAGTGACCTTTTCCAGCAAAGAGAGAATTTATCCTCATTAAGTTTAATTGTGTAGTTAATGTTTTCATGGAGGTGCCTATTAAGCTTGTTTCTGACAGTTTGAAGATCACTTAAGGTTCTGATCTTGTTGAGGAAAAATATCAACCCGTCAAAATGCCCAATTCTCTGTTATAAATGTACTAACCCCAACTGATTCCCGTGTTCTTTTTGGTATCTTATTGAAAAGTGCTGCACATTGGTTTTAGTCATTTCCCAGTAGGAAAATCTCAAGGATCTCGTTGCCAAATCACATATCCCATTACTCACAAAGTCAAATTCATGACTTTCATAGCATCATATTTGTTTTTAAAGCATTTTTTTAAACAATTGAATATATGAATTTACAGAACATATTCATCTGTCCTCTTTTAAATGTTCACACGGAGCAAGCATGCGTTCAGAGCCTTTCTAGGGGATTAGTCGTTACCCCCTCGTTAATTTGCCTGTTATCATGATCTCATTGGAGGATTGCAGACACTGGCTGGCACTATCGATGGTTTTGAGTTTGTTTTGGTCCTCAACCAACAGGTAATAAGAAGGGAATCACTGAGATAGTTTTTTGTTGCCATTAATATACCTGAACTCTGTCAGTTCATTGGAATTCACTAGAATTTCTATTACTCATATGTGTATAGGCTGAATATTTTGTGTACATTCAACTACAACAAATTTGAAATAAATGAAAAGCAATCCATTGAACAACAGAATATCCTCCTTGAGATCATCCTAGGCAGGACGATGTGAAATAGAGAAACGAATGAGCTCTTCTGTCTGTTGGTTCGTTACCCAAATGTCTGTGTCAGCTGTGAGTAGTCCAAACTAAATCAGAGAGTCAGCACTCATTTTAGGTCTGCACACAGGTAGCAAGGACTCCCAAACTTGAGGGCCCCATTATCAGGAAATTGGAAAGGGGAGTAGATTCAAAACATAAACCCAGGCACTCTGATGCTTAATACAGTCATGCCTAGTAACAGCTTAACCACAGCAACGGACAGCCAATACTATTTCTGAACGATATCAGAAAATATTTTCCTTAATGATAAAACAATTTTTCCTTTTTTCTTCACAAGTTTGTAGAACTTTATAACTAATGCCAATCAGTCCTGTATTATGTAAATATACAATCTAATCTGATTTCATGTATAACTAACTGGCTCAAATTTTGTGTGTGTGTGTTTGTGCACATTTTAAATGTTTGGACTCCTGATGGAACAACTTCTTAAAAAAAAGTTTATGTATTTATTGTTTATTGGAAAGAAAGACAAGATTTAAAGAGAGAAGGAGAGACAGGAAGAAAGATTTTCCATCCTCTGGTTCAGTCTCCAAGTGGTCCCAATGGCCAAAGCTGAGCTAATCCAAATCCAGGAGCCAAGAAATTCATTTGGGTCTGCCATGTGGGTACATGGCCTAAAGGCTTTGGTCTATCCTCTACTGCTTTCCCAGGCCACAAGTCAGGAGCTAGATGGGAAGTGGAGCAGCTGGGATGAGAACTAGAACCTGTATGTGATCCTGGCGATTGTTAGGTGAGGATTTCGCCTTTGAGCCATCACACCTGAGCCTTGAGTAACATTTTCTTCCAGAAATATTCAGCTTCATTTTCTCCTAGTCTTTCCTTAATACAAGCTTAAGGATTATTAGACAACTACAACTCAATCTGTAAATGGTCATTTATGGAAACAAATATTTAGAATTTTATAGTTTTGTAAACATAAAGGATATATTTTAGAAAGAGTTGGTTATTCAACCTTAATAAAATAAAGCTTGTAGAATAGTTCCAATCTATTCAACATCTTAATTTTCCACATACAAACTTAACAATAAAAGTGACATAAGCATACGCTTCTAAGAATTCATAGGTATTTATTCTCAGGGTTTTCCTCACCAGCAGGCCCCATGACTGCTAAAGGTATGAGGCAATCGAGTGGTGTTCTTCAGTGTGAACCACAGCAGAGCCTGGTTGTTTATTGTAAAACTTATATAGACTAAGAAAGGGGAAAGAGGAAGGGCAGAGCCCAACAGTCCTTTCACCCATCAGGGGAACTGTAATTAGCTAGAGTTTATGTCTATTTCTCTAGACCCTCCAGTCAAGTCATAGGTCTAATGCATCACTCATGGCTGCCAGGTAGACCGTGAGTCACATATGCCAGGTAGGCTGACAGGTACTGCAGACTGCACCTGACTTTTAAGAGTTGCTTATCAAGAAAGTCCCAGCACAGCTCATTTAAGGACAGAGAGGAGAGACCAGGGTTCAACCCACTGCCCTTGCTTGTATGATCAGTCAACAGGCCAGGTTGAGGACTCAGTTAGCTGAAACCAGAGTCAGGGGTTCCCCTGGGGACACAATATGCTGTGTGCCTATCACCTCCCACATAGGCCAAGCTGGCAGAGATTCAGGGGTGATCTCCCACATTTTTTATTTAAGTATTTTGCATATTTTAAAGCTATGAATTACCTTATGTAGACAATATTTATTTGCATATTTAAAATATGTAGACATTATTATTACAATAATACAGCCACTCAACAGATTCTTGACAGAGGTAATATTTCTATTTGTTGTGAAATGTAATTCATCCATTTGGAAAAAAAGTGACTAAAGTTACTCAGAGGATTAAAAATATTTGTGTTTATATGGCTATGTTATTATTCCAGGATCATTAAAATTTAATAACATTGACTTTGGACCGTCCTTTTTAGATTAAAACAAAAACATTAAGAACATAAACTATTTCACTGGCTAGCTCCAGTTAAACATCATATATTATTTCATAGTAACATTAATATTTAAATTGTACAAACTAAGAGTTGATCTGCGTGTGCCTTGTAGGCATATTCTATGGTTTGTCAAAATAATTATGGGTTAAAATATTGCCTTATCCAAGGAAATACTTTACATATTTTTTTACATTTTTTCCATGATGCGATTCCATAGACTCAGGGATTTCCACTCCTATCCTTCCCATTCCTACTCTCTCCCCATGTCTGCTGATTTCCCCTGTATTATTACAATAGTATAACCCTTCAGCAATAGTCATAAGTGCATCGTTTTGCAATTTAAGTGTATCCTGACAATGTAGGTGTAGACAATTATAGACTATAGAAAGTCCAGCATTCTGTTGTCAAGAAATAGTTGACAGTTTCATTGGGAATCCATCTCTGATTCAGGAGTTAAGATGCATACTGCACTCTTCACTTCTCCGTATGCTGGTCTCCATTACAGTTACTCTAGATGAATGTATGTCTCTATATGCTTTAGCTATTTCTTATCAGAGAGAGCATTTGCTCTTTGTCCTGGAATTAAAAGCAGATATTTTGACATATGTGGACTTCAGTAGGATTTCATACTAAAGTTGTAAAATTTACTAAGATACATTTTCCAAATTTTCCTAAAATGTCTACCTGAATATGCTCCACACTCATAGCATGCTTGTTGAGGGAGAGATGCATGTCTAAAACATGTCTAGGGTTCATCATCGCTGCGACATGCAATTGTGTAAGTATTCACTTACTTTCCGTGGAAACAGTTTAAAATGTCATATGCTGTATGAATAACTTGTATCCTATGTGACAGTGCAACATCATAAAATAACAATTTATTAAGTTCTAAATACAACATAGATTGTGTTGGTGTTGGTTTAGTAGTGGAGACCTAATGAAAGTAGACATGACAGGTCAGAAAATAGCAAAGAAAAAAATACAAAAAAAAAACTTTTAGAATTTACTATTACTATAGATTTACATACATCTTTCTGAATCTATAGCTTTCTCAGGCTCAGCACCAACTAGATAAAACTAAAGAAATAGTAACATTATTAACATAAATTTTCATAAATATGTTATGTAAAACTGATCATATCGTATATTTGTCCAAAAGATATCAGGGGTATCAACGACTTTGGAAATTTAATTTTTCATACTGAAACTTCTGTTCTAAGACAATTGTATTCAGTGCAGTACTGTAAGAATGCTTTCTCCGAGCGGGAATAAGTCCCCTACTAAGAGTTGTTTAGTTTGCTCTGGTGCTGAGTCCAGGGGATCAGTAAGAGCTGGAATATATCTCATTGTTATGACTGGTAATAGTACACTAGAAAAATAGCTTAACTCGGGCCCTGGGCGATGACCTAGTGGCTAAATCCTTGTCTTGCAGGCACCAGGATTCCTTGTAGGAACTGATTCTTGTCCCGGATGCTCCATTTCCCAACCAGCTCCCTGTTTGTGGCCTAACAAAGCAGTAGAGAATAACCTGGAGTCTCAGGAACCCTGCTCCCGTGTGGGAGACCAGGAAGAAACCCCTGCTCCTGCCTTCAGATAGACGCAGCTCTGGCCATTATGGCCACCTGGGGAGTGGACCAACCGATCGAAATTTTCCTCTGTTTCTCCTTCCCTCTGTAGATTTGACTTTCCAATTACAATGAAACAATCTTTTATAAAAATAGCTGAACCCAGCCAAAGAAAGCAGAGACGCTTTTTGCGCATTGGTGTTGCAACAAGATGAAGGCCTTAATAAGAGGGTTATGATAACCAACAATGATAGCAAGTAGTATGGTCACATGTTTACTCCTGTCCTGAGTGCGCTTAGTTTCAAGGCTGGGTTAGCAGAGTTGAATTTAACAAGGACCAGGGTTTCTGCACACAGTATAGTTAGTGGAATGGACAAGGGATCATTTAAACAACTGAATATAGAAGTCATTTTTGGTTTTCATAAAAGAGAAATTTAAAGCTGATGAGAAAAGTGGAAATATTGCGGGATCAATAAATACACATCCCAGTGGCATGCAGCTTATTAGGGAGAGAGTGCTTGAGGCAGTGAGCTACACGCAAGAAGTCAGGGAGTCAAGCTGACAGAGTGTGATGCATGAAATTGAGAACATGGGGGAGCTGCTTCTACAGGTAAGGACAAGGTCTAGGTCATGATACGGAGCGGAGAGTCTGGGAGGGAAATTAGGAGACGTTTGCAGTAGCTCAAGAACCACAGAAGGCAGATTAGCTGGAATTTTCCTCACTCAGAACATTGAAATCATCAGAAGTACTGACAGCACAGGTAACAGTGAAGCAGCATTCAAAAACTGAGGCGTGGTCTGGGATTTTCAGTACATGAAGTGACAATGAGGGATCCTGAATAAGTACGAAGTAGCAAAGGATTCAAACTTCCGGTATGGATGGAGAATATAAAGGTGGGAGCATGAGAACTAAGGAGCCAATTACCCTCTCTTGGAAGCTGCATGATAAGAGAACTGCAGACAAAGCATAATTCAGATGTCCTGGCCCAGAGGACTCTGCAGCAATAGCCAGAGGCTCTAAGAAATGTCCAAGGATTTACAGGGCATCACTCTGAAGAACGTTCTCAATGGACATATCAAAAAAAGGAGCTGTTGCAGGGTGAGAAAGCTGTATTCAAGTAAGAATATACCTAGTCATATTAACCTCTTGAGAACTGGGAAAAACAAAGCGAATTTTTCACCTAAATATTTTATTTGTAATTTTTGTTTGTTTCTAAATCAGTATACTTTAAATATCAATACATAGAAAAATAAAGAGAATAAATATGCTTGCTTACAAACATTTAAAAATATCAGTGCCTGTGCTCGCTTTGGCAACACATATACTAAAATTGGAATGATGCAGAGATGACTAGCATGGCCCCGAAGACGGCAAGAAAAACGTCAATGTCCATGATGTTTAATAGTATAAAAATGTATTTATAGTTCAAAGAAGATATAAAATGTTAGCGAAAACTTTAAGGGAGTAAGTAGCTTTTGTAAGTATCTATTTTTAGGTTGACTTCTTTGTGACATTTATAAGTTGCTTCCTCAAAATTCCAGTATAATTTTCAGGGCATTTTGAATGACATTTTAAATATATCGTTTTGTAACTTGTGTAGCTAGCTATAAATTTTATTTTATTTTTCTTTGGGCCCCATAAGCATTGGTGCCTACGTGTTGGTTCAACTGGCCAATCCTCTACCTCCGAGTGACACTGCCGCTTATTGGCACTGGTTCATGTCCTGGCTGCTCCGGCTCTCGTCCATCTCCTTGCTTATGGCCTGAGAAAGCAATACTGGATGGCCCAACACCTTGGGACAATGCCCCTATGTGACATACCTGCAGGGGACACCTGGATTTTTATCAGCACAGCTCCAGTCATTATGGCCATTTGAGCAATGAAGTGACAGTTGGAAAACCTTCCTCCATGTCTCTCCTGTCTGCAAATCTGCCTTTCCAATATAAATAAACAATTCTTTAACAAACAAACAAACAAAGCAAGCTTTTATTTGACTGTTTAATTAGCATACTAAGCTCAGTTGTCTCTGAAACTTAATATCTAATCTACTTTTGAGATATTCACTGAGTGTGAAATAAATATTATCTTACAAAATCATGATTTTCGAAGAGCTTTTAGTCATATTCAGAAGAACTGTTAGGAAACGGTTTATAGGATATTATTGGGGGAAAATGGAAAATCTTTTGAGAAATGCTTTGGAAAGATTCAAAATATGTACATGTCTATAAGCTTTCTTGGCTCTACGATATTCCAGGGAAATAGAGGAACATGTTTATCAATAAGAAGAAAAAAACCAACACAAAACCCATGGGGAAGTGAGCACAAGATGCAGAGGTACAGTAGATGCTATCATTGGAATCTACTGAAGAAATGAATTTAAATCTTCTTGGCAATGAGAAGGAACCACAATATCTTTAACCATGAAATAGCATTATCCAAAAGTTAAAAAAAAAAAATAAGGATTGGTAATACTAGAATTGGAGGCTATCACTCTCACTAAAATTTATATTGTCCCTATTTAAGTAAATAATAGCAATTTGCACACAATTATTCAAACCAGAACAGAAATCACTCTCAAGTGCTTCTTTCCCCTGTTATACACACCAATTCAGTCATTTAATTACTCATTTGATGATTCATTTATTTAATCATTAATCTAACCACTATGTGTTTGCTGATAATTTTGAGAACACAGGAAAAGGCATTTAACATTGTGGTCAATGTCGATTTTGTCCTAAGTACTTCTGAACTCTTCTTTTAACCCATCCTGGTTCTCCTTTGATAGAGTGGGTGGATCTCAGTGCCACCGTTTCCTGGAGAGCAGGTCTCCTGCTCTTTGCTGCCCTGCTGTTCATAGCCATCATTCACTGTTGGTGAAACTCCCAAATCTTTGGGTCAAAATATCAGACCTTTGTAAATCAGAAGAAAAAGCATACATTTCATTAGAAACAGGCATTTTTTAACACTTTCATGAAAAAGTAAATTTTTCTTGCATATAAAAAAATCCTACATGTCTTTTAATATTATTTTTTAGATAGGAAAATCATTTTTGCCATTACTGGACCTTGAAATATTAGATTATTCATAGCTGTATATTGTGAAAAAGGTTGATTTGGACTTGAGAAAATATCAAAACTTATTAACGTTCTGCACAGTGGTCACATAATCACAGAATGAAGTGATCGCTCATCAGATTGCATTTTTATTATCTAATCTACACACTTTATATAGTTAAATCCATAAAACATTACCATGTGATATTTTGATACTATCTATTTCATAGGATTCCTCTCCTTTTATTATAGGGAAAGATTACCTTTATCCACAAAGATTTAACAGCATTTGTTAATACATTTACTGATGAGTTTATGAAATTTAGGAAAATAGACTTTATTATTCTGACCACTAAGTGAATGGCAATACCATTAGGGTTTTGATTTCTGAAGGATTAAGCCTGGCTATCTGTCTGTGAGGCACATTCTATTAAAATTTGAAGACCAATATTCATTGATGTTCCTGTGGTAAAAAGAAACTTAAAACAAGCTGATCATCTATACATAGCTGGAATTGGACAAAAACAAAAACACAGCATGTGACTCATATTCCTTACGAAGAGCTTAGCAAAAAGACAATCTACTATTTATTTGTTAAGAAGCAGTAAAATTCAATAGCAGAGTGTAATTGCTACTTAATCCTTTCCCCCATGTATCTATTTAAAACTATGTAAAGTAATCTGTTGGCTATAAACATGCTTTTATATTATTTATATATATATTTCAATATAATTTATATAAAAATATAATTTATACAGCAACGGAGAATTCATGTCAAAAAGCACCTTGTTGCTGTGTGATTTTATTGAACTTCTTGAAATAACAATAGAAATCAGATATTCACATTGTATCCCTGCATTATATAAGTCATGACATAATAAATCTGTTTAGTCTCACTAACTGCATGGGAATGTCCTCCGTATTCTTGATATTCATTAAATCAGTGAAAATGACAAGAGAGCAGCAGTACCTAATTTGGAGTATTTTATAGATGTTGATGGATTTCTAAGCATGAGTAGAAAATAGGAAAGTAGCTAGCCCTTCAGGGTGATCAATATGGGCTCATCTGCAGGTTTCCCAGCAGAGATTTAACATCCTCTTAAGTGTGACTGAAGCCACTGTTTACTTATGTCCTTCTCTGCAGTGCAGGACCACCACTAGAGTTTCAAAATCAGAAGTGCATGATAAAACTGTAAATCCACTCGTTTGTAAACAGTGTCATCTTAAGGTAACAATTGATGCTCTAAATTATTGCTTCAAGTTTTAATTCCTCAAGTACATTGCATGCTGGATTTATTGTCTTACATGATGAATAGATTTGAATCTACATTAATGTAAAATGAGAATGGAATTACAGCATGACTCGAGTACATTAGAAACTTTGAGTTTCCCAATGCTATTATCATCAGCACATCAAATTTGTGTCCATTCAAACAGCATGAATCTAGCGATATTCGTAACTTGAGAGCTTTGCGACTGTTAAATAAACTTAAGTGTGTCATCACAAAAAAGAAATCAGTATCTTAGCTATTGTGAATTGAGCTGCTATAAAGTGGGGATACAAAAGTTTGTTTCATACGCTTAGTTCGTTCCCCATTAGCAAATTCCCAGGAACACAGTGGCTGGATCACACGGTAAATCAGTCCACAGATTTTTCAGGAATCTCCGTATTATCTTCCATAATGCTTTTACTAGTTTATATTTCCAGCCAAAAAAAAAAAAGTTTTCTATTATCTTTTTTTCCCACATCCTCACCAGTATATGTCGTTTTGTTGTTTGGGGATGAGCGCCATTCTAACTGGATTGAGAAAACACCACTGTGGTTTTTAATTGCCCTTCCCTGAGAGTTATTGATCCTGAGCATTTTAACATGTCTCCATGCCATTTCTATCTTACTGAAAAATACTTGTCCATTTCTTTTGCTTGTGTCTGCAAGATTGTCTGTAGGATTCTGTAAGATTCATTGTATTTATTTGAAGGCCTGTTTACAGAAAGGAGGGAAAGAAGAGGGAAAGGACAAAGAGAGGAAAGAGAGAAACTTTAAGTCTGGTATTTTACTCCATAAGTGACTGCAACGTGAGGAGCTGGGCCTGGAAATGCTTCTAGGTCACCCGAAGCCATCCTGGGGAGCAACGTGCCTGTGCCATCTTCCATCGCTTTTCCAGGCACACTGATGCTCATATGTGAATCTTGCATCCCAGGCAACACCTTAATTGGATGCATTACAACACAGGCCTCCAAAAAAATGTCTTATTCCACAGTGCTTGATAAACATGAATTTTCTTTCTTTTAAAAAAATGAAAATAAATTTTAATTAATTAAAATTTGAAATACGCTAATAAACAAAGCAATATATAGTAAATAATCATAATGAAATAAATCACATTACTGATTGGCATGAGTTTAGAAATAACTTTTCAGGCTAAAAATGATGAAGGATGCTTTCTGAATATATTTTAATCCACATGCATTATTGTTCTACTCATTTTGTGAAAAGAATGAGGGTGGGAGAGAAAAGAGAGGAGAGGAAAGGAATAAAAGAATGTTGGGAGTATAATTATGGGCTGATATTTGTATTTACAAAATATATGAAATTTTTGGCATGAATACATAAGTGAAAGGAATTGCTCTATTACTTGATATATAGTTTATTGTATCATTACTCATATTTATGTTACTTTATAAGAAAATGTAACGTAATTTTTCTTTTATAAGCTGTTAGCAAATGTCATTCTTAACATTGCTATTGTTGTTATTCCTTCTTAATTCTTGACAATCTCTGCCCCTGGTAGGGAAACACCAAAATAAGTCACCACGGCATTATGCTATTCCTGTAAACCTGCCTTCTATGTGGTCTGGGTTAGTGCATGCTACTGTAACCTCCACAAAGCATTGCAAAACATAGCCAGTGTCAATGTGTCCTCTATATTCTTCCATGTCATTTGTGCATCTAACACTGACCAATGCATTCACCACTGTATTAGAGTGGCTCTGAAATATTAACCAACATCCCATTTATTTTAAAAGTTTAATTTTGTCTTTCTGTTTTCGCCTTTCTTACACTTGTAATTGTGTGCGACACCTGACTCTTCGTGTCTTTGAATTTGATTCTTTTTTCTACTTTTTTTTTCTCCACTTTCTTCATTCTCTCTACAGTTTCATTCACATACTGGTTTCATTTTTAAGCAAATTCTGATTTTCATATTCTCCTTCTCCATATACATTGTCAATTATTCATTCAGTCTCAGCATTCATCCAAACATTGACAGTCCACAAATGTGTCTTTTCTTGGTTGAAATCATAATGTAGACTTAACCTTGTACATCATAATTTGCAAAACAGATGTTTCACAACCACTCTCAGTGCAAGACTTTCTCATTATCATCATTGTTGGATAAGCTTCTTCTCTGCTTTGTGAATTACTAAGCTTCCATTATGTCTTTGTTGTTTGATTCACAATTACATTCCATTCCCAGTGTCCACATTTAGCTCCTTGTTATCCTTGTTAATCACATTTGAAGCAAAATACAAAATGACTGGGAAAATCAGTTGGCACAAATCCTCAATAAGCAGAGACTTGCAATTTCAAAGTAATATGTAATCATTGCATTATCTTCCCTGCTGATTGTATTGCACAAACTTAGGCTAACATGCGTTCTATCCATTTGGATCAACATTATCACTTACATTCAGTATCACATGCTTACAACCACTTTTTAAGTTTTTATTTGAAAGGCAGATTTTACAGAGAGATAAGGAGATATAAAGAGGGAAAGTATTCCACTTGCTGGTTCACTCTCCAAACAGACAAAAAGTCCAGAGCTGAGCTGATCTGAAGCTAAGGCAACAGCAGATACAAGACATGACCAGAACATAAATGATTCCCAAAGCAAAATAATATTACAAGACTCCTGGCACTGGAGTAATTAAGGTGGTGAGGACATGGCTGCTGCACACCAAAACCCAAGCCTGACAGCACAATTCATCAGATCTCAGGGAGAGCCAACAGTGCCTCCCACAAATTTCCTCTGGTCTCTTTCATTAATTCCTTAAATTCCAGCGAAAACAGGGAGCTAGATGGATGTTTGTGTTTTAAAGTGTATGTGATGGACAGTTTAAAAAGACACATTTTACATTCTTTTTGACAGTGGGAATTTATGTGCTCTGTAAAATTCTATAACAGGGACAAAAATGTCTGTCAAATCTGGCTGCAATATAATGGATGTTTGTATCACTTTAATTTTGGAGTGCCAGAAATATCTAAGAATATATTGGGTAATTGTGCAGTCACATTTTGCCACATTTACTATAGATTCTGTAATATAATAAAAAAAGAAATTTCAAATTGAGTATATCCGTATGTCTTTTTTTCTCTGCAATGAAGATTTCTAGTCACTGATATATTTAAAATTTCAAATGTAATTTCTCCTTTTAAAAATATATTCAGACTAGAACCACATAACTGCACAGTAGCATCTGCCCATGAACACATGTTCAACCCAAATGCCAGACGCCACTATAGAAGCTCATGAACCAATGATAGCCTTATCACCTGTCCCACAAAAGATGCCCCTCTCCTGCCATAGTGTATGTTATATTTTATCACTATTCATTTTTAAACATTACATAGCACAGAGGACAACTCATCAATCAATATTTGAGGAAAGTGTTGTTATATTTAGAAAAAGCTATTAA
The DNA here is from genome assembly GCF_030435755.1 of Ochotona princeps. NCBI lineage: Eukaryota > Metazoa > Chordata > Mammalia > Lagomorpha > Ochotonidae > Ochotona > Ochotona princeps. The sequence goes on from NC_080854.1 coordinate 29,687,242, forward strand.
TATTTAACTTAATCTAAAATATAAAATGCAAATAGCTGGGGCAAAGATTGAATATTTTCATATATATGTTCTCCTTGAAATAGAAAAACTGGATGAAAAAAGGTAAGGAACGCTATGATCAAATGATCATGTTTAGCTTATGACAGGAATTAATTTCCTCTGATAAAACAATGAAAGCCCTCATTGGTTAGACATATTACATTCTTAGAAATCATTTCATTTAGTTACCAAATCTTAAACTTGTGCTAGCATCTCTATATGCATTTTTTTAAAATAATTTTTCCCATGACTTCAAATCCATGAGACTGTCCCACAGGCCTTTCTTTCAGTCTTTTTTTTTTAATCTATTTTAATGCATTTTTTTTTTTCAGTTCATGGAGTGAGAGGAGGAGTATGTATTTCCTTTGTTTCCTTTACTAATGTATCTAATCAGGAGTCAAATATTTACTCCCCAGAGTTTCCTCTTTTATGTTCCAATACCTGTTTCTCACATTCTCTTCTTAGAAAGTCCATGTTTCCTCAATACTCTAGGAATCTTTTTTTTATTTCCTTATATTCCCACTGCTCTGAACTTATTGTCTTAGGGTTTTGCTTGCTTTGGACTGTGAGCTACTCTCTTGATATTGCACACTTAGAGTGAGGATCACATGCATTCACACAAGTGCTAGGGCAGCATTTCAAAGCATGCCTAACTCCAGAGGTGTGTGAAGAAGCCGTCATCCAGCCCATAAGCCATCCTTTGAAACAAAATGACCACTTGGATGATGACAAACTTCTATAGCCAGATTGCTTGAAGTCACATACAACGTTTGTTCACTGTAACCCTGGTGGTTGCTCAGTTTGGTTTTGTACATTTTTCTCATCTGCAAAAGCAACATACTGTCACTACAAATGCTTTGATTTTTGCATAGAATTTAATAAGTAAGACAAGCAAAGTTCTGTGTTATGTACAAAGTGTAAAAAATCATTTAATAAAAATCAGCTATCATTTTATAGGAGTCGATTGAAATTGGATTTTGGTAAATCAAGATAATTGAAAATCAGAAGTTTTATGTGACAAACCTAATACTAATTTTTTTTTCTTTTAACACAGTGCAATATCCTTTGTCTAAACTGCAGTTTCTCACCTTAAAGCATTGTTTCATTAAAAAAGGAGCCTATAATTCTGCTGGAATAGTTTACATTGTGATCTCTTTTGTTTTGGTGCCCAGCTAGAACTAGATATCACTGTGTCATTTTTCCAAATTGGAATTCTGCTTGAACAGAAAACTAGACTTGTTTTCAGTCTCTTAATAGAGTCATATTCTACAAAATCTTTAAACAGTACAAATGTATTTAAGTTTGCATAATGTTCAAACACACACACACATAATGCTGCAGAACTCTTCAAAATGTCAAGGCAAATCAATTTTGCAAATGTCAATTCAACACTAGTGAAAAGTCTGCTCTCTCAGGAAGGATCCTCCCTAATCCGTCATAAAAGTTACAGCACCTTCATCTGCTCTGTTTTCTACTAGAGAAACATGTAGCAGCTGCATTCTTTGTTACACATTCAATTTGGTGATGCAAAGCCACCACATTCAATCAGACGTGAAATATTAGGGTATTTATGCCATCCTGCAGGTGTTGAAGGTGAGTCTCCTCAATACTGATGTACGTGTGTCCGCTACATAACTCAGGTAATGCTAGACTTAGGGTTTATTCATAGACTCCGTGTGCACTTTTTTTTTTCCTCTTGAGAGAAGCATTTTGACTTTCAGCTTTTTCTTCCCATTCTTGTTATGGAGGCTTTGAATTTGTGCTAAAATATATGATGACTGACTATAACAACCTCAGCAGATCACATAAATATCATGTTTATTTCCCATAACCTGCAATTGGCAGTATGTAACCTAACATTTTTTAATTCAGTATTTGCAAATTTCAGTATCCTTTATGGATTGGTGATTTGTGTCTCTGCTCTCCCAAAATTATTTGTAAATTCTGCCCTAATCAGCTGCCAACTAAAGCCCACTTTACAGCATGAGTTCATCTCTTCAAATGGCGGCTCTCTTTGATGGAGGGGTTACTCTCGTTTCCAAAGTGCATCTGATGTGCATCTTGTGTCTTGTATCAGGACAGTCCACAAATACCCCAGATTTCTTTATAAGCTAACTAACCTTCTTCAAATAATAGATACTTGTATCAAGAAAGAAAAACATTCAGTATTTACATGGAAAAAGAAATAAAATACAAGAGTTTAAACAACTGGTTTCTTCAGTGAATTCTATTGTATCTGTTTTTCATTTACCCTCTAAGATTTATCAACTGCCCTTCTCTTCACTCTGTCCTTGAAACCTGCTCTCTGTAGATAGAATCAAGAAGAACTGTTGCACTAATTTAGTTTATAGTTCCAAATTGTTAAATGGTGAAAGCAAAAGACCGGAAGCAGGGAAGGGAATGAGGCCGGCATATGTTATCTAACATCTCTCTCAGCAGACTGTAATGCCTAATGGAAAAGACACCCCCTTTCAAAATAGGCACCTGTATGAATGTATAACCAAATCTCTCTCTCTCTCTCTCTCTCTCTCTCTCTCAGCATTCATTTTCTTTCTTGTAGTTACATAGTGTCTATCATATATTCTCACTATATGAAACTACTCTTTTACACACTTTTATAATTTTCTCATGTTTATTTATTTGTGTTATCTGATTCATGTTGATTGAAGACCTTTGAATGTGAAGTAATCACTTGTCATAACCTCTGGTCAAGAATTTTTAATAGAAAAACAATGTACATGGCATTTAATTGTAATATAAGGCATGTGTTTGGATTTTTCTAATTGAGGATTCATTTGTTCTTTTTAAAAGATTTATTTATTTGAAAGGATAACACAGATAGAAATAATGACAGAGCGTGGATCTGAGAGCCAAACAGACAGCTCTTGCAATTGATTCACTGCCCAAATAGCCACAACATTAAAGGATGGGAAAGGCTGAAGCCAGAGGCCAGGAGGGACTCAGTGGATGAGTTAACATCCACTTCTTTTCCCAAGATCAAAACAGGTGTAGACTGGCTGAGTCTCAAACAAGCAATCTGAAGTGGGGTGCTTGAGTTCCAAACATGGCCTTCCCACTTCACGGCTCTGCCCTTCCCAGCTGTTCTTGGGATTATACTTCAATCACTAGCAAACTCTGCTTTATTACTTATGAACACACATTCTATATATTGATGATTCATGAATATTTTTATGACATTTATTTGACAGTTGATGTTAAAAAATCACATTAAGACTAGGTCATTTGAAAGACTCAAATAAATCTAAAAATCCTTCTTCTATTTTTCTGAGTATACCAAATTATGGTATATAGCTCTTGCCATTAGGATGACATTTGAAAGCATAAAATCCTGGAAATTGGAAAAGAACACTGTTGCTCTTAATTGAATGAAAAAGAGGACTATATTTACCTATTGTTTGATATTAAATATGAAAGGATGTATTCCAAATTCAAATCTCTATGGCTATTTTCCAAATAGAAGCTAATGGACTGAGGATTGGAGAATTAAGATGGTGGAATAAACAGATGTAGAATCATTAGTGAGGGTGAAGCAGAGAGGGTAGAGTTCAGGGAATTGGAGAAGGCAGGCCAACAACAGAGGGGCACATAAGGCTGATTGACCAGGGGAACCAGCAGAGACAACAGTGGTGTTGCAGTGATCAGATACACCAGTGGCAGTCAGGGTGTGATAAACCTTGCTACACCAGTGGCCAGAACTCCACTGACAACCGGGTGGGAGGGCGAGTTCCAGCTGGAAGTGGAGTTGGATCAGGCTAAAAAAAATCAAGTGTTAAGGCCAAATATAAGAATTTTGGGGATTCTAGAAGGTGCAGAAAGAGAAACTGGATGTAAAGATGTATTCAATGAAATGGTAAAGGAAAACTTCGCTAATATGAAGAAAGAATTGGAAAACAACATACAGGAGGTGCACAAAACTGCTATTAGAATTGACCAAAAGTGATCTTTAGCGCCACATATGATAATCAGACTCATCAGTCAAATATAACAAAAAGATCCCTAAGTGTGCATGTGAAATCAATGGACATATAGAGGAATCTCAATTATACTTACAGCTGACCTCTCAGAGGAAACTACAGGCCAGAGAGAATGCAGTGCCATATTCCGGAAAAACATACACAGCAAAGCTTTCCTTTGTCTTTGAAAATGATATGAATTTCTCCACAGTAAAAAAACAGTTGAAAGAATACGCCTTTTCCAGATCTGCCTCACAAATGATACTTAAAGATGATTTCTTGGGCCTGGCGGCGTGGCCTAGCAGCTCAAGTCCTCGCCTTGAATGCCCCGGGATCCCATATGGGCGCCAGTTCTAATCCCGGAAGCCCCGCTTCCCGTCCAACCCCCTGCTTGTGGCCTGGGAAAGCAGTTGAGGACGGCTCAATGCTTTGGGATCCTGCACCCGTGTGGGAGACCTGGAGGAAGTTCCTGGCTCCTGGCTCCGATCAGCGCAGTACTGGCCCTTGCGCTCACTTGGGGAGTGAATCATTGGATGGAAGATCTTCCTCTCTGTTTCTCCTCCTCTCTGTATATCTGACTTTGTAATAAAAATAAATAAATCTTTAAAAAACAAGATGATTTCTTGATAGAGAAAAGGATAGCACCCACCTAAACCAAAGGCAAGTGAGGAGAATATCTCAGTTAAATAACAACAGAAGACTTTGTGTCATTGCTAAAATGACAGGATCAAATTAGCACCTATTCATATTAACCCTGAACGTAAATGGCTTAAATTCTTCAATCAAACATCATAGATTAGTGGAATGGATCAAAAAACAAAGCCCATATATCTGTTGCTTACAAAAAACACATCTAACCAACAAATATCATCAGAAACTATAACAGACTGATTTCAATTTTTTTTTAAAATTTTCATTTCTTCAAAACAGCTATTATTTCCCCTCATATTAAATTCTTCACTGACTCACAGGTCATATGGCAAAACCATTTTCTTCAAGAATGCTCATAATTTTCTTTTTCATTTCTTTAATGGCACATTAGTCATTCATTAGCATGTTATTTAGCTTCATGGTGTTGTAAATTTCTATTTTTCTCCCTGTTATTGATTTTGTTTTGTGGCTTTTTATTTAAGGAGATATATAATAATTGTGTAATAGAGATGTGAAGATAGAGTGCAGTACGCATCTCTACTTCCAGATCAAAGATAGACTTCCAATGAAACTGTTCAATATATCATCACAGTAGGATGTGCACTCTGTCATTGTCCATGCCCACAATGTCAAGATACACCAGAATGATGGATTTAGGACTATTTATGAGAAAATATATTGTTGTAACAACATAGGTGGAGGGGATTTGTGGAGAGGTAATGGAAATCCTGGAGCCTAAGGAACTGTATCATAAAATAATTTTTACAAGTGGAAAAGAGGAAGCTAATGAACCTTTGTTAGCCCTTAATGAAAATAATTTGTATTATAATCCAGATTAGTTGTACAATATTTCTAGACAAATGAAGGATCAGTTTTTATGTTTTCTTTATCTTGACTCTAAGAGTCTGATGTAATTTATGGCACATAAGTGTCTTAAATATTTAAACATTAAGTGAAAGTATCAATCTCACGTTTAATCTGATGAATTTGATCATGATAGTGTCATAAAAATTTGCTGATATGATTACCTACAATTAATATCAAATGTCTATTCATCTTAACTTTTCAAACGACATGCATTTGTTGGTTTAAAGCAAATGAGAATATTGAAGTTTAACTCCGAATTCTGCCCCTTGACAACTCAAATGTATTTATTCCTTCCTTCATTCAATTACTTTTCTGGACTGATAGATGGCTAGAGTGAGAATACCCTTTTCTAATTCACTCCCTAGATGCCTGCAACAGTCAGAACTTGAGGAGGTTGAAGCAGGGAGTTGGGAAGTCAATCTGGGTCTCCAATTCAGGGGACAGAAATCCAACCAGTGAGCTATCACACTGCTCGCTAGGACCTTTATACCAGGGGATAAGTGGGGTTAGGACCAGGCACACATGGGAGGCAGCTGAAAACTCTCTGAAATGATAGACCAAATGCCTAACCCAGTAACTCAAATCTACATAAAAGTAATGGAATATGAGATTTCTTAGATTTATCAGACCTGCAGCTTATAGTGATAATCAGATGTGAGGTGTATGTATAAATTGCATTTAGGATTGCCCATTTGATACAAGAAACAGGAATACATGATTTTTACAAATGTAACTGTCTCAAATATTTCTTAAGTCTAACTATGCTTACAAAATGTCTGCCCTTTATATAAAACATATACGTAACCAGAAATCTTGTGCTTGCTTAGGCTACATTTCACATTGCTACATTCGTGTTCAATAAAAATGAAACATTGCAGTACATATTATAACAAATCAATATAAGAAAGAGGATCTGCAACTTAAGCGTGATTGGGTTTTTGTAAATGCAGCCCTGCAATGCAATGTAACTTGCAGTAACACAACATATGCTGATTTAATCTGATAACTTGCAATAAAAATAAAATATAGTTTACAATGTTTTCCTACCAGAAATGTAGCTGTATATCTCTGTGTGTATATATATATATATATGAAATATAACTCTCTCTGTGTGTGTTTGTATATAAAAAAACTGAATTGCAAGCACATATTTAATTTTGCTATCCCAAGTTACTATTTTTCAGTCATTAGTTTAGAAAGGTATAAATGCTCACAGACTTAAATTTTTTCTGTGTATCACCTAGAGCTAATGGAGAACAAATAAATGAAGCAGGCAATTCATATGAGAAAGGGCTAGTTAAAGCTCTTTGTAATGTGCTGCTTCTAATCTGAAATAGGAACAGAGGAATTCTCCAGGAGTGGAACGAAGCAGGGAATGCATTCTAATCAGAATGCTTGGTGTTTAAAAGAAAAGGACAAAGGACGGGGGTGGTGGGGGGGAGCAACTAGGATAGATATTGAAGAAAACAGAAGTGAAGACTGTACCTGAAAGAAAAACAACAAAATGAATGGAAGTTGATGAAGCCAAGCAGAAAACATTTATTGGGCCAATCAAGATGACTCAATGGCTAAATTCTCAAGCCTGAGGACTCCACATGGATTTTGGTTTATGTCACAGCTGCACCGCTTCCCATCAAACTCCCTGCTTCTGGCCTGCGAAAACAGTGGGTAATGGCCCAAAACCTTGAGGTCCTGCACCTATAGGTCATGTGGGGAGACTCAGAAGAAGTTCCTGGCTTCTGGCTTCAGAATGACTCATCTGGGAACATTGTAGCCATTCAGTGAGTGAACCAGCAGATGGAAGATTTTTCTGTTTCTTTTCTCTCTGAATCTGATCTGCCTTTCCAGTAAAATATAGCTATTTTTTAAAAGAAAACAATTGTGTAAATTTCTCCTGTAACTACTGAGAATTTTATAATAAAAGTTTGAAATCTGACTGAAGAGTTCTGATTGAAGAAATCACGATAAATCCAGACACAAGAGAATGGTGAACTGTAGCAGCCCCTTCCCCAATTCTCAAGAATTCATGCCAATTGAATACACACATAATATTGAACACTATATTTCCTATATGTACACATGTATTATAAAGCATACTTTCTACATTTGTATAGGAAGAGATTAACAATAGTGGTAAAAAGTTGAAAACATAAAATAAATGTTGTTTCTAACCTTTGTTTAGTTCTAGAATTTTCCATTTTAACATGTTTAGATCATGCTGAAGACAGAAACTGAAATATCGTAAAACAAGTGTACAGATAAAGGAATCAGGAATTACACTTTTTGAAGAATGGATGTCTAGAAAAATCTAAATTATTCTTCTTAATTTTTTTTAATTTTTAGGGTACTTATTTAAGGGATGGGGCTGACAGGGAGGCTCCATCTGTTCATATGCTCCAAATACTTGCACTGACTCTGGCTGGGCTGGAAAGAAGCTAGGGGTTGGCCGCACAAGTCAGGTCTCTCCTGAGTGGCAGAAATTCCACTCCATGAGCCATCACCATCACTGCTGATTCCAAACATCTGCCTAACTAGGGAGCTGGAAAGCAGCAGCAGAGGTGGAGGTGACGTCCAGCACATTGATCTGGGATTGAGGGATTTTCATCAGCATTTTTACCACATACTGATCATGCTCCTCGAGTGTCATTTCTGCCATGAAGAAAGGCAAGTTACAGTGCAATACAGATGATTAGTTCTCACTTTTGACCACATTTCAAAATGACTTAGAGGGCTTTGGAAATCCCAATATCCCTGTTGCTCCTAAAATCAATTAAAATGGACCCAGTAGAAATAAGACCTTGGCATCAATATAGATAAATCCCCTGAGATGACTATAACATACAGCCGAGCTGGAACACCATTGAGACAAGCAGATATCCGTATTTGCTCTTGTTCTTGTATGCATTCATTCTCTCTGAAACAAAAGGAAATCCAAACAGTGTCTCCAGAATGTAAAATTACCTCACCCTCCTCTAATGTTCGCAGGTGGAATGTTTTTTAATTCAGTTCTATGTAACAGTTCTCTAAAAAATATATGTAAGGGAATGCTGTATCTTTTTCTGCTTTTTTTCTTATAATAAAGTGCATAAACAGCTCAGGGGAAAATGGTATTAAATTTGTTTTAGGAATTCTAGAGAGAGAAAGCAAAACTGTATGCATAATAAATTATGCATATAATGTAGGAAATCAAATTGGGTTATACAGTTGCATCTGAATTAACTAGTGAATGTTTTGCTTTTTTTAAAAAAAATTGTGCTTTTGGGAACTTATAGGAAAAATATCTCCACAGGAAGGAAAATAAATATATCTACAAATATTTCTTCTTATAAAAGCAGTCTATATATAAAAACATAATTTATAAGCTTATTTCATTAACATGCTATCTTTGTCACCCAAAATTTTTCCATATTTTGATAAAGGCGCCTACTGCACTTCCTTGTGAAAACTTGCTGTTTTCAGCTACTGTTAAAGTGTTCTCTTTGTAACTAAGTGTTTCTGGTGTTAGGAATATAATCCAAAAGCTAATTTATCCAAGCCAAGACTGTTAGGAGCATAATTACCAGTGAATAAATTGCTTGCCTATTAAAGGATGTATCATAATTAAATACTTTTGTTAGATATATGATCACAGAAAAAAACTGAATAGGAAGTGAAAAACACAAAAAAGAAAAGAATCAGTTTAGAACAAAGCACCCAATTAAATCTGTGTAGTTTGAAAGTTTAATAAAGAAAAGAAAATCAATATAATGACCCTTGTAATGAAGACTTTCATATGCTTAAATTTGATATTTACAGATGTGATAATTCAATATATGAAATCTATCAGGAAAATGAAACAGAATTCACTTGAATGGATGTCATTACCAAAGCACACCACATCAGCCTTCCTGATTCCTGCCTGAGGCGTATTGACCCAGTCTGCAGAAAAACATGCATCAGCCAATCTCAAGCCCTCACTTGGCATTCCGTGGAGCACCGAGCTTTACAGATTGTTCTCTAGCCTTGTTCACATCACTTTCCTTGTTTTCCTAGGTAGTTAATCCTCTAGTCTGGATCTCTATCAACATCTATTCTTTCTATTATAATAGATTTTTAATTTGTCTCCCTGCCTTTGGCTCACTCCCCTTCAATCCTTCATTATGGGAGTACCAACCATGCCCCTTTCTGGTTTACAACTTTTAGTTACTTCCCAGTGAAGTCTAAGTTTTCTCACAGGGGTACCTGACCATATGGAAAGGGCCACTTGTCTTTGTGTATTCAGTGTGACACCTGAGGTTTCTTGGGCTTCTCTGTGCCACTTACTGTGGTGCTGGAAATAGAATAAACATGTGTTTTCTTCTTACACACAGTTTCTTCAGAATCTCAGCATTGGCCTGTTTTAGAAGATATAATTCACAATGAGCTTGCATATTCTTCCTGGGGAATCCAAGAATGTACAATCGTGATCCCCCTTTATCAGCTGTATATACCAGAGTGTGTTCACAGCATGGAAAAAGGCGAGTGAGGCAACTTCTTGGCCTGGGTAAAAAGTTTTGTTTCTACCTGTGATGAAAGCAGCATTGCTTAGACCCAATGCTGCTATCTAATATCAACTCACCATTTTCTCCTGAATACACAAGCAAGGAGCCACAGAAAGCCTTAGCTAGTAAGCAGTATGAAGTGCCAGGCCCTGAAAAATGCTCAACAGCAATTCCCCTTTTTCTATCATACTTTTTCCGCATTTAGTATAAAAAACAGCAAACAAAATGTGTTCTTATATCTGAGATTTATTTTATAATGTAAATTACCTTTGAACTGTGTTTCCAAACTATTTTATAAGTATTAACATTAAAATGTATTTAGCTTATAGATTACCTGTAAGATAATGTGTTTCTTTTGTAATCTTTGTTATATGATTTCTGTCTTGTGCATTCTAAACAATAAAGTAATATGGTAGGGACTCAATTCTGTTTATTTGGAAAGACTGTAAATGAAATGCTTCACATATAGATAGAGGGCCTGGATGAGAATCTGTGCCACATTGAAGATGCTTCTCGGAGTGCCTGCATTCCATATTGGATTACCTGCACCAAGTCCTGGCCCTGCCATCGATTCCGGTTCCTGTGAACACAAATCCCGGGAGGCAACACGTGCCGGCTCAAGTAACTGAGTCCCTGTAGTTCATAGGGTAGAGTTGGGCTGAGTTTCCAGTTCAGTGCTTTGGTCTTAGCTCAGCTTTGGCTGCTATGGACATTTAGGGAATACACCAACAATGGGAAGTCTCTCTTTCCGCTTCTCTCTTGCCCTCCTCCCTCTCTCCTCTCTCAACTCTCCAAAACTGATATTAATTTGAAGTAGATTACTAATTGTAAACACTTAGCCTATTGACAAGAGAGCCCTGCGCTTCCTGGTACCTGTGTGCGATACTGCTGGACACAGTTAAATACAGCATCTATAGTGTAAGGAAAAACTGCCTTTGGCCTTTGCATATTTACCAGCTGTAGTTCAAGGAGACTAAAGATAGTTTTATTTCATACAGATTGAGCCAACTGTCTGCCAAAATCTACTACATTCATTGTATGCAATCTTCTCTTCGAAAGAGCACTAATTAACACATTTAATTTGATGTTTTAATGTTTAAGGCCCCTTCTTGAGCATGTCCAGAAAAAGTTTTAGGTTAAACCTTCCCAAAGTTTTCGAAGCAGAATCAGTCTATCTGATTCATAGTTGGGTACAGAAATTAAGCTTGGAGAAAGTTCCAATTTGTTCAAGGAGATGCAACATGGCAACAGCGACCTGAGACTTGCACAAAGTCAGAACTGAGGAACTCACAACCACAAAACCGAGCTAAGCACCACACAGCCAACAACCGAGCTGAGCACCACACAGCCAACAACCGAGTTAAGCACCACATAGCCAACAGCTGAGCATGTATTTCTTCCTCACAGTGAAAAACAACAAAACTCCAAAGGAAAAGCAAAATTATGGACTGTAAAGTACAAATGCTGATCTTCTGTAAACAAAATACAGTCACACGTGTACTCAGACAGATTCTGGGATTTACAGATGTTCATGGATAAAATGAACTAGGAAATAATGTAAAATTTTCATGAACTTTTTTCACAAATAGACTCATAGATATATATACACAGATGCGCATACGAATTTCTTCCACAGTAAATGCGGTGAGGGAACATATTTTTTCTGGCTTATTTGTTAAATGAAAATGAAAGTGTTTCTCCATTAGAAAACTCTAGAATGAAAATAGATCATAAATTAGTTGGATGAACTCATCAAAACTGTTACAAGTGGCTGATCTATGGAGATGGTGCTAGGAGCTTACCTTAGGCAGGTCATTGGCTGGATCGCCCATCCTCTTCATCTGTCACATTGTAATAATCTATTTTTGTCACTGATTTTTATTCAGGTTGTTACTTAATGTATGCATTTAATAGGTCAGATAAATTCTTCCTGTTTCACACACTCTTTGCTTACTGATTGTGCATAATTTGCATACATAATGCCATTTGATTTTTTTAATAGACTATTAGATTACTTCCTATATCAACTGAAATTTTATTCTGAGTCTCAACCCTCTTGTCTTTTCTCTATGAAAGAATTGAATATTTTTAGACAGAGAATGCACTTAGCAATCCTGTTTAACATGGAAAAATGTTAATGAAAATTAATACCATGATAATGGCATTATTTTTTGAAACACATTTCATTGTACATATTTTAATATGTTTTAGGTGTTCTGTTATACTCTTTGAAACATATTTCCCCAGGGATTCCAAATGATTGCTAATTATGTTCATAGTAAAATATTGCTATTTGCATTGCCTTTATCTGTGGAGTTCAAAACCAGCACATAGTTGGGCCCAATGCGGTAGCCTAGTGACTAAAGGTCACACCTTGCACATGCCAGGATCCCATATGGATGCCAGTTCTAATCCCTCTCAGCAGCCATGCTTCGCATCCAGCTCCCTGCTTGTGGCCTGGGAAAGCAGTTGAGGACAGCCCAAGGCTTTGGGACCCTGCACCTGCGTGGAAGACCTGAACGAAGTTCCTGGCTTCAGATCGGCACACTATTGGCTGTAGCTGTCACTTGGGGAGTGAATCATCAGACAGAAGATCTGATGGTGGTGATGGAGAAACCCTGTAATCCTAACCTCCACTGAAGTAGGAAGTTGAAAACTGTCTTTCTAGTCTTTAACAAGTATTAGAATAATTTTCACTTTACAATGAAAAGTAACATTGAAATCAAAGTTGTCCTGGTTCATGCCCAAGTCCTGAAGTCTGCTTGGAATCGTCCAATATACTATCCCTTGCACCCCTCTTCTTTTTCATTTTCTTTTTCTAATCTGCAGTGTTTAACTAATCAGATAAGAACAGTTGTGAGAATAGCATGCAAAACAAGGAAATAGACATTCAATGCAGTCCTAATGTTTAGTCTTTGTAACAGCTATTTCTCTAAACCAAAAGTCATTTTCTCTAATGCTTCTAATTCTAGGCTATGTTTACAAGGCTGGAGTGGTGGAAAGAACCAGTTATGAACGAACAAAATGCTATTGTATTTAAATGAGTGTGTGAACATATAAGAAAATAATAGTATTGATTTTTTATTGAGAATTATAGATGGCCAAGAGAGCTAAACATCTGTGGGTCTGCCTGCAAATGGTCATTATGTTTAAATGAATGACATGCATTGCAATCACCTCCCACATTCTGTTGATGTATTTGTCAACAAGTAAGTGGAATGATTTAAATTTATACTTGACTGCCAGACTACAACTGTGTCTTTCTTTTTCCTTCATAGCAAAGAAAGTCTTAGTGAATGCTCACTGCCCCCCCAAAAAAGTGACTTTTAAAAATGTGAATAATGTAGCAGAGAGTGACCTAAACATCAGAATTGGATAACTGAACTAACTATAGGCTATATTCATTTGTCTTTATTTAATTTAAAGCTGGAGGGAAGAGAGGGAGAAAAGAAGAAATAGAGAAGCAGAAGAGAGCCAGCATTAACTCCAAACTCCCATCTGGTCACTGGTTCGTGTCCCGGTTGATCCACTTCATATCCAGCTCTCTGCTTATTGTCTGGGAAAGCAGCAATGATGTTCCAAGTCCTTGGGACCATGAACCCATGTGGGAGACCAGAAGAAGGTCCTGGCTCAAAGCACTGGACCAGCTCAGTTCCTGGCTGCCCGTCTTTGGGGAGTGAATAGTGGATGGAAGGCCTCTCTAGGTCTCTCCTTCTCTCTATATATAAAGTCTGCCTTTCCAAATAAAAATAAACATTTTCTTAAAAGCATAGAATGATAGAGAGGAAATACTATTTATGATCTAAGATAATAAGAAAAATTAAAGATGAGTTATCCTGAAATTTTGCTGTTTGGGGAAACAAAAGAATATGCAAATGTGTGCCTATGCAATTGCTTGGACCAATCATTCTCTTCTGAAAAGCATTGGATAAAATTCTGGTCTTTCCTGATTCCATACTCTGAGAATTATGAGTCAAATTAAAATGTGAGGGTGACCTAGGAATTATGCAGTGATAATTCCTAGGCTTTTTTATAAAAAGCCTTCACTTGGCGAATGCAAAGACTCAATCACAAGTTTCAAAAATGTATTTAATATGGTTGAAAGGCATGGGTAAAGAAAAAGAATGATCTTCCATCTACTGGTTAACTGCTCAAAGACCTGTCAATAACCAGGACTGAGCCAGATGGAAACATAGCCCTGGAAACATAGTGGGTGTGTGGCAGAGACCCAAGGATGAGAGTAGGCAATTGACTGCCTCTTCCCATGGTGCATTGTGTAAATTGAGCTGGGGCTCAATTTTGGTATTCCCTTATATAATAAAAGTGAACCAAGTAGGGTCTCAGCCACTGTACCCAACTTCCCACCTTAATAATCAAAATTTATAGTTTAAATAATCATTGTATAATGTTAAGTATATTTTAGTAGTACAAGACATTGTTTTGTTTCTGTTTTTTATGTAAGAGCCTGCAAAATATTTTAAAATAGCCCTTTACTCCCTTAGTTGTTTCATCACTGTTATTTGCAAATGATACTCCAAGGGACTTCAAAAAGCACATGAAAAAAGCACATAATGAAAAACAGTTTGGATTTCAACATTTTTTACACCAAAATATACTCATCTTTTATTCATTTTCCACACACCTTTGAAGGCCTATATACATTCGCTCTAACCAAAATTTCAATAGTAACTCGTGAATGAGCTGCGGAGTTGTTTGTTCTCTGTGTTTTCTGTTTTCTCCATTAAGCCAGGATATTTGTCCCTGTCAGTCAGCCAGTTCATCCATTGCTGATGTTTTTCTTTGGCAAAGTCATTCTTTCTGCTACAAATTGCACTATGCTATGCACAACAGACTTCCTCCTGTGGGACTCCTTTCTGGCCACAGTCAATAACTACTAGACCAATTCAACTTTGTGAGGCAGCAAGTGTTTTTTGCTTAGCTTGGTCTTACTTACTTTACTTTTTCTCTTATTCAATACTTTATGGGAAATAATCCTTTCAGATGAGGTGGCTATAATTTCATGACACAATCTTTCCTTTTTACATCTCTAATCCTCCCAAGGACATCTGCCATTGGATTATACCATTTTATGGGACACTGAATACAGAATAAGAACATAGAAACTAATAATGCCATATTTATTTTTTAATGTTCATTTATTTACCTGAAAGAGAAAATTTTCACTCATAGGTTTATTTCCCAAAGGCCCAGGACAGTCCAGTCTGGACTAAATCCATGCCAGGACCCAGAAACTCCAATTCTGTTTCTCATGCAGGTGTCAAGGACAGAATTCAGGAGCTTCTTTCTGGTCTCCCACATGGGTGCAGGGTTCCAAGACTTTGGACTGTCTTAGACTGCTTTCCCAGGCCGCAAGAGGGAGCTGGATGGAAACTGGAGCAGCCAGGATACAAATGTCTTCATTAGACAGAGTCCTCTGCATGCCACAGGAAAAGGCCAGGCTTGTGAAATCATGTGAATGCAGTCACACCAGACTTCTAGTTTAAGCCACACGAGCTGAAGTGTTCCTATGGCATCCTGAGCTGGCTTGCTTAGTGACATTCCTTTACGAAGTTTTCAACCAAAACTTACTGTAAATGTTGAAGGTCACTTAGATTCTAAGTATAGAAAGTGTGTCCATTTGCTCCCAGGGAAACCCATTACCAGCTACTCTTATTTCCTATCTGATTGCCACATTAACTCTGCTACAGAGACTTGTAATGAGACTTAGCCATGGAAAAGAAAAATTAGTAGTTTATGGAAAAGCAGTGCTAGTCATTGAGACTAATACCCTGACTAATTACCTGTGAAGCCCGCCATGCCTTTCGCCCTTTGAGTATGATTTAGCAAACACACTGGCGCTCTTACATGCACAATGAAACCAGAACGTATCCTTGAAAAGTGCAGTGACACACCGATATTTTTTACGCTGTGTCTAGGCTTTACTTAGCCTTTGTTATGTAATGGTTACAAGATTACAAGAGTTTCAGTTAATCTTTCAAAGCACTTATTTTCATTAAAAAAGAAATGATACAGCTGCCGATTACTTTGGAAAACTTTTATGAGGATGGCATGAAACAAGCTACGGGCAATTTCTCACAGTGCCTATTATACAACTGTGTGATACTTTCCTCTATGTACTTCTTTAACACTACATTTCATTTCACATGTTTAAAACATTGGGTTTTTTTTGTAAATACAGACATATTAGACTGACCAGATTGCAGTTGAGTGTAGTGTGGCTATGAAGAGGGCTGTGAGAAGGGCAGCGCTGAAGAAAAAGAGAGAGGGCACGAGGGCTCCACGCTGAGGCACAAACAGGAGCTGTGAAAGCCTGAACACGAAAGGGAGAAGATCATCCACTGGCTACAGCTATCTGTGACTACAGAGTCTGATGGGAAGACCCAGGAACTAGTCTGTGGAGGCTCCTTTTTAAAATGCCTGTTACAGAAGTGGCCGAGGGTTCCTGACGCTTTGGTTATCAAAACAGTAACAGGGAGATATGCTCCTACTTACTTCCTGTAATAGATTATCCAAGGCGAATTTTTAGAGTGTGTATTTTCCTATAAAATAGAAGGAATGAAATATGTAACATGAGAACTATCAAATGACAATCTCTTCAGATAGATTTCATTTGTAAGTATTAACCTATTAGAAACAAATACAGAAAACTATTGTTTCCTCAAAAACATTTGGGGCCTACTGGCCAAATCCTCGCCTTGCATGAGCGGGGATCCTATGTGGGTGCTTGTTCGTGCCCCGGCTGCTCCACATCTCATTCAGCTCCCTGATTGTGGCCTGGGAAGGCAGTAGAGAATGCACTAAAGTCTTGAAACCCTGCACCTGCATGGGAGACTGGGAAGAAGCTCCTGGTTCCTGGCGTTGGATCGGCTCAGCTCTGGCCCATGTGGTTGTAAGAGCTTTTCTCTGTTTCTCCCTCTCTCTGTAAATCTGCTTTCAAATAAATAAATAAATCTTTAAAATAAATGTTTATTGTAGCATTTAAACTGCAGTGGTTCTTAATACTTTCCTAAACACAAAGACTTGCCATGTGTTCTTAGGAGAATTACTGTTATAAGAAAATTTTAGAAGTTTCAAATTAGAAACACAGAAAGAAAATTAACTCTCACCATGACTGCCTTAGTAGTTAAATCCCTAGAGGATCTTCATTTATATTTTGTGTGTTCATTCTGTTTTTCAATTTCATACTCACTTCTTGCTGCCATCTGTTTAGTTTTAGTTTTTAATTCCCTAAACAAAAAAGCAAATATTATTTCATCCAATTATATTAGAAAGGAAATAGTGTCTTACTTTTTCTTAAGTATGTGTTATGAATTACATAAGGGTTTTAGAGAACTGGTTTTTATAATCAAGAAGTGTCCATGGCACATAAATGTTACACTGGTACCCAAGAACACAGAATGACAAAGACCTTTATGTTCTACTGATTAAAAATCTTTGACATAATAGTCACACGGAGGCTTTAGGACCTAACATCTCAGAGATCCATTACCACAGCTTGTCCAGTTTAATAATCTGACTTTCAGTTTATTCTTCTGTAATTGGAGATAACACACACAAACAAGATTTTGACAACAGTATGGTCAACTTATGGAAGCTGTTTAGTATGTCTGATAAATACAAAATTCCAATCAACAGGAACCTTACAAATGGCATAATTGAAAGCCGTCTCTCCACATAGTGGACAGCACCTACACATATTGATCACATTGTAACACAAGGCACCTGATTGTCAATCAGTTTATTGAAAATAGGCTAGGCAGGTTTTTTTTTTTTTTTTACTGAATCAACCAGAAATACGGATAGAATGTCGCAGCATCAACCAGAATCGGATAGAATGTTGCAGCATATGTAATTGTGCCCTTAGTACTGATTACTTTCCAGTTGAACTTGCTCATGTTTGCAGCAATAGGTTTTTTTTTTCCCCAAATCTGGAGGGAAATGAAAATCAATTTACACAAATTTTGAGTTATTTCTGAAAATTTTATGTAGACATCTAGAAAATAAGGGGTTCTTCTGGAATAGATATAATTACTACCCAATGCTTTGGCTGAATAATGCATGCTGTACTTATTACAATCATTTTGAGTGTTAACTCCAATTCACTATTTCATTTTGTTTGTACTAATAAATAAAATGTACACATTTTTGTAGGAGATAGTGTAATGTTTCAGCATCTACACATGGACTAATCTCATCAAGCAAATCAATTTTTACTTTCCTCTTTTTTTTTCTTGGAGCCTATGAGCTCTTGTTTCTATATTTCATATATAATGCGCTGTTGTGGAGTGTAGCCATCCTACTAGCCTGGGGAACACTTGAACTTACTTCTTCTAAATGCCTGTGCTTAATAGTTACTATTTGAATTACCTTTACACTTGTGCATTCTTTAAAGCATCTATTAATCACTCACTATTCTAAGATTTGCTTCCTAATTAAAGAGAACAAATGCTATTTGTCTTGCTGTATGTAGTTTATTTCTCTTAACACAATGTTCTCCATTCTCTTTCATTCTGTTGGGAATATCAGATACTCCATTCTTTTTATGGCTGAACAATATTTCTTTGCATATATATTTATCCATGTATTCATTGATGAATTCCTAGATTGATTTTATATCTTGACCACACAGTGTTACACTGATCATGGAAACTCAGTTATCTTTTTCATATAATAATTCCATTTCCTGTGGGCTGACTGGGTCATGTGGTAACCGCCAGAGTGTTCCCCATAGTGACTGGAACAATTCCTACTAATAGTGTCAGGCTGATTTTTTTTTTGGTCGGAGACTTGTTCTTTATTTTTTTTCTCATTTTATTTATAGAAACTGAACAATTTGCACATATTTCACAATACAGACTTAGCCTCACAGTGATAATTCCTACCCCACCATCCTTCCTGCACTTGCTCCCAAACTATCTCTCTTTTCTTTACATTTTGATTTTTTAAAACTTATATTCTTTCAGTTCATTTCCCAATCACAGAGGCTTAACAGTCCATTAAGTGGAGAATTCAACAGATAGAAAATAGAAACAAATAAGCAAAACACTTCCTCAGAGTGTAGTCAAGTGTTGCAAAAATATAATCAAATATGAAAATGTTAATTTTGCTCATGTAGGTTACATTTTTGTATCCTGTATATTAATTATTACAAATCAGACACAGTAAATGATATTCGTGTTTTGTGGATTGGTTTTTTTATTAAGTAGAGTGATTTCCAGTTGTATTCATTTTGTACACGGGCAGGATTTCTTTTTTTTTTTTTTTTTATTTTCATGGCTGAGTAGATTCCATGTGTTTATGTTTCATGTTTTCTTTATCCAGTCATCAGTTGAAGGACATCTGGATTCGTTTCTTATATCTGCTGTTGTGACTTCAACTGCTATAAACAGGCAGGTACAGATAATTCTTTAATATGCTGGTGAATGTGCTGATTGAATTTGGGTAAGTTCTCTGGAGTGGGTGTCTGTTTTATATGACTCCTATGTTTTCAGATTGAGAACTCTCCATGCTGTCTTCCAAATGGCTGTACTAGTTTACGTTCTCACCAGTAGTCAGTTGGGCATCTTTTTACCCACATCCTTACGAGCATTTATAGTGTCTGATTGCCTTATTTAAACCATTCCAGCAGGGTGAGGTGAGATCTCAATGTGGTTTTCATTTGTTAGTGGCTACTGTTCTTGACCATTTTTGCAAGTACTGCTGGCAATTCGAGTTTCATCCTTTGAAAATTCCTGATCATGTCCTCTGCTCATTTCTTCTTTGTTTTCCAGTTTATTATTATTATTTCCATTTCCTATGACTTTCTATTGGATATATTTTTGTTGGGTAATTAAACGGATCAAATTATTGGTGTGAGTGCAAATGTTCCTGTGATATTTTATGGAGATAGATTGTGTCCTGGGTTAGTGATTTGAAAGAAAAAGACTGCTATTAACCCATTTTCTCTGTTCACCATTTTGCTCAAACAATGCTTCAAAAAATGTGGTATCATACTTGATCCAGCTGCTTCACTTCTTGCATTCAATGCCCCTGGGTAGGACAGGTGCTCAGAAGCAGAGGTGTGACACCTGAGAAAGGCAGGTGTCCACAGCAGCTGTATGAGCCAGGTACTGCGGAGAAACCCATCGCAGAGTCTCTCGGGAAAAACCTTGGATAGAAACATGCTAGAAACAGGAAGCAGCTCTATCAGCAAAGAGGAAAAGAGTATTTGTATTATTTTACACTTCCCTCCAGAACATCAATATTTTATAAGCCTGTCCCTTGGGAACTGATAGAAGTTTCTATCTCCAGTAAGTAAAAATATGTAAGCTCTCTTTGAAGAATTGCCTGGTACGATCTAGATGGTGTGAGAATTACTAATGCTTGCACTTTTCAAGGAAACTATTTCACACTATTTCTTGCTTTACTTTTTCCTGATTTGGAGAAAAAAATGCCAATGCAAGCCAGCAAAAGAAATGCCAAATAATAAAGATTGATCCATTACGCTTAACTATGTTCTTTACGGAAGTGCATTGAATGAAAAAGTTCACCAGTATTCCAATTAGAAAAAAGCAAAAACGTCAATGAATTGAGACTTCAGTGTTCTATTTACTTGCTTTAAAAATGTGTTTGAAAGAACATCGGACAAAAGGGACAAAAGGACAGAGAAATGGAGAGGGAGGGGGAGAGGAGGAAGAGGAAGGGAGAGAAGGAGGGAGTGATGGGGAAGAGAGAGAGGGACAAAGTTACCTGATAATTATCTCCATTCCACTGATTTAATTCAGTCATCATTTATGTGAAAATCTTTCTACTCAAGATAGATCACTTATATTAAAAGTATCTTTTTGCTTAAGATATATTTTGTTGCCACAGTTAAATACAAAGCTGTTACTTTTATGTTAAAAAAATCACATCACTCATTCAAAACATTCCATCTTCCACTACAAGCTACATTTCAATGCTGCCAACTTAAACTACCTGTCAGTTGATATTGTCTATGCACCATTCTAAGCATGCCTAGTATTGTCTCATATTATTATAATCCCAGCAAGTCAAGGAAATAGCAATATGAGACGACAATCATTTTCAGGATCAGGAAGGCAAGGCTTAGAAGGCTGAACAGCATCATTAGATGACAGATGTGGGAGCGCAGATTTTACACAAGAACCGACATGTCAATCAGCTGATCTAATTGTTCCAAGGTTCTCTCTGTACGAGAGGATTAGACTTATTTTTAAAGCAGCCTTTGCCTGTACTGCTGAGAAACAGTGGGAATTTTTGCCTTTGTTTTTCTTCTTTTTTCTAGTTATAGCTGTTGGAATCCCTACCTAATGGAGTGTTAAAGCTGCAATTGAGAGGGGAACTGAAAGTATGCCATTGTAAAAATTTTAAAAGTAATAACAAATAAAAAAAACAAAGAAGGAAAGCAGGTGCTTGGGGTGCACAGTCAGGAGGCTGGAAAATGCCACTACACTCCTGGAACTATATTGTGAGGCTTGTGAAATTTGATGACTTTAGAAGAATAAAATCATCTTTAAAATTGTTTTGGAGTGATAGCTCGCTGGCTGGATCCTCATCCTGCATGCGCTGTGGGGATCCCATATTGGTGCTGGTTCTTGTCTGGCTGCTCCGCTTCCCATCCAGCTCCATGCTTGTGACCTGGGACAGCCGTAGAAGATGGCCCAAAGCCTTGGAAAGCTACCCCACATGGGACACCTGGAAAAAGCTCCTGGCTTCTGGTTTCATTTAGGGAATGAATCAGCGGGTGGAAGGTCTTTCTGTCTGTCCTTCTCTCTGTCAATCTGCCTTTTCAATAAAAATAAATCTTTACAAAAGTATTTTGGAATTTTTCCAGTTAAAAATGAAACATTTTCAGGAAATTTTCATGGAGTCCTTTAAGATAAAAGTGACTGAGATTCTATCAAATATTAGAGCAAATATGCACAGCTTTGATTTTTTAGGAATGTCTCTTGAAATTACTTGATTATCTAATTTGGCCTCAGAATAACTTACAATCATGGCAGCTTTGACTTTCATGTCTTTAAGTTATAGAGATACTATTCATATATATGTTGTGGTATGGAATGAATAACTTGTCATAAAATTGATTAAAACATTAAAAGCTCAAAAACAGCATTTTAAAAATAGTTATACCTTTCCAATCATAATATATACTTACAAGTTAAACAAGAACTTAAAATGCAACAATGCCATGGATAAAAAGCTAAGAGGATTAAAAATTCAACAGTCAAAATTTCTCAAAATTTAAGTTATTTTGTGTGATATGATAAAATATCTTTTTCTGGTAATAATAGTAGCATTACTAGTAACTCTCAAGCACTGAATAACATCAACTACAGTTCCATAGTACTAATGAGAATCATCTCCTTTCACCCTGACAGAGCAAGCATTATACTATTAAAAAGGGCAGGAGTTAAATTTGAAAGCTGTATAACTTGGCCAAGGTAACACAGAGAGTGGGGGAGTTGGAATTGGAGCCAGTGCAGTATGTGTCTGAGCAAAGTTCATCTCTCACATGATGTATGGCCTAACATTTTCCTAAACTTATTATATCACACACTCCTATTTTATGAAGTACACACACACACACACGAACTACTATAATTATGACAGGATCTAATTTGGATTCCTATCTTCTTGGCATAAAGTCTATCTGCAACAAAATGTGTTATGTAAATGAATGCGCTTGCAAATAGCAATAGAAAACCATCTGTTTACTGAGCCATGTAAAAATGAAACAATAAAAATAATAAAGATAAATGAACTACTTGTTTTAAAGTATAACCTATCAGTAGTTACAACAAAATCTCAATTTAAAATGAAATACTATGTCAGTTGTTTTCATTCAATGTGACATGTCATGATGAGAAAGGGATGGCAATGCAGGACCTTGGCATCCTCACCAGGAATTCCTGGGTTCAATTTCTCACTGCATTCCTGAGATGGGCTTCCTGTAGCAGGTGATGGCTCAAATCCCAGGGGACAAAGCTACCCATGCATCAGGTCCAGATTAGATTCTTGGCTTCTAGCATCCTGTAAAGACACATGTTCAAGTTCCGGGTCCTGTTTTCCGTTGATGGCCTGGGAAGACCGTAGGGGATGGCAGAAAGAGAAAAAAAAAAAAAAAAACAAATCCTGGCTTCTGACTATCCCTTGGCCTAACTCTAGCTGTGGAAATTTGTGAAATTATCCAGCAGATGGGAGATCTGTCTCTTCTTCCTCGTCTTGGGGTGGAGGAGGGCAGAGTAGTGGTACTCCTAATGGTTTGCTCAGAGAATACCTTTCAAAGCAGTGCCTTATTTTAGGAGGCTCCACCTTCCCAGAAACATGACTTACTCAAATGGACTCTGATTTTTTCTGATTTGCAAAGACTTGTTGGAGGGAATTGGTGCTCTGTTAAATAATTTCTTCTCCTAGCACTGAAGAGATTGACATGAAAGCCTGTGTTTCTTGACCTCCAGGTGTATAGTGTGGAAAATTTTTCTCAAAACGTGATTATCACTGGAATTTTAAAATTCATTTTGAATTTTTTATTCAAAAGGTTTAATTTTCATTTTGAATTTAAGTACTAGGCACATTTTACATTCAAATATCTATGGAATGGAAAACATTCAAAAGATATAACATTACCACACAAATGTTTCCTACTGGATTTTTACATTTAAAGGGATTATTTTTGATCACGGAAATCAGAAAAGCTACGTTTATACATAAAAGCTTACAAATAAACCTAGAATTTATCGATAATCTCATGATAGGATTCAATATATGAACAGTATATGTTTGAACATGAGTATGTGAAAGCATCTATAATTTATGTAGCATTATCACATGCCCAAGATTTAGCTTTTTACATATAGTACAATACTTGAGCTTTACTCTGATTTAATGGAACAAATTCACATTTCAATTTCATTTTTAGCGCAGGATGCTCTGAGTTCCTCAGTGTCAATACATAAGTCTGCCACTTTGAAAATTTCAGTGTCTATGACTAATAGACAATACTATTGTTTATATTATTGATGATGGACTTTTAATACTTTTACATAAAATACATTTTCAAAACCTTTTTCTTTG
Source organism: Ochotona princeps (assembly GCF_030435755.1). Taxonomy (NCBI): domain Eukaryota; kingdom Metazoa; phylum Chordata; class Mammalia; order Lagomorpha; family Ochotonidae; genus Ochotona; species Ochotona princeps. The sequence goes on from NC_080854.1 coordinate 29,711,390, forward strand.
CTTTTTGAATATATTTTTTTTAAACCCACAAGTTTAGGGCAATGATATTACTATGATTGACACTATTGATTGGTACCAAAAGCTCATCTCATCAATGGATGGATTTTATTTAGTTAGTTTTTTCTGACAGCAGAAGCAAGGAATCGTTGGCTGCAGCTTTCTCTGCACTCCTCACACCCTCCGTCTGATAAGTTTACGAAGCAGGAAAATATCTACATGATCTGTTACCCTCAGTGTTTTAAAGACGCTGGTCATGGGATTTCAGTTATTGGCTGGCACACATAACCTAAAACAACATGTAACCATGTCATGTTAAGACAAAAAGTCAGACATATTATTATGAAATTAGTTTAAGGATAAATTCTAAGGATTTCAGTGTTCCCTAAAAACACCAATAATAATTTTGTACAACCAATGATGTGTCATATGAATAAAGCTTTTTTTTCTGACTACTGCTTTTAAGTAGTCCCATAAGAGTTATCATAGGTCTGAATTAATATTAATACATACTGCATTAGAAAAAGAACAGGTTTATCCACTGCTTTTTTCCTGGTGCACCCAGCTTTGTGAGATCCATTCCTGTGTTGGCAGATCATGTAGGGGAGTAACAACCATGATGGGCTCAGGTGGGTATGGTACAGTGTGCCAGGTGTTGAGGTGGGATGCCTCTCAGTGACTAAGGACTACGCAGGAAGCTCCATTAGAATTCGAGGGCTAATTTTTTCAGAGACATCTTTTTCGGAAGAAGGGTAGGCAGGCTGAGTATCTGCTTCTTGGGTCCCTATTATGACAAGCTTGTAAAATATGCTGCTTAACGGCTTCAGAGGGCAATCAGAAGGTGACTTGGCCTGCTTGGCTGCTGCTGAGGGCCTCAGCAGGCAAAGATGCTCCCAAAAGCTGCTGAGCTCCTTTCCTGCGTCATTAAATGAGTGAATGTGGGGTCGTAAGGTGTCTTCATATACTGCAGTCTACATCACCATGTCAAAAGGTGAGTTTGAGACCCAACTTTCCCATTTGCAGTAGAAGACGGCCCAAAACTTTTAGTCCTGCCACCAATGTAAGAAACCTAGTTGGAATTATTGGCTCCAATTCCGTGCATCCACTTGGAGTGAACTATTAGATGGAAAATCTTTCTATTTCTACTTTTCCCTCTCTGTCACTATGCCTTTCAAACATATTTTTTCTTTTAATTAATTATTTTACTGTATTATTCCATGGTAGAGTTCCATAGGCTCTGGTATTTCCCTTTCCCCCTTCACAAATCCCCCCTCGATTTCCTGCATATCATTACAATGGTATAGTCCTTCACAATCAATCATAAGTCTATTATTCTGCTATTCAAATGTATCCTGAGCATGTAGGCATGGACAATGGCAGAGAGTCCAGCGTCTTATGGTCAGGAATCATTCAGCAGTTCCATTAGGAGTCCATCTTTGATTTGTAAGTACAGATGCACACTGCATTATATCTTCACATGTGGATATGATAGTCTCTACTACACAATTACTATACATCCCTTTGAATGAAAAGCCACAAAACAAAATCAACAACAGGAGGAAAAATAGAAAATTTACATGAAATCAAATAACATACTACTGAATGACAAAAGAGTTGCTGAAGAAATGAAAAAGGAAATCAAAGACCTTCCTGATTCAAAGGATGCTACTGTGTGTCCCATGAGTCAGTAATTTTTTTAAAAGTGTGAGGCAGTTTGTGGCTTAATTGTTTAAGCTGCAACACTGGCATCCATATGGGTATCAGTTTGAGACCTGGCTATTCCACTTCCAATCTAGCTTCCTACTAATTTGTCTGGGAAAGCAATGGAAGAAGACTCAAGTGCTTCAGCCCATGCCACCCATGTGAGACCCAGGGGAAAGTTATGGGTGTTGCCTTCAGCCTGGGCCAGTGTTGGCCATTGCAGCTGTTTCGCTGAGTCTCTCTCCTATCTTTCTGTTTTTCCATTTCTATAGCTATTCTTCAAATAAATATATAGTGTGCATCTTTAGTGAAAGAAGGAGAAATATTGCTCCATGTATCTGGAGTAAGTGAAGGAAGACTCCCCATGCCTCTTGCTTTGCGTTTGTTTGCTATGGAAAGCCCATCTTGGTTCAGTGCTGACCTTGCAGATGGCTGGTGGATACAGTGGATGCATTCAGGATGTATCTCTGTGCTCTCGGGTCCCTCTGCCACCTTACCACCAGAACCCAGTGCTCTGTCTGTGGGTCTTCATCTCTGACTACTAGGTTCTGTGTTAGTTTTATTCCTTATCAAGCAAACTTCCGTTAACTCTGCTTTACATGTGACATTTAGAGAGATTGGATGACTTTTCAATAACAATGCTAAGTACTATCAAATTTGTGTCTTTCTGTCATGACACAATTATTTCTCCAATGGAATTTAATTTACTGAAATTGGGAAATCTACACATGTTCATGTATCTATTTATTAATTCTAACTCTATCTTAGGTAACCCATTCCTACTCTTTCCACTGGGAATTTGTTCTAATTTTGCCTTTATCAATATTTCCAACTCTGCTCTCCTTCACATTTCTTTTCATTATGTGAACTTATAAATTTCATATTTTATCATCCTTTTTGTGTTCTTTGATAAGAAACTGTATCATATTCACTAAAAACAATTAACAACAGAAGGGCAAAGAGGAACTCTTTAATATTCATTTATTTAATTCTCAATTTTCTGTTTCCTTGATCTTTGCAATAGTTCTTCAAGCACAAAGTTCATATCAGATGGATGTATTGTTAAAGGGAAACAGGGATGTTGTGATCAGGAACTCTCGTGTGGATTGTTTAATTGCTTTTTATGCTGGCTGCCATGCTTTTACCTTCTGAGGATCTGCTAATCTGCTTGCTATACAAAGTGAGGCTCTCGGTTATGTTCTTCGCTTCTGTCACAGAACAATATTGAGCCTGTGCTTTCATGTTCATGAACGTGGCCATTTTATTGACAGAGTTTCTGGATAATGTATTTATGAAAATTAAGCTAAATGTATTCAGCACTATATTAGTCATATCCAAAAATCTACAGACATTCTAAGAAAGAATGAAATGTTAATACTGTTATGAAATCATTCTTTGTAAGATGTTTCTTGAACATTACTAACATACAATATTAAAGAAAGCATAGGAAATAATATGCTAAAAAGTATAATACAATGACTGTATTTCATTAAAAATATTGTAAAATCAAGAACAAATCTCAAAATTACTTTTAGAAAACATACTGAGTTTAAAGGCAGAATTACAGAAAAAGAAGGACAGAAAGAGAAAAATCTTTCATGCACTGGCTTACTCCCTATGTGGCCACACTTTTGGAGAGAGCTTCGTCTGAAGCAAGAAGCTTGGAACTCCACCCCAGCCTCCCACATGGGCTAAAGGAGACAACACATTTGGGTCATTTCTTCTTGTTTTTCTAGGTGTATTTGCAGGGAACTGGCTTATAAATGAAGCAGCTGGAACTCAACCCAATGCTCATATAGAATGCTGCCATTACAGCTGGGGGCTTAATCTGAGGTTCTGTAATTCTAGATGATGGAGTCAGGACTTGAATAAATGCCTGTCTCCATCATCTACGGGGAATATGCTCTCCTTGATGATATATGACACTTCTAGTTTAAGCATCATCATCTGTAAAAAGGGAGAAATGATACTATTTCCTCATGTATGCAGAAAATAATTCATTTTGATGAAATGTCAACCAAAGTATATTATATATATATATATATATATTATATATATATATGATTTCCAGTTCAATAAAAAAATTGTAAATTGGATGCACATGAATACTATTATAATTAAAATACCTACTGCATAACTTCAATTGCAGTTACATGTGCAATGTCTGAATGTCTTAATTTAGGCTATGACAAAGAGTCAATAAGGATCAGATAGAAAGGGAGAAAGTGAAAATTAAGAGCATTTTTCCAGTTAACTAAAATATCACATTTGGTCTTTCATATATTACTAGTCATATCAGATGGTTGTCAGCAAGTCAAAAATTTGCAAAACCCCGTGAGCCACAGGATTTTCCCAACCGTATCAGCAAGAGAGTCGAAACATCAGTTGTTGTGTTGCTTATTCTGCAAAGCCCAAGATCCTACTTAGCACCAGGATTCTCCAAAGCCTGGTGGCTTAGCCGAAAGGGGTCCCAGGATCTATGTGCCGACACAGTGATTGCTGTGAAAGTACTGGAAATTATTCTACCTCAGCCTTATGGGACAGAGTGGCGGGAAGTGAAGCTCAGAACTCTTAAATCAGAATTAGTCTCAGGCAGTCTCAGTGTTTTCCAAAAGGACTCTGGCATATGCTTTGTCAAGTTTCTGTATCATATACTAAGCCATAGGCATTCTCCGGCTTAATGTAAGTGTTAGTAGAATATAACTTAAGACTTTTGATGTTTTCTGTATTTCTTAAGTAAAATGCATAGAATAATTTACTATAGCAAATTTTAAACTACCTATATAAAAGCATAATACCATTTAGCTTAGTCAAAAAGATAAAAGATGTAAATTTTAATATAAGGTATATTTAGCTTGTTAAGATACTCTATACAACATAAAAATGTTGGTTAATATGTGAGGAAATTAAAACTCATGTGTCTGGGGGCGATTTGTTTTAGCCTCTATAGGAAACTACAGAAATACTTCAGAAGTTTAAAGTAGTGCTATTATATATACAATTCTACCTCTGGGTATACTTCTAAAATAACACAAATCACAATTTAAAAGAGATAACTTCTTTCCCGTCCTCACTGCAACATTATTGAAAATATCCAAGTTATAGAAACACCTAATTGTGTATCAATATATAAATGGATAAATAAAATGTAGCTACAATTAATCCTCAAGCTATGATGGGATTATTTCCTGATACACACTTCATAAAAGGAAATTTTCATAAAAGATGTTTTCACTATATGTAACACATCAAATATCCAAACATAAACAAATCATATACTTAGAGTACCAGTTATCTGTCCTTGTGACCAAATGCTCACTGGCAGTTGTGGCTCACCGCCACTTCCGGATATCAGGAAAGAGAATACCGCAGATCTCCCGTCTGAAGAAAGACTCAAATTAACAGTATGGAGCCTGTTTCCTTCGTACCATTGTTAAAATCTAAACATCCTAAATGGAATGATTGTAAGAATTAAACTGCCTATACATACAATGGAGTATGATTCATTCACCTTTAAAAAGAAAAGCACAGGAGATACAACCTCATAAAACAACATAGGTGAATCATGACAGCATGTTAGGTGAGAACAGCCGCTTACAGAGGGACAAACACTGTGTAATCTCACTTGTATGGGTTTTAAAATTGTCAGACACCTGGAACTAGGAAATCTCAGGAAGAAGGGGGCATGATGAGTCATCCTAGGGATGAAAACTTGCAGTTCAACAGGATGAATGTGTTCCAGATTTCTGTGCAGCATTCTGTCTACAATACCCAAGACTTACAAATTTGTTTCAAGTGTAAGTCATGCATGGTGTGTTTGTCACAATGAAATTCTTCCACTTAAAAAAATACTAGTTGCTAAGTATCTTATATCAATTTCTCATATTATTTGCAATATAATTATTTTCCACTTTAAAATTTAAAGCTGTAACTTATAGGTTGGTTCTACCAGGTAGTGAAACCATAGAAATATTAGTAACAGTCCTCTTCCTATTATTAAATCAACATCATTGCTTTATCTAAGCATGCAAAATCATTACTTTTTCTCCAACACAGTTACATCTTTTTGTTGTTTTATTCACTATATTTGCCAGTATGTCTGTGTTATTACAAATTAAATTACATAACTATGTGCCTTGCCAACTTATTTTCAATAACGTGTCACTCTGCATTGGATTCTAGGAAGAAATACATCCCCAATAGCATTTCAATACAACAGAAAATTAAAGATACATGCAGGAAAGCATGATAATACAATAACAAATTACACAAAGCATTTTGTGCCAGCTGATCAGCTTGCAACTATTTGCATATACTAAAGGCAGCTGGAAAATTCACACAAAACAAAACACAGATATGAGCTATTCTACATTTCAGTAGTTCCAAAGAATCTCTTCAGCAATTTCCAAGTGAATTAGGATTTCTGTCAGCTTTTGAAAGCTCTGAAAAACATCGCTAGAAAAAAAAGGATTTCTTTGATGTTACTCAGCATGTTTCCAAAACATATGGACAGTTACAAATTATGCCTAAGCTTTAATTTTTAAAGTAATTCAATGACTGCTGTTCAGACATAATTTTGTCTTGAACATTGGATACCCTAAAAGGACTCAGCAGAGCTAACTCAGAACATTAAAGCACAAAGCAACACTCTAAATATAAAATGACTGATATTACAACAGAACACTTAAATCCCAAGGTTACCTTAAAATGTTCTCTCTAATATAGAATAAGACAAAATCAATCAAAATGTTGCAAAAGAAATGTCCTGCATGTGCCAAAATAGTTAACCGAAGAATTTTAGAGAGAACTTATAAAAACATATCTAGAATTACCATTAACATAACCTTACCTCTTTTAAATTTGCACTGGATAGTACTGTCAGCCTACAACAACATTATTTTGGAAATATTTACTTATTTTATTTGGAAGTAAAGTTGCAGAGAAAAGGAGAGGCAGAAAGAGAGACAGACCTTCCATTTCCTGGTTCACATCTCAAATGACCTCAATGGTCAGAGCATAGCTGATTAGAAGCCAGGAGCCAGGAGTTTCCTCTAGGTCTCCTATGTGCAGGAAGGTGCCAAGGACTTGAGCCATCCTCTGATGCTATCTGACGCCGTGAACGGGGAGCTGACTCAGAAATAGAGTAATTGTGCTGCTACCACAGGTGAATCAACAGCTTGCTATCCCACAGTGCTACTCCAGAACTGTGACTGCAATATCCCTGTTTGGATGCAAGCTTATGAACAGTCATAGTGGTGTTGACAGGAAGGCAATTTAATGATTTGTTGCAAAATGGAAAAGGGAGCCTGATCATTAGTGTATTCATAGAATTTGAGATAACAATCCTTCAGAGTGTAGTCATAAGTACAGTATGCACTGTCAAGCATACAAGACTGGCATTTAATTTGCTAAACATAGAACAGGACAGGCATTGTTTTTTTTTTTTTAAAGATTTATTCATTTTATTACAGCCAGATATACACAGAGGAGAGCAGAGGAGAGACAGAGAGGAAGATCTTCCATCTGATGATTCACTCCCCAAGTGAGCCGCAACGGGCCTATGCGCGCCGATCAGAAGCCGGGAACCTGGAACCTCTTCCGGGTCTCCCACGCAGGTGCAGGGTCCCAGTGCATTGGGCCGACCTCAACTGCTTTCCCAGGCCACAAGCAGGGAGCTGGATGGGAAGTGGAGCTGCTGGGATTAGAACCGGCACCCATATGGGATCCCGGGGCTTTCAAGGCGAGGACTTTAGCCGCTAGGCCACGCCGCCGGGCCCAGGACAGGCATTGTTACACAATGAACAACACTGCGTGATTTCCTCATCTCTGGTGGGTTTGAACACTAACTGCTCTGCCTCTGACCCACTGTCTTGACAACGCACCTGGGGAGCCTGAGAATGATGGTTCAGTTGCCCAGATCACTTCCAACGTTGTGATATTTCTTCTCTCCTTGGAAAACAGAAATGGAGTTTCTGATTGCCGGATTGGATAAGGCCCAGGACTGGCTGTCGGGGCAATTTTGGAAGTGAGCTGTGGATGGAACATGGAGTTTTCTCTCTGTCCCTACCTCCCACCTTCCCTCCCTCACTTTATCTCTTTCCTTCACGTTCCCTCCCTCCCTTTTTGTCTACCTACTTTTAAAATAAATGAAACAATTTACACAAATCTGCTTTTTACACTTTTTTCCTATTCTACTTTTGTCTCCATAACTCGTTAGCATGTTTGGCATCTCTTACATAGGTGTCTACCATGATTACTACTGTTTACTGTGAAAGCTGGTGTCTTCAATATATTGACCGATTATTTATCTCGTGGTCTTTTCATCATTGCCAGCATAAAAAATGTCAATATTCACATAAATGAACATTAAAGAAGATCCCAATTGTAACTTCTTTGATGATGAATTCTCTGAGCAGTTCGGCACTGTCTGTTATTTGGCTAATTACTCTTCTGGGCTTTAAACATTCCAGGGGTTGTGAAGGTAAAAGAGATAAAAATAAGTTGAGTAGAGGGTATGTTGGAAGAAGATGACGTGACAAACACCAAAAACTGTGTAACATAATAAAGAACATGACGAAATGCAGCAGCTTCATTTTCAGTTAATCAGTTACCGTGTGTTTAGCGTGCTTACGATTAACACACCACGGTTTCCGTCTGAGACTACTTCACAATTAGGATAAAAGAAGAAGCTATTTCATAATAACTGAAATTCAGCGCTATGCACTGTGGCTAAGAATGTAAAGTGACATAAAATAAAACTTTGTGATGCATGAGAGATAAAAAGTTATAGATGATAATTTTTAATCTTCATTGCAAAATCATAAAAAGAAACTATCTTAATATATGTGGGATTGGTCATGTACCCCAGGAAAAAAATGTATTATTATTATTACAGGCAATAGAAGGACCTTAAGCTTAGGGTGCCTAATATCTCCCTGAAGTCACAAAACTGCAGGTTCTGGAAAATAAATTTGGACCCAGATTTATGTGACTTCAGAACCTCAGTACTTACCTGCAGTGCAAAACGAGTTCAAAGATTAATTTCTAACACACTTTCAAGCCATCCATCAAAATGCTATTAAACTGACAAATACATTTCTAAGAGATGCAACATTTCATATCCAGCTATTTCCTTTGTGCTGTTTTACCCTCATTTTGTGGAGACATCCACTTTGTGCCTCTGGCTATCGATCATTACAAGCCACGGTCTTTTTCTTGAGAGAAAACAATAAAAGCACTTGTGATACTTTATGGAATTCAGATATTGGAACATCTTACAATGGCAACGTCACATTACCTCGGCTTTTTCAGTATCTGTTGAAGAGGCCAGTTTAGCTGCAGTGATTAGGGTCCCAACCTAGGGTTGGCCAGTACCCTTCCTGCTCTTTCCTTTCCTCACGCTGTTTCTTCAGTATTGGAGACAGTTTCATATTGATATTTTTCATATTACCTTCAGTAAATGAAATGACTAATCTGTCTTTAATATTTTATTTAGTAATTTTCACTGGCAACATTCTGAATCTGGTCTTTAAAATGTGGGGCTGGGCCCGGTGGCGTGGCCTAGTGGCTAAAGTCCTCGCTTTGAATGCCCGGGATCCCATACGGGCACCGGTTCTGGTCCCAGCAGCTCCACTTCCCATCCAGCTCCCTGCTTGTGGCCTGGGAAAGCAGTCGAGGACGGCCCAATGCATTGGGACCCTGCACCCGCGTGGGAGACCTGGAAGAGGTTCCTGGTTCCCGGTTTCGGATCGGAGCACACCGGCTGTTGTGGTCACTTGGGGAGTGAATCATCGGACGGAAGATCTTCCTCTCTGTCTCTCCCCCTCTCTGTAGATCTGACTTTGTAATAATACAAATAAATCTTTAAAAAATAATTATAAAATAAAATGTGGGACTGACATGGTGGCTTCATAGGCTTATCTTCCTCCTGCTAGCACTGGCATTCCATATGAATGCAAGTTGGAGCCCTGGCTTTTCCACTTCTGATCCAGCTCTCTGCTGATACTCTGGGAAAGCGGCAGATGACGGCCTAGGTCCTGAGGCCCTCACACCCTTGTGGGAGACTTGGAAGACACTCCTGGCTCCTGGCTTCAGAGTACTTCAGCACTGGCTAAGCGACCATTTGGGGAGTGAACTAGTGGATAGACGATCCTATTTATCAGGGCTCGGTAACTCAAGCCAAGTTTCCCACAGGAATGGCAGGTCCCAGGTACCTGAGCCATTGTCTAACCCTTCCCAGAATACGCAGTAGTAGAAACTTGGATCTGAAGCAAAGTAGCTTGGACTTCAAGAAAGTACTACAACAAAGAATAAAGACATCCCAAATAATGACTTAATTGCTGCACAAGATACCTGACATGTGTAATAACCACTTTTGCAAAATACAAACATAGTCTTTTTCCTCGGGGAATGACATTTTAAGTATAATTCATCAATGATTTGAGCTAAGATCTGAAGGATACAATATGTGTCCATTTAAGACATCTGGAAAAGCTAATTTTTCTTATGAAAGAGGAAGAAAAAATAGACTTTTGTGACAGAATCTAACAGTACCACTCAATTTCCTGAAATAAAGATATGTTAACTTTCAGAGAAGTGCATCTCAAACAACTTTTATCATCATCTAATTAAAGCCATTAGATTCAGCCACTCCATGTTTACTTAGCTCACATTTGACAAAGCCAAAGTACATGTTTCTATTTACAAGTCTTTTCCATGCTCATGTAAAATATTCGCAAAGTTTTATCTCAATTGCATCTCAGACATTTTGGAAATCTGAAAAGGAAACACATCTGTTGAAACAAACTCGCCGCGTGTTTTTACTCTGTGCCACTTTGCACTCGCATTGAGCTATTTGTAATGGTCCTGTTCATTTGAAATCCAATGTGAATACAGAGACAGTCCGGAAGTCTTACAGCAGCATGGCAGCCATGAGCCGCAAGAAAACACTGTAAAAGAGGAAATCCAAATAACACCATCCTGAAAACAAAGGAAGGCGAGAGAAGAAAGGAGGGTGGGGAGTATGGGCTGGTTCTGCAAGTGAAGGAATGGACTTCTCAGATGATACTTCTGAGTGATTTTTTCCCCTTTTTCACTAATAGATTTATGAGATTGTAAGTTCAGGTGTATGCTGAACGAATCGCAGTATTAAATCACAGTGTGTAGATACACAGCATATATTGAATTAATACATGAATGCAGACATTTCACAAGGTGTTTAGGAATGTAGACCTGGAGGTTAATGTCTGGTCTGATGTTACACAAAAGGACATTTCTCAGCACAGGAATGTCTGGCTCCTGGTGCAGTACATAGCCTGTAGCTAATTGCAGAATACTTCTCATGGGGGCTTGAATCCTGTGAAATATTAGGATATACAGAGCAGTTGGAAAGAAAGAAGAGGACACAAAAAAGAAAAATTTTAAATTAATGATCCTAATTTATATCCAGCAAGGAGGGAATTACGGCCCATAGATCAACCAAGCAAGCACATTTTTTTGTCTTCGAATAAATGAATTAATAGTCAAACTTCAGGAATTGATATGAAAGTCTTTAATGAATGCAAGGAAATTCATACAGAATATTCATGTGTGCATCAATGAAATACGTTAGGGAACTCTTGACAAGACACTGTATTTTTGTTGTCTCTGTGGTGTCGCATTAGTAATTGTTTTACTTTCTAAGTTGTCGTGGTCCAGGAGAATAAGGAAGTATCAAAATCTCTTGGCTTCCCGATAGCAGTTGTCTTATTATTTGTTTCATCTCAGCCCTGCTTTCCGAGTATTCTCTGACCACTCCTCCCAATCCCCCAGCAAGTCAATAACTGTAGGTAGAACAGGGAACATTGAACTACACGCTAGAAAGGCCAAGTGTCTGCAGCAGTATCCTAAGAAATGTTCTGGATTTTAAGGCAAAACAACGGAGATGGAGGCAACGCAGGAGAGCTGAGAGGTGGAATGAGGAAGCGGGGGGGGGGGGCACCTGTGAACTCAAGGCATCGCAGAGTGAGACCTCGGACCTGTGTTCCTGAGAGAGCAGCTAACGGCTTACCTGACACAACTAACACTAATTTAGCAAAGTTAAATTGAGTGCCTTGGCCATGCCTAAAATGTTGGGAAGCACTTCAATAGCAAAATGATGGACTTATAACTGTTTATAAAGGACCACCCATTGTAATACTAGCGTGGAAATCAATAGGGGGAAGTTAAAAAAATAATACAAACAAAAAGGATTGACTTCCAACTCTAAGCAAAGTCCCAAGATGGAAAAAAAAAAAAAAAAGCCAAGCAGAACAGCACAAAGGGGGAGTGAGAAAGAAGGAAGGGGAAGATTAGGGGGGAGTGGAAGAAGGAAGCTTTTCTGCAGGTAAAAAAAAAGTGGGGTCCACTCTTCAAGAGTCTGATTACCTGCTATGTCACTGCCCTCGCTCACAAGTATTGGCCTAGAAGAAACTGTTCCTGCAGCCAACAGAGAATACATGCTTTCTTTTTTTGTCTTTCTTCTATATTTAGGTTTAGATACCATCAGTACCTCCTTCAGCCACCAGCCAAGAGAACAAAAATCAGTTCGGGGGGATTTCTATAGATTCTTGTATGCTTTTCACAGCAGTCAAGAACAAGCTGAGAAGAAAAGAGTTAAAAAAAAAAAACAATGAAAACAAAAAGGATTTACTTCCAACTCTTAGCAAAGTCCCAAGATGGAAAAAAAAAAGCCAAGCAGAATAGGACAAAGGGGGAGTGAGAAAGAAGGAAGCTTTTCTGCAGGTCTACACTGAATATGGCCTTTGTTCTGAAAATCCTGGGTAATAAATTATAAGAGAGCGCACGCCATCGTCTGTGTCATTGCAGCTCTACCTCTTGCTTGATGTGGGAGCTGAGCGACGATACACAGATGGAGTGCAATGGATGTAGGTAATGATGTGCCAGCTCCCAGGATAGAACTTGAAATGTGCACTTGCTGCTGGCACCAGAATTGGGGCTTTGTTTGTTCGAATGCCAATACTGCATGCTCTCACTCTGCTTTCTGTGCCAAATTTAGATGCTCAGATTTGAAAGCTAAAATTTATCAAGTTGTAGCACTGCCTTTTCAAAGCCAAATGATAATACTATATAAAAGATACATTTCTTAAAGATCTGATTCCAAAGTGGAACTACTATGTTAAAATCAATTCACTTTCCAAAAAGGAAAACAGATATGAAACATTTTCAACAATTTCATTTGAAAGATGCTAGAAAGCTTTTCTATCTATGCCTTCTCTTTTCCTCCTCCCATTGTATGGTACAATCTTGCATCAATTTCCTCTGGCTTTTGGATGCAGACACACATCTCCTTTCTGTCCTATACTACAGAGATATCCCTCGATGTTTTGAACTGCAGTAACACAACTAATGAGTCTTCAGGAGAAATTAAGCTGATCATATGAAATGAAATAGCCTCCAACCTATTAAGAAATGTAGCTTCATTGAAGCCACACCTGGCTGAGACATTTTATCCCAGGGACACATTATTTTGCATTTTATAACATCAAAATTCTTCCACACCCCCCTCTGGATACATCATACTCACAATACAAAAGGCTATAGCAACTTCCAATATTCACTATAATAAGAAATACTTATTAAGTACTAAAATATTTCACTCGTGGGAACCTAAGCTCTGGGTCAGCAATTCTATTTTCTCCTTGCACAACAGAATGACGGAAGGAACAGTATAAAAATTGTCATTGTCCTGACTCAAGCTCAGACCAATTAAATCAGAACCTCTGAAAGCAGAATTTAGACATCACTGCTTTTAAAAACCTCCCCAGCTTATTTTAATGTTCAGTCTGCTTAGACACCAATCCTTGGTGCTAACAAGTATTCTGTCTTTGTGAAAGTCAAAAAAAAAAAAGGATATGTTAAGTGAAAAGAAACAAATAAGCATTGATGCTAAATCAGGGCCACGTGAACAAAAATGTATTCAAGAACTGTCTAGCCACATATCCATGTATAGCAGGATGAGCATTAGAGAGAGTTTAAGAAACCACTGGAGTGAAAGCAGCCCTGGCAGGGACATCGCCCCATTTCAGAGTACTGGTTTGAGTTCTAGCCACTCCCTGTACAGCACATGCAGCAGAATATGGCCTGAGCACGGGAGACTCTGTGCCTACATGGTAAGAGTTCTAGATTCCTGGCTTTAACATATCCGAAAATGTCACACTATGAATCAGTATTGGCATTCTCCTCTCCTTGTCACAAGATGCTTGTATGCATGAAGGACCCACATTATGTGGAGGGTGAATTACTGAGGGGTCACAGTCATGGGGGAGACTGGCTGGGGTAACTGTGGTCGTTAATGTGTCTTAGGGATTGTCCTCAGAAGAGTAGAAGAACAGATTCAAATGATATGCAGGTGCGTTCAAGGCGAGGACTTTAGCCACTAGGTTATCGCGCCGGGCCCCATTCCAGTAATTTTTACATTTCATTTTTTACTTTATTGTTTGATTAGGAAGTAAATAATTCAAAATAATTCAACTTAGTGTAATTACTAAAGATTTTGGTTGATTATAAAACAAATGTTTTAACTTTAAGTAGACAATGTATATTCACTATTAGTACACTTAATGTCTTGTTGACTTAATGTATCAGTTTTCTCATAAGCTACTCTTTGATAATTAATTTTATACTTATTTTCCTTTTCTGAATTTAGTGTTCAACTGGTATGCTTTATTAACACAAACTCTTTCTGAATGAATCATTTACTTTTTTCTAAAGTCTTGAACTGTAAAATTTGACAACTCAAACATTTGTATGTAAAAGACTAAATTACTGATTCATTTGTATCCCAATTATCCTGATTTACAAAATGAAAATTTGAGGTAACCATTTTTAGTACTGACTTTTGGTTCTTTAATTAAATAATGTACCCATATGTATACTTTAAATTTTCCTATTACTAAGTAGACATGGAATCCATCATGTCATGGGTAAAATGTGTATTGCAATCACTTACAGGTATCCCTGCTTGAGACATTTAAAAGAAGTCATCTAGAAATTTGTAGATGTTCATTATGAATAAATACTGTATGACTTTCAAAATAATTTTTTATTCAAAATTATATGCTAATTCCATTTGTTTTAAAATGTTTGAAAAGCTGTACTATATCTTTACTTCAAACTTTAATTTCTCGTGGGTGGAAGTGATCGGTGTCTATGCAACTCCAATCATGTAGTTATAAATTTGACAAATATTAGGCGAATACATGAGATATCAGCTAATGGCAATAAACCAAGAATCCTAGATCTGTAACACTCAGAGCACATATCACCAGAACCTATCCCCGACAGACGCAAGTACAGCGCTGCCGTGTTCAGCACGTCAACTGTGCCATCTCCAGCACATGTCCCAGCTTCTGGGCTGCAAGATGGAACCTGGCTCAAGCTATCGTGTCGGCTCAATTGTAAAGGACATCCCACCCAGAGCAGTGTGACTTCATATGCAGTGTCTTATTTAAAATCTTGCCATTTGGCACCTAGGCCCTGGGGCAGAATTCCAACCAAATTTTAAGCAGGAATGATGCCAACGGAACAGATGAACTGAGTGTCCAAACCTTAGAGCCCACGCATACATAGCAAATGTGTTTACTTACGACAGGTTCCCCAATTATAAATCTTCAAACATGTTCAGTGGAACTGTGCCAGAATGAAGAGGTTGCCCCTTCATTAATTCACCTACAATAAAGATCAACTTTGAATTTATTTTCTAGACCAAATGTAGCCCCAGAATTGTCTTATCTTTTTAAGCTTGAGAAAGGATAAGTAGTTTTGGATTTACACATTCCGTCACTTGATCTTTATTCTATTATTTAACTATTGATCTATTCTGGTGACAATAATGTAAACGTCATTGCCATTAATCCAGCATTTTTTATTGATTGTATTCATGTCAAACTATCCCTCATCAATGATAAAACGACATTATGTACTGGATAGATTTTTAAGGAGGATACCAAATCTTTCCCAACATTACTATAAACTGCAAAGCTGTAAACAATGATCTGCACTTCAAGTTTACAATGCAGTAAAAGTTAATACATCGTTGGGTTATTCTGTTAAATGATGACTAATGATGCAGAATTAGGAAAGATGTAGTAAATGTTTTGAAAGGCCGGCAATCTGATTTTTAAAGATTTTATTTTTTCCATATGTAACAAGGCAATATTTTAGAGAATATTTTTGGAGAATTATTGTTTTTACTGCAACATGCTATGATATATTGCAAGGTGAAGTTAATGGCAGTTTAACAGAGGCTTCTGAGGCAAAGACTGAGTCACAAAGGTGGTTAAAGCACTTGAATGCTGCTGTTCTCCGCACATCATTTAGCAAATGACAGGGACACCAGAGATCAAAGAAGGCTAAGTACCTCAAGGCAAACAATGCAAACACTTACAAGGACGCAAAACAGAGCCTCCAAACGCCTCACACTCTGGATAAAATCCCGATTCTGTTCTCTAGCTTCTATTGCTAAAGCCAAGATCAGGCTACAGAGGTAAATATTCTGTGGATAACCATCTATGTGTATGTGTGAACATTGCAGTCAGATGATGCCAGATATCTTATGCTGAAGACAAGTTCCCTTTTATTTTCCATGTATTGTGACTATGTCCTTATTTTAAAATATATTTATGCTTTGAATCAGTTAAAAAATAAACCCTTATTTTACAGAATTTTGATTGTAAGCTGGTATCTAAGAAGAATGAAAAATATTCTTCATCATATATCTTGACTATATGCTTGAATATCTCCATACCCATCAGTGGGATTGTCCATACACATATCACATAATTTTCTAATAATTTCGCACTTGAAATTTGGGGTTAATTGTACACAAAGACAAGACATGAAATATCTACCCTCTCTCCTGTCCCAACAAAAATAGAAGCTGTAAGAACAAGTGATATCTGGTCCTGGTGGTGTGGCCTAGCGGCTGAAGTCCTCGCCTTGAACGCCCTGGGATCCCATATGGGCATTGGTTCTAATCCCAGCAGCTCCACTTCCCATCCAGCTCCCTGCCTGTGGCCTGGGAAAGCAGTCGAGGACGGCCCAATGCATTGGGACCCTGCACCAGTGTGAGAGACCCGGAAGAGGTTCCTGGTTCCCGGTTTCGGATCGGAGCACACCGGCTGTTGTGGTCACTTGGGGAGTGAATCATCGGACGGAAGATCTTCCTCTCTGTCTCTCCCCTTCTCTGTATATCTGACTTTGGAATAAAATAAAAATAAATCTTTAAAAAGAAAAAGAACAAGTGGTATCAGCATTTACCATGTGCTAACAAGTGGAATAAAATTTTTAATGATTAGCTCTTTTGTTATAACAAATTATCAAAATTTCTTTTTTTCATTTATTCATTTGAAAGGTAGACTTGCTGATTTACAGAGAATCATGAAGTTGTTAATTTCTTATCTGCCATTAGAAACCCCCTCTATTTCATTCTTAATCTATGATACCTAGAATTTTATAAGATTTGCTGTATTCTTTTAAATTTTATTTTCATTGACAAATAACAATTATATGATAAGCATTAAGAGCAATTTCCTGCTTCATCTCCTCCTTCATTTTTCTGTTTTATTCTAAATATTTGATGCTAAAGAGCTTAAGTTAGAGAAACTTAGAAAAACTTAAAATAGCAAATATGATATTATAATTAAAAGTTAATACGGCATGAGTAGTATGTAAATATTAGGCTTATCAAGCATCAACAAATGTTTAATTAAAATTCCAAATACACAAATATTTGGGTACAAGTATCAGTAATAATTTTGCTTCAACTTGAGATACTGCTTTCCACTGAAGAAAGTGTAGCATGAATGTTTCACAAGGTGAAAGTCATTTAACCATAATTAAAGAATGACAAACTCTCTTCAAGGCTTGCTGTGTCAGTCCCAGCATGAGATCTTAAGAACAAATTGAATACCGAGTGAATGAATATAAGATCTCTCTGCTCAATCCATTTTAAGTAAATGAATTGTTCAAAAGAAAAATGGACTTTGCATAAATGTACAGGCTCTATGACATTCATTGTTGAAATTCTGCCTTCTGAGGAGTATGACATTTCAGAGAAGACCTTAGAGATTTAGAGAGGTCCAAAGATAAAAAGGAAAGGTTCAAAGACAGACTCATTGGTTTCACACAAGGATGTCTGTAGTTGCTAGTGGGAAGATGACCCAGCCATTCGTTCCTCATTTTATTTGACACAAACAAGTGACAGTTTCTTAGTCATTAACATAACCACATAGGCAATGATCTGTGAAGTGTGGTTATGGGGAGAGAAAAGAGAAGTTCACTAGAGGGAATCTATGAGACCTTTTAGACCGTGATGGAACTCAGGCAACTAGGAGCAGGAAGGATGCTCAGTGTGGTTCCAGGGAACTGAGTCCATGTCACCCGCCAAAGGAAGGCTTACAAAGGATTTCCCCGTGGTGCTCAGTGGTTGCCGAGTGCAGCTCCGAGCAGCACAACTTGCACTCAAGTGTGTTCTGAATTTCATAGAAAGATGATTGAGGCCTCGCTCTCATCTGTGGAGAATTCATGAGAGTATTGAGCTCACTGGGCTCTTCAGTGTGACATCGACCTTTTGCTAAGGATGCCTCGGCTTCAGGTCTGCTGCGTAAATGTCTGATTCTTTATGGGAAGTTAGAGCTAGAGAGTTATACGAGTGAGAGTAAAGGTGTTATGCTGTATAACTAAAATAGACTCACTCATTGAGAGTAAAATAAAGAGTCTGGATGAATTTAACATAAGCATGCCATATACATAATATAAATATGTAAATATGTATATGAATATATTAAATATAATATATTAAAATATATTTGTATGTATTAAAATAAGGAAGATCTTCTCACTCTAAGCAATTTAATGTGAAATACAAACATAAAAGTCCCTTATATAACCTCATATTAAATTTTCATTATCTACTTTTATGTTACATTTGACAATGATTCTTCTTAATGTATTATTTATAATGCTCTATTTCGTAGTGAGGACTTAAACTTTCTTAATTGCATTTCTGGGATCTCAGCATCCAAAATCTAGAAACTGCTTTAACATTTGATTAGAATAATAAAGCTATACTTTCTTTTAACCAGAGAGTCATATTTATGGCTATTGGAAACAGAAAGCTGAAAGTTTTCTTCTGACAAAGAAGGCTTTCACAAAAAGATAAAATTGACATAGAAGTCATTGGAATTAGAGTTTTAATCATGGTTGTTAAGGGACCCTGTAAACCTCTTATGAGAAATCTCTCTAACTTCGTTCTTGGGAGAAAGGTAAAAAGGTGCCAAGAGTTAGGAGTTTAGCTGATCTGAAGTGCTAGAAAAAAAGAAATTATAGCTTAGCAGAGCCTGGATCTAATCACACACATAAATCACTCTTGCTCAAAGTGCAAAATGGCTCGTAGGATGTCACCAGCAATTGCAGAAAGAATGTAGCCAATAATCTGAGGGCTGAAGACAAAAACATCCAGAATTTTCGAGATCTGAATTCCAGGTGAGTCGGAAGAAAACATTCCAATGAAAAATTACAGGTAGGATACTGGTGAGTGAGTGTGTAGATGTATATTAGTGAAGCATGGTACTGGAATTGTGGTCCAGTATGTTAAGCTGCTGTGTTGGATGTCTGCCTCAAATTCATGTTGGAGTTCTGGCTGTTGCACTCCTGATTCAACTTCCTGATTCAGTCTAACAGGATACAGGGGCGACAGCTCAGGCGCAAGCGCAACAGTGCATGCCACCCATGTGGGAGTTCCTCTCTTTGCCACAGTGAAAAGTACATGAACTAAACAATAAAGGAAAAGGATCAAAAGCTTTGTTAAAAACGTTAACGTCAGCTTAAATGTCTGTGTTACTGACATAGCAGAAACGCATGTTTGCAAACTGGAGTCTTGAATGCATAGATGTTGGTAGATAGAGAGGCGCTATCAGAAATTCTGCAGCAAAGGCTGATGCTTGGGACGCTGGTCTGACTTCAGGCCATGGCCGCTTTACACACTTCTTCTTTATGCAATGTCTTGGAATATGGGCCCATGGCATCTGCCCAATGGTGACTTTAATTTGCCTGACCCAGTGATGGGACCCAGGGCAAAGACCTGTGCTTCTTGCTTTTTCTTTTTCTTAAGCCAAAAGTGTTTTTCTCACGGTGGTGGCAAAGATTGGTGGAGAAATGATAAGCTTCATATGAAACTGAACTTATCATCTCCAGTAACATTTAGAGATATTGTGTTACCTCACACGAACTTCTAAGCTTTGTGAAAGTGTGTTTTGTGAACAGATACTGTTCAAATCTCTCTCTCTCTCTCTCCCTCTCTCCTGTGTGTGTGTGTCTGTTGGGGGAGGAGTGGTGGAGAGTTTGTCACTGAAGATAGTTTTCTATATAAATGCACTGTTAATATAAAATCAGCAAAAATAGATCCCATACTATTTTGCTGTCTTTTAAAAATTACTTATTTAGATTCCAGATTTTAGGGTAATTGTTTGAAATAACAGTTCACGGTTTTTGCTCTAGATTTGGTGAGCTATATTGAAAATATTTATCAGATATGCTTGACAATAGCCAGTTGTGAGATTTTAAAACCACGAAAATCACCACAGAGGCTTCTATAGGTGAACAGGACAGATTTCACATACTACATCTGCATAACTTGTCATATTAGCTCTACCTCATTTCCTCTTGAAGGTCGGAAGCCACATTGATAATATTCTCTGCTACTTTCATAGTTATGTGATATGATTTTTTCAGAATTTGGCAATATTTTTTACTTATTTTTTAGAGAATTGGCAGACATGATAGAATGTTGCATAAGAAAACTCCATCAAGTGTCACAACCAACCAGCTAACTTTTTGTATATTCCCCATGTCTGATATACCAATATCATATCTTTTTCATGCCTTTACTTACTCTGAATACATAGCCCAAGAACTTCTTTTTAGTAATCTACTGTTTTATCTTTTATCTGTGCATTTGAACTCCAAAGCTTGCTGGATCAAACACTTTCTTTTATCAATAAGATGAAAAGATCTTCCATGTATTATTCTCATTTGAAAAAAAATAACACAGTACAGTCTGAACATTAGAAGCAAAAACACTGTAGATATTCCAGAATATTTGATGAGTTATGCATATTCAGCAGGGATGTAGCCTGCCTATAAGCTTAAATAACATTATGCTAACATCTATCATATTTTCTTGAAGGCAAAATATGTTATTATACAACAGATTCCCAAAACAATACTATTTGATTGCAGATGTCTAAAATTTCAATGCTAATGTGACCAAAACTGTAATTTAAAGCTCCTTAGAAGTTACTTTTTTTTTTTTAATTTATGAAGCACTAACCTATGGTTTCTGTTCCTTAAGTTTATGGCATAAGCCATGAAATCATGTCCTATGCAAAAAAAAAAAATCAATCTCAAGTACTAATCATTTAAGATGAGTGTATGATAAAAGGTTAATATGTAGTTCCAAAATAGAATCCATCACTAGCAGAGATTAAAGAGCTTCCAAAAGAAGATTTCCCTCACTTAAGGAAAATGCATGCATCCTCTTGGCCTTTCAGAAGGAAAATAAAGTCTCAATAGTCTGTACAAGAAGGGGAGCTCTTTGTTTCTGTTTTTTTGAAGATAAGTTTGCAGAAGAAATAGTTTCCATCCTCTTTACTTCCAGAGAAAAGGGAACCTATAAAAGTATGTCTAGGACCCTGCGGCGTGGCCTAGCGGCTAAAGTCCTCACCTTGAACGCCCCGGGATCTCATATTCTAATCCCAGCAGCTCCACTTCCCATCCAGCTCCCTGCCTGTGGCCTGGGAAAGCAGTCGAGGAAGGCCCAAAGCTTTGGGACCCTGCACCCATGTGGGAGACCTGGAAGAGGTTCCTGGTTCCTGGCTTTGGATGGGCGCGCACCAGCCATTGCGGCTCGCTTGGGGAGTGAAACATCAGATGGAAGATCTTCCTCTCTGTCTCTCCTCCTCTCTGTATATCCGGCTTTCCAATAATAATAAAATCTTTAAAAAAAAAAAGTATGTCTAACGGGACGTTCTCTAAAAGTGAACTTGGCCTGAGCCAGCAATTTTTCATCCCTTTGTAAGTGGTGGGATGCATTTCCCTTCTCTGACTAGTGGATTCTATTCATTTGGCCTGGTCTTAAAGCTCTTTTCTCACTTTAATAAAAATGCTCTTGTTTCTTTCATGATGCTGGCTACTGGTTCAAAGTTTCTGTCATGGGTGCATGTCGTGGTCAGCTGAGCCGGTATAGCAGGCACGGCAAAGGTCGGGGGTCAAGCACCCACACACGGAGGACCAGTGATGGTGGGAAAAGTCTCTCTCCAAGCCTCTCCGTATTATATGCTCCTTCCCCCAAGCCCATTAACAGAACAATAGGACGCCAATGAGTCTGACAAGGCCAGGTGCTATAGCTGTAGGCTCAATTGCTGAGTGATCAGCTTAAGGAGTGTTAATCAACTCCTTAACCCACAACAGGTGCACCTCGGATTTTTCTTTGGTCACCACTCCCCTTCCCAGACCCCCTCACACACACATATACATCCTGGAAAGCCTTTCTTTCCTGCTATAAAAGTTGATAAAAGAAATAATTTTTCTTCTGTCTTGCTACCCAAAGGCAGTGAAATATTATGGCTCTTTCATTAGTGCAAGTAATGATTTTATTCTGAATGTTTTCTTAACCTGCATTTTGTGTTAGTAATTCCTCTTCCGTGGTGGTTGCCTAGTAAGCAAAGATTTGTCCTACAAGTGTGTCATTGAACAATGGGACTTTTTTCTTTCCATTGATTTTGTCCTGAGCAAGCAGCTTGCTAGTCTGCACCTCATGATTGCCCTGATTTTTTACTTTAATTTTAGTGTTTTCTTTAGTACTTTATCAAACTGAGTTTCTTCACAAACACCCAACAGAATTATCAGCACTTCTTCGTTAAAGTCCTCATCAGAAAAATACGTTCATGCAAGAATCCCAGATTTCATTCTGAATGAATGAGAGCTACCACTTTGCTTATTTTGTGCCTTTTGCATTTTTAGAAATTTGACTAACATGAGGACAGAACACTTTCATCTTCAAAAGCTGTGCTACGGTAGGACAGAGGGTGGGTTACAATTTCAATAGCATGTAACTAGTGAACACCTACACTCCCCAGAAGGCACAAATTTACCAGCATTGTACTGGTGGGGGAATAACGGAGGAACAAGGGGAAGAGTTAATCATCCATCAGGACAACAGAAGCACAGTGGCCGTATTCACAATCGTATAAAGTCATCAACACTATGGCAGCATCTGGTTCCTAGAAACTTGCTTGACAAAAATATAAAAGATAGGTAACATGAAAAGTGTAGCAATACTGGTTCACACAGACATTTCCTCTTTCTTTTTTCCTTTTCCACTTTCTTTGTCTTAATTTTACATCTTACATGTAAAGATATTTGTCATATATATGGATATATTATGTATAACATGCCTACATATGTATCTATATACATATTTTCTTATACACATATATATTGCCTTCATACACAATATTTGCCTTGTATGGTTTATTTTACTCTACATTATGTGTCTAATTGTAACTATTTTGATGGATGATGAATTTCCACTTTCCACAGGTAAAATATATTCATTATCAGTATTGATTTATATTCACTGTAAGTATTTATATTAAACCTGACTGTATTCATTATAGTACTTCACTCTTTATAGCAGAAATATATTCATTATAGGTATTATAAATACTTCTGAAGTATAATCTTAATTTTTTTCTAAATAAAAATTTAAATCATGAAAATAACCAAGATAAAGGAACAGCAAAAAAGTCTATCTTCTAAATATGTCATTTTCAATAAAGTTATTTTAGTGGTGCTGTAAGCTCAATTGTATGCTGAAGTCAAAGCATATGAAATCACATTTAAACAAAAGCCCTTCCCCACAGCTGTCAGCAAGAACTTAAGCTCCACCTAACCTTTACTAGCCTTGACATTTGCTGGAATTTGAAGATGCTGCTGGACATTAACTGCCTGATTGCATGCTGCTCAGGATAGTAATGAAACTCTACAAGCAAAACAAAACACTTTAACTGATAACAGATAGTACATTTCAGACAAAAATTAATAGTTTATATTTCCTACATGAACACAAGAGTTTTTGTGTGTAAACATTTTCTTTTTGTTGTCTGTGAAGTGAGGTTCCCTACCTGATTTGCTGATCTCTCATAAATAAAAGAGGCTCATTGCTATTTTAAAAAGGGACAAAAAATACTGACTGCCTAAAATAAAATATTTGTAAGGTCTAAAAATTTGAAAATAAACAAAATGTTCTGCATGCTTCTTTCTTACTATCCTCTCTCTTCACTATAACATTTCTATCATGTTTCATTTTGTCTTATTTTTTCCTCGGTCAAAGTACATATCATTTCACCTTAAATGTGAGGTTGAAATTTTTGCTTTATCTCATTTCAAGCCCAAATACTTTCAAATTATTTCAAGTTAATAAATTTGGCTTGTTACCTTCAGAGAAAAACTGCTTCATATGAAAACCTTGGTTTTCACTGTATTTGTGTGACTGTGAATTTTGCCTGAAATATACATGAACTTATAAGGATAGGGCAATAGCCACACCTGGAATAACATGGATAATATGATAGTATAATATTTGTTTATAAGTATACTGTCATAATAATTTAAATATAATGTGGTAAAAATAGTGTTATTGGCACAAAGTTAGCTTATATTAAATTGGGATGTACCTACCTTATTTTACTCTAACTGAAATTATAAACTTCAGAGTTTACAATCTCATCAAAGTTCCCATCATTATTCAGAAGAATCAAGAATAATGCTAGGTTTCATCTATTCTCTTACACTTGTATCATGCTCACATGCATTTTATTCATTTACTCGCTGACAACCTCACATAGGGTAGAAACTATACTGAACTCTAGAAGTAAAATATGAAAAAAAAGAAACCCCTCCTGAAGGAGGTTACATTTTCAAAAGTGCAGGAAGGAGAAGAGGACGAAAAAGGAGCAGAGGAGAACGGGTCAGAAACAGAGCACTGTTTGGAGCCTGAGGAGTTAACCCCTAGAGAAGGCCTCTTCTGTTAGGGTTTCCTTCCAAGGCTGCTTTGTGCAGACCTGCGGGATGATCCCAAGGTGAAGTGATGGAGGCCCTGCGGAAGATCCCCAGGGAAAGCAGACGACCAGGAGTCAGTCAACCAATCCATGTATTGAGCCTAATGGTGACGCCTATATATGGGGTGACAAACACGAAGCCCAAAGCATTAGTAACAGTAACCTGGTTGACTCGTCCACACCCCACAGCCAGCAATCAACTTCAAGGTCAGTATTAGATACAATCCCTCCTGAGAAAGCAACCTGCCAGCCCCACCTGACCACCACGGCCCTGAATTGGTTCTCTCATGTCCACAGTGCAAGGTGGGGGCCTTCCAGGCGGAGGAAAGCAGAGTTCTCTACCTCCTTCCCAGGCCACCTGCCAGCCATTATTTCAAAGCGAAGTCTCAGTTCGCCGAGCCGCCTGCCGGTTTCCCAGGGCGCAGTGCTCCAATCTCCTAACTGTCGGCACAGGCCCGGGAGGCCAGATCCACGGATGGCAACCCACACCCTCTCCATCTTAAATTGACCAAATAAAAAGAAAACAAAATGTGAATTTTCAGGGCTTTTAAGACAGTTATTAATGGATATAAAAATCTGGATATCTCTGAGTTTATGTTTCTTGCATTCTTTTCAAGTACATGTACATGAAACATCAATAAGATAGGTTAGACCAGCAAACATGTGTTAATATATTTTTAACTTTTGTATTTATATAAGGAGAAAGGATTTCCTGTGTTTTTGTGGACAGTTTTTGCTATTGCTAATCAGGCAAAGGCTAATAGCTTTGATATGGCACATTGCAGAGAGCAAATCATGTTTTCTCAAGAAAAGCTAATGTGGGGTATGTGGTGTGGAACATTGGGAGAGAATAGGAGAGACAGAGAGAAAGATCTGTCCTCTGATTCACTTCCTAAATGGCTGCAGTGACTGGAGCTGAGCTGATCCAAAGCCAGGAGCCAGGAACTTCTTCAGGGTCTCCCACATGGGTCCAGGGTTCCGAGGCTTTGGGCCATCCTTGACTGCTCTCCCAAAACACAGGCAGGGGGCTGAATAGGAAACTGGGTCTCCTGGATGAGAACTGACACCTATATGGTATCTGGGTGTGTTCCAGGCAAAGATGTTGGCTGCTAGGCTGTGGCGCCTGACCCTATTTGTACTTTTAAAAATAAATCAAGGAGCTTATGGATTGGATTAAATTACTTCGTGCAACAGTGGCTTCCCACATCTAGGTGCAAGTGTGTGTCTGAGATGGTCCATTTCTGATCAATTCCCTTCTATTGTACCTAAAAAAAAAGATGGTCCAAACACGTGGGCCTGTGCCATCCACGTGGAAGATCGGGACGGAGCTCTTGGCCCTGGGCTTCAGCTGGGCTCGGCCCTAGTCAATGCAACCATTTTGAGAGTGGGCTAATGAGTGGGATATCTCTCTGTCACTCTTTTTCTCATTGTCATTATGCCTTTAAAATACATTTTAAAAAATGAAGGTTAATTATAATATGAAGGCAAAACATGATATTGTCTTGTTATTTTTATTAGTTGTAGCAGTTATCCATGAAAAGGAATAAAAATCAAGATGTGATCCAGGCAGCTTGGGTTAATTGCGAAATGTCACTTTTTATAGCCACAGCTTTATAACAGAGAGTGGGCAGTTCATCCTACTATGTGTTCCATAAATAGGGGGCTAAAATATTTCTTATGCTTTTGTAGTTAATGCAGTAAGAGTTATGAAATAAATAAAACAGGTTAAATAATTTTCTGATTTTTAAAGTACATTGGCATACACCATATTGAGCTTGATAGCTGATGAATTTAACAACTCTTAAGACAATTAAGGGAAGGTAACTTGAATCCTGTTATGAGAGAATTTTCTAGGGTTACAAGTGCTTTGTTTAGTATTTGGTTATTATTGGATAGAATTCACAAAGGAAGTTACAGCATGGAATTTTACTGAAGGCACAAGAATCTAAGAGAGCGGCAGACGAGCAGGAAGAGGTTACTGGTAATTGGTGTTGGAATACAGAAGAGGAGTTTGAGCAGCCAGAAAAGAAGAAATAATGGGCAGGAAAAAAAAAAAGAATAGATTCAGTGTATCTTACTATTTAAAAAATATGTTTTACAAAAATGTAAATGGTAAAGTGTGTCAAATACTAAAACTGAATTTGGGTGAAAAAGAGAAACTTAGACGGATAATAGACACCATTCAGCCAATACCACACCAGGCTTTGTTAAGGAGTTTACATATAAAATAGTTATTTCAAATTTTTGAACTTTTATCATAGATGAAACATGATCAATGATTTCAGTAGTTCTAAGCACATCACAAGTAAACTGCAGACACAGGCCCTGAACCAAGCTTTTGTTGTTGCTGCTGCAGAACCCCACATGTTTTTAATTACAGTGAAATAATGTGTTTCTATTTTGGCTTGGTTGGCCTTGATTTTTTTCTGAAATAGAGCACAACGATAACATTTATTACAAAGTAGTAATAATGGCAGATGAGCAATGGAAGCCACAAGTATGGGAGATGTGCCTCCAGGGGTGAAAGATGAACGGACTGGAAGCTGCAGAATGGTAAGACTGCAAATTCTCATCTGATGTGTTTTTAGAAAATGGAACTGTTCCCATGGGCCTTGATCAGTAGCCTAGTAGCTAAAGTCCTCACCTAACACGCACCAGGATCCCATGTGGTTGCTGGATCCAGGCCTAGTCCCTGCTTTCCATCCAGCTCCCTGGTTGGGGCCTGGGAAGCAGTGGAAGACAGCTCAAAGCCTTGGGATCCTGCACCCATGTGGGAGACCCAGAAGAGGCTCCTGACTCCTGGGTTTGGCTCAGCTCAGCTCCAGCCAATGTGGCCACTTGGGGGATGAATCAGAAGATGGAAGCTCTTCCTCTCTGTCCTTCCTTCTCGCTGCAAATCTGACTGTCCGAAAATAAATAAATAAATCTTAAAAAAAAAAAAGAAAGAAAGGAAAGAAAATGGAACTATTCCCAAAACATATGGCAGAAAAGTGAGTTGAACTATGCAGCACGTTCTTTATGCTATGTTACATTCCATTACGAATTCACATGCGGCTTCTATTTTTTAGGCAGCGTTACGGGGAGGGAGCGTGGGGCTTTAGCTTCAGCACAGACTTCCCTGGGATGCGTCAGTGACTGTATAGAGAAACACCTCTAGGGGCAGTAACAGCTTTAGGTGCTTGATGGACAGGGAATTGCGGGGTAAACCACCAGCGGATTGGCTGCTCGGCGCTCTGCTCTCTGAGATCTGTGCTCTACACTGCGTCTGAAGATCACGTGAAGGCATGGAACCCTTTTGCTCAACTGCCAGAGTCTCAGTTGATTTCCATTCTATTTTACTCTCCCTAAACTTGGCCCTTAATTCTACTGGCTTCTTTTGTGCTTTGATTCTCATATAACAATGGATCTAATTCAATAACTCAGGAAGGTTTGCTTGACCATGACTAGAACATAACTCCGGTTGCATGTTCGTAACACGTCTTGTGATTTCTTTATATCAGCTAATAAAGGTATATCAGCTTGGTTGACTATCTGAGGAACTTCGTAAAGAGGGAAAAGGAGAGCAAGAGGTAGACAGCTCTTTCACTGGATCACTCTCCAGATGAGAATGCACAGTGGACCATTGCCTGAAATGGCCACAGCTAAGCCAGGACGGGAGCCGAGACTGAGCAGTGCTGTCCAGGGTTTCTATGTGGTGGCCGTGCCCAAATCATTGTGATTTGCATGGGTGACAGGTTGAATTTATGAGGCAGAGCCAAGTAAGAATTTCAGGCGCTCTGATAATGAGATTGCCAGACTAAACATGCGCTCCCACAGTGATTTTTTAAAATAACTGAGAATGGTGTCACTTCATTTAAAACAATGACCTTGTTTGTTGTTCATCATTTTATTCTCATTATCAACTAAATTTACCCAAAACGACTCACAATAAACTACCCTTACTATGTCGATGGATCTTATAAATGTGTACATTACCAAATTTTGTTTTTTTTCCTTGCATATGTGTTGGCGAAGAATTCATTTTCTGGGACAGAGATTCTTTAGCTGTTTCATAGTAATGAGTTTTTCCTGAGCTCTACCATTATGTATTTCCATTTTTGTGAGCTCTTTTGAGCTAGATAACAATTCTCAGAGGACTATTGAAACAGCATGCTTAAATTGTTAGGGAAAGTTACAGGAATTATGACGTGCTGGAAAGAGAAGGCTCTAACTTGGTGCAAAGGCCATCAAAGTGTGAGGTATTAATATTAAACATTCTTAAGTAGAAAATATTCCTGTTCAACTAGGTGAACCATAGTTCACTCACAATGCATTGTAGTAATTGTTTCCAATCAGCCATATGGGATATATTTTATACCCAAGCAAGCAGAACAGCCTTAGAGGTTGTTACTAAATGCAATTGTTATTGTAACATTATATGCTACTTTGACAAAAGTACTTTGACAATGCTCTGGCTGAATTTGGGCTTGTCCCAGAATAAGTCTAGTTTGCATCATTTTGGAAAAGCTGTGCTGTTGTTGTTGTACGCCTGAGTACAAGATATCCCCAGTTCTCAGAAGAGAAACCTGGGAAGAACCAAGGGTCACAATCGTTTGGATCCTACATATAGAATAAGTCTTCTGCATGTATGTTATCTGTAGTCCCAATTAGAATACTCTCAGCACTGACATCATATTTAACTATATTGAAACATAGGATGTGCCTCCAAGCAGAATTTGGAGTAATTACATTACAAATAAAATATTTCTCTTAGAGTGTTCACTAGGTGCTTACATAACATCTATACCGAAACACTAAGATGGTAAGGCCACAGTTACAGTTTCCTTCAGACAGGGGCTTAGTAACACCATTGAACCTTGACATAGCTTGACAAACAACAAAAGGACACAGCAAATGTGTTCAACAACACTGATAATCTTATATAAACACTATGCACTTTTTGGATAGAAAATAAAATGAAGTACAGTCAGGTTGTGAATTATGCTAATTTTTAAAAAATATTCTCATTACGAATTAATTGATTTAATTAAATCCATAAAAGTAGGGGCTTTGAAATGTGAATAATGATATAGATTTATGCCCTAAATAAATGGGAAAATAAGCACACTAAATAGAAGAGGTTTAAGAACGTTATCACTTTCAATTTAAGTTTAAAGATTTACTTTTGATTTGAAACAGCTACAGACAGAGAGAGCTACAGAGAGAGAGAGAGATTTTCCATCCATTGGTTCACTCACCAGATGAGCACCACAGTCCAAGTGTGACCAGGCAAGAGCTATATTATTTTTTCATCTTTTACATGGGTGGCAGAGACCAAAATGGCTAGGCCAGCCTCTGCTGGTCCTCCCATGCCATCATTAGGAAACTGAGTTGGAAGTGGAGCAGCCAGGATACAACTTTTGGGGGGGGTGATGATTAGTTTTTGGCAATATTTGATTTTATCAGTATTTGCAGAGGGATCCTATCTGACTGTATCTCAAGTGTAGAATAGCATATTTCCCCACAAAAAGAAGATAATCCAAAGCCCAAGGATACTTTATCTACATATTTTATTGACAAATCATATGCATTGTATTGAGAATTTGGTTTTTCCCTCCCACCGTTTTTCCTCCAGTACTTCCAATTTTTAGCACTGTACTCACCTCCCTAGGGGTACCTACGATGCCTATACAGCAACAAAGGCAATTGGGATTCAATTAAAGTAATTTCAGCTCATGTTTTCACCTCTGTGGAACCCAAGTTCCCTGTCTTTGAAGAAAATGCCATGGTGCTGTGCAATGTACCGTTCTCCACTCTTTCCCTCAATCCCCACGCTTGTGTTTCCTACTTCTACATAGTGAATATTTCTCTGGAAGCACAAACCTTTTGAGAGTCTTAACCCTTCTGTAACGACATCTCAGTGTGGGGTAATCTGATTCTCTAGACAACCTGCCTTCTGTTCCAGCTTCTTAAGAGAAAAAAAAAATGACCCTACTGTAGCTTTTACCAGATCATTAATTGGTGTACTATTTATAACTATAGAATAACAGGCTCGTATAATAAATTAGCAATGTTGACACCTTTTCATTTCTTACCAGAACATTGGAATTGTAGGTATTATCAAAGGGAATAATTTCTAAGCAATTGCTACATAACTATTTTCAAATATTTCTTGGGAGGAAATCAGAGTATAGTTATATTGCAATTCTTATTCTGTTACCCTGTGAAGTAATCATAACTTTAAAAACTCACAAGCAAGCCCTCCGGTTGGGTTGTGGCACCCTATTACCACATCCTCCCTGACTCAAACTCTCCCCAGTGTTCTTTCTCCAGTACTGTTGCTTTGTCGTTGCTTATATTGAAAGATGGTATAAGAACAAATGATTTGATCCTAGCTGTTAGTGGTGGAAGTATCTTCGGCATCTTTCGTTAAGCAGAGTTCAGTATATGGTGACTCAGTGTACAAACTTTATATAAACTTGTTGGCTGCCCTGTCTACTGGCCTGATTTTATACGATGGATGCTGTGACTCACTCAACATGGTCCTTTTCTTGTGCTACCAAGGCTCCACTGAAAATTGAGAACGAAGTTGTGATTCTTCTGTTAAGAACATGGTTGAAACAATCAGTGCAGGTTGAATTCAAACTTTTCCAGAGTCAGAATCACTGAATTCAAAGTAACCTCTCCCGCTGCTAGCAGCAGGATGTTAGCCTAGACACGCTCCATCAGAACCTCAGCTCAAGTGAGGAGAATTTTCTCAGAGGGAAACTGCTTAGTTCATAAAATGTTTAAAACCATGTAGAAAAAAACAAAAGAGGGTGGGGGGAACCTATTGGACCTTTCATGTGAAACTTACACATTAACAACTTGAATTTAGTGAGCTAAAACAATTTTATTTTTACCTAGTCCTGTTTCCTGTATCTGCCATTTGAAAACAATGCATCAAATACACATACTTCTGTATTTATTCAATGTGATGAAAATCTATACTGAATTCTTTCAGATAAGAGTAATTGGAAATTATGAAATAAATGCAAATGGATCTACATCTGGTTTGACATAAATATAAAGTGAAGTTATATAATTAACAATTCTGAACTACACTTGATCTGTAGCCAAAAGGCCGAGAAGTGATAACAATTCTGAACTAACACATATATATGAATAGCATAGATTTATGAGCTGATATTAGCAATATGAAGACTTTCTGTATTTATTTATACCTTTTATTTATCTAAATTTACTTTTAATATCTACAATATGGTTTATAAACATAATTTTTAAAGAGAAGAAGAGAGAAGAGACAGAAAAATTCTTCAGGATCGGCTTCACTCCCTAAGTGACTGCAACTACTGGAGCTGAGCTGATCTGAAGCCAGGAGCCAGGAGCTTCTTTTGGTCTCCCACACACAGGAGTAGGGTCCCAACACTTTGTGCCATCCTCTATTGCTTTCCCAGGCCATAGTCAGGGAGCTGGACAGGAAGTGGAACAGCCAGGATGCAGACTGGTGCCCATATGGGATTGACAATTGCTAGTGGAGGATTTAGCCACTGAGTCATCCTGCCATGCCCTAGAGATGTTATAATATATTCCTGCCCTTCCTCCAATGCTCACTTCCTCTGCCTTGCCCCTTCATCTGATGTTGAAAACCACGGTTCATTCCAAATTTTTGGCTATTGTGAGCAGTGCTTCTATATCTATGGTGGTGTCTCTCTGATGTGATGTGTGCATGCTTTGGGGTAAGTTCCTATAGTGAGAATGCTGTGTCATGTGGGAAGTTTATTCATTGTTTCTAAAGAATTGTCCATGCTTTCTACAGTGACTGTACTGATTTATATTCTCACCGACAGGGAAGGAGTGTTCCCCTCTCTCTACTTTCTGGCCAACATTCATTAGTCTCTGTGTTTCGGACTTTAGCTTTCTGATGTGGATAAGATGTAACCTTATTGTGATTTTGACATGCATTTCCCTGATATCTGCGATGGTAAGCTTTTTTCATATAATGTTTGGCTATTTGTATTTGCCAAGGTCCTTTGCTTAAATTGCCGAGGTCAATTTCTCAACTGCATGCGATTGTTTTTTGTTGACTTTAAGTTGCGGATGCATTTGGAGTATTAATCCTCTGTGGGACAGAGAGCTTGTGCTGAGGTATATGTGTACACACTCACACACACACACACACACACTCACACACACACACACTCACACACACACACTCACACACTCACACACACACACACACTCACACACACACACACACTCACACACACACACTCACACACACACTCACACACACACACACACTCACACACACACACTCACACACACACTCACACACACACACACTCACACACACTCACACACACACACTCACACACACACACACTCACACACACACACTCACACACACACACTCACACACACACACTCACACACACACACACTCACACACACACACACACTCACACACACACACACACACTCACACACACACTCACACACACACACTCACACACACACTCACACACACACTCACACACACACACACACACACACACACTATTCTGTTGTTTGTTATTTCCCTTAAATGATACTCAATGTGCATTAGTCATTCTTTATGCCAGGAAAGAATGACTGTCTTCTGAAATCAATCAGTGAGGACAGAATGCTTAAAATATGTGTTTCAGCAGTGAAATGAATTTCCACAATACTGTCAAGGAGAATAATGTGTGTAGTACATGTTATAAAATGTATAGATGGTTCTTTAATTTGGAGTTGAATTATATAACCGTAACTCATGATCAGCTGAAAATGCATTTAACAGACACAACCTACTGAATGCCTTCATTTATCAGCATGGTACGCTGCCATCGGTTGCTGCTTCAAAGCTGCTGACAGCTGCGTACTGCCGCTTACTACCCAGCAGCTTCGGTGGCAATGAGGGCGAAGCTAGCGTTAATTATGCTGAAATCATCAAGGTTTGCAGTGTTCTTTCTATTCTTTTTAAAGACTTACTGATTTTTATTTGAAAGGCAGAATTAGAGAGAGAGAAAGGAAAGGAGAGAGATCTTCTGCCCATTGTTTCAAAGCTGGGCTGACTGTCTTGAGTCTCCACATGAATGAAGTGCCCTAAGCACCTGGGACATCCTTCACCACTTCCCCAAAGCGTTAGGGGATCATTAGGACTGAAACCTGCCCCCACCTCAGCTGCTGGGCAGAGGTAGGGACTTAGCGTGCTATGCCCAGTGCTGGCCTCGTCTCTCTACTTAACCTAGCCATCTCTCTCCTTTGCTTCAGCACAGTTCTCTCCTGTTAATTAAAAGCAAAAACACCCAAATTGATAAATTGAGACAGGACACATTATCTCATCCTTACCTCTTGTTCTCATGACTAACAGAATGTAAAACAGCCGAAGCAGTCTTTGGCTTGCTGCCCCCAGCCAGTGCGTGCCTCACGTTCATGTGTTCATCAGGGTTGACGCGACTTCAGGGATGGCTCAGCACTGACCTCAGAGAGCTTGACCGAGACCCTTAAAGGCTTGAGAGTTTCCCAGTCAGGGAGTTCGCCAAGTCAGGTGCTGCGTGATCGGGAAACTAGGACGAGTTTTCAGGACAGTAGACCTTGCATTTCTGAGCTAAAAAAGAGTAAACAAGAATTGAAAACTCAGGCAGGCAGAAGAGATATTCTAAATTGGAAAATTTTTCTTCTATAGTAAACATAATGATATAAAGGCCGTTCGGGATTTCTGGTGATTTGACAGATTATTATAGGGTGTTTTTCAATGGGGATCCATTATCGGAAGATAGCCAAGCATTATTCTTTGGTGTGTTAACCTTTAATTATTTTTGCCTTTTGAGAAACTAGACATTTTTTTTTTCTTCTCTGCTGGTTACTTTTTGACACTGAATGAATTTGTTTAAAATATTGCTCCTTTGTAAAAATAATTCTCTCTCAAGAAATAAAACTGAAACAAGGAAAATCTTCCACTCACTGTCCCTGGGCCCCTTCCCGATTGTGATTTTTCTTCACAGCCGTTCGAACGCCTGTTTCTTAGTTCTCAGACTTTTGAAATGTTCGTTCAGCTTTCGTAGCTCTCCCGAGCTGGGCTTCTCTTGATGCCTCGGCGGTTTTCATAGTGTCAAATCCAAGGAGTTTTTGATTTTAATCTTTCCAGTCAGCGTAGAATCCTGCTACACCTAACTGCCCATGCAACGCTTAAAACAGTAAGCCCTTCTTCATGTTGTCTTTTTGTTTTCCTTTTTAATGTTTTGATTCCTTGTTATCTCTTAATCTTCATTATCGCCTGTCAGTCTCTCTGAGAGTTATCATTAATTCCTGTAGGATAACAAATCACCTTTTTGGGCCCAGCATGGTAGTCTAGTTGCTAAAGTCCTTGTCTTGCATGGGCTGGGATCCCATACGTGTTCCGGTTCATATCCTGGCTGCTCCATTTCCCTTCCATCTTCCTGCTTGTGGCCTGCAAAACCAGTAAAGAACAGCCCAAGACCTTGAGACCCTGCAACCATGCGGAAGACCCAGAAGCAGCTCCTGGCTCCTGGCTTCAGATTGGCTTGACTCTGGCTATTGCAGCCACTTGGGGAGTACACCAGCGGATGGAAGATCCTTTTCTCTAAACCTGACTTTGCAAAAAAAAAAGAAAAAAAATCTCAAAAAAAATCACCTATTTGCGAAAAGCTTTCCATAACAGTTTCAAATTATATCTATACATATATAAATTATATGTATAATTATATATATAATCTCAAATTTAGAGGATGTTTTGCAATGGGGATCCATTATATATAATCTCAAGTTTGAGAATATATATATATATAATTTTATATATATATAATTCAAATGTGTGTGCATATATATATAATTTGAAAGTTATGGAAACAGGCAGGGTAAAAGCAAGAATGAGAGATCTTCCTGTGTCATACTCAAATGTAAATTTTTTTTCTAATCAAACCATTAGCCAGTTCTTTTGCGGGACTAGGAGCGCCCCTCCATCTCCCACTCCTCCCGCCAGGCTGCAACCACTGCCACGAGAAAACTCAGCTTGAAGAAGCCATAGAGAACAAAGGCCATTTTAAAAAATATATAACCAAAGGGAGGAATGAAAGGAGTTATTCGAATATCCTACCTTGGACCCGGAACAATTTCCTCTTCCTCACAGCTCAGGAAATTGGCGCCAATCCAGCCGTCCACCAATCAGGCATTTCACCTGAGAATCCCACCCCACTCTCCCAGCCCCTTCCCCAGCTCCGCCCACTGACCAATCATCCTCAGGCAATCCCCTGTGACAGTCTCAGGCCCCAATGCCCTGGGTCTGCCCTCAATCCCTGCCAATCCCCGCCCTCACACCTTGCAGGCTCACCTAGTGAGAAAAAGGCCCCAGGGGCGGCTCTCTCTGGCTTCTCCTTCCCGCCTCCCTCCCACCTGTTCCGCCCCTTCCTCCTCACCTCTGCACCACCTCCACCCCGTTCCTGCCCCGCTGGAATGAACCCGGAAAAATACCTCTGCATCTGGTGTTTTCAGCTCACGGTAAAGAACCAGGTTGCGGGAATTAGCTGCGTGTAATAGTATCGTAGTAACTAGAGCTTAAACTTTTTAAAACAACCAACACTTGATTCGTAAGAATTCGGGCCCATTAGTGCTAAAGGTCACACAGGCAGCTGAAGGTCGCGTTTGGCCTGCAAGCTCACACACTTTCTTAGTAGGAATGAACCTTGAGCAAATGGTTGGGATTTTGATACTGAGGTTCTTCAATTAGTTTGCCAGTTTTCATGCCATGAACTTGAATGAAGTTATACTAGATTTATCATAAAAAATTAAGGAATGATCTGTGGAAAAAAAAAAAACAAACAGCCCAGGCTTTTAAAAGAAGCCAATAGACGATTTTTACTCTAATCAGGAATGCGCAATATTTCCTGACAGTTTTATCCCGTCCAAGCCTTTATACCATGTTTTTGACTTGCACACAAAAGATATCTGTGAAAGGTTTCATGCAGTGGTATTCTGTCTCTGAATTTGTAAGCAGTTATTCGAATATCCCACCCTGGACCCAGCGCCATTTCCTCTTCCTCACAGCTCAGGAAATTCCCGCCAGTCCAGCCGTCCACCAATCAGGCATTTCACCTGAGAATCCCACCCCACTCTCCCAGCCCCTTCCCCAGCTCCGCCCACTTACCAATCATCCTCAGGCAATCCCCTGTGACAGTCTCAGGCCCCAGTGCCCTGGGTCTGCCCTCAATCCCTGCCAATCCCCGCTCTCACACCTTGCAGGCTCACCTAGTGAGAAAAAGGCCCCAGGTGCAGCTGGCTCTCTCTTCTTTCTGCTTCCCCCCCACCGCCTCTTTCTCTCCTTCCTCCTCGCCTCCCCACCACCCGGTCCTGTTCCTAAGATAACTCTCGTTGCAACTGGTGTTTTCAGTTCATGGCAAAGAATCAGGCTGCGGGAATTAGCTGTGTGTGATATTAATGTAAAACCAGAACTCTGTTTTAAATAACTGAACAGATTTGGTCACATTTATTCTTTCTGTATCACAACATGTATTCTACAGAAAAGGAACGCATGCCTTCTGTTCATGTGTAGAATGCATGACATCTGAGCCACTGTGACAGAACACAGAATTTTCCCAGAACAGCAGCAGTATATATTGCCCAGTGTTAACAGTAGGTTTAAATGTGCTTCATTTTTGACCTTGTGAAATGCCCTCTTGCTTATGCAGTGCTTTGCACATCAAATTTGCAAACTGCTACAAGACCATCCACTGTTTACACAGGCTGCATTTCAGAGAAGAAATTTGAGGACAGTTATCTCAAAACATGAATAATGGATGATATATTTTATTATATTTTAAGTATGATATAGTGGAGTTATAATGCTGCTTTGTTTCATGTGGATGCTTCTTGGTCTATAGGACAAAGAAAAATTCATTCACGCTGTCAGACCAGTTAGTGCTATTGAACTTCACCAAGATTATTTCAGTTCCTGCACTTGGAGCATCGTAATTGAACGGCATTGTGTATTGATGTCTACTGTTTTCATTGAAAATACAACTAGCTAAATATTACAAATTTCCACAGAATTCTGGGGCATTAAGCTTAAAATATTGCAAACTGGTATGTTTGTTATAATCAACTTGAGGAAATACTTGCAAATGTAATGTAGATGAAGAAAAGTTTTAGGTTAAAACCAGAGGATCTAGTGGAGAATAAAGCAGTTTTGGTCAAATTTGCAAAAATTTGAAGCTATTTACTATATGTGTAAAATTTTATAGTGCATTGTTCACACAGCAATGTATTTTGGTCTTCAGATTCTAGATGAGATGTGTTTTCTATTCCATCGTGGATAGTAAAAGTTACTGCAAATTAAATATCCCACTTGAATTGCATTATTTTCACTAACCATGGTATTACTGCTTCGGCACAAGAATCACTGAAAAAACAATAATTTCTAAAATAAATGTCAGTGAAAATATAGTCCATATTAGCAATGAATGATCAGAATATGTGTGCCTTTAATTGTGAAGAAAATGTGTAAAACACAAGTGAAACAAAAATAAAATGAAAACACCATTGTTCCTCGATTGTGGAAACTGGTGACTTAGAAATACAGGTGGAGGCATGCTGATAACCACAGTGATGGGAGTGAGTAGATGTTCTTCTGCTGTCCACTCACTGTTGTCAGGGAAAAGCTGCTCAATAAGAGCTTAGGGAATAGAAAGTAGCACCTGAACACGGTCAGTGAGCTGGGTCATAACTTGGGCACCGGAGAGTGGAAACGGGGAATAAGCAACACAAGGCAGTGGCAATGGTGAGTCACTCCGGGATCCTAAGGAGTCACTCAGGTTTAGGGGAGATGAAGCCAGTGCAGATAACGACATTAACATGGTGCTCATTAGCAAAAACCTAGATATTTGCTTACCTTGAACACCTTAGAAAAACAGGTGAATTTATTTTAAGTTATAGCATAAGCTTCTTTGCAAATCAAATTTTTACATTTTTTGTTTCCCTTCAAAAAAGTATGTATGTCCTATATGTTGAAAATAAAACCTTTTATGGAAAGACTGATAGTATCAAGGGAAGTAGCAGAAAATGTGTGGAACACATGTTTTTATTATTAAACATGAGTTGAACCTGAAAAAATACATGCATGATACTTAGCTTACTCATGCTCAACTACAACATATTGGATTTGCAATATGGAGATTTGACAGGTACATTGTTAGAGAGAAGAGAAAAATTATTACTCTATGTAGGATGTGGTTGTTACAGTAAAAGTTATCCAACTAATAGATAAAATTAAGTTTAATTATAAACTTTTATTTTCTTTTTGTTTTCCAATTGACCATTTTACATATATTCTATGAAGCAATAGGTTTTATAATGTACATGACAAATGGAGTACTTATCTCTCATATAATCAGATCCACTAATAGAAAAATGATAAGTGATTTTATTTGCATATAAATTCTATACAAAATAAAATTCAAAACAAGAATAAAACAGCATCAGCTTGTATGTTCCCTTCTGAGAAATGACATGGGGGAATCTAGACATCCTTGAGAAGACATGAGCGTTTATGATGGTGCTAATACAGGAGGGGACTGGAAGTCAAGATGGTTTGAACACATTTAATTAGAATAGTATAATACAAATTTTCTAGATTGTAGTTCAGATTACTACAATTTGATTACGCTAGTCTGCAAAGTGCTCTTAGTTGAGCAGTAACTACCCCTACAACCCAAGTGAGCAAAGGTACAGCAAAGATAACAGGAGATTATGTTATAAACCTTTTGGTGAAATTCTCAACTATGCTACCTAAAATAAATAATTTCCATGGTACATTGACTACCATAAAAAGTAAAATGTAGGAATACATACACTTACTTCTTTGTATAAGTTTTTATTTATTTTTTTTTTTTGCAACCCGTGAAGCTGAGTAATTTACCACTACATTGTTAAAATGGTTTTCTTTGGAAATGAACCTTCTACCTGATGGTTATGGAACAGATGCTCAATATATTGGCTTCAAATAAAATTCAACCTCTGCTTCTTACATTTACCAGACACAATTCCATAATGATTAATGCCTGATAACTGGCAGTTTATTTTTTTTAAAGATTTATTTATTTTTATTACAAAGTCAGATATACAGAGAGGAGGAGAAGAAACAGAGAGGAAGATCTTCCATCAGCTGACTCACTCCCCCAGTGGCTGCAATGGCTGGACCTGAGCCAATGTGAAGCCAGGAGCCAGGAGTGTCTTCTGGGTCTCCCACACGGGTGCAGGGTCCCAAGGCTTTGGGCGGTCCTCCACTGCTTTCCCAGGCCACAAGCAGGGAGCTGATTGGGAAGTGGAGCTGCCAGGATTAGAACCGGCGCCCATATGGGATCCCAGGGCGTTCAAGGCGAGGACTTTAACTGCTAGGCCGTGCCGCTGGGCCCAACTGGCAGTTTAAAATGAAATTACTAGTTGGAAAGCAGGAATGAGTGATTGAAACACAATCTCAAGGGAAAGTCATCTGAGGTCAGGCAAGCTGATCAGGGCTGGTGTTCAGTAAGGCAGATGAAGAGCCTGAGACTTTGTTGTCGCCTGGAAGCTGATTGGTTTCTGGAGAGTGACATAATCCTCAAAAAAACGGGCCATGCCAGATGCTGCTCTTTGCCAATTTTATGCATGCTGATTCAAGGATATCTTTTTTATCAGAATCTGGAAGGATAAACAAACACATCTAGTTGTAATGACCCCTGATAGACTGAGGACAAGGAATCCAGTGGAATCCAATGGAATCCAAAGGAATAACTTCCTTGAAAATACCTGGAAAAGTCTTGTTTTGCTGTAAATTCCAAATGGAACATACGTAATTGCCCCTCAGGATTGTGGTAAAAAAAATACAACGTTTCAATGGAAACAGTTTCAGGTTTATTATTTTTTTTCTCCAGGATTCACGTTCTCTATTTACTCTTTGATAATTTCAGTTTCCTTGAGATATGCTAATAGTTATAGTTATACCAGTATTTTCTAAATTATGTTTCTTAGAATGATCTTTGGGGAAAGAAGAAAATGCATGCATGGTTTCTGAAACGGTTCGATTCCGTGTAGTCTATTGAAATTCCAGTCCTGCATTAACACATCGTCAAATGCTCTGACAGTGCGTTTTTTGTCTTTAACGATTTATTTATTTTTATTGGAAAGGCAGATGTACAGAGAGGAGAGACAGAGAGGAGAGACAGAGAGGAAGATCTCCTGTCCGATGGTTCACTCCCCAGGTGAACCGCAACGGCTGGAGCTGAGCCGATCCGAAGCCAGGAACCAGGAACCTCTTCCGGGTCTCCCACGCTGGTGCAGGGTCCCAAGGCTTTGGGCCATCCTGGACTGCTTTCCCAGGCCACCAGCAGGGAGCTGGATGGGAGGCAGGGCTGCTGGGATTAGAACCGGCGCCCATATGGGATCCCAGGGCACGTGCAAGGCGAGGACTTTAACTGCTATGCTGTCGCGCCGGGCCCTGACAGTGCTTTGTGAAGTATATTTCAAAGCCATTTTCTGTGAAGGATGATTTTTCCTAAGAAGTGATGATAGAAAAATAGTAATATTATGTGTAATAGAACTAAGACGCTTCATCTTTTACATTTGTTTATTAAAATTCCCATATTCTCATATATTCCCAGTTTTGACTGAAAAACTCTTATCTTATTATTTTAATAATAGATTTATTGAAGCATAAGCATCAACCTGTGTAGATTCTCTCAGTAGGCTTATATCTGATATATGAAAGATACACAGAAGATACATAGTTGGAAAATGGATGGAGGGACAGGGAGTATTTTGACATCATTTACTCAGCGTAAGCAAATTTAAAATCATCAATGCCACATATACATTGTTTTTGCTACATAGTTTTTCATGGATACGTAACAGTCAGTTATATCATGCAGGAAACCTTAAATGAACAAACACATCTCCCCAGGTTACGGGCTTTCTTGTCCTTGTTTTCTGTTACTTACTGACAACAGGAAGTCATAATTCTAATTGGAACTTTTATATGATCTCGGAGAACACCATCATGTGTCTAGACTCATCATGATAAAATATAATAATAATGTTGGCATTATGTTGATAGATGTCCTATTATGTTTTTTCATATTTAGTTCTGAGTAAAAGGCATTATTCACAATCTGTAATTATTAAGTGAGTATGAAATAGTAACATTAATATTTCCAACTTTTATCTCTTGG
The DNA here is from genome assembly GCF_030435755.1 of Ochotona princeps. Taxonomy (NCBI): domain Eukaryota; kingdom Metazoa; phylum Chordata; class Mammalia; order Lagomorpha; family Ochotonidae; genus Ochotona; species Ochotona princeps. Next base: position 29,753,469 of record NC_080854.1, read on the forward strand.
GATAATTTCAAAGCTATTTTTGTTAGAGAGCTTTGAAGGGACCATTCTGAGTCCAAGTAAGCAGAACTTCATGGTCACCCTTGCTAAAAATTTCTGTTTTATTTATTGTTATTGTAGCATTGGAGATGGAGGATCAACACTTGGTAGACAGTATTACCTTTATCACATAATATCAGATCATACAAAAGTAAAATGACAAAACTGATAATGCATCACTATTACATTTTTATGTTACTATTAATTAATTTTTAAATAAATATATTAAAATAGAATACTTTTGAATGACCAGTAAGTGGCACTGATATATAATTTCAAATGTCATCTGCTTATATAGTTATGAGTTAAAACAGTAAAAGAATCATGAGTTTTTCCATAAACAGTCAGTTAATATCTGTTGAAAATTATGAAGCCCTTTTTTCCTCCATAAGGTAAAGTAGATGAAGTGTTTTGATCCAATTTGAAATTAGGACATACCCAGAAAATTTTATTAGCAACTTTTGTAGTAAAACTGAGATTGTATTTTCAGTTCAATCATATATTTGTGAAATAAGTGAGGAGAAAAGAAGTATCTAAAAGAACAAAGGGTATTGCCACTCTTGTAGAAATTTTTAATTTGGGACTGATGTTGGTGATTAGGTTTCATAATCAGAAATAAATTTCTTTATATTAGTTAATCACATAAAAATGAATAAAGCAAATATATACTTTATTTTCTTTCAGATAATTTTTCTTGTTAGCAGTATAGCTTTTACAGATTTCTCTTGTCAGTGAATCTTCAGTGAAAACAAGGTTGCTGATAAAGGGTGACACATTGGAGAAGCTAACAGAATCTGCTCAATATTCTCTTTCCATATTTTTGTTTGTTCTGACGCAGTGATGGGACACTGGATGAAAAGTTACCTCTGCAAACATAACAGGGCTGTTTCTCATCAGAATGGCCTGAGTGTTGTCCTGTTGAAAATTCCTTATCTCAATTACCTTATTTTTCCACTGAAAACTGAGTCAGATTCACTGAAACATATTTAAATTATAATAGACTTCTGAGACTTGAGTGAACTCCCCAGAGTACATTGTGAACTGACATAATTTTGTCATCTTTTAAATGATTCAATTTTGAAACAATACTTTTTTTGTATAGACAAAGGTGATTTTACCTTGTACACTCTAGAAACGAGTGACAAAGAAATACTAGTCATGGTGCTCATCCAAAGAGAAAATAGCATTGCATTTTGTACCAAGGAAAGAACATATCATTTTGCAGATGTTGAGCCGTGAATCCTGACAATGATGGCCCATCAATTTTATGGCATCATAAGCATCATTGTACATGATTTATGTAGATCACAAATAACCGCACTCTACCTAGGTAACGGATGCATTTAGTTTTCATCTTATGTAAACTATTTAACATCTGCAATGAGTATGTTAAAACCTTCTGAATAGGGGCCCAGCACTGTAGCATTAGAGGCGAAGTCTACCTGATGAGCGCTGGTTCTTGTCTTTGCTTTGCCACTTCTGATTAAGCCTGAAGTAACTGAGAAAGCCACAGAAGATGATCAAAACTGTTGAGCACTGTACCCATAGGGGAGACTCGGATGGAGCTCTTGGCTAAGTTAAGACACTAGTATTTTTACTCACAGCTCTTTGGAAACACTAGTGCCTCTTTCAATGCAGCCAAGGTATCTCTTACTTACTCTAAGAAAGTGTAAGCTTTGTGCACCTGCTGACAGTCCCAGGAATCTCCGGAGGCCTTGGAACCATACTGCGATTTTCTCAGTCACATTCCCAAAGCCTTATATTTTACATAAATATCTCAGTTAAAAGAACAGCACAAAAGGTGACACTAACTACATAACTTAGGGAGACACTTCTTAATGAATAATTTTATAAGTAATGACCGTGTTGAGCTCGAAGTTATTATTTTCCAACATGTTGAGCAAGCATTGAAGGAGACTGGCCTCGATACTGCTCAGTGAGCCCTTTATGTCAGGGCTACTAATTCATTGTCTTTTAAGAACACAATTAGCACATCTCATTAGCTAATGAAGATAATGACTATTAGAATTCTCTCCCAGTTTATGCTTTCCCCTTTATCACAACTTAACAACAATATCGGTTCAGGGTAATGACAAAATTGGCTTATGAATGACCATTAACCTAATGATAGAGCACACACCTTGTATAAAAAAGCAAGTGATTACGCATTGCATTCCTGATCATGTAGTGCTGCTGTATTGCTGTGACTTTCAATTGCCATTCCATCAAAATGTTCTTTTAGCACTTTCATAGTGCAAAGACAAACCACACAGAGCGGGGATTTTTTTTTAGCAATCCTTATTTGTACACTACTTACAGTATGTATCTTCCAAATGTGAAGGATGAATCACCAAAAATCTTTAAAGCCAGTGTAAGTAGAGTATAAAAACTGTTACTAAGTAAAATCATCTCATTTCAGTTTGAAAATTGTTTACTTCAACCTCATGCGTTTACCTTATAATAATAAATATATGCAATATATTTATTAGTATATAATATATAATATTATTACCCTATATTTATAAATAATAGATTATTATACATAATATAACATAATAGATGTGATATTATATATATCATATATGTGATATATAATATATATTATATTCATAGTATACTTATTAATATTAATTATTGATATTAATTATTTCAGAAGAATGTTGGTCATATATATTATATCTAATATATGATATATAATATAGATTATAGAATACATAATAATAATGTTTTTTTCTTCTGAGATTTCAAGAAGTCTAAAATCCACCCAAGTCCTACAAATTTGATTCCAATCTAACTTTCTGCTAGAAGTAGCCAACAGTTCCGTGCTTGGGCCACTGACCTCATGTGGGAAACCCAAAGGAACCAGGAGCTCCTGGCTTCAGCTTAGCGCAGTAACGGCTGCACAGCACCTGAGGTTGATCAGAAGATACAAAATCTCTCTCTCTCTCCCCCTCATGTATGTGTGTGGGTATGGATGTGTGTGTGTGGGTGTGTGTGTGTGTGGGTGGGTGTGTGTCTTTTCTCTATCTCTGGTTCTTCCTTTCAAGAAAATGAATGAAAGTTATAACTATTTTTAAATATGTTATTCTGTGTTTAGTATGAAGTACACAGTTAAGCATCATATCAAGATGTGAAGATACAATGTAGTATGCAACTCTATATAACAAATCAAAGATGTACCCCCTAAGAAACTGTTGAACATATCTTGACAATCATATGCTGGACTGTCATTGTCCTTACTTACAATGTCAGGATACACTTAGATAGCAGAATGATAGACTTGTGACTGTTTATGAAGGACTACACTATTATTATAATATAGGGGAAATTTGTGATGGAGAATCGAATTTGTGGTGGGGGAAAGAAATAGACACAGAGTCTATGGAACTATATCATAAAGTAAATACACCAAAAAGAATACATGAAATAATCTGCATAGTTCTGATAATTATTAATATTCTTATTAGGATAGCAAATATAACAAATAGTTGGTTGTGATTGAAAGAATGCATTTATATTTGTTTAAGTAAAATTTGAGTGAAGAACTCAGTTTTCCCTGTATCAGCTTGGAGGAAAGCTGCACTTGTTGTCCATTGTTATATGATAAATGATCACAAATATACTAGGTTAAAAGAGCAGCCAGGTAGTATTTTGCAATGTCTGTACATCAGGTCTCTAACACTACGTTAAGCAGCTCTCAGTAATTTGAACAATGTGTCAGCCAGGACTATTGTGCAATCATTCAATATATTGAAAGAACCAAGTTCCTTGTGGTTGCTGGACCAATTTTCTCGCTGGCTGTCAAGCAGATGTCTCTCCCATTGTTTAAACGTAGTCCTTAGCTACTAACCAGAAATACTTTCTGCAAAGCCAGCAGAAGAGGCAGCTCATTACGACTAAACCTTATATATAGCTTAATTGTAGACTATCTTGTTAATTCTTTGAAGTCTTAACCACAGTCAATGGAAAATAATTGCTCACAGCCTGTGTAGCGTGAGGCAGGAGTACATCCCTTTGATCTCGAATCTTTGAAATACTTCGGAGAACAAAATATATTTCCTCTCCCCACAAGGTTTCCCCAGAGTCTCATTCCATTACAACATCAGTTTGAAGTGTGGGATCTCCTTAAAATATCAACTCCAATTCTAAAATTGAAATCAAGCCTGTCTAGATGAGAAGCTGGAATGTAACCCATGAAACAGAAATCCTGGGAAGCCATTCTGTTGTTCGGTTTTCTTCACTTGTGAACCTGTGCAACTCAAGAGACAAGTCATTAGCTCCCACAGTGCATGTTATAGGTATGAAATGATAGGGACAGGTGTCCTGGTGCAGAAACACGTCAATGGAGGCGAACCAGTTGGGTGCTTTGCAACACTTCCTGCAGTTGACTGCTCTTGATTGGGTTAAGGCCTGTGACTACCTCCACCAACTGGTCATTTCTGAGACTTTATAAATGGTCGTGTGGATGTGTCCAGGATGTTGTCTAAATTCTACATTGAGTAGCAACCAGTTCTGACAGACATCTGTTATCATCTGCAGAGGCCACAACTTTTCAAAATGGTTAAACTTTGATTCTTTGTATCTCAACTTTTTACCTTATTTCATTTGTTACACTTATTTATTTTACTTGAGAGTCAGAATTACAGAGAGAGAGAGAGAGAGAGAGAGAGAGAGAAATGGAGTGAGCTTGAAAGACCTTCCTTGTGTTGACTGACGCCTCCAATGGCCGCTATGGCCAAAGCAGGACCAAGCAGAAGCTGGGAGCCAGCTTTTTCCTGGTCTCTTGCGTGGGAGCAGAGGCCCAAGGCTTTTAGCCAAACTCCTCTGCTGCCCCAGGCTATCAGCAGGGCGCTGGATTAGAAGTGGAGGAGCCTAGATATGAACTGGTATCCACACTGGATGTTGGCACCTCAGGAGTGGGTCTAGCTTGCTATACCAGCATGCTGCCCCAGTCTTTTCGCACATTTAAGTACAAGGCAGCAGAAGATAACAGGTAGAATTTTGGTACTTAGTTCTATATCCAAGCTTACCACTTTAAAGCTTAGATTCATACATAACCTCAGGATACAGTTTTGGTAACCTTTGTCCCTTTAAAAGAGAAGTTTATTTTCTAATCTTCAATAGAATTCTCTACTATTTTCTAAGGTCTCCTTAACAACATTTTCCAAATTCAGTTTTCTAAGAAGCTGCTCAAATTGAATTATTTAGGTTTCTCTCTCTTTCAGGCTTAATAAAACCCTAGATTCTCTCCCTGCATTCTGGTATCAAAGCTGTTTGCCCTCAGTACTAATGTGTTTGTTGTAGCTGCACCACATTTCTAAAGTACCAAAATGTGCAACAGTTCTCTGTCTTAGCAACATTTCCTCAAGTTTCCTTGAGACAAGAGCTCAGGTAAGACATTTTTAGGCTTTTTGCGCAAGGCTTTACTGGCTAAAATCAAGGTTCTGACTGGGCTTTGACCTCGTGTAAATCTGAATGTTAAAATACATGAAGTTTTCAAGTTTCTACAAATGCAGACACTGGGAAGTGGTGATGGCTCAGTAGATATATTGAGATATACTGAGTTCCTGTCTCCCAGCTGAGGCCATTGAGGCCAATCAGGAAATGGATGAACAAGAAGATGCTTTTCTCTCTTTGTCTCTCTGTGTAATTCTATAGTTCATGTAAATAAAGCAAAGCTTTAAATGACGCAACTGTGTTGCAATGAGAATCACTATCAGCACTGCGCATTAGCTATGCCAGGAAGTGCCGCTTGTCTACACTAGCAGGTAAGCAAAGGTCAGAAGTCAGAAACACACTGTGTGCCTTTGTCAGTGGCCCTACTGCAATAACCGTGACAGAAGATGATCAGTTACAAATAAACAGGACACCGAGTTCTCAGAAGTGAGTTTAGTGAGTTTTGCTCAAGTGGCTCAGTTTTTAAAAGTACTCTGCCTGTGTCATGATCAGCAGCTTAACCCACTGCAATCCAACACTGGTACCGTGAGACTGTCTGGTTAATCCTTATATCTAGTTAACCCTGTTAAACCCTGTTTAACCCATTGTGACTTCCACCTGCTTACAAAATAGAGGTGATGTATAATATCGCGTAATCAGCAGAGTGTGTGTTACGTTGATTTTGGTAAAGCAGTCAGGGAATACGGGTAATTCTTGGGTTTGGTGATTTGGTGTAGTAGGTGAACTTGCTACTTGTGAATCAGACAATCCACATCAGAGTGCCTGAATAACAGGTGGATTGCATCCATCCAAGTCAGTGGAAGTGACAGGGCCTCAGAGAAGAAAGCTAAATAAGGAATTGGTGCAGGATACAACGGAGATGGCTGGAACTCTGGGGTGTTCTTTCTCAGAAGGCTTTGCCTCGCAATGTCTTACTTGCTCACAAATGTTTACTATCCAATCTCAATTATGTTTATTACAAAATGCGTTTTTTTTTTAAATGCACATAGATTTATGTTGAAACATTTTTCACATTTTCTCTTTTTCTACCCTGTAGGACTCAACCACAGAAATGTTTATGAAGAAAACATATCATCAAACTTTCATAAAGTGAATATTAAGGTAAGCTTTTCATTTGTTTATACTACAGTGTTGGAAACAGCACTATTTCCGTCATCATATCATTTCTCTTAATCTTTGATAGTTCTTGACACCATTTAGAAATTTGGTTATTCTTAAAAAAATTACTTTCAAAAGTATCATCTAACCCATAATTCCTACTAATGAAAAATTAAAATTTTTCTCCAACACATACTTTTTAAAAGTGCAAGAAGCTAAGTTGCATTAACAAGGCAGTAGTTATATGGATTTTCCTTAAATGTCTTCATTGAGTTATCTGCTCTTAAGAACCATTTTCCTATGTAAAGTGTTTATTAGCAAGGTTTATTAAAACAAAAGCCCTTATCTCTAAGTTATCTTTGTATTGTTTTCCACTATTGAAGGACTTAATATTATCTACGTAACCTTCAAAGATGTTTTAATTTCAGTGAGTGATTAATATTGTCTGGTATCAAATCGCTTTGCATAATAAAAATATCTGCTTAAATACTGCTTGGACTTATCAAGATGTGCTGGTAAGGAATCAAGGCATGGTACAAACACACCATTTCAGCTTGTAACGTTGCTCCTGGTAGAAAATGTGCTGCGTCACGTGCCTGCATAGCTGATTTTAGCTTTTTTCAGAGTATGTGTATACCTCCATCAATTCTGTTTATATAGGTAGAAATGAGTGAAAATGCCCCTAGTCCATAAAAGCAGATGTTTTCAAAATCTATTGTTTATGTAATATATCTTTAAATATTTTTGAAAGTCATAACTATAGCTCTCTCTCTTTAAAATAATATGTAAAATGCAAAGCAACACCAAAGGGCTTAGCCAAAGTTTTGTCTTTTTCAATCAGTGTTGAGAAATGAGCCCACGGGGTTCCAAGTGCAGAGCATCCTAGTCCTGGGTCCTTGAGCAGCGTCAACATTCTCCAAGCTTGGTCACTTTGAAACGCTCAGCAAGGCTGGTTTTTTTTTTTTCCTTTCCTCTCCTCTCTTCTCCTTTCATTTCCTTTTCTTCTCCTTTCTTCACTCTCTGTCTCTTTAAATCTTTTTCAATCAGGCTAAAAACATCTTTGTCACAAGTATGTTTTTCTTGATACTTGGTTTTAGGATACAAAAATATGATAGTAAAATCAAACCCTACTTCTGTAGCACAGCTTCAGAAAGAGTGTGTAGAGTATCACGAATTTCATCTTTCTCAGTGAAAATCACACTTCTATGTTAAACTGGGAATCTATGTTTGTTTAAGTCAAATTTACAGAGTTCTACATAAGTTCTACATAATACAAAAGGGGAGAATATGGTACTATTTGCTTACTGACATTCATCTAAATGTATTTCTAGAATCTAATATTGTTGAAATATTTAAAACATTAAGAATAAATTTAATAACATTTTTTGGCTTCACATTAAATCTCATTTTATTTTGTTTTTCTTCTAAGCCAGGCTTGAAATACTATTGTGAAGTTCACTTATTGATCATAATTATTAGAGCACTAAAATGAGTGAAGTTGGACTTGGGATTAATGTCCTTGAAAAAGGAAATTTAATTTATAACTGTCTTTTTATTAATATTTTTATTACTAATTTCTTTAGAAAGTTTTCAGGAAAGCACACTTTCTAAATTAATTTTACATTTGGTTTTATAATAAAATTCAAGTGTACTTGCTCACTTCTTAATCAGCTGTAACCACAATCTTTGTTATGTGATAAATAGTTGATATGTGTTGCATGCTTTTTAAATGACACTGAGCTTGGCAGGTAAGTAAATTGTTTTTACCTAAGCGGAATCACTGTTCATGCACAATTTTCTTGGAGATAGCTAAAAGTTGAACTCAGAGCATTTTAGATGAATTACTACTTTTTATGGCAATCTGAGTAGCATGGATGCTTGAGTTTCTAATTTTTCTATTCTTTAACATATACTTGCTTTTCCATCCTCTAAAGTGTGAACACTGAAATATATACTTCATAAAATTGATTATAAAATAGGTAAGCTTGTTGGAATTGCCTGCATAAAAGTGGCTGCTTTATTGTGCTTATTTCAAGGTATTTCATTACTCTCTAGAACATTCCGTGCAATGTTAATTAAACAAATGAAGTAAGTTTATCATCCACATAAGCCAGTGACTTTACGCAAATATGTTATAGACTGTGTAATTCTGTACTTACTGATGTTTGTTCAGTGCATCCAGTGAGTGATGGGTGTTTATAACTCACGCGTTCCACAAAATTGCCCTGTGATTAATCTGTGATTAATACTTTCCTGAAGAACCATCTCTAAAATCGAAATGCTTTCCTTTAATCTGACTTGAGATAATTATTTCCAAATCTCATCAAAATCCACATAATAATGCTAAAATAAATTCGAACTATACCACACTTGCACTCTTAGGTGCAGCAGTAAGCCAGGGTGTCTAGCGGCAGTCACCTGAGATTGACTGGCGTGTGTGTTTGATTTAACTTGGTTGAAAATTTTAGTTGTAAGTTACACTTGTTGGTATATATATATATATATATACGTTCATACATTCTGGAAAAGGACATTAGGAAGTTTTCCCTTGGGAGGAAAGCGGACCTGGCGCGTGCTGCTGCCCCTGCTAACACCTGCTGCTGTGAGCGATGCCCTACAAGTAGAATTTCGCTGGAGTCTCAAGGTGCTTGCTTTTGTCTTGTCATGTAGCCAGGCGGATTTATAAGCTAGCCTTCTTGTCTGGGGTCTAGAATGAATCTGACAGTTTACGAAGAAGGATACGATTGTGAACTCTCAAGTTTCTTGCGCATTTGTTGCTGAACAGCATTATTCATGTTTCTTAATGTTGGAGGTTTATCCCTTCTGCTTACTCAACAGTGTCAGCTATTTGAAACGTGTTCCATTGATGAAATGACCCTGATCCAATCTATAGTAAATCTATCTCCTCAATATTTCGAATCGCATCAAACTCTTCAATCCCTTCCTCCAGTAAATGCAGGAGAGACTTTCCACAATCACAGTCTAAATAATCAATGTACCTAGGCTGAGGCAAAACTAGTTTTTATTCATAAATAATTATATTTGGAGGTTTGTGAAGTTAAATATTAATTTTATTTATTAAGAAAACATAAATGAACATTTAGAAAATCATGCCTCCTTTCAGCTAAATTTCTAATGTTTCTAATGTTACCTTCAATTTAAACTGAAATTGTTTATTTTTTTCTATTATTAATTGCCTGATACTCTGTATCCCTTATAACAAATTCAGAACTTCTAGAATCACATTTTTCCAAAAAAGTACATAGCCTTCATCCATTTATTACAGAATGCCAATTGTTTCTTTCTATGGCTACAAAGTGTGTCCTCTCTATAATATTTATCTAATATAATATTCATCTCTCTTTAATATTCATTCTACTACAAGGCCTATTGGAAGCTTATGTAGCCCAGCTAGAGGTAAACTCGTTAATGTCAATGGAAGTAAGTGAAGATGGTTCTGAATGGTTATTTTAATGGAGCACACGTGTGGCATTACACACGGAGCATTGGAAGCACAATGTTGGTAATCGGTGTGGAATAGGAGCATCTTTGTGATGTATTAGTGTGAAGCGGGTTATTGATCTCACAGATCATTAGATTGTGTGGTGGGAAAGCCACTGACTGTGCAAGAAGGAACTATATTAGATATGCCGAGACAAAGCCTGAGTATCTGGTGCTGAATTTTGAACTTAAGGACAAAAAAAAAAAAAAAAAAATGGGGGAGGGGGGCATTTCCATGTCTTGGAGTAGCTGATTAACCTACGACATGACCACATGGCCTATCCTGCAGTACAGAGGTCTTTTGGGGATCAGCGCTGTGTAGTGGGAAAAACTCCTGTCGATGAGGTCCACGATGGAATTCCATAAGGACAACGGTTCAGGGCCAACGGCTTCAGTTCTCATCCAACTCCCGGATAAGTATCTGGGAAAGCAGAACGTGGCCTGAGTGGTGAGGTCGCTGAGCCTGTAGGGGACCCCTAAGGGAAGCCCCTAGCTCAGCCCTGGCCTTCATGACTATTTCAGGGAGTGAACCAATGCACGGAGTGTTTTCTGTGTCTCCCTATCTGTGTGACTTGAGTCTGACTTTCAAATAAATAATTTTTTTTTTTAAAGAAGTACTTTTCAAATATCAAGTATTGTCATTTTAGCGATGTAAATACTTGGATGTCCATTATAGCAATGATCTAATTGATCTATAACATTTTATTTCTTATTTAGAATAATATAACAAAATGGTTACTGCCTCTGTCATTGATTAGACAGTTAAACCTTTATTAGTTCAAAGACCTATTGGAATCCATCTTTTCTTCCTTTTTAAAATTTTCTTAAAATATTTATTTTTATTAGAAAGATGGATTTGCAAAGGGGATAAAGGTCTGTGAGAGAGAGAGAGAATCTTGTGTGTGTGTGTGTGTTTTCCCCAAATGACCACAGCCAGAGCTGAGCCATTCTGAAGGCAGGAAGCAGTGTTCGCCTGGTCTCCACATGCTGCCAGGTCCTAAGGGTTTGGGCAACCCTCCGCTGCTTCCCCAGGCCCTTAGGCAGGGAGCTGGATCAGCAGTGCAGTCGCTGGACCAACACCAGCTCTCACATGGGATGCCGTGATGGCGTTTTTAGGATTCACTTGCAGTGTCACTGCGCCAACCCTCATCATTTCTTTTCAAGCATCATGCAAGAGGAAGGATGACTAAGTTTTATTTGCTCAGGTATGCATTCTGTTTGAAGTGATCTGGCAATTGGACCTATTGGGTTTTTTTCTAAGCATTGATTTGTGGTTATGCTTTTTTTAAAAAATTTTACTCTCTGGTTTTAAGAAAAATAACTACTAAACTCTTGTTAGACATTACATCTAAAAATGCACAAAACTTGGTTTCATCCTTTTTATCAAGTTCTTAATGTATCTATGACTAAAATTTTTCAGCTCAATAAAACAACAAAAGTGTAGACAAGAATCATACTTGGATATGGAACATTCAGGAAGCACAGTTGCTTCTGATTTATTTCTTCATTACAGAAACAATCCTTGGTTACTCTGCACAGATAAGAAATTGTGCAAACATCAAGGGGATTTTGGTAAGGCAGTTTCACAAAAGAATGATGTGGTGGAGCCAGTGGAGCTGGCACAGTGTGCTCAACTGCTGCCTGCCATGCTGGCCACCCATATGATCACTGGTTTGAATCCCTGCCGCTCCTCTTCGCGTCCAGCTCTCTGCAAGTAACCTGGGAAAGCAGCAGAGTAGGGTGCGAATTCTTGGGCAATCATGCAGACGTAGCTCCTGGCTCCAGCCTGATCCAGCTGGCACTGTGGCCATCTGCTCTCTTTTTCAAACAAGAAATAATTTTTAAAAAATGGCATCAAGTTAGTGAGCCACTTAATAACTTAATATCTTGAGGATTAACTTGATATTTTAGAGAATCAACTCAAAACTGAGTTGGGCTTCTTATCTTTACCATTTGGGGTACTATTTTCCTAATTCCATACCTGAGACTGCACTTTGTCCAAAAATGAATAGTCATTCTCCTACTCACTGTTAGCCATTACGACATCTCATCAAACACAAAGAATGGTCGCACATTGTGTCATCACTGTGTTCTCTTATTGATTTATTTATTTTCCTCTGGAAGGTTATGAAAGGCAAAATGTGTGCTTGATGTCTTAGCTGCTACTTCTCCCTTTTAAAACTATGTGCTATGTGATAGTCAAGTTTTAAAATTACTTAGAAGGTAGTAATCAAGAGATGATAACCAAATCCTGAGGATTTACGCATCACAGATGCAAGTCTGCGGATAATTTACTGTGTGCTATGTATATGAGACAACTTCAAAAAGTTCATGGAAAAAAAATTAAAAGGTAGGCTTATTTTGGTACAGAAACATTGAAATCCATGCTCACTTTTTTTGTAATAGCCATTGTTATTGATCATTTTGGAGACTTGTTGGGTATGTTTCAAATGTCTGTGTGATCCTCAGAATGTTTAAATAAGGGTCAGTGACCTACCTTAAATCATTCTGTTCGACCTCATAAGCAAGCTTCGTGATTATGTTGTCTGAGACCATGCTGGGCACTGCAATGCGGGCTGGTTATGTCTCTGTGTGGTCTCAGTAATCTGATAAGTCATGCAGCACCGTCCCAATTATTTCTGAAGAGTCTATTGACCGATTTATCAAGTAGTGTTTTAGGTTTTCTGGTTAATTTTAAGATTTCTTTTGTATCACTACAGGCATCTATTCATTCCATCTTCTACCATTGCTGGGACTTCTATTGTACCTCAGAAAAATAAATTGTTTGGGGAAAAATTGATTCAAATTCAGGCATATTTATGAGGACATAAAAATTCTTTCGAGCCTCTTTTGACACAGCCTCACTTGTTTAAAACTGGAATATACAGTAGCATAATACCATCTGCTTCTACAATATTGCAAAAAAAATGGCCTGACCAGATTGTTTTGCATGAAAGTAACATAAACTTGGGGAACAATTCTAGCATGAGTGTGGGATTTATTTATGGGACCAGCTCTGCAAGGACAAGGAAAGCTATTGTGCAGAACTGATGTGGTATCTACCAGCAAATGACACTACAATGCAGCTCTCAGGCACCAGTAAGTTACCTGGAGAGATGCAAAGACAAACATAAGAGCTTTAACTTTTGAGGTGTCATGTCAACCCATGCTTTAAAGAACCTGACAGGGAGATTAAATCTGTTGCTTAAACATTGAGTAAGTAGAATAAAAAAAAATCTCAAGACATCCTTTTCTCTCTCTGCTTCTGTTTGGCGATGATTTGGGGGATTGTTTTCCTAGATTGTTCCTCCTACTGGCATATAATTTTCTAAAACTGACTTCAGTGAAACCATTAAAAATGAGAAAATACACTTGACATTAAAATGCAACTTAAAATAATGTATAATTCAAAGGAATGTTTTCTCACTTAAAAGTTTTGAGCATCATCAAATTTCAGGAAAATGTAAAGCCTTGCATCTGTTGTTTGTAAGCAAACTTGATACTACTTTCATTTCTACATAGTCCAAATTATGAAATTGTGTCAGTTTCTTATGCTTAGATTCTATTATGATATCACAAAAGTAGCAGTGTATTTAAGCTGTTCTGTTTCAATACTGTAGCAACGATCCAGTTCAGACACAGGGACTTGGAGTACAGAATGAAAAATTGATTAAGCTTCTGATGGTATTCATTACCATGTTAGAAATAGCGTTTGGAAGAGAAAAATAGGATCCCTGCCTAGTCAGTGTATAAGTGCTTTTTTTGTTGTTTTGTTGTTGACTGTCTCATCCGGAAAACTCTTCTATTACATTAGGGTTGATGGCACAAATTAAATTTCAAATTCGAGGCTCAATAATCTTTACCAGATGTTGTTATTAGGTTATAGAAGGACAATTATGGGAAGTGGCAGGCATTTTCCTTTTTCAAGTACAGATTACTATATCTGCCATATTTACCTGCTAAGCAAAAAATTAGTATTCAATGTTTTAATAAGTGGTTATAGATTCAATCTTAAAATGTTTCCAAAAGCCTGTACAAGAGGCTCAGGTTTTTGATTCTTCTTCCCACTGTGGTCTTGCTTAATTAGTATACCCTTTCTGAACTTGAGACTCATTCAACAATTTAGGAATGAGAGTGGAGCGCAAGTTCTCAAATACCAGTCTTTGAACTGGGGTCTCTCCATTATGTCCCACTGACCTAGGAAACAGTAATAAGCATGATTACTGGAATTATTGTAATGGTTTATTTCATTTAAGAGCTCTGCTTCACCATGTATCTTTCAGTATGAAGTTTGATATGCTAAAATAAATAAGAAATTTTTGTGTAATCCAATGTAATAAATCCAGTTAATAAATTAGATCAGATTTCTTTTTGAAGCAACAAAAATATATACATACTTTGTAAATAGATACTGCTAATTTAGCTGGTGTAACAGATGCTGATAAAGAATAATGATTTTATTAACCACAGTCATATCATAAGATTTGTCCTTATGGAAAGACATGTTTATGTTTTAGAGGTTTTGACTGAAATACTCAGAAAAAAAGCATCTTGATGCTTGAAATAAATTGTAAAGTAATTCTAAAAATATATAGTCCAGGTATATTTGTCCAGAAGTCCATAATAGTCAAATTTGAATTATGAATATGGCATATATAGCTAAATTTTAGTTCTGATTATCATATAATGATACAAAACATTTCAAAATACACTTCACTTGGCTGTTTTCTTAAGAAAATTCTTCACAGCCCTGTAAGATTTATCACCGTGTCGCATCTTTGTCTCAATATAACTTACGTAAATAGGTCAAAAGCCAACTGCATCCCATTTGACATGGTGAATGATACACAAGGAGAGACAGTGACTCGCTTGCAAACATGCCAACAGGAAGAGCTGTTTGGATTTGTTACATGCATTGATGACTTTAAAGAACATTTTGGGTTCACATCCTAAAGTAACTAAAAATAACTAGCGGCATTTGACAAAACTCCTTGAGCGCAATTCACACTGATTACTCTTTTCCATTACCTTTTCAACTTATCATAGCTATGCATATATTATAACTATGTTTCTATTGAATAAGCAGGTTTAGGTTGCACTTTCAGAACCCATGGCCTGCGGATTTAAGTACATAAAATAATGAAACATATATATCATTTTGACAGTAGGAAAAATTATTAAATTCAGCACTCAAATTGCCCTCTCTTAGTATCATTCTGAAAGTTAACTCAGCTAGATAACCCTCTTCTATCTAAAAACAAAATGAAGCAATTTAAAACGAGACAAAACAAAGCGCACATAAGATATGAGATTATTTCCATAAACACTACTTAGAGTTCCAGTGTTAATTTTGCTATTGAGTCTTAAAAACAGTGAAATGCTTGGCTTGATACTGGATGAACTTTTAGGAGATTTGAAAGTCTAATCCTGTTGTTACACTGTTATTTTTATGTTTGATATTGTAGCAGATATTCCTTTTAAAGGTAGTAATTTATTAACGTGACTTTCAAATTTACTTGTGTTATGCCTTACCATGTGCTGCTATTATTGTAGTTTTGTCTGCTTAAAAATTCACATTATTTATATGAAAGTTAGAGTTACACAGAGAGGGAGATAAAAAGATCTTCCACATAGATGTCCACCCTTCAAATGGCTGCAGCAGCTAGTTGTGGACAGGACAAAGCCAGAACCTGGGGGCGGAGGTGGTCCTCCAGATCACCCACTGGCGTACAGGTGTTTAAGCACTTGGGCCATCATACTGTGCTTCCGTAGGCACATAAGCAGGGAGCTAGATGAAAAGTGGAAAAGGCAGGACCCAAACATGACCGTATGATGTAACTTTTGTAACACATCTATTGGATAGGTGTTCTGGTGTAGGATGCCAATACTTTGCCTGCAAGCTCCTGTTTCCCTTACAGGTGATAGCTCATGCCCCAGCTGCGCTACTTCTGATTCGATTCTCGTTTTATGGCCTGGAACACAGCAGCAGATGGCCAAGGCCTTAGACGACTGTACCTAAGTGGGAACCTGAGCAGAAGCTCCCGGCTTCCAGCTTTCGAGCAGCTCAGATCAGGCCGTGTGACGTCTTAGGGAGTAACCAGCAGATGGAAGACCGGTCTCTTTTTCTCATTCCCTCTGCGAAACTCTAACTTTCAAAAATAAGTATCTAGGAAACATAAATATATGAACATTTTGACCTCGAGAATGGTTTATTTTCTTACTCTGATGTTTACAAAGACTCAATACATTTCCATTTATAAACATTAATCTGGGATCCATATTTATGCTATAAAAAGTTCTGTGATCTTTGTAGGCCATATCATGTCCCTAGACATTGTTCCCAAGTAGGCAGATGATGAGCTTGTCAAGTGATTTATCAGGTGTCGTCATGAATGCTCCAGCTCTGTATACATTTTGAAGAATTTTTTTTTTTGCAATTTTTTTATTATTATTAATTTCATTGCATAATGTGACACATTTGTTTTTATGCACTGGAATTCCCCCCACCCCTCCCCAAACCCTCCCTCCACCCCCATGGTGGATTACTCCACCTTGTTGCATTTCCATAGTAATCATTTAATTACCACTAGGGGGAACTAAACCCCCTGCAGTTCAATTTTGGTGGCTTTTTTTTTTAAATTCTTATTTTTTGTCATGTTAATATGATGTTCCTACAAATAACACAGATTCAATGAAGTTCATGTTAAAATTCTAAAAACAATATGATATTCCATTCCTTTTTTCCTTCTTCATTTCCTTCCTGATCTTTCTTGCCTTGTTTCTTTTTAGCTTCTCAGAGGATATATTTTTAAAACTAGCGTTACAGTCAAAGAATTATTTCCCCACTATATAAAACATCAACAGGCAAAAACTAAACATCTCTGATACAGTGGTGATAGAATCAATGGCTATAAATAACCAAATGGAAAGATGACTACTTGCTGATATGCATTACATTTTAAAATAATCTCTTATGTTAAAATTACTGTAGTATGATATTATTAATCATTGGTTTGATAAAGATACAAAACAAAATCTACAAGAACGTATTACAACAATCCTGATAACACCGGTCATTTTTTCCTTTTCATTCCATTAAAAAAATAGCTACAGTATGCAGCAAACGCTGTATGCAACAACTGCTTTCTGAGTCTAGCTTACTGTGCTCAACATGGTTCCTGCCAACAGTATCTATTTTGATGCAACTAGAATTCCATTTTCTTGGTTTTTTTTTTGGTATTTTGATGATATCAACCCCCTCTCCTTGTGTCTGTGTGTGTGTGTGTGTGTGTGTGTGTGTGTGTGTGTGTTACATCTTGTTTATATGTTTATTTGATAGAGGGCACCTTGGTTGTTGATAACAATGCTGTCACAGACATGGTGGTACAGCGTTGCTGCTGCAAGCTGTTCACGTCTTTGGGGTTTATGCCCCATAGTGATTCCTAGAATCATATGGCAAGCTTATTTCTCATATTTTAAAGAAGTCTCAATGCTGTTTGTCTCAGTGGCTGCACTAATTTTCAATCCTATAAATAATATGTTAAGAGATCCCCTTTCTCCATATCCTTGGAAAAATTTCCCAATAAATAAACAAATAAAATATAAATAAATCACACTTCAAACAAGTTTTTATTCAGATTTTATAGACAAGCTATTCTATACATATGCAGAGTCCATCAAATGACAGTTGTAGCCAAGAAAAGTCAATCTCAACATGACATTGGCCACTATCAGTAAGCATCCTGAAGGGAGTATGCACGTAACCGGCTGGACACTGTCATGAACCTTGGAAAAGGCTCTGAATGATCACTTTAAACAGTTAGAGGCTATAACTTTTCCACTTTCCTTTCTCTTTCAGTGAATTATTTTTTGTCATATCTGCATCAAGATAATTTCCCAACCAAGCTCTGAGTTATTAAGCAGTCTAATTATTTCTTTCCTGTATTTGTTGAGAGAACTGAGATGAAATGTGCAAGCCTTGCTAGATTAAATTCCAATTTAACAGTGTGTAATAAAGAAATAAGACAATTCATCCCCAAAGACACGGGATGATCAAAGTCACTTTGTTAAACTGAACAAACTAGAATCACTGTGTAGAAAACCACTAAAATAGAATGTCCTCACAAGTCCCAGTAAACATCCATGTTAATGATCCTAATAAAGTATTTGTGCATATAGGAAATTGAGGAAAAATCATTATATATGTGTATAGTAAGAAAGATCTAGCCATAAGCTTGCACATGGTTTTGGTTAACAAGATGATCATCGTTCAGTAACAGAAAACTCAAATTTATTTGTTTATAGGTAAAATGATGGTTTAGGCAAGTTAAAAAAAAAAAAGCCTATTATATCATTTCAGCATCTCTGAGCCCTGAGGTAGAGCTTTTCACTTTTCTGCTTGAAGGCCAGAGGAACAGAGGGGATTTGCCATAGAGAAGGTATTTTACAGTGTTCCCTATAGGTTATAGGCCCTTCTGATCAATTCTGGTTTTCCATCATGAGTGTGGAGATGAAGCATTGCATCCCAGATCCCAGCGTGGTGGATCTCCGAGCATTCTGCAGTCCATTAAGTGCTTTCCGTTATGCACATTCAGGAATTAGCTGAGACATGAAGGGAACATAACACAACCTGATCCGAAGTGGGTTTCTAATGAATTTAGAAGCACTTACCAGTTCTATTTTCTTTTCCTAATAGAGGAAATTTGTATGACTGATCCTTTGCAATAAAATAAATAGATAGACAAATGAGTGCTTATTGTCTGCAAAACCTGGAAACCAACCAGACTACATCCTCATCTGTAGCTAAATACCACAAACAATACACCTTAATGTGTTGGATCCCACAGAAAATAAAGAACGAATTAACACCATATGATTCATTTACAATGCTCCTCTCAAAACATAAGCTGGGATGCTATGAGAAGAACAAACAAAAATTTTACCAATCTGGGCTCCCTGCCCAGAAATACAGCCACATATAAACAGCCATTGCTATGGAAGCTAAAGGAATGAGACACAGCGGAAAGACAGTTGGAGAGAAAAATATATAAATTGATTAAAAGTCCTCAATCAAAAAAACTAGTAAATCTGATATAAGGTAAATTATAACATATTATGGATACATATAGAGCATACATATAGTTACAGAATGAAAAAATTCAATAACAAAATATTTAATTGACAAAGTGAAGATCTGTAGTGTTAGTAAAAATATCAATATGAAAGCTAGCATTGTTGAATCCCTGCTTTTGTCTTCTGCCTGAGAACTCACAGGAGTCGTGTCAACAAGCCTGGTGAGCAGGTCACTCCAATTTGGTCATCATAATCAGCTCATGTTTCAAATTTTGGGGGCTTTATGATGATTGAGAATGTTTGTTGTAACAAAATCTTCAATTGTGTAAACTCCATGACGTGATATTACATAACATTTGATGACTTTATAAACAACATACAATCATAAATTTTGCGCTCACTTTTTAATCCTCACTTGGGATTTACATACTTATCCATAAAATTAAAGCCTTGAAAGTTTTAAATGGGCTTCAGATGTATTCTCTCTCTATTCCTATTAGCATCCTGATGTGAAATGAAGATGAGTCAGCAAAAACAGGCACATCTGCAAAAAAGTTGATCAATAATTATCCAATGTGTTATTCTTTCCTCAGAAATATACATAAATTTCTATCAGTTCAACTAAAGCTCTACCATACCTTGTGACTATATACATATAGCCAGTCAAATGCAAATTTATTGTCCATTCTGCTACTGTCAAGAGTAGATTTTGAAGGCAGCCAAAATCATTAAACCCACCTTTGACCCCATAGTACTTACTTCCATTTTGAAGACAAGTATTTCTAAACAAAAGAAATATCAAATCATAGAAATAGGTTGTGAGGCATTGCACTTGCTGGGGACAGAATTAGCAAAAATAGAAGTACAAGAAATAGCCAAAAAATTAGAATCAAAGCCAAGCAAGCAAAAAACACACAGACAAAGAAGCAAATCATTAGCTTTGTGATACAAGTGCTGGTTCAAGTTTTTGCTACTCAGGTCCTCAGCTCAGCTCTAGCCCCAGGCTAATGCCTCTGGAAGAGAAGAATCTGGGTTTGCTTACTGGGTGAAATGGAGATCTGAATACATTTCACCACTGGAGGAAAAGGCTAGTGGAGAATGGGCTGTTTATAGGCGTGAGATAGAAGAAACACTTTTTCCAGATTTCTGAGGCATGGATAACAAATACTGAAAATGCTGATCAGTTTAAAATTGGTATGGGACATGTAGAATTAGCATAGATAATGTTAAATTGTTATAAGCACAGTGGGGATTTATTTTTGAACCAAAATGACTTCTTTTTATTTTGTATCAAATAGAGGCTCTGCTCTGTCTTGATCATATGTGAGTGCTTGCCGAATAAGGTATTTGGTAAAGTGCAATAATACTAAAAAAATGTAATTAATTAAAAATAAACAGAACAAAAAACAACTCTATAAGAACAATTGATACTTATTTCTAGGAAATACATTTTTAAGATGCATTTTATTTTTGTTTGAAAGAGTTACATAGAGGAGGGGAGACAGAGAGGTCATCCATCCCTACGTTCACTCGCCAGCTAGCCACAGCTGGTGCAGCTGTAAGGATCTGAAGCTAGGAGATAGGAGTTTTTCTGGGTCTCTCAAATGGGTCTGGGGCCTCCAGACTCGAGACTCTCTCTGCTGTTTTCCCAGGACATGAGCAGGGAGTTGGATTGGAAGTCAGGGAGCAGCCATGCTATAATTCAGCACTCATGTGGGATGCAGAAGCTGAGGCTGTTAGACTGTGTCACTGGCCCCTGGAAAAACAAATTTTAGCAATTTGAGGCAATGCATGAGTGAGATTTCATCTTACCATTTATGATATTTGATTTAGGTGAAAGAAGACATTAAAATAGAAAGAGAGGGAAGATGTATGGAGGAAATGGTGGGGGTGACATGGTAGTTCCTGGCGTTGGATCAGTGCAGCTCCAGTCATTGCAGCCGCTTGGGGAATAAATCAGTGGATGAAAAATCTTCCTCTTTGTCTCTCCTCTTCTCTGTATATCTGACTTTCCAATAAAAATGGATAAGTCTTGAAAACTTATATGTAAAATAATATTTGCTTAGATAGGAGACTAAATAATGATTGGACCAAGGTTTATATTCAAACAATGGTTTGAATAGAAGAATCACTAACAGTTTCATGGGAAATGTACATTGATGAACAAATTATTCGTGGAGTTCAATATTTATGCCAAAATAAGCTTCTTATTTTTAATTTTACTTTTCAGGTACAGTCTCATAGTTTCAAGCTCTTACAGGGTGTTAAAGAAAAATATGCCCATGTGGTTATTTTACAGAGATTGTGGTAAAGGCAGGAGTTGAGATAAAATCAACAAGGTGGCTGCAAACCAATGCTTCCAGAAGCACTGAAGAGCAGTAGATCAAGTGGGCTCATAGACAGGAAGTTTTAGTATGTCTGGTTTGTGAAGTAAGTAGTTAATTTAGAGAACAATTTCAGTGGCTTCTGAAGCTGTAAGCAGAGATAAAGAGTCAACGGGAGTTAGATTTATCCTCTTTTAAATTCAACTTTTTAATTAAATACATATTCATTAACATGAAATGCTTTTACATTTTATGGAATACACCACTGCAAGGCTTCTACAGAATTACAGTTTAAACTGATTAAACAACCCTTCTGTTTCCATCTTTTTTTTTCTCCCCCAGTACATTTTGTGCTATGTATTGTTGAACTGTAGTCATCCCACTGTGCTGTGTCCTAATGGAACTTGCTACATTTTTCTTGATCTTGCTACTTGTTATCCAATCCCTTATACCCAGCTCTTTTCCCCTATTCTTCCCAATTTACAGTCATCTCTCCCAGTCCCGTTTGACTGTTGCGAGTTGACGAAATCTATCGCAGAAATGATTATCAGGCAGACGCTGCTGCTAAGGAATCTGGATTCACTGGCCAGTGCCAACTGGTGGAAGGTCCAGTTCTACCAACATTGAAGAGGTGAACATGCTTGACCAGCTATGTTCAGGGTTTTTAACAATCATTCAATCAACTAGGAGAGCACTGGCATTTGATACAAATCATTCAGTCAACCAAGCTTGCATCAGTGCATAATACAAATTATTAGTCCACTATAGTGACACTAAAGAAACACCCAATTTGTTTTGGCATCGTGCACTCTACACTATTCAGTCAGGAGGAGCTATATTCTATCTAGCAAAGAATAACTGAACCAGGCAAAACCAGGCAAACAGATCATTGCAATTCCATGTACAGAAACTAATTTGGGCCAATTGGCTTACTTTAAGAGCTTTTAAAGAAAAGTAAGATCTTATCCTGGAATAGTACTTATACCAAGTACTCTGATTTTCAAGACTTTCCAAGAACCCAAAGTATGACGCATGCTGGATATATTTCAGGAGATGTAGCCATACTGATTCCATTTTTTGTTGTTGTTGAGGCTGTCACATGAAAACATATATATATTTTCATTTCCACAAATGAAAGAGAATGTATGTTTTCTATTTTAATGATATATTTCACTTGACGTAAGATCTCCAGCCCAGATGGAAAAGATGTTGATTAAAGCAATTTTTATAAATTGTTACTGGGGATGTGTTTTATTGAATTCTTGATGAAGCATGATATAGAGTTTCCTTAAAAAACTAAAACTGGATCTGCCCTATGACTCAGTTATTGCACTACTGGTTATTTTTCCAAAGGAAATGAATCAGCATATCAAGAGATGGATGCAGTCTCATGCTTATTGCATCCCTCTTAGGAGAGCCAAAAAGAGACAAAATAGCCTATGTGTCTGAGAACAGATGAACAGATTAGGAAAAATGTGATACGTATACGTGGTGGAATATTACCCAGCTGTTAAAAAATAATTAAATGTTTAGATTTGAAGCAACATGGCTAAATGGTCTTTGGCTAGAAACACATGATAAGTGGCAGAAGAGAAAGATAGTTCACTGAATAAAATATCTATTTTTATGCATGTATTGTAAATCTTTATATGCAACATTTATTTGATGATTGTCTCATGGTGCTTGTTAAAAATGAGGAAGTGTAAAAGATTAGATAAGAGGGCCAAACCGGAGACCATAACGTGGACCTGACAGGGAATTATTGGCAGTTGAAGAGGGTGCTCCTCCCAGGGACAGATCCAAGAAGAGGAAGATATTCTGGCATCTTTGATGCATTTGTTTAGTCTCTTCACAAAATGGATTGATACGTTTCATGCCACTTCCTCCTTTTGGTGTCCCTTTACATAGTTTCACAGGTCATCCCAAGTTTTGTTTCTAAGGATGAAGTAGGGATATTTCTCATTTTTATCTTCGGAAGTGGAAACTTCTAACATAGTGCACATTGGCTAACAAGAGTGGCAGCAGCCATCCAGTGCACAGGGAAAATGCCATTTCTGATGTCTGCATCCCCTAAAGTCCTAGCTTCATTTCCAGTTTTATCTTCCTGGGAATGACATGCTGGGAAGTAGCCATTGATGGCTCACGCATGCACTCCCCGCTGCCCTCAGGAAGGCTCGGGTGGCTGGGGAGCAGGCTCCATGTTACCTCCCTCACGTCCAGGCGTGGTGGGCCACTGACAAGTGAGCAAGCAGAAGGCTGGTCTCTGTCTCTGACTCTAACTTTCAGATAAAAAAATAAAGATAATTCATTAATAAAACTTTTGAAAATTAAGTTTAAGATGCCTTCAGAAAGTTTCTAAAAAAAAGCATTTTATGAAAAAATATCTGAATTTCAAAATATGTTACAGCCATTTATGCTTTTCCTTCAATTCCATTTTCTATGAATGTTTTGAAGTTCTTTCATACAAATGAGTAAAGATTATCTTGTGATAATAAATATATTGTTATATTTATTTTGGCGTATATCCTCAGTATATTCTAAAAATAATATTTAGCCAACACTGAAACTAGTCCAGTATAACTCATCTACCTTTAATTTCCTCTGCTAATATCTAATAATTTACATTTTCCCCATGACTTCAGTATATTTTTAAATGTAATACATTTTCTTATCAACATAGTTTATAAAACTTCCATTTTAATGTAAATTATCCTGTTGCAGTTATTTAAGGAGGTATAGTTATGTTTAATATCAAATATTTACTTCACAGTCCAAGGAACAAGAGAAGATTTAAACTTAATGTCTTCATTTATGCTTCAAGGCTTTTGTGTTTTTAAACTGAGAATTTCTCATAAAACCTCACTGACTGCTGAAAAATCTTTCAGCAATTCTATCAAGAATTAAATGTCCTAATTAGAGCATATCTATGGTATAAGTCACATCAACATGGAAGCGATTCACTCGAACAAACAACGTCTTAGTGAAGTTAACATGATGTTCATTTTCTTCCAATTATAATACTCACTCACAATTCCTTTGCAGTTGACACATGATTGTCAAATATAATTTGATTCTTATTCATGACAATGACAGCTAATTCAAACTGCTTCGTTATGTACTTTTACTCAAAATAGTTCATTTGTAGTGTGTGTTAATCTAAAGTTATTCTGTAGGAATCACATTTTGATTTCCAAGGCCAGGGTGTTATTTGTATGTACAAGTGGATCTGGCTTTTTGTTCTTCAATATTGCTTTGCCTTTTCTTTGATTTAATTTTTCAAAGACAACTTTTGAGACTTACACTTATTGATGCCAAATCTGTAACATATTTGTAAGGATACATGGAAGAATTGTTTACCAAATGAGTTTAATGCAGAAGAATTCAATGCTTTTATTTTTTTTTCCCCATCATTTCCTGCCGTCAGATTTCTTTCATAGCTTTAGCCTGGCCTCTCTGAGCAACCACATAATCACGAATGTCCTAGAAGCCTTCCATTCGTTTTCAACAAAAACATTTCTTTTGACAAAAATGAGTTCCTTTTAGATATTTGCAAGTCCCCCTCATTACCGCTTAGAGCTCTCTATTCCTCAACCAGCACAAATCCCTTTCCCTGTTGTGCAAAAATCGCTTCAAATCAGTTTAGGTCTTGCCACCTTCTGTAGGTGGCCACTTACTCCTAGGAGCCACACACATTCCTGTTTGGCTCTTTTCCTTTTTGGATTGAAATGCCAAGTGAAAGAAAGAAGGAGAGGTAAACACCCACCCACCTGCTGATTCCTTCCCAAAACACCAAGAGCCAGTGCTAGGACAGGGTGACCCCAGGAGTTAGGAATCCCATCTGGGGTTCCAATACAAGGTCGAATCCCTTGGACTTGAATCATTATCAAATGTCTCCCAGTCACATTAGCAGAAGTTAGCTTGGGAAGAAAGATATGCCTTGATTGGAATGCCCCAATCAGAAGTCTGCCCCACTTTGCCATAACATCTACCCAGTAAAATCTTGTTTACTGTTCGACAGTGTAGTGAGCCCGTGAGTTTTTATCAAATAACAAATAATCGGATGTATTCATTTACATGTGTGTTTTGAAGGAGGGGATGGTATAGCAGCAGAGATAGTATATGACCGTGAAGCTATCCCTTCACTACAGCTGCCCTGAGGTTGAAAGCTGATTTTCTGCCCGTTTATCTGTGAACTCAACATACGTTCTTTTAAAATCTACTGTCTTCCAGGCATATGTTCTAGATATGGGGATCCCTTGGTGAACCAAAAAAATCAATATTGCTCTTCCACGGTAGAAATTGGCTCTAGGTGTGGAAGACAGTGTGTCAGAAAGGAAGATTAAAGTGGTAAAGGGAAAATAGCAAGAGGCCAAGAGGCCGACCCCAAGGGCCCTGATCCGCTGTCTCCCAGGCACAATGGCATGAAGCTGTGTGTGGAACACAGTAGCCAGGACTGGAACCAGGCAGTCCGATGTGGGATACAGACTCCCTCCGCGGTGGCTCCATGTGCTATGCCTCAAGTCCCAGCCCTTCTGCTGGGTTTTATGTCGCAGTTAACAAGAGCTGAAGATGGAATAGCAAGAGGGAAAGAGAGAGAGCAGAATCAGAGAGCACATACTCAAATACATTTTTATTATCGTTTATTTTGGTGTGTGAGAGAGAGATCATAACGGCTGATTCAACCCCCAAATGAACACAGAAGCCTGAAGCCAGGATGCAGGAATTCAAGGCAGTGGTCCCACGTGGGTGGCGGGATCCCTAGTTCCTTGAGTCGCAACTGGCTGCTGCCCAGAGACTGGGAGTACAAACCAGGTTGTCTCATTTGGGCCACCAGCACCCTAACCTGTGTTCTAACCATGAGGCCAAATACTTGTCCCTGGGAGTGTGTGTATATATTAGAATGAATGTTTATGACTCGAAAGTAGTTTCAAAAAATTTTCATTTACACGTAAATGCTTTGTAATCATTTCACATTGAACTCTTGCAAATTAGAGAAGAATAAACTTACCATAAAAATGATATGGCAAGCTTTATATCATAATTTGAAGCATTCATCAAATCAGTAAAATAAGGACCATCATTTGTTCTTTAATTAAAAGGAATACACTTTATTAGGTCAGCAAAATTTTATGCAAAAGGTATATGAATAAAACACATTTGGCACAAAGTAGTAAACATTATTAATGAGTGCTTTTTCAGGACATATTTATATCAATGAAAGCTTGAAATAAAAAGGGAAAAAGAAAAGTACATTTCTCATCAGCCTAAATTCAAGCTGCATGTTAATATCATTGTTAAGATGATACTCATGTTATAAATCAGGTTTAAAATTGCAACGTATAAAAACAATAAGAATGTGAAAATGGAAGTTCTCCATCCTTTTCAAGAACTGTAATATTTGGGAGGCATTCACATTCCAAAATTATTTAAAGTAAAAATAATGTTCCAGCTTCTCTTATAAAAAAGAAACTTGATGTTTTCAATTATCATGAAAAAGTGTGGACTGGATAAATACCTACATTTTCATGATGACGTGTGCTACATGTAAGTGTATGGTCTATTTATTTTTACAGTGATATGTGTATGTATGTATATATGTACTATATTTCCAGAAACATGAGTTATGTTCAAGACAGGAGCCAGATTTCAGAGAATCTGGAAGTCATAACAATCTGCTTAAAAGTCACCTTAGTTAATTTCCAACAAAAATGCTACTTCCGGAATTTCATATCCAAAGCAGACACCAAAAATGTATATTGTTGCATGGTAATTTAACAAAATAATCATCTCATCAAAGAGTTATTTATTTTTATTTGAAAGGCATATTTTTCAGAGAAAGAAGAGATAGAGAGGGAGAGAGAGAGAAAAGGTCTTTTATCAATTTTTTCACTCCCCGTAATGGCTGCAACAGTCTGAGCTGAGCCGATCCAAATTCAGCAGCCAGGAGCTTCCTCTGAGTCTCCCACACGGTTCAGAGTCCTGAGCTGTGGGCCATCCTCTGCTGCTTTCCCAGCCCACAAGCAGGGAGCTAGCTCAGAAGTGCGGAAGCAGAGACAAGAAATGGTTCCAATATAGGATGCTGGTCCTTGAAGATGGAAGATTAGCCAATTGAACCATTGCACCTGCCCCCACAGATTTGTTCTGAGAAGTAAAAGAGATTCTGCAAATATTGTAAAGATAGTGGTTATTACCCAGTACTTTTCCTTTGTGGAAAAGGCTGCATTGGCATAGGGCCTGACCTGGTTTTCATAAACTCAAGCGCTCCCGGGCATGGGAGATGACCTAACACAAACCTCTCTGCTGAAGGGACCTTCACTGAGTGTTATTGTGTTAACAAAGAATTCTTGAAATACTCTCTATCTTTCTTTGTGCTTGTCATGTAAAACAAATAAGTAAATAAAGACATGGGTAAATAAATAAATAATAAGTAAGTGTGAGTTCTAACAATATTAAAATAATAGAGCAATAAACAATAACTTATCTGTTTTACTTTCTGTCTTTGAATTTTGCATCTTGATACACATTTATCTTCAACACCCTGAGAAGTGTTTTTTAATCAGGTTATCATCCTGTGGGAGTATATATAATGACTTCCCAGGGTTTCTTGAATCAAGTTCAAACTTTTCCCCATTTCATTAGATTGCATCTAACCTGAATTCCCAGGGCTGGCTTTTTCTTACCTTCCTGTTGAGTCACACCAGCATTATAATTGTCTTCAAAACACTTTTTTATTATCTGGTTATCTGCACTTTTCCTCATCCATAAAATTAGATTCACTGTTTGCCCTTTTCTAATCAAATAATAGGACAATTTTTTTAGTCCTTTAATTTAGTTTTACTTTTTTAATTATTAATTACATTGCATTATGTGACACAGTTTTATAGGCACTGGAATTCTCCCCACCCATCCCCACCCATGGTGGATTCCTCTACCTTGTTGCATTACCACAGTTCAAGTTCAGTTGAGATTCTTTCATTGCAAGCATATACCAAGCATAGATTCCAGCATCTTATTGTCCAGATAAGTTCAACGGCTTGTTGGGGAGACCATCTCTGGTCTGAAGGTAGAGCCGGCAGAGTATCGTCCCAATCAATTAAAAACCCTAACATAACATCAGCAACAATTTATAACATTATGGAGTTAATTGACATAGTATTGAGTAACCAATATGTTAAAAAAATGCAAGTTCTTAACCACATCCTGTGACTTCTTCATTGACATTTCAATTTTAGTTTATATACAACCTGGTTCTATACACCTTAAAATGGCTATAGATTACTATTCAGCTGTCTCGTGTCTATTTTCATTATAGTATTTAGCATTTTATAGCATTGAGGCGTAATTTTGCTGAACCTGGCTGTTTTTCGGGTAGTCTAGACTGGCTTATAACTCTATTTCACCTAGATATTTTAATTGCCTAATAAAGTATATTGTTTACTAAGAAAATAACTGCTATTATGTTTTGTATTTTTATATATAATATCAATAATGCTTTTTTATTGGATAAGTAACTAGAGACAGCTATCAGGACACAATTCACTTCTGCTGGCTCAATTCCCAAATGTCAGTGGCAGAGCTGAAGCAAGGGACTGGGGACTGGATCATGCTTTCTCACAGGAATGGCGGGATACTAATTTATTGAACCATCACTGCCACAGGAAGTTGCAGTCAGGAGCCAGAGGCAGAAATGAAACTCAAGCTCTCCCCTATGGTTGCTGGGTACCCTAATTAGCCCCTTAACCATTGCGGCAAATGCCTATTACACTTGTTTTTAAGCATTGATCACAGATATGTATATATATATATGTGTGTGTGTGTGTATATATATGTATATATATGTATATTTAATTTTGTGTGGCAAAATGTAATTGTGGTCTGATTCACATGCACACTGTTGATTAGGGCTAAATTGGGAAAAGGAGATCTTGCATTTCTGCATTCATACATACATTCTCTATATATGCTAACTTGTTTTTAAATCCACTAGTGTTATGGATTGTACTGCATTTTGAAAATAATGCAATTCTAAACACGCATAAGTACAAATGTAACCTTATTTCGAAAAAAACATCCTGCAAATGTAATAAGCTAGGAAGATACGACTTAAGTGGCCATGACAGGAGATGGATGTAAAGTTCCTAAAAAATATAAATACCACATGGAATCAGAGACAAAAGGAGACAAAGACTGATGACAGCTAGATGATACAGGCGAGACTGGATGGCTCATCCAGAAGCCAAGGAATGCTCCTCCCTGCTGGCCATCCCTGAGGGCCCGGCTGGATGCCAGGGGTTTTTCTTGCTGTCTTCAGAGGCAAGCTGACCTTGGTGATGATGGTGACAGTACCCTAGCCTCCAGAGCTCTTGAACCAGCACATTTCTATTGTTGGAAGACATCTAGTTTTTGGTACTTTGTAGTTTTGGCCTGCGGATGTAATAGGATTGATAGAGAGGGAAAAATGAAAATGCATTTATTCCGCTTGAACGCATGAGGACAGATAATGTTCAACTTAATGAGACCAATAGAGCTATGTATAATTACTTTTTGTTCATTTGGAATAAATGAATAGTAATGATAACTTGCATGTGAATAGTTCTTAATAGTTTACAAAATGCTTTTCATTATAATCCATATTTCATGGAATTCTGAGGGTCCGTGATATGCCACATGAAGCACATTCTATAATATGTTTTAGGCATATGGGAAGAATTGTGAATTAGCAATAAAGCATCAGTGATAGTGAACTCAAATAAATCACTTGTTTTTCAGAAACTCATATAATTTATAAGTATATTCTGATTGTAGATTCAGAGCAAGTTGCTATACCTAAATGTTTTCTTGAGACAGATTAAGTCTCTCTGATTCTTACCACTAACTGAAGGTGGAGGAAAAAGACATATATCTGTATCTATCTATCTATCTATCTATCTATCTATCTATCTATCTAGAGATGTAATTATTTAACTATCTTTAAAGGAAATGTGTATATCTTAATTTTTCTTAATAAGATGTTTGGGACCATGTCTGTAGAAATTCAGTAATTTTTTTCACAAATGCTAATCTTGTCGTTCTAAAATTCTAACTTTGCTTTTAAAAGTGTACACTCAAATGTCCCCTATGCGACTACAGGTAATGTAATACATTCTTTCCTGTCAACATTGTCACTGGTAGAATTCAATGCAATGCCATCATTTCAGGACAGCAAATAGCAAGATTGTTTAGCAGCCCTAGGACAAAATGATGATCTTTGCCACTGTACATGGTAATCATGAAAGGAGATTGTCTGCTTTTTTCAGCTCTAGCTTCTTTTATCTGTTAGTTATGATGGCATGGGTGTTAGGAAGAGCACCTTTAAAATGAATATCTATATCACACTTAAAACTTAATAACAAAATTTGTCATTTTCACCTTAAAAGAAAATTTTTGAAATACTTTTGATTTATTGTCAAGAAAACTTCATTGCTTTAATGAAAACTTCGCATCTGGGGAAGGCAGATCAGTCCTGGGCTTCTTCGTTTCTCAGTTCCTGCTTTGACATCATCCTTCATCCAGGCCACGAACACACTAAACTTCCAAAATAGGGTGTTTCAGAGCACTTCCGTGGCTTCATTAGATTCATGCGACAAGATTTCAGATAGCTATAAAGATGTTATTAAAGAGAGGAGTTGTGAAAGAGGTATGTATTGATTACGCAAGTAGCTATGTTTCAGGTCATTAAATAACGCAAAAGACCAGCAATTTGTATTCATATTCTGTTCAAACGCCTAACGCATATTCCAATTGGAAATTTTACTGTGAAATACTGTCAATTCATATTTCATATGTCAATATGTCAATTTGTATTTCATATAAACTGAGAATATAAACAACTAGATTCCTAAATTCCCATTTATTGATAAACTGCTATTATCAAAGCATAGAAATAAAACCAGTTGAAGTTTTATTTTTCTTCTGCTTAGAAAGACAGATTTAACTTTCCCATGAGTGCAGACATGCTACTCGCTGGGAGACATAGCGCAATCTCGTGTGGCAGGTGAAGTCCAGAATCAACTGCCCTGCATTAATTCCTTCATCTTTCATGTCATAGCTCAGAGATCTTGGAAAGTCGCTGGATGACTCTGCCTTCATTTCTTCATTGTCAAATAGAGATATAATCAATAGCTGTCTACTTGGGATAATTAGTGATCTTAATAGATGTAGAGAATTCAGGATATGAGTAACGCCTGGTAAATTAGTAAGCACAGTAATTATGGCCTATTATGGAAATGCCTCCAAGAGCTTATCAAAATAACACTATGAGGCTAAGTGTCAGGAAAGGAAATTATGAGAAAAAAACAACCACCAAAACAAACACTAAAAATTCCACCCTGCTTGGTCGTCCTCTTGATTCATATGCAAACAGAAGTACACTCACCTGTCACTCATTGACGTTTAGAAGATGAACAGATGTCCATGCTTGTCCAGGAAGGATGCTAAATTTCCATGCTGCTCTAGTGGCCAGACAGATGTTATACATGATGTCAACACATCCCTCAAATCATCTGGTTTCCATCTGACTTTTATTTTGCTAAGTAATTAGGAAATTTGTAGTTCCCTATATTTGAGGAATCTACAAGTATACTTTTTAATTGATTAAATAAAAGTGATTTGATATTGAGAAATCATTCATGATAAATTATAAATTATGAAGTATGCATAAATTGTATATATATTACATGATTAATTCTGTTCTGTTCAGTTATATAACATGCTTGGGCATTTGCTCAATTCAAATTGACAAACTCATAGGGATAATGTGCATGTATTTATAGTTATTGTCTAGTGAAAGTTAAAGCATGTAACATTTGTCATTTTAAAATTTATAAATGAATAATGATTCTGTTAAATATAACACATGTATTGGCTGAAACATTTCAAGGTAAAGTTGTTTTAATGCACTCAAACATAGATAATCCACACACCTCTTTTTCAAATTGATTGTTAATCATTACAGTTATTTGGCTTACACTGATTCTATTTAATGATCTGCACCTGAGGCACTGAATTTCAACCCTATATTTATAGCAGAACAGTTTGCAATGGTGAAGGCATGGAGTCAGCCCAGAGGCCCACGGAAAGAGGAATGGATGAAGAAATATGGAGTACTACTCAGCCATTGAAAAGAGTATAATTCTACCCTTTGCAACAAAATGACCAATGATCCAACTTGAGACCATTTTGCTCAGTGAAATAAATCAAACACAAAGACAGAATATAAGATCGTGAAAAATATAAGAACAATACATGAAAAAAAAATATAAGAACAAAACATGTATCTCCATATATTCTCACAGAGGAGCTGCATAATGGGGGCTAGCACACCAAGAAGTGAAGTTACGTTACCTTATGTGTCTCTACTCCTGAATAAAAGGAGGAATTGCAATAAAACAGTGTAATGTACCTTGGCAATAGGATACTGCATTTTGTACCATTGCCAATACCTAGAATGGCATGGTGCACTTAAATAGCAGAAGGTTAGTCTTGTGACAATTGCTGAAGGATTATACCACTATAATAATATAAGGGAAATCGGGGGGTGGGAAGTTCAAGATGCTTTTTAATTTTATACTAATGATGAAACATTAATAATTTCAGTTAACAATCTTTCCATTCGTTGAATGCCTGATCAGGAAATATAAACCACAATCGTAGTCATCATACACGATTAAATCTGAACACTGTTTCTTAATAGGATGCAGACATTGTAGAACCTTGTTTAGTGATCCAGGCCTCAGGGGTTTTTCCTTCTGTACTTTCCAGCCATAACACTTATGATCTGTAATTGATTCACATTTCCCAGTACTCACTGACTACTTCTGACGAGGCAGGCACTATCTTGGTGCTAATGATGTGGTGTGACAAGGGAGGATATCGTAAGATATGGCATTCACAGAGCCTCTATTTTAGTTAGTGAGATCTAAAGCAAGCAGCCAAGAGCATATGTAAGAGGAATGAAACAAACAAAACACGCCAATATGTTTTGCATGTGTATTATGTTGCTTGTTGCCTATCCCTTCTTTGTATTGCAAACTCCCGGGAGCAAGTTTTATCTCTTTTCTTTATTTGTATTTTCCGCAATGACCCATTAATGGATCCATTTTCATAAATTTATGATATTTTTCTGAATAAATTGTAGATTTAATCATTAGGAAAAAATCTACAAATTTATTAGGTAATGCATCATAGTCATAATTTCTTTTCACTCTTCTGTATGGGTCACCATTCCACAAGTATTCATTTGTCACGTCTGTTCCTTAAATTCGGTTCGTAGTCTCCATCTCCATGATACATCAATGACTTTGCAATTATAGAAACAAATATGAATATGTCCAAGACTTTTCTTAAGTCACCCTAAGCAGTTCCATAGTTCAAGTGTAGTAGTTTCTCCTTTAATTGTGAGTTTATCTGGGACAACCCATGGTTCATAAAGCAATGACATGTCCATCTCTCGAGTTATAGGTAAAAGAGAAAGAATTTAGACAAGCAATATGTGTTAGTTTGTGGATACAAATAAGTTGAATGTGATTAAAAACTGAAGCTACATGGGAACATCCTTTTTTCAAAAGATTTATTTATTTTTGTTGCAAAGTCAGATATACAGAGAGGAGGAGAGACAGAGACACAAACTTCCCACCAGTTCATTCACTTCCCCTAGCAGCCAGAGCAGTTGGAGCTGAGCCAATCTGAAGCCAGAAGCCAGGAGCCGCTTCTGGATTTCTCATGCAGGTGCAGGGTCCTAAGGCCTTGGCCAGTGCTCGGCTGCCTTCTCAGGCCACAAGCAGCAAGCTGGATGGGAAGTGGGACTGCCGGGATTAGAACTGGCACCCATGTGTGATCCTGGTGTGTTCAAGGCAAGGACTTTAGCCTCTAGGCCACCATGCCAGGTCCAAGGGAACACTATCAATAGAAGGTATTGAGTAAGATAATAGTTTGAAATGTGCCAGCATCTGTGTTTAGTTAGTTTTGTACAGATTTAAAAAGTAGAAGGAATTATAAGTATATAAGCAAAACCAATTTGTCAATATTTCTTCAAATTGTTGCTTTTATCCATCATCCAGAAAAATACAATCAAATGCCATTAGGTATACAATAGATATATTCTAGTGCTTAAAATATGCCTGAGACTTGCAGAACTGACAAGAAGAAACTGACAAGATGGAATAGCATATGAGTTATCCTTGTCATAGATCAGTGAAATATGGGTTGAAAATCCAAAAGTCATAATTGCAAAGGTAGACATATGGTGCTATGGCATGAGACAGACTCCTGAAGCTTTTTTGCTGAATTTGTTCTGGAAGATTTCAAAGGATTTGTATACATGCAGACCAAAAATAGGAAAGGGGGGACTTCAGAGAGGATGACGGCGTGGTTGTTGCCTGCAGCTGAATCGAGAAGCTGAGGCACAGCTCTTGTGGAAAGATGTCACACTCCTTATTACAATTATTTAAATATGTGCTGTGGGTCAGGAAACAGCAATGGAGGAATGATCTTTATCAAAGATTTTTCTCTTAACTAAAAAGAGGAAAACAGATATGATCACATCTTAAATTGTGTGGAAGCAGCATTGAGAATTCTCCCACAGTGGATTGCAAGAAATTAGAGGATTCATCAGAAGTGACGTAGGTTAAGACCTAAAGAAAAAGAGTGTAAAGAGTCAGGTATAGCAGAAGAGAACTGATTGAATCATTGGAAGGAGGAAGAATTGAGACGTTTCCTTGGGCAATTCCCTTGTTGAAGTTTCAGTAAAATTGAAGAGACAGAAGCAAAGAAAATCTTCTCAATATTAAACCAAAGAAAATGAGAGTTACATATTTGTATATAAGGGTGTACATATAAACAGAAGACACAGTAACAACTTATGACTTAGTAACTACAGGGAAAACTTGTTATGTGGAGTCTGGACTTTCTAACATTGTCCATACCTACAATGCCACAATATACTTAAATAGCAGAATTACAGACTTCGAATTGTTGCTGATGGAATATACTATTGTAATAATGTAGGGGAAATCAGGGGGCATGAGGGAGAATGGGGATGGTGAAAGGGGGAATCTCTGAGTCTATGGAACTGTATCATGAAAAATAAAAATTAAAAATATATATTTTATCTATAAATCAGAAGGTAGGATTTCAGTGAGAAATCCTACAGCACTTGGAGTTGAAGTTTTGAAGAACTCAGCACTATTTGCATTCACACTTTTTGCAGAGTACATTGCCCCCTTGGGTAGCAGGTGCTTCTGGAGGGGCTCAGAAATGACACAACAGTGCTGGAGGCAGGTAACGACTTGGGCCTTCTGCCTAGTGAGGTCAACAGGCCTTGTAAAAGAGGAAATTCCCTTCCTTTCCGTCAAAAGTCACCCATCTTCTATGGCTTCCCTTTTGACAAGTCTCTCTCTCTCTCTCTCTCTCTCTCTCTCTCTCTCTCTCTCTCTATATATATATATATATATATATATATATATATATATATATATATAAATGATAGTTGCTAGGTTGTAAATATACCAAAGGATCGGAGGACAAAAAAGGATGCGACTGAGCTCTTTGGATGCTATTATAATACTGAAGATCAAATGGAGAGGAGTGTGGCTGTAGCTGTTAGTAGTGCCAGTTTTTCCTTTTTCTTTTTGTTAATATTTATTTGTTTTTCTGGAAAGTCAGATAAATAGAAAGGAGAGATAGAGAGGAAAATCTTCCATACATTGGTTCATTCCCCAAGTGGTCACAATGATTAGAATTGAGCTGATCCGAAGCCAGGAGCTAGGAGTTTCTTCCAGGTCTCCCACGCAGGTGCAGGGTCCCAAGGCTTTGGGCTGTCCTGGACTGCTTTCCCAGGCCACAAGCAGGGAGCTGGATGGGAAGCGGGGCTGCCGGGATTAGAACCAGCACCCATACGGGACCTTGGTACCTGTAAGGCGAGCAGTTTAGGCTCTAGGCTACCAAACCAGGCCCGGTAGTTCCAGTTTTATGAAGTAATGTAATGCAATCTGTGTTTTGAAAATCAAAATCAGTAAGGTTTTTATAAAATTGGGTATGGAGTATCAAATGCAGAGAGGACAACAGAAAATTTTGAGGAATGAAAAATTGCTGATTAGAGTTACTATTTAATAAGTACATCTTTCTGAATTTGTGGAGATTAATCTGAGATTGAAAGCAGTAACAATTTATTAAATTCTGAGTAAATTATGACCAACTTAGTTGGTGTGATTATTCTAATTAGCTTAGTTTGGATAATTCATATGAATACATTGTGAATTTTGAGGTGATCTTGATGTTTGCAGTCTAGATGTTGACTTTTGGCATACCTGAGTAAGGCAGCTGAGAGCCAGGGAGCTGCAGGAAGTTGTAGGGGTTCACGTAGCTCGTGCTGAATGGAAAAGTGCTGATCCTGAGCAAGCTGTCTTGCTTCAGAAAACTCAATTCCTTTCTATAATTCCAATTACATTGTTGTTTTGATACGGTGCTTCCCAAAGAAAATGTATCTCAGTAATTGCCTTCAAAAATAGAAAAAGATAAATTTCATGCATTTCTAATAAGCCATCTAATTGCTAAGATGTACAAGCACACAGGCTGCTTGCTGCATGTTTCACTTCAGTTCAGCCCTACGAAATTCACTCGGAGGTGTGAAGTGTTCAGAGAATCGCAACCAACCAGACGCATAACCTTACAGTCATGTTCATTGTTGCTTACCACGTAAGCAGTGACACTTACAGACAGAGTGACAGTTTCAGCTGCCTTGAGCTTATGTCAGACAGGAGCGATGCTTTGATTTTTGAAAAGAGCTACAAACATAAAACAGCACAAGAGAACTTTGCCAAACTGGATTATAAGAAGAAGTCAAAATGAATAAGTCATGTGTTTCATTTCAATGTTCACATCAGGAAGGTTTTTGAGATCAAGCCTAGTGCTGCTGCCAATCTGCATATGGGCTGACATTGGAATTATAACAAGAACATTTTGTTTGTTTTACAGCATATCACATGATCGGTGCACAAAAATAGCTTCATAAAAGTTTTCCTTTATAATTAGAAAAATCCTGTTTATATGAAAATGTGTAATAAAAGGTGAATGTTGCAGCAAGATAAAATATGTTGGGAAATGAGTAACTTTCATGACTTCTTCTTCATGTATCCCCCGTGTTTGCAGAACAATTGATATTTTCCAGCATCCGCTAAGCCAGGCTACTGTGCCAGACCCAGCCTGTACTTTAAATACTCCGCTGTGTCCTCAAGCTGAGTGTCTGAGCCTGTACCTTGACAGATAAATATCCAAGACTGGATAATAGAATATGCTCATATCTTTATGTGATAGAAGGCCAAGGGGAATAATCAAGGGTAATTTCCTGTTGCTGTTTTACCAGGGCATAAACCCATTCATGAATGTGTAGCAATCATAACTTAATTATATCCCACCTACTTAATATTAACATCATGGAAAGTAAGTTTCAACATTTCAATTTTTGAAACTAGTGAGAAAGATTATAGATTTATATTTTCTCATCTCCTGCATTAAGGTGATACACACTTGAAATTTATTCAGACTTTGTCAAAACCTGTAATGTTTCCTTGGCCTTGTTTTTCACCACAAAAAGGAGACAATTTGTTTCTGCTGGAAAAGAATTGAAAGTTAACTGTCACCAATTCATGTAACACTTTATGTAACAATTCATGTAACACTTCAGGATCTCCACACTACTTTGTGATAGTAGATGAGCCATATGTATTTTGTTTGTGATGACATAGTGGCTAAATCCACACCTTGCAGGTGCTACGATCTCATATGGGCACCAGATTGTGCCCAAGCTGCTCCATTTCCACTTAATCTTGCTTACAGCCTGGGAAGGGATTGAAGGGTGGCCCTGCGTGGGAGACCTGGAGGAAGCTCTTGAATTCTGGCTTCAGATCAGCTCAGCTCTGGTCTTTGTGGCCACTTGGGGAGTGAACCAGTGGATGCAAGATCTTCCCTTCTGTCTCTCCTTCTCTCTGTGAATCTTTCTGGTGAAAATAAATAAATCTTTTTTAAAAAATAGCATACTGATCTTTCATCAAGCAGAAGCTACTGTCCTCCCTCATTCTTGGCAAATTAGTGAAGGCTGGGAGATGTGCACGTTGCGTGCTTGAAATGACCTTGTGATGGAATTTATACTGACACCCAAAACTTGGATTTTAGAAGGCTGAGCTAAACCCACTCTTGCTGCAGCTCTGTATGCCTCCCTTTGTCTTTCACTTTCAAATTTGTATCCAAAAAATCAATTTTATGTCAGTTCTTTTCTCAAGATTCACTTCTGTTGAACAAAATCCAAACCAACTGATGACAACAGCACATAATCTAGATCGTTTTTGACTTTCAAGTTGTAAGCTCTAAATGCTACGCTTATAGTGAGTGGCAAATTAAAGCAAAATATTTTGCAGTTTATCTTAAAATTCTAACATCACAACAATATTTGTGGTTTATTTTTATTCTTAAGAACGCTTGCAGGTTTTTGGCATAGCATCTTCTTGCTGTTACATAACTTTGAGCAAGTTATTTACTCTCTCTCAGTATGGTTTATCAACTGTGCAAAAATGGGGGAATTGAATTTCTCTTGCCAAATCATTGTTAGAAGTAGCAAAACTTACCAAAAGTTTCTTCACACTTAGCATGGGTAACTGCAGGCTGTTGTCGCTGCAGCTCTTAATATTATGACTTTCCCATTAATGCACATGTTGGTCCCTGGCTTCACTTAAAGCATGTGTTTTAAGTATCTCTTTGCAATAAGCTACAACTCATTTTGCCTTACATTTTAAAAATACATCTACTGAATTCTTTCAACTTCAACACATTTCCTGTTACTCTTAGCATCAAAATCCACTTGGTCTTATGTTTCCTCTCTCTTCAGTGGCATCTCTCTCCAGAAAGATAATTAGTGCAACTCTGTTGACAAGTAGAGTAATACAATCACAAACAAAACAAAACAGTGATTGATTGTCCCAGGGCTCACAATGAAATTTTCATTCTGCCAATGACTTTTTCTTAGTATTGTCTGCATTTTCTCATCTGTGAAAGGTAAAAACATCTGCTCATCCATCCTTTGTGCATTGGTGTATCTCAAATCTATGTGCAAATGTTTGGGGAACTGCAAGTTAAACACCCAGGAAGGAGGTCTGTGGGCTGTACACTTGTTTGGCTCTGACATATTTTCTAGTCACATTTGGCCACCTGGTGTGTGAGAAAAGAAGTATGTATAGTTTAGAACAAAAAAAAAATAGAGAAAGTCTATTTACACTACTTATTAAAGAGAGGTTTGATCTCAAACCTGCGCTAGATATTTCATGTTGTAATCTTAACTAGAACCTAAAAGGAAACTACTTGGTTTATCTTCAATTAGTAGCAAAGGGAAAGGAAAATAGTGTTAAAAATGGCAAAGGTTGACATTTTTGTCAAGGTTATTCTGAGAAACTGAAGCAACATCGGGGTAGATTATATGTGGTGAGTCTCGGGGTTTAGTCCTGCCAGCAGGCCCCAGGTCACCGAGAGGGAGGCAGATGGTGGCCTTCGGCCTCAAGGACCACAGGAGACAAGCTGGCGAGGAATGTCCATTTTATTATACACAGGTTACAGGTTTTAAAGGGCAAGGAAGGCGAGGTCACGAGGGAGCCTTCCAGCAGACACCACAGCCTGTAATTAACTGATAACAATGAAGATCACCTGGGGTGATTGCCTGAGAGAGAGAGAGAGAGACACACACACACACAGAGAGAGAGAGAGAGAGAGAGAGAGAGAGAGAGAGAGAGAGAGAACAGCCTTAGCTTAAGCAAATGATAAGTGTCATTCCCAAGACTAAGCCACAAAATCTGCAGTTGACAAGCTGGAGATGAAGCAAAGCTGATGAGATTCTGAGCCTTAGCGCACAATGCAGCAGGCTTGAGATCTGAGTCCAGGTTTCCCTTGGAGCGT
Organism: Ochotona princeps; assembly: GCF_030435755.1. NCBI lineage: Eukaryota > Metazoa > Chordata > Mammalia > Lagomorpha > Ochotonidae > Ochotona > Ochotona princeps. Next base: position 29,793,932 of record NC_080854.1, read on the forward strand.
GTGGCCAGGGACGTGCTTCCTCTGCACCCTGCACCGAGTCCCCAGGCAGAAGGCATTGTGGAAGGTGAGCCATTTATTCTGTTGAGCCCTTCAAGTTGTTTGGAGGAAGTCCACTCTCACTTATGGAGACTGTCTGCTTTAAGACAGTTACTAATTCAAATGTTAGCCTCACCCCAAAATACCTGCATAGATCTATTGAGAGTATATGTGAATAAATACCCGGATCCCCCATGACTAAGTAAATATGACATAATACAGTCTTCACTACTGGAAAGGAAAGAAAATACAGATAAAAAAGTTGAATTATCTCCTTGTGATGTATGTTTCTATCTTGGTGTTAACAATGCATTCTAAAGTGGACTTATATAGAAAATAATTCCCAAGAGATAAACAAAATTCTCCAGTTCATGCCTTTTCTCACCAGCCTGCTCCTGGAATGAATGGTGTGTTGGCATGTCTTAGGGTAGAGCAAGCCCGTCATGCGTGTTACTGCTGTGACCTGTTGGTAATGGCCGCTGTGCACTTCCACCAGTGCTGCCTTCTGGAGGAAAATAAAAATTTATAGCAACAGAATTCTGAAGCTGATACTATTTTTTCTAGAGCTAAACAAGTAAAAATATTTATCAACACCATTTGTAAAGTGATTTGGTGTTCCTAACAAGTCAAATATCATAGATTCTTAGTATTTTTGCAATCTTCAAATGCATTCATTAAGAAATGGAGAGAAACCAGGAATACATAAATTGAAACATCAAAATAAGTATGCTAATTGGATGGCATTTAATATGAGAGTAGAAAAGGTATGATGCTTGTTACCAGAAATGCCCGGTGGGTTCTTTGCTCAGCTTAGTTTAGAAATAAAATCCAGGAATCTGTTGCAAACAGATAAGTTTATTTCTAAAGGGACCAGGTGAGCAGGGAAGGGAGGGAAGGGGAAAGCACCTCCGGAGAGCCGGGAGGTGGGGTGCTTCTTGAAAGAGGAGGGAGAGAGAGACACCAAAGGTTTGAGGAAGGGTCTTGGGATTTTAAGCCTTCCTTGACCCCTCCTTGTTGGGCAGGGAACCTACAGGTAAGATGTTCCCCATTGGTAGTCTCTTAATTAATTAGAAAATGGGTGGGCAATGCTGGTACCGCCCACCTGAAGGTGTGGCCAAGACCTCAGCAGGCCTGGATGGGCTCAGTGCTTTTGTTGGCTTTTCATATAAATTGAGATTTTTCTAGGATACTGCAAATATATTACAAATTAACTTATCAACACTAGTTAAACTGAACAATGTTTTTTTTTTAAAGGGGTCAATATTTAGTTATCTTAACTTAGATAGTTTCCTTTGAATCTAAAAATTTGAAGTCATCTTTTAGTCCCTGGTTGAAAAATATACATAGCCTAAAACTGCTGTAATCCCAGTGATCCCTGTAAAATTATGTACTGCATAAGATGCATTTAAATAATTCCTAAATACTTTCCACTGTGTGGTATGCTTTTTGTGCAAGTAAAAGTGAGGGGGTTTAGTTGCATTTACTCAAAAATCCAGTTAGTAGGAGTAATTAGCAGCTTTGATATAAACTGGATGAACAGAAATGTTGCTTTAAAAAGTGGTTTGCTCAAGAATAAGTTACACAAATTACCAGAAACTGAAAGTATATCATTTTTTATCTCTTTAAACTATACCCTATTTAAATAAGTGTCCTACAAAGGGGAGTATTTTTTTTTTGCTTGTAGTTTTATTTTATGTAAAAATACATATACTGTGGCAGATAAATGTGATGAGTTCAATGAGCTCACACAGATGTGCCAATGTTTAACTTTTTGCTATATTCACTTTATTTTATTTTATTTTATTTTTTTTAATTATTTATTATTTAACTTCAGTAATTACATTGTATTATGTGACACAGTTACATAGATACTTGGGTTCTCCCCACCCCTCCCCAAACCCTCCCACCATGGTGGATTCCTCCACCTTGTTGCATAACCACAGCTCAAGTTCAGTTGAGCTTCCCCCATTGCAAGCGTATACCAAACATAGAGTCCAGCATCTTATTGTCCCGTCAAGTTCAACGGCTTCTTAGGTATACCCTCTCTGGTCTGATGACAGAGCCAGCAGAGTATCATCCCAGTCAATTGAAAGCTCCAACATACCATCAGCAAAAATTTACATCATTATGGAATTAATTGACATAGTAATGAGTAACCAATGTGTTAAAAGTAATATTCACTTTATATGTAAATATTGTATAATTACATAATTTGTTTCTTGAAACGAGGGATATTAATATAACATTATATCGGATAGATGACTAACATGATAAAGTGAGAAAAAAGGACATGTAATTATGCAAAAAAGCATTGAAGATATTTATAAATGTTTATATAACAAATAAAGTGATATTTCCTCATTTTTATGCCATATATATGTAGCATATATTTTCTTTCACATGTGAGAGAAAATGTAGACGTTATTTCTCTGTGTCTGGCCAAAACATGGCTAATTAAGGAGAAACATATTGCTAAGCCAATGAAAAATAGAAATAATCATTAACTCAAATTTTGTAATGATAAAGGAATTATGTCTCCTTAATTACAAGAAAATGCAGTTAGATATCAGAAAAAAAAACATTTTAAAAACTGTTGTTCAGAGTGACATTACTAATTACTCAACAATTAGACACCATTGCACTAGTGAAATAAATCAGAATTGCTAACAAATACAGAACAGAAAACTCCCTCCCAATAATTATGTCTGAAATTTACATCTTGGAATTTGATTTTTGTTTATAGCCCTTTTCTGTATTCCTGCTAAACAGTGATATTTCTACCTTTTACTTGTTGAATGCCATATTTTTGGAACATTAAGCCTGTGATTATACTGTTAATTAAAATATTTTATCATAAAAACTAAAGTAAAAGAATGCAGAAGGAAGGAAAAAGGGAGGGGGAATTATCATTATAGCCTTAAAATTGTATCTGTGAACTGTGCACACACACATAAACTCACGCATATGCACATTCATAAACCTTCAGTATCTTGTCTTCATGAATCTGTCCTGACACTCTCTAGGGAAGAGCTCATGGAAGCTGAACCTCTGGTTGTCATTTGAGAATGTTCATTATGTTCCTCTGTGTTCACCAGAAAACTCTGAGGTCATCCCTACAGTATGTAGGTTAACAGCTAGGTGAGAGAGCTGGGTTGACGTGGAGTGGAGAGGCGAAGGCACAACATTTTTAACGCCTCAGAACGAGAGCGGTACATATATACTGCTCCAGTCCCATTGGTGAAAATAACTTCACAAAGCCCTATAAGTTTAGCGGAAGATGTGAGGGGAGAGGGGCATTATAACATTTAGTATGAAGCCTAGAAAAGGGTGGAAGCGCCATTGGTTCATCTTGAAGTTTTGATAAACCTGTTGCCAAGGGCTGAAGTTCAAATGGCAAGAGGATCCATAGATCTTTTTGTGATAAATGTTCCATGGTAGAACTCTGAAATAGAAGAAAGTAACAGAGATCAAACAAAACAATAAACTGAATTTTCCACTTAATTTTATCAGGAAAAACAGAAGGTGTCAGAAAGCTGGTAGCTGGATTCATGGCTTCCAAGCTCCTGGCTTTAGATAGGCAAGGTTGCTGCTGCCTCTTCTCTGCCACTTCCTTGGTTCCTCTTCAAAGCTACTGTTTCCTTCACTTCTTGTTCTTATTCATATTCTTCTTCCACAATGGCTGGAGCTGAACTGATTTAAAGCCAGGAACCAGGAACTTCTTCAGTCTCCTCTATGGCTACAGGTAACCAAGGACTTGGGCCATCTTCACTGATTTAGTGAAATAAGCAAATGAGAATAATATGACCCAAAACTGTTAGTATATGTAGGTAACAACAACAAAAGAAGTAACTATGTTGCAAGACTATTATATTGTTTCTTCTTAATATCTCTGCAGTAATTTCATTAAATTAAATCTTTTTGATTTTGATGTAGATTTTAAATTCATTTTCAGCTTAAGTCATTCTCTGCCTGTTTGCTTGCAAAGGTACCTTTAATTACAGGTTAGCCTGAAAAGAGTATATGTCCTAAGTGATGTTTATTGCTTCGACTGGAATTCTTATGGGGCTTACCTTGGTCTAAATGATGTTTTGGTATTTGTTTTCCTTATAACCTTTTTCTTTTCCAGATAGGATTGGGAAAAACACAAATCTCTAGGAAGTAATCGCTTGCTTCCTTCTCTGTCCAGGTCTCTCAGCCCGCTTTCTCCTCTGCCCATCAATGCCACTGCATGCACAAACACACAATTTCAAGCACAGACATGAAATATATAATAGTTATTTTTGGAAAATTGATATATTTCACAAGGATAATAATGAGTAGCTACATTCAAATAACATCATGGATAGATGTTTTATCAAAGATATTGAAGTGATTAACATTGAGGAAATATATCTTTGAGAAGATCACATCTATGGAAATACAATGTAGAAAATATAAGCATCATAGAAATAGACATTTGTCTTAACATTCTAAACTCAAGTGTTCTCTGTTTACATTTTATCTTAACACATTCAAGTACGGGATTAACTTTCAAGACGCCCTTTGCTAAAGCAATGTTTAGAATACTATTTGAAGGGAAATAAATTCTCCCATGCCTGCAGTGGTCTTCCAGGCATTTCAGAGTAATTTCAGAGTAACACTTCTCAGGCCCATAGCTGTTTTATTTTAAATGCCTATTAATAATGACTGATACATATATTGCAAAGGTAATAAATGCATTCCGCAATTAAATAATGCATTTCAAAAATCATGTTTGCACAGTTCAAATAATGTTTTTCTTTAGAAATTTCTAATATAATCCTCTTTTTTTTAACCTTCGTTTTACCAAAGACAGTCTTCCTATAGTCAGTCCATTTATTTAGTGCGGATTTGAATTGTGTGTCAAAAACTCTGTTTGTCAAATCACATCTGATTTATACGATGGAGAGGCAGTTAAGTGCACACTCACTGTTACATTCTTTCATCCATTCACTCACTAGAGTTTGAAACCAGGAAAATGATGCCAGCTGCGAAAACAAATGTGAAACAAATGAATCTCATGGTATATTCACAAAGTCAGCAACAAAACCAAGCAGTTTTCGGAGAACAATGTTCTCATCTTTTAGCTCAGAAGGAAGGTTTTTAATGAATACAGGTAAATGATTTAGAGTCACCTCTTTATGTGATAATTGCATTTCCCATCGTTGAAGACTCACATCTAAAAATAAGTTCTTGAGAATTATCAGTTCCTTCTCTAAGATTGCTTCTTCTCTCAGGCTAATTTACTCAAATCTAACAAGTTGCATTTTTTCTGGCACAATGCAGAATTGATACCAGAAGATGAAAACTCTTCACTTTGGTAGCAATTTAAGAAACAGTAGGTAATTTAGACAGTGATTTTAGAAATTAGTTTCTTTCCAAAGAAGAAAAATATGTGGCCTAGTTTGTGAAGAATCAGCAGATTTTTCTCATTAGAATGTTTCTGTAAGATAAGAAGAAGCATTGTCCCAGAAACACCGAAAAGGCATGCTGATGTCTAACTAGAGTTTAAATCCTGACTCTACCTCTCAGTGCCTGTGTGACCAGCTACAAACTCATTCACACTCAGGAGCCTCTGCAAGAACATAACCCCTAACATGGTTGGGTTGTTTATCAGTAAGAGTGAATGTCTTCCTTGTATTCAGTAAACTGTAAAACTTATCATCAATAATAAATTGCATCCATATAATAAGCCTTATATAAGTTCATATTCCCAACTTCCTAATGATGTATTCATTAGGAGGACAAGGGATGATGGCAGTAGTTGGTCCCTGCAACCCAAACGGGAAGGTTTGATCCAGTATTTTCTGGATCCTGGCTTTGATGTGGCCCAGCCCTAGGGCATTTGGAAGGTGAATTAGCAGATGGGAGATTTTCTCTATTTCTCTGTTACTGTGCCCTTTTAAAAAAAAACTATATATATGTTTCTTTGAATAAACATATTTATGTATTTATTAAATGTATATTTAAATATATAATGAATGCAAATATAATTCAAATTTATATGAATTATATATGTTATAATTATATAAAATACAATTTAAATATATCATGTATTTAAATATATATTATACCGTTTAGTTTTAAATTTACAGGACAGAGATTGTGAGGTAATCACACACACTTTACACGTTAATCCCAGAAATCACTGCTTAACAAGTCATCAGGCAGCTGGCTCCAGGTTCTTCGCTTCACTCTCTGTAAGCTGGACCCCGCGAAATCAGGGATGCACGCTGCACCATGGTGTGGCACCCTTGCTTCTGCTGACTGAGCAGTAAACTGGTGAGGCCTTATCCTCTCTCTGCCTTCCTGTTTGTTTGTTTTAAATTTTTACTGGAAAGACATAACTACAGCGAGAAGAGGAGACAGATTTCCCCATCTGCTATTCCACTCCCCAAGCGAACACAATGGCCAGAGCTGAGTTGATCAGAAGCCAGAAGCCAGGAGCTTCCTCTGGGTCTCCCATGTGGGTGCAGGGTCCCAAGGCCTTGAGCCATCCTCCACTGCTTTCCAAGGCCACAAGCTGGGAGCTGGTTGGAAAGTGGAATAGCCAGGACATGAACCAGTGTCCATATGGGATATTGAAGCTTTGCAAGGGGAGGGTTAACCAATTGAACCATTACGCCAGGCCCCCCTTGCGAAGTTTTAACTTGAGATTTCCTGTTGGTTGTCTGAATGGGCAAAATATTTCTGGAACATGGGTTGCAAGGGAATTTCTCAAGTGTCTCATGCAGGCAGATATAGCCATAGGTATTTTTTTTTTTCGGGAGCATCGGTAACACATGAGCCTTTGTCTCTGAGATCACAAAAGCCTGAGTGTATCATTGCACTATTTCCAACATGAGGTCGGAAAATTGAAATTATGAAATGATCAGCCCATTCTAATCAAAAGTTGTCTGCTGGAAATTGTAGATGCAAAGCAACAGTTGAGGTTTGGTAATTGGGGGAGAAGGCACAGGGAGGTCTGTGAGTCATCAGGTCACTACTCATTTTTGCACTGGGTATTCTCATGGGAAAGTAACTGGCAGGTGCCGATGTTGCACTGACAACAAGCATACAATTCATAGCACTGCTTCCAGTCCCTGTCATTTATTTTTAGGAGAACACATTCTTTTTAAAGTACATAAGGGAAATGGTGAGATTAAGTAAATCCAAATGGACAGATCAACACCATGGATACCTTTATTAGACTCTGTATAAGTGTTGTAATTTCTCAGTAATAGCAGGCTTTGTTTAAAGATAAATAACATAAAGTAGTATGCCCTTCCCTATCCATTAAGAGAAAACTGCAAAATTAATATATGTGTTAATGTTATGATTATCCTGTTTCTTCTATGCAGTGTATTTCTATTCAGATAATTTTACTCTTAACCTTGAGCAGCAGAAAACCCATGAGAAGGACAATTGCATTCCATGGAGTACGTGAATTTGTATGCATTACAGTGTGTAAGCTCGTTTTTCAGAAAAAAAGACCATTTTTTTTTTATCATATCATTCAAACACTTAATTACTGATTTAAACAAACCTACCATAACGCATTTCATCTCTTGTTTGCAGTAAAGATTCTTATGTGTGTATTATTGGCTCAGTGGAAGTCAGGTGAGAGAAAACTACTTTTTCTCTTAGCAACATTAATGAGCCCTTTGGGAGCTACAGCTGCTGCTGATGCCAGCCTCGTGGACAGCGTGCTTGAAGTTGGCCTGCTAATGGGGCCATCACAGCACTCAGTCCAGGGCTCACGTCCTTACAACCCTCCTGCATTGATTAAGTGCGTTTTTACATTTAATTTGCTGTTCAGGTAGATTTCACTACAGTGAGTTTATTTTTTTTTTTTTCAGACTCAAAATTAGCTCTCAGTGATGAGATAACTTCTTCACAAGCTTTTTAAATATTTTTGGTGGGAATTGAGAGTGGGTAATAGATTATGGGGATTAACTAGCTAAAAATGCAATGCTCTGCGGCCGTTCAAGAGAAATTTAATCTTTATGTCTACAAAGAAAGTGTTCCAAAACTCCAAGCAATTTCCTTTCTTTCTGATATCACACTATATATATAAACAAATGTTCACTATAGTAGACAGCAAAGGAGTTCATGAAACACCGATTTGAAGAGTAGCCCATAAAGGAGTTCTTTTATTCATAGTGTCTTCATTTGATTTCAAAACCAAAATAAAATTTCCCACTTATTCTTAAGTTTCCTTAGCATTATAGTTCTTAGAATCTGCTGTTTAAAGTCAGTTTCTGCACATTCAATAATATCCCGAGCTAAGGAAATTTAGGAATGAGTGATATTTCACAAGTTCTTCTCTGTGTATATATGCTTTTACAAATTGGTATTTCTTATTTTTAGCAGTTCAACCTAATGATACTCTGCAAAAGTTGGAGGGTATAAAATGCATTCCGTTTATTTCTGCTTAAGAATCTTCACAGTGTTTTGCTATAAATAACCATTGTATTTGCTTTAATACTTATCAAAACTTCAAGATAAAAATAAGGATTTTTTGTGATACCAAAGCCATAACAATTTCTCCTGTGAATTATTTTATTAAACATATAATATATGCAAATGCAATACAAGCAATAAGCATTGGTAATACAGTGCAATCATTCATCTCTTCAATTTGAAAGTGAATCGAACTATTTGCACTACCTCACATGCATTTGCATACATTGTAGTTTTTACTGTGCCATAATATTCTTTTTTAAAGATTTTTTTTATTATTATTGGAAAGCCAGATATACAGAGAGGAGAGACAGAGAGGAAGATCTTCCATCCGATGATTCACTCCCCAAGTGAGCCGCAACGGGCTGATGCGCGCCGAACCCGATGCCAGGAACCTGGAACCTCCTCCGGGTCTCCCACGCGGGTGAGGGTCCCAAAGCCTTGGGCCGTCCTCGACTGCTTTCCCAGGCCACAAGCAGGGAGCTGGATGGGAAGTAGAGCTGCCGGGATTAGAACCGGCGCCCATATGGGATCCCAGGGCGTTCAAGGCGAGAACTTTAGCCGCTAGGCGACGCCGCCGGGCCCTGTGCCATAATATTTTAAAATTTATTTATTTATCTGTTTTTCTATGCTATTTGAAAGGCAAGGTAGTATGGAGAGAGATTGAAGAGAGACCCAGGGAATGCAAGAGCAAGAGTGTGTATGTGTATGTGAGAGAGAGAGAAAGCGGTGGGGGGAGATTGAGGAGAGATACAGAGAATGCTCTGCGCACTTGCTCACAGCCTAAATGCCCACAAGTGGGTCTGAGGCAGGCCAGAATCGGGAGATGGGAACTCCATCCCAGTCTCCCAGTGGATGGCCACCGCTTGGACTCCCGGGACTCATTAGCAGGGAAGTGGATGGGAAATAGAGTAGCAGAACTTGGGTTGCATGTAGGATTTATATGTTTTAAGCAGCTGCCTAACCCTCTGAGCCGCAGTCTTTGCACCATTTATGCTTCTCTTTAGCTTGAAATACTTTAACTTTTAGTATGAAAGCCTCGGGGAGTACCTCTCTGTGATATGTGTGTACACGTAGAAGGAAGATTAAATACAGGATTGAATTACATCTCAAACTTCCCTTGTGTAAGGGATACACAGTGATAAATACCCAGGAAAGGTGCTGCGGATGTGCAAATCTTTCTGTATCTATGTCAGAGTTACAGAAACACCACTACTCAAAGTTACCTCATTTTCAAAAGTTACGTTGTCACCCATCTGAAATGATTTATGAAAACATAAAACTAATTTAGGAATATGGCATTCATAATATTCTTAAGCTTAAGCAGTTTATCCTTATTATCTCTATCATTCATCAGAATATTATGATATTCGTGTCTGCTATAAAAGCATGCAATTTAGCTACAACCATTCATTTATTTCCCCCAATTAGTACTAAGCATGATAGCAACACCAGCCACTGTTTAGAGTGATAAAGAGAATATATTTGTAGAAATTTTGACAACATGAAACATAAGTTCTGGTAGGAAAAAAGACAGTAAACACGCGGCTTCAGGGCGACGGCTCAGTGATACAAACTTCCCCCAGGATCGCTCAGCTCAGCCAGTGTGCCTGATGCAAGCCCCGGCTGACTTGTTCCCAGTTTCCTGCAATGTGCCTGGGAAGCAGCAGATGACGGTTCAGTACCTGGCTTCCTGTCACCAACCGCAGCCAGATGGAGTTTCTGGCTACTAGCTTTGCCCAGACATGGGTAACTGTGGGCACCTGGGTTTCTGAATGACTGAACAGTATATCTCTATATGTCAGCTTCATGCTTAAAAACCTGGCCTCTCTAATCCTAAGAACATGATTTCAAATTCTTGTCACAGCTTACAGTGGAGATAAAGGGGTCTTTATCGTCAAATGAAACCTCTTCTCTGAGTGTTCTCTCTCTCTCTCTCTCTCTCTCTGGTTCTCACACACTTACCTTGCAGTTGAAGTGGGCCAGTCATGAAAATATGAAGACTTAGAAAACTAGTGAATGTCTGAATCAATATTGCTGATCATACACAACTGGGAGAAACCAATGGTTCTTGTTAGTAAAGTATGAGCTGTAGTTGTTCAATTTGTGTCAATGGCTAGACAACGGTACAGAGTTCTTTGATTACACACCAGTCTGAACGTTCCTATCTATGCATATTTTGCATAGGATTAATAGTTGGATTAGCAGATTTTGAGTAAGGGATATTGCTGTCCAGTGTTAGTGGTCCTCTTTCATTGAGAAACTTCAAAGACTAAGGAGGACTAAAGCCTGAACCCTTCATGCAGAAGAGGAGACAACAAAGGATCCTGAGGTGAGCAGAAGGGAAATGTTCTAGAAGAAAAGAATGTCAAAATGAGAATAGAAAAGGGGCCATCAGCTGCAGCATGCGAGGGGATGTTGTTACCCATGAGAGAAAAAGAACAAGACAGAACAGTAAGGGATGAAATGAAACGGGCGTGTTGAAAGCAGCGATGGTGAGAGTACCATTGTTTTATCATGTTGATATAAATTTTCAGGGTGCAAATCAAAGAGGAAACCGCAAACCTCTTAAATGTTACCTTGAATATTAAAGGCTATTTAGAAAATTCGTTTATCTAATAGTGAATAATTTTTCTGTGATCTTGCTCTTTCCTCACAAAAATGAATGGGAAAAAATTAAAAATGTATAGGGGCTATTAGTTCACTTACTGATTTATTAGGTAACTTTGTTTTATTTGTAAAAAAGTCTAAAGTGATGGTTTTTGGAAAGGTTTATGTAAGTATTTATTTGTTTATTTTAGAGAGAGGATTCCAGCAGAGACAGAACATCAGCCCACTAGTCCCCTCCCTAAGTGCCATCAGTGACAGGGAGAAGAGACAGAAGCATAGTCCTGGTCTGACAGGTGTGACGGGGCCCAGTATCTTACAGTGTCACCCATGCCTCCCAAGGGAGGGATGAGAGTCAGGCTCTAGAGCCGGGAACCAAACCAAGACCATCGGATATGGAACATGGGCATTTTATGTGTCAACCTGCTGGCCCACAACAGATGTTATGTTTTTGCTTGTCTCTATAAAAAATAAAACGAAAGACAACTCCAGCTTCTTTGACCCTGGTTATGTTCTGTTTCATATGTCAGATTTCGATTCCAAGGGTTCCATGAGCATTGCCATGGCAGATCATGCCGGCCAAGAGAGGCAGGACAAGAGTAACCGAGATGGCTGGACAGCAGTTTTCCTTTGTCAAGTTTTACGTCACGAATGAAGGGCTGTGCTTTGAGAAGCAACAGGCAGGGCTTTGTAAGACCACAGATACTGTTGTTGCTCTTCTTGGAGTATTTGTCCTTGCCTGTGCTGGAGGTGGCAACCGTGTTCTGTCTTGAGGTTGTATGTCCAGGAAGAAGAGTCGCCTGTATCAGCCATGCAGGTCAGAAGGCATCTGGTGAGGCTGCGAGCGGGGGGGTGTTTCTGTAAGAACCCAGGATGCTCAGGTGTGGAGAGCTCCTGTAGAGGAGAATGGACATAAGGAAAAGTAAACCGATTGCACATTTGTACTGTGAGCTGAGGATGAAGACAGCAGAGGTGAGGTGGAGCAGGCTCTTTCTTCCTTGCATGCCTTCCTCTTGTTACGTGGTGACTAAACTTTGGAACGGAGTTCAAGATCAGGCCTCTATAAATGTTTCCTGTTGGAGAGGGTTGTATAACTGTGCCTAATAACAGAAGCTAAGATTGCTGGTTAATGGGGATACCTTGCAGCAATGGTAGATCTTAAATTATATTTGCTACCTGAAATATTCATATCAGACATATTAGAAAAGCAGTTTTTAATTTCAGGAGAAGGGTATATTAATGAAATATACTGGAAATGAGACACATCAAAAGATACCCAATGTAAGACTTAACTCAATTACTAACTGAACATGTATTGACTTCTGGATTGTTACAATATTTAAGAAAAGCCTGTTTTTCCCCTATCTGTGTGTTTTAGTTGCTGTAGTTTTCTGGCAATGCCATGACAAAGTACTACAGTATGAGGCCAAAACAACAGAAATTTATTGTCTCAGGATTCTGGAGGCCAGACGTCCTGGATCAAGTTGTTGGCAGGATTTTCCTTCTGAGAGCTGCGAGAAATAGCCTGATCTCTCATGCCTCTTCCTTATCTTCTTGGAATTTGCGGGCGATTTCGCAATGTCACTGCCAAGAGCACACCGCTTAAGTGTCTGCGTCTCTGCTCCCCTGGCTTGCACACTCTGTGTCTGCTCCAGATTCCTCCTTTAATAGGAATTTCATTCATGTTTGGCACAGAGCCCACCTTTCAGCTTGAATTCAGTGGAAACATCATCGGCGAATAAGGTCGTAGACCAAGGAAATGTGAGAGCTTCAAACCATCGGCCCAAAGGACACAATTCAACAAAACAAAGGAATCCATTTTTTAGCTCCCTTAAATCCTTACCCTAATTCAAACCCCAGCGTTCACATGTGCCTTTACTCATGCTGGCACAAATCCTTAATGTACGGCCTCATCCACACATCATCTAAAGCAGACAGAACTAAGACTCAGAATGGGGCTCATTCTGAAGCTAAATTGCTCTCCATCTGTGAACCTGTGATCCATGCAACTCAGCTGCTTCCAGAATACAGCGGTGGTATAAGCACAGGATAGACATTCCCAGTAAAAAACAGAAGGGAGGGCCCGGCGGCATCGCCTAGCGGCTTAAGTCCTCGCCTTGAAAGCCCTGGGATCCCATATGGGCGCCGGTTCTAATCCCGGCAGCTCCACTTCCCATCCAGCTCCCTGCTTGTGGCTTGGGAGGACAGTTGAGGACGGCCAATGCTTTGGGACCCTGCGCCCACGTGGGAGACCCGGAAGAGGTTCCTGGTTCCCAGCTTCAGATCGGCGCAGCACCAGCCCGTTGCGGCTCACTTGGGGAGTGAAACATCGGATGGAAGATCTCCTCTCTGTCTCTCCTCCTCTCTGTATATCCGGCTTTCCAATAATAATAAAATCTTAAAAAAAAAAAAAAAACAGAAGGGAGAATGATTTAAAAAAAATGTTAAAAGGCTATAGACCCCAAGAGAGTACAAATTTAGGAACCTCCCAGTTGACTCTCTTTCTGTTTATTTTTTCCTTATTTTTTGTCCGTATCTAACACACTTTTTATGGGATGTTGTGCAGTATTTCAATGCACGTGTACAGCATAAACTGAGAAGACTTGAGGAAAGTTCTTTAACTGGGAGATGTTGTGGTCTCCATGGCTTGCCATGGAGCCACCCCAAATCCTCAAGAACTGGACTTCAGCCACTAGGCTACTGAGCTGGGCCCTGGAGTGATTCTTTAGGAATTATATCATCAGCGTCCTTAGTCCTCCAAAATGAATTTCTTCTCTGCCATTCTAGTCTAAGCAGGCAAAGTTTGTGCCATGAGAAAATACTCACAAATCTCGCAGGCAATTCCCTGATGCCGATGGCACCGTGCAGAAGGGGCCTCTGCAGAAAGTTCCTGCATTTCCTGAGTCTTCGTAGCTGGTGCCGTTCTATGCCAGAACATCGCTCAGCAGCTCCCCACCCATCGTTCTCACCTTCTAGAGAATATTTTTTCATAAGGTGAAATCTTCAAAATTTGCTGATTATATCATTGTAAAGTTTTTTTTTTTCTTCATGTCACTATAAATGGCAATGAGAAGTCGCATATTTTAGCCCCGGTGTTTTATGCGTAAATCTCATCTAGGCATGAAATCCGTCGCTGCCTATAAATTCCACTGTCCATGCAATAGACCAGAATGCCACCAAGTCCTTTGTCACTTATATTAAGGTGCATGTATCCTGCAATTTCTGGTAACATTCTTACACATCATCATAATCACATTGGAAACTCACATTTCTAGCAACATCAGGCATTATCAAATGTAACAAAAGCTTTCTCTGTCACTCCCCTTTTGATCTGAGTCCTCTAGGGTACCTTTAATACCCATATTTCCACCAACAATCTCATTGAGCTAACCCAGTTACTGTTTTAAATCACGGATCTCAGGACTCCTTAGGTTTTACTCATTACCCAATCCTAAAAACTACTTCAAGATATTGGCTATTTCCAGGATCCCGATTCCCACTTCAGAAATCTAGATTATTTTTTGGGACTTCTTTAATAAATTACTACAGACATGAAAGTCTAGAGGCTATTTGTCTAAGAGCAGGGTACTGGCAGCGTGGATTCATCTTAAGAGCAGTGGAAATGAATTTGCCATATTTCTCCCATAGCTTCTGGTGGTTTCTGGAAAACCTGGTACACCCAGGCTTGTGGACTCACCTAGAATTTACCACAGCCTCTACCACTTCCCCGTGGACATTTTTTTTCTCTCTGTAACTGTTCTTATATAAGGACATTGATCATCTCCTATATGAACCTGATTTCGAAACAAAGGCCTACTGGCTAGATTCTCACCTTGTGTTTTCCAAGATCCCATATGTGCGTCAGTTCCTGTCCGGGCTGCTTTACTTCCCTTCCAGTTTCCTGTTTGTGGCTTGGGAAAGCAGTAAAGGAAGGCCCCAAACCTGGGGACCCTGCACCCGTATGGGAGACCCAGGAGAAGCTCTTGGCTGCTTGCTTCGGATCAGCTCAACTCAGCCATTGCCACCACTTGGGGAGTAAACCAGCAGATGGAAAATATTTCTCTCTGCTTTTCCTTCTCTTTCTAAATCTGCCTTTCCAATAAAAACAAATTATTCTTAAAAAAAAAAAAAAGAAAAAAATAAGAGTTGAACCTACCGTAGTTTTATTTCACTGAACTCATTTATGTTACAAACTAAAATTTGTCATATCTATGAAGATACAAAAAACTTACTAAACTTGATTGGAGACTCCAGATTTTCTAAGAAAATATTTTCTTTTTATTTCTTTAGCATTGGATAATACAGACTTCATATCCTTTCAGCTCATGTCGGTACTTTAATCACTTACTTTTGTTTGCAAGATACCTTTAAAAATTATTTTTCTGTACATATTTATATTTACTTGCTTTGAAGATTTGGACTGTTTTTGTTTGTTTTCTGAAAAACAAACAAAAATGTCCAACAATGCATAGTATAGCTCTGTCAAAATTTGATTTTATCATTTGTTGCATTGATTTTATTTGCACAATGTTCTTTCTTACTGTACTCCCCTGAACTGATGTGATGATATTGCACGATCCTTATCTCCTTCCAAAGCCACCTTTCATTTCATCATACGGATCTTACATTGTGTCTCCTTTAATCTTCTGAGCTCTTCTTCTCTCCTGTCATGCTCCCATATAATTTTTGTCTAAAAAATAATCTTTTCCAGAAATTGCCTGCCAAACATCAGTCCATACTTTGATCTTGAGCTGCCTGTATTTCAAAAGTCTAGCTGGGTCTCTGTCACAGTATGGCCTCTAAAGTATCTTTCACACACCAGACTTCCACACAGCAGTTCCTGCCCGTCGACTCCCTTTTGTTGGATGACATTCATTTTGGCCTTCGAACCATGCAGGCATTTCCATCCATCCTATTCCATAACTTACATGCCACCAGGAGTAATAGACTGCTCTTAAAATTGTCGTTTAAATTTAAATCTCACCGCTACACCCATGAATAAAGTGCTAGGACAGTTAGTTAGCTTATTTTAGTTTGTTTCCAACTATTCTGGGATGTTACTCAGCCACAATCACTCATAGCAGCAACATAAAGTCAATTTTATTAAATGTCATTGGCTGCTTAGCAGGATGTCTGCTAGATACACAGATCTAATTTCCTGTTTTCAACACACTTATACTTTGATGGCAGGTCCACAAAGATAGGTTAATGCTACTTACCATTGCTAAAATGGAAAAATGTGCTTAATTTATACAGTCAGGTGATTCAGAATTTTATTCTGGGAATTCAGAATAAATGACATGGTAGAACTGAAAGTGGCAGGTGTGTTGGTGTTGGTGTTTGATGATGAACACATTCCAATACTAGGGAAGTCAAGTGGAAATAGATCGTGACACCCAAGCTGATGGAAATTTGGTGAGTGGTAAATATTCATCAGTCCCTGATAGAAAGCTGAACCTGAGTTGGAGAATATTTGTAGTCAACTGAAAATTTGTGTCATAGTGCAAAAACATAAAGACTGAAGGTAATGATGCTAACTGGATCCAATTCCAAAATGATATACCTTACGTCATATCTGCCATTTAAAAATTTTCAAGGTTAGGGGCCAGCACAGTGTCTTAGCACACTAAAACTTTGCCTCTGGCTCGTTCATTTATGCACACCAGGTTCCAGTCATGGCTGATCCATTTACAATCCACTTCCATGCTAATGGAATGGGAAATCAGTGCAGGATGACCCAAGGCCTTTGGCAATGCACTGTGTGTGCAACCCCCGAAAAGTTCCTGGCACCCAGCTTCAGATTGACTCAGTTCCGGGTGTCCCAATCAGCTGGGATGGATGGAAGCCTTCATTTGGACAGTTTGATAACAGCAACTGACATGTAACAGAGGAAATCTATTTTAGACATTCATCTTGTATGTTGCTCCTGAGAGAAGTCTTATACTTCTTAGACACCTTTGCCAAGTTTTCTTAGAAACAATAGTACTGTGCCTTTATACTGCTTTCAAAGTTCAAAGAACAGTTCCTCATGATAACTTTTGATTTTGTGTTCACAAAATCCTTTTGTAATATATATTTTAATTTTTTCCTGGAAAGCAGAGCTGGAGAGAGAGAGAGAGAGAGAGAGAGAGAGAGAGAGAGATCATCTGCTGTCTCACTCTCCAACAGGGAGCAGTTGTCAGAGCTGGTCTAGGCCCAAACCAGAAGCCTCGTCTAGGCTCCCCCATGGACACAGGCACCCAGGCAGTTTGGCTGTCCTCCATTCCTTTTCCGGGATCATCATTAGAGAGCTGGACCAAAATGAAGCAGTCAGGACTTGCACCAGCTCCCAAAAGGATGCCCTCACTGGAAATGGCAGCTCACCTGCTACACCACATCCGGCAATGTCCACAGCATTTTTTTGAGATGAACAGGATAGCTGCTGTCAGTACTGATGAATGAAAATGATGCTTAGTAAGATTATAATGCTATTTAGTGACATGGAATAAATAATGCATTTACCTGAAAAGGATTTTTTTTTTCTGCAGTAACAGGAAAGATGTTAAAATGTCCTTCCAGGATCCCCATTGGAGAGGAGAACATGAACTGAGCTGATCAAAAAGCCCTGAATTTAGGCTTTGTGATCAACAGAAGGATATCTCTCTTTCCAGAAGCCTGAACATCAAAAATTCATTATTTTAAACCTTGTTCATGTGGCTTTTTATAAGCACTACATACACTTAGTTAAAAAGTAGATATTTTTATGATGCATACTTTAATAGTTTCACAAAGCCTAGGTGAAATATGCTCTTTTTCCTTTCCTTCCTTTTTTTTTTGGATATATGCCTAATGATATTCAAGGAAGTCTAGCACCTTATAGGCCATTATTAAAGAATATCTGTTATTCCATAAGCAGCATTCATATGTTATGCTCCAAAGTCTTTAATAAAGTCAGAGAAACAGCAAGGCAGGCTAAATAAAAGTGATTTTTTTAAACTTTCAAAGGCACACTGCTAATGACTCAGTATAAATGAGTAGAGAGTAGGTGTTATATCCACTGGTGACAATGCCACGAATCTTTGGACAATGTTCCTGAAGCTATAAAACCAAGAACGTGTAGGACAGAATTGCTTTGATACTCTCATACATTATGGAGAAGAATGAAAATTTTTTTTTTATCCTTTACAGTTTTTCTTTTTTCCACAACTTTTCTTCTCTCCACAGTCACTGTGGGAGGGAGACAAGTAAATGATGGTGGCCCGAAGCTCTCATTTAACAGTGAAGTCCAGGCCAAGATGGCACCTTCCACTCAGTTAGGATGTGGACATAGAAAGGTAGTTTATCCCGTGTTGTCACTGAACTTAATGACACCGACTTGAGCCTACTTTTTGTGTTTTATTCTGAGTTTAAGCACTGATTTCACTTTCCAGGGAATTCTGCAGAAAAGTAGAAATGCAGCCTCAATAGTCGGAGTAAAATTTTCACTGATTCTGTTTTCTGTGTGATCATCAGAATTTTCCTCCCCTAGCTGCAAACCCGCTGAGACATGTAGTTAGGCGCAGGAGTACAATATTAGCCCTGTGGAGAAGGAAGAGAAAAGCGTAGCTTTTCATGTTTTTAAGAGTCCTTTCTGGGAGAATGCTGATTGCAACAAATGGGTGATAATTTCCATCTGGTTGTGTCCTGCACCTGGTTTATTCCCTCATTCTCATATCTCCCTTTCAACAGGAAGCTTTTTTCCCCGTTTCCTAAGAAAGTCGTTAATATCTATGGTATAAGTACAAATAGTAGCAAACATTGTAGACTCACACAGCTTTCAACAAAATAGCTTGTAATTTAGAAAGCAGCTGAAAGTCATGAATCTGTATTTCTTTAACTACCGAATATGAGGGATCCTGTGAGTTAATTGCATTGTATTTTGTCCTTTTTTAAAACATCAATGACTTGGAAGCCTTTGAGCAGAGTTTCAAAATAACTTATAAATTGAATTAAGTTGTAGGTAATTTCCTTGTAAATAAATGCTCTTGAAAGTATTATAGAAAAGCTCAGGAAGGACTCCACAAAATAAATGACGGTCTCTTCTTGCATGAGCTGTGTGCTTTGCGTGGAGAAAACATCAAAGTCCCCAGTTGATCTTGCTTGTCTAGACTAAGTCACGTAGTGGAAGAGGCAGAAGGGTGTTTCCAGATTTTAGTTCTTGACTGCACAAACTTTAGCTTCCAAAATCTGTGAGGATGTATCAACTACCTCCTTGCTTAATACATAATGGCGTGCAGTAGTACTTCACAATATTTGCCATGAAATATGTGAAATTGCAAATGTGCTTTATGAATGATGCTTCAGGAGAATAATCACCTACACAGGTAAATGCTGATTGAATATTGAAAGGTAGAATACAAGAACAACCAGTGTTGCTAGCGTGCTTTGTGAAATGTGTTTTTATTCATCAGCGTTTTGAATTATACATTGGCTCTATCTGATATGTGCATTTTATTGAAGTAACTCAGAATTTATTAATACTCTAACCATGAATTCCAATGTGAAACACCCAGCATACACAGAGCTGCTACCCAAAAGGGGTAGAAGTTGCATTAGTCATTCGAATTCTTCCAGATACATTTTTCCATGGCAAATATTCATATACATTGAAGATGATTTAAAGTTTATGTGTTTCTGACTTGTACCCTCTAAGACAACCAAAATAATACTACAAAATGAACAATATTCATTTTATACACCAGTATACCAGTAGACATATGTATATATTTAAAAGTCTCTACTTAATATTATCCAGGGCTATCATCCAGTGGTCCAAACACTTTCCTTAGAACACATGATGGCAAGCACTAAGAATGTCAGAAGGTTTAGCTTTTCCTATTATGGATTCTGGAGGCGCTGACAGTATTGTTATCATTATTATTATCTTCTACTTCTCGTGTGCACATATGTGCCTTGCCA
Source organism: Ochotona princeps (assembly GCF_030435755.1). Taxonomy (NCBI): domain Eukaryota; kingdom Metazoa; phylum Chordata; class Mammalia; order Lagomorpha; family Ochotonidae; genus Ochotona; species Ochotona princeps. The sequence continues at coordinate 29,813,972 of NC_080854.1, forward strand.
TAGTTTCAGTAGTTTTTATTTTACCATCTTTCTCCTTATTTGGAGTTTCTGTCACCTATTGCTCAGCTCGGGGTGAACCGCATGAACTTCCGCTATCGCTCTAAAATATCGCTCTCTGATTCATCGTAATGTTGTCACCTTGCTTCTAGCACATTGAAGTCAATCAGGAAATGTAAGATATTTGTTTGTACTTCAACTCCTTTCCAGATAAAATGTATTGCTTATTTAAATTTTCAACATGGCCGAAAATGAAATGCTGTGAAAGGAATGACATAAAATAATTAGATTCTTGTAATATGTGGATTTTTTCATAGTATGTGAGCTTTCTGCCCTGCTGTGTTATCAGCACGTAGCTTGGGGCTTCCTATAACAGATTATTAAAGGAATATATAAACAAAAATGATTTGGCATTTAACATGAATGCATTGGCTTATTGGCGTTAAAATATCCTTGCCTAAGAAATTTTGTTATATACTCTGGGCCCAGCATGGTGGACTAGCAGCTGAAGTCCTCACCTTGAATTGCCTGGGATCCCATATGGGCGCCGGTTCTAATCCCAGCAGCTCCACTTCCCATCCAGCTCCTTGCTTGTGGCTTGGGAAAGCAGTGAAGGACAGCCCAGTGCCTTATGACACTGCACTCACATGAGAATCCTGTAGGAAGTTCCTGGCTCCTGGCTTTGGATGGGCACAGCTCCAGCTATTGCGGCTGCTTGCGGAGTGAATCATCAGACAGAAGATCTTCCTCTTTGTCTCCTCCTCTCTGTATATCTGACTTTGCAATAAAAATAAGTAAATGCAAGTTACTGCTTCAGGTTTCATGGAATTTCCCAGAAACATTTAGAGGCATAGAAGGGAGAAGTCACATGTATTTAGGGTCACCTGATCTCTCAATTTAGAATTAAAGCAACTTGTTACCGCTTATGGAGCATTTCTATGCCCATCAGTGTTCAAATAGGCTATTTAAAAACCCATCTCAAGGCTGGCATTGTGGCATGGTTGGTTGAGCTATCTCCTAAGACACCAGCATCCATTATGGGGGCTTGAGACCTGGTGATGTCCCACTTCTGATACAGCTTCCTGCTAATAGACCTGGGAAAGCAGTGGAAAATGCGCCCAAGAGATGGACCTGGAGAAAGCTATGAGCATCTGGTTTGGTAGAGCGAAGTCCTGGTGATTGGGATCTCTCTCTCTCTCTCTCTCTAACTAAAACTTAATAAAAAAGCCCTCTTCAGTTTTCTTTGAATTGATTTATTCATTCAGTAAATACAGAGTTTAATGTGTGAAAGAAGAACTTTGCGAAGCAATACTAATAACTTCCAGGCAGTACATTGGTGAACCAGATACGTGTCCTCATTTCAAAGCGGCACAGTTGAGAGCATAATGCATTCTCCTCTGGGTAGTATGGCCATGCTGAATCCAAGTACTCAAAGATGGGCCAATAGTAGTCTGGCCCATTTGTGAAACAAAAATAAGGACTGGGCATCTTTTCCAGAGAGGAACACATGTTTAAACAGAAAAGTAAGAAGCATATTTCAACTTTACTTTCATAATTTTAAAACATGCTTTGATCATATATGTAGATGATGTAAAACATTAGCAGGAAACATGAAGGTCTTCAATGACTTGCTAAACTATTTTGTATCCTAAATTTGACATACAGTTAGATCAGATTTTTGAAGATGATTAAAATTAGATTATTAAAGCAGGTGCACTTAGCAAATATGTCAGAGCAACTGCTTTATTTAAAAAAGTAAAATTTCAGCATTTAATTAAAATGTTTAGCGCATAATAAAGTAAAACTACCTAAAAGAATAATACCAAGAGAATGTTTTGCAAATATGAACACTTTTTAAACATGAACACTTTTATTTTAAAATTCATTCTTAATCAAAATTCAAATATCATCACTTAACTCTTATAGTCTCTTGTTTTCTTGAAATGTTGAACCTTGTTTTTTTGAAATGTTACAATTGTAAAAGAGAATTTCAAAAGGTTTCCAATGATTATGGCAAATAGATCATTCCTTTTCAACTTGCAAACATATCATCTTATGCCAATAACATTCACATCTTCCTAATTCTTTCTAATATGTTGATCCTTTCCCAGAATTATTTGCATAAGATAATGAAGTAGGATTACAGAGGAATTAGCAGGAATGTTATTAACATACACACTCCACGCACACACACACGTACACACACACCCCACTCCTGCGTCCTCAGACTTGATTCCATAGGAAATGTGTTTATTTTTTTCTCATATATAAGAGCAAACTAAAATCTGAAAGCACTCGAGGAAAAGTGTGATTGTCCCACTTACTTTGTGAAGACGTTGGTACACTTGTGAATTCAATATTGTCATCTATTAAATAAAAATTAGCTTGAAATGTTTCAAAAATATCTTCACATATTCCAGAGCACAATCATAATCACCATTTAATCAAAAGAATTTAGAAATTTTTTAAAATCCTTGATAGCATCATGTATTATCATGCTGTTCACTGCTTTCCCGAAATCTGTCCCATTTTAATTTGCATCCTTTCCTTCTAAGTCAACATGTTTTGATCTTCTGGTAAATGTTGTTTGTAACCCGAAGGTGATTATAAACCTACATCCTACTTATTACTTAATAGATCTTCAATTTAGAATTGGTGCACTCAATTTATCTCTACTAGGTCTAAACAAATACTGTACAATAAAGGTCAGATTTGACTGGCATAAGTACGCAAACGATCCTAATAAAATCTCATTAGCAACAAGACTATTTCCAACTTCAGCTTTTTAGTCAAGTTGCTTTTCATAAATAATCATAGGGAAATTGGTCATTTTTTTCTATTCAGCTGCCTTGCTTATCCATGTTAACTATTTTTTGCAAAATGAGCCCAAATTAAATTATGGTTTTTTGCGGCATATAGACTATGTGCGTATTTATGTGCCTTTACTTTGTAAGTCTAACTGTATGATGTATGAAAGCAGTAGACCCCAAAGTACCCTCAGACAATCCTTTATGCTCAAATATTATGGATATTCTTGTAAAACATGCTTTAAATTTATACAATTAAACAGAAATGAAATATTTCTGAATATCACCATATTGCAATTCATTATATCTTTAAAGTTTTCTCCCTCTCCAGATAGCTAGCTAGCTAGCTAGATAGATAGAAAGATAGGCACTAATGAAAACACACATTAAATAGTTAATAGAAATCAAGTAAAATAGAGCTATTAAAATTTTACTTTAAAGGATGATTTAATAACAGAAAAATGTTTTTTCGTATTAACATCATTCTATTTTGAAAGAATTGTCTTTTAAAATATAATTATTTAAATATATATTGTAAAGAGCTCTTTAAGACTAGTTACTACTTTTTTCCAACTGAAATCTTTATTGAACTACATATGTTATTTCAGCCTTGCTTTTATTCAGCATATCGAGATAATGGCATGTCTTTCTTTTTGCAAAGAAATTTCAGATAGTCTGCAATTTTATGGGATGTTAGGAAAATAATTTTGAATGATAGAATGGTTAATTCTAATAATATTCTCAAGATTTTAAGTACTTTCTCATAAGCTTGAATGTCATATTCCACTTAAAATGAATCATTTAACTGTGCTGTTGTAAATGTGGCAGAATCAACTCATTCGTTAATTCCTGGAACAAGTTGTACATCCTTACGTTTCTAGAGGAAGTGATTGGCTGTGTTGAGAACACTGCCTGCATTCTCGGCAGCCCTCATTTCACAGTGACCCTGCAGCAGCTGTTGGAGAGGACTCATCAAGTCCTCCCCTACCTCTCCGTAGCTTAGTGCCCTTCGCTTGAGATGTTCTCCAAACTGCAAACATCTCTCTTATTTCTCTGCAGTGGTCATTCTCTGGGTGTCTTCCTGGCTCTGTTCCTGATACCCTTCCCTTCTCTGAAGTAAGCTTACTGGTAACAACCTTCTTAATCTCGTGCGAGAAATGTACCTGTATAATTGTATCATCTAATATAGAGCATATTCTTTTGTGTATTTGCTTATCATCTGTTTCATTTTATCAGAAAGTAGGTTTTGCTAGTGCAAAATTTAGCCTGCTTTGTGTATTCATTAAAGCAATGAAGGCAGTGGCTAGAAAATGTCAGATGTTAAATAAATGTCGTTTTCTGAAAGCAGAGTTAAAAGTGTTTTTCAGATGCTTTTGATTTTAGAGACCCCTTCTTCACTGGAAGTGTCCAGTGGCTCTGCCTAGTTGTACATCTCTAATTGCACAAAAAATCCCCCGCTCCTCTCTTGGTGCCCGTTTGTTCTGCTGGTTACATTTTGACACCAGGTGAGCCCAAGCTCAGGAGAGATCACTGGTTAATCTCACCGTATGACAGCTGCATTGTTTGGCTGCCACTACAAATTCAGTGCTCTTTATTTCCCCGACTATCGGTCACAGTATTTTAGATACAAATTGTTTGTCGTCAAAGCACTTGCAGTTGGCCTTCTGAGTAGAATTCTAATGCTAATTACCTATCTTAGAATTATTTGAAGCATCACATCTTGGAATCATCTTTACTTAGAGACATACATGCACCAGTTTCCTTGAAACTCATACAACAAAAAGCAGAAACACAGCAGCAAAGCCAAACAAAATCGCGAACGCTGTAATTGTGAGAATCATGAAGGATAGTGCGGGCCTTCGTTGAAAATGTTGTACAAAAGAACGAAGGGGTTATAGCGCAACATAAACAGCAAGGATTTCAGACAGCGCTTTTTATAAAAATGTTTAGTTTTTCCCTGGCAGCTCATTTGATAAAGCCCAGTCCCCAAGGGTGTCTTCTGCTCTCAGCCCAGGTTTTCATCTTTTCTCTGGAAGGGCTGTGATAACGCCTGCTCGCTTCTTGAGCGTTGCCCTCAGGAAGGAGTGCCTTAGTCAGTGAGTTGTCTACTGAAGTCTTACTTCTCCAACAGGTTCACCAGTGAATCTTCATGAAAACATTCACTTTATTGTTTTCTAGTTAGCTCAAGGCTGCCTTTGCCAATAATATTTTCAATGTCTTTTATTGAAATACTTCGATAATACAGAAGAAAACAATTTTTGCAGGTTTATAGTCAGTACAAGATAAATTTAAAAATAACTTGAATGCAGTTTTCTAGCAACATTTGCAATTCTGTATTAGTATGAAGTGAATGCATTTCATGAATTTCACAGATACATTTCTAAGAAGGTAACCACATATCCATTTCGCTCTACCACTCTCCCTTTCTCAACCCCCCATTTTTCTTATTTTCTTTCCCTACCATTTTGCAATAGCATAAATTTATAAGTACAGAACTAATCCACTGTCAAGCATAATGTTCAGCAAGTAAAAAGTAGTAGTATCACTGTACCACGCAGGTACACGCAAGAAATACAAATACCAATCAGATCATTTGTCAATTTTGTTCTTTGACATTGCTTTTCGTTCTGCTCACTAACTACCCTGTTTCAGAGAAAATATATGACATTGGTCTTTTGTCAACTGGCTTGTTTCCAGAGAACACCAGTTTGACATGACTGCATTGTAGATGAATATTTGAAAAATATGTACTTTATGAACGCATATTGCTTAGTAATAAAAAGAATACATTATTGATAAAAAGAGATTCTGAAAGGGGACTCTTAGCAGTCTGATGCAGTCATTCAACCAGGACGCAGGCTGGTGGCGATTGTTGCTCTGTGTTAGGTAAGGACTGATACTGCAGGTTTTGAACATAAAATACTTCAGGCAAAGTTGCACATGCAGAACACAGTCCCTTACAGAGAAGAAGAGCAAGCGCAAGGACTAATAGGCTGGCAAAAAATGATAGCCGCCTTTTGATAAATGAGAATCCTGTGGATTTCTGTTCCTGGAAGACACACGCCAGCTGTTTATCTCCTGAAAGCCCTAACGTGCTGAAGTATGACTCAGTATTTACCAGAATAAAGCACAACGCTTGAAATGTAAGCAGTTTGCTAGAGTGAAGTTGCTGAAATGTCACTTGCATATTTTGAGAATTAGTGTCCATTTTATCATTTAAGAGCATTGAAGAAAAAAGCCTCCAATAAAATGTATTGTTTCTCATTTTAAACCAAAGAAGCTTGCTTTTCAAGAGAGTTTTAATTTGGAAAAAAAAAATCAATAGAATGATTCTAACCACTGTGGGTTTCAGTCTCGGGGCAAAATTTCAAACTATGCTAACTAATATTTGCAGTGCCTGCAGCACAGCTCAGGGCCGCAGCAAATGTTTGGTCATGGTTAAGACACTGCTTGAAAATCCCACAGCCCATACTGAAGTAGCTTATTTCAAGTTCTGGCTGGACTTAGGATTTTAGCTTTGTGCTCATTTGTACTGCATGAGGCAAAATGCGATGACAGAGTGGTTGGTTCTCTGTCCCCCATGCCAGTTCAGGGCTTGGTGAACTGGTTCCCACCTGGCTGATTCTGCTCATGGCAGGCAATTGTGGAGTGAATAGTGAATAAAAGAGATCTCCCAGTCTTTCTTTCAACCACATAAAACAAAATAAAATAAGATTTTAATTTGAACCACCCCCTGGAAGTGCAATTTAAACACTGGAGTGTCAACAACGAACAAACAACATGATTATATATGTGCATGGAGGGAGAGAGACCATGAATCATATGCATTTTGAAGGATATCTGTTATTGGTTTTTGATATTATCTATTGACCAAACAATGAAATTACTTACAGTAAAGATATATTAAGTAAATCATTGGTGCTTTAAAAGTTCAAATATGTAACATATATTTCCTCAACTAATGCAAATTCTAAGGTTCAAACTTATATTTTAAAATGATGCTGGTCTCTGTAAAGCTCAGAGTATTATTTGATAACTACCCATGCCACACAATTAACTAACTTACAATGGAAAGGAAGAAAAAAATATGCTAATGACAGAAACAATTCTTATGAAGCTGCCATTTTTTAAGTTTTTTTTAAAATTATTTATTATTTTTAATTCATTAGTTACATTGTATTATGTGACACAGTTTCATAGGTACTTGGGTTCTCCCCATCCCTCCCCAAACCCTCCCACCATGGTGGATTCCTCCACCTTGTTGCATAACCACAGCTCAAGTTCAGTTGAGATTCCCCCATTGCAAGCATATACCAAACATAGAGTCCAGCATCTTATTGTCCAGTCAAGTTCAACGGCTTCTTAGGTATACCCTCTCTGGTCTGAAGACAGAGCCAGCAGAGTATCATCCCAGTCAATTGAAAGCTCCAACATACCATCAGCAAAAATTTACATCATTATGGAATTAATTGACATAGTAATGAGTAACCAATATGTTACAAGTAAATGCGAGTTCCTAGGCACCTTCTGTGACCACCTCACTTACATTTCAATTTTAGTTTATACACAACAAAGGTTTATTTTTATTGGATAGTCAGATATAGAGAGGAGAAAGATCCTCCATCTGATGATTCACTCCGCAAGTGGCCACAGCTGCTGGAGCTGTGCTGATCTGAAGCCAGGTGCCCAGAGCCTCTTCCAGGTCTCCTGTGTGGATGCAGGGTCCCAAGGTTTTGGGCTGTTCTCCACGGCTTTCCCAGGCCACAAGCAGAGAGAGCTGGATGGGAAGTGGGGCGGCTGGGATTATATCCGGTGCCTCTATGGGATCCCAGCACATGCGAGGTGAGGACTTTAGCCGCTAGGCTACCACTCTGGACCCTTGTTTTATTTTGCTTTTGAGATTTATTTGTTTTTATTGGAAAGGCAGATTTACAGAAAGAGAGAAGGAGATACAGAGAGAGAGATTCCATTTGCTGGTTCACTGCCCAAGTGGCCACAACAGCTGGAGCTGAGGCAATCTGAAGCCAGGAGCCAGAAGTATTTCTGAGTCTCTCCCAAGGCTGCAGGGTCCTAAGACCTTGCACCAGCTTCTACTGCTTCCGCAGGTCATATAAAAGCAGCTGGAAAGGAAGTGGACACCAGCCAGTGTCTGTCTGGGATGCTGCAGAGTGGAAGGAAAGGCTTTCGCCGAGCAGCCACCACACACGGCTGAGTGTTGTTTCTAGACCACCCTAAGTATGCAAAAGGCATCATGAAACTCAGTTGCACATATTACAATCTGGCTTTCAAGCTATAGGTTTTGACATGTGAGAACATAAATATCCTAGAGCAATGGCTAGTATATAACAGCTGCCTGATGAGTTGAAGGAAATTGACTAGCTGTTGAAAAGTGAATCCCCTCTCTCCTGGACTTCATCCATGAAAAATTTCCTTACAATCCTGATGGGTGCTGCCCCGTGGGAAAGCTGCCCCATGGAGGGACTCCCTTGTCCAGCCATCTGCCACTGGGCACAGCTGCATCTCAAGCTTTGCTTCCAGGTTCTGCAGAGGCACAGACTTTGCAAAGCAATGCTATTAGTTGATGTGGAAGAATTTCCTCCCATTCTTATCTAACATGTGCTCACATCGCTCTGCCTTTGGCTGTGGCATGTGCCTCCCTAATTACAAAGGAAAATGCAAGGGTGGGTTTTCTGTGCTCCGTTGGAAAGGAAACTAGATGAGAAACCTCTGACTAGTTCCATCCTAATCAGGATAGCAAGTGTATGATAATATGATTGTTGCCTTTGAGACAACACACCTATAGAATTCCTACACAGTAGCTCCAATTTTTCTGAAACTTTGAATTAAGGCAGAAAAAGACAGTTAGGAACAGAGAAAACAAACTCAGCATGTAGGTAAAAAGTTAGATCTATCTTGCAAGTTTTCTTTGTTTCCATAGAACAGACAAAATGAAAGTTTGCAAAAAAAAATACTATCATAGAAACTCTAACTGTATATACATTACATTTCTTGAAAATTGACTACATTTTAGCAATTGAGCAGTTCAAATCAATGACCGGGGAGCCACAAAGTAACCTTGCCCAATTCTAATTGCTAATTAATAAGAATAGAAAAATTTTTCCCTTTCATTATAAGACTTCAAAGTACTAGAAAAAAAATAAAATGATATACATGCAAGCTAGTCTTCCGTTAAATAGAAGCTAATTTTGTTAAACTATGCTTTTGCCTTTTGGTGAATAGACTCCATTAGTGAAAACTTAAGATATGTTTTCAGGGCTAGGCATGGTAGCACGAGAATCCCACATGGGTGCCAGTTTTAATCCCAATGGTCCCACTTTCCATTCTGCTCCCTGCTTGTGGCCTGGGAAAGCAGTTGAGAACATCCCAAATCCTTGGGATCCTGTACCGGCTTGAGAGATCTGGAAGAGGCTCCTGGCTCCTGGCTTCGAGCTGGCTCAGCTCTGGCCGATGTGACCACTTGGGGAATGAATCATCGGACAGAAGATCTTCCTCTCTGTCTCTTCTCCTCCCTGTATACCTCTTTCCAATAAAAATAAATACACCTTTCAAAAATATATGTTTTCAATATTTCATATTCTGTACTTTTTCATTATTTTGTCACTACATTGGTTGTAAAATAGATATGAATATTTGAAAACAATTGATTTATACTTCACGTTCCAAACTGAACCCTAAGGACCACTAAAGCAATTTTTAATGAAATATTAATATTTTAAAAAGCAACCAAAATCACATAACCACCAAATTATAAGCTGACTAGTTAAATTCACATTTTTTTTAAAGATTTATTCATTTTATTACAGCCAGATATACAGAGAGGAGGAGAGATAGAGAGGAAGATCTTCCGTCCGATGATTCACTCCCCAAGTGAGCCGCAACGGACCGATGCGCGCCGATCCGAAGCCGGGAACCTGGAACCTCTTCCGGGTCTCCCACGTGGGTGCAGTGTCCCAAAGCTTTGGGCCGTCCTCTCCTGCTTTCCCAGGCCACGAGCAGAGAGCTGGATGGGAAGTGGAGCTGCCGGGATTAGAACCGGTGCCCATATGGGATCCCGGGGCGTTCAAGGCGAGGACCTTAGCCGCTAGGCCATGCCGCCAGGCCCTAAATTCACATTTTTATGAAGTGATAGATATCACAGAATGTGAGCCCTGATTAGGAATTATGTAAATAAAGGGGAAAAAAGAAGAAAAATCAGCAAGCATTCATTTTTATGTTTGATCTATTTCGGTGGTTAAGTATTCCACAGAGGAGAAAGCCTTTGCTTCCAAGTAGGGGAATCTCTTACTATCAATGTAAAAGGCATCTGGATTATAAATCTATGGTGTGTGTGTCGTACTGACATATCCTGTATCTATGTGAAAATTTCAATCTACATTGTTTAAAAATATGAATGAATGATATTGAGAAATTGCTTCTCAAGTAGCATCCTACACAATTTCTGAGTTTAAACAGACTTTATTTCCCAATTCCAAATTCCTAGGAATCAACCCCAAACCGTCATGGTTTTTATATTGTAATTATTCTGAAAAATTCTTTTCATTATTCAAAGACCTTTCTGAACCTAGTAAGAGACAAAGCAGGAGAGAAAAAAAATCAAGTCTTCCCGATTTTCTTTTTTATTTCTCTAAAACAAAACAAAGTCCTAGAGCTAACTGCCTCATAAGAAATAAGAATTTCAAGAAAGGTTATAGCCTCCAGCTTTCAATATATATCAATGTTGATACATACCTATATTCCTCTCTCTCTCTCCATATACATAGACTGACTTAGTTGAGCCCGGCTTGCTGAGATGTTCAGGGAAGTCGCTGCAGAGCGGGAGTTTGTTATCTGCAGGTACTTCAGCTGTTGGCTTGCCGTTGGCACTCACCATGCTGTTAGCCATACTTCAGTTCAGTTAGGCATGCAGTATTGACAGCTACGTCCTTTGTCTCAGATGTGGAAACGTTATCAACTTCACTGTTTATTTCTATGCTTGAGCCTCTGTTCTTGCCAGAAGGCCTGATGGGCCTGATGCTGCCTTCTTTGCTCTCCACGCATTGCAAACAAGGGGATGTTCTTTCCTGACTCTCCCCTCAATGCTCTGTGGCTTATCTCCACAAAATACGTACCCAATAGGAGTCCTTTAAAGACAAAAAGGCCTTTTTTAAAACATCTACTTATTTTTATTGCAAAACAGAGCAGGAGAGACAGAAAGGAAGATCTTCCATCTGTCCATTCACTCCCCTAGTGACTGCCATCGCTGGAGCTGAGCTGATCCAAAGCCAGGAGATCCTTCTGGGTCTCTAGTAGAAAAATAAATTCAACTTTTAATTCCATTCTCTACTTTCTATATAGTGCCTTACGTATGTTATATCTGCAGGCATATTTGTATATACCTAAGTATGAGTTTCTTTTTTTTTTTTTTTTCTCAAAATATCCATGCCTGATCTGAGGCCACTGTGTCTTAGAAACAAGGGGAATAGGGCACTTACGTAAAGTGAACCAAATTGTTTAACTGTTCACCAGGGAAAAGCCGGAGGGGCAAGGCCTCAGACTGATGCTTGGGAACAAGAGTAACGCTAAGTCTGTAGTAACGGTAAACAATGTTAACATTTACTTTTTAAAAAAGGTTCTTCGACTTAATTCCTACATATATAATATGCATTGCAAGTTCTATGATAAAATGGACAATTTCTATTATTCCAAATATAGCTTTTCTGATATTTTTAATGCTGACTTCCCATGTGGTATTTTGCAATCTTCCTTCAAAATGAGATTACAAATGTTGGTTTTATAAACTCTTCTAGCCAAAGATAATAGAAATCTGATGTACCTCAGAAGAGGCCATTTGATAGCATTGCAAATAAATTGTCAAGCAAGTAGAGCAATGCTATAATGTATTGCAAAATCAGAGGGCTAAAAAATAGGGAAATTTCACTTTGTTATTTGACAGGCAACAGTTTAATGAATGTTACAGGAAATAATTGCTTTAATGAATGGGCACATGATGTAGCAACACAGATGCAAGATTTGCTCAAAAGATATTTCTAAGGCGTTGAGTTATTGAAATAAGCACCATGGATACTAGAAATTTGAGCAAATATATTCATTTGTGACAGCCTTTTTGTAGGCAGTTCTTAGAAGCAGACTGGTTTTCTCTTTTGTGTTTTGGTCTGTTTTATCTGAGGATACTATGAGACAAGAATATAGATTAGTTAAGAACTGATGAATTATGCCTTTATCAGTTGGAATGTGTGCTCTTTTGCCATTATTATTTTAATCAAAGGTGGTCTCTATCATAACCTTTCCTTTTAGCTAAACAAAATCATTTGACATTGTGAGTGTTCAGAGATCCTATGGTAGCTTCCTTTGTTTCCTAAGATGTTCACCAGTCTTTCCTGGCATTCCTCCCTATTCCACTGCCATTTTCCTGAGGTGTGTGTCTGTGTGAACACATATAGATGCACATTGTTGTCTCGGGAGAAAAATAAATGAGTTCAGCTGTGACTGATGAGGGGTAATGACAGTGTCCCACGCTCAGTCAGGCCAGGTGTGGTGTGAGTGCTGATGATGGAACCCTCGAGTTCTCATGTTTCTGCCTTAGTCTGGCTCACAGCCTCGGCTCAGCCCTCCAGCCAACCTGTGGCGGTTGAGCAAGGTGAATCATTTATGGATCATACTGGGAGTTAATGGGAACTTGGTGAAGAAGGCAAAGCTGTGGCATTCCCAGGCCACAGAGAAACGAGGAGCAAGACGCCTCATTGAATGACGTGCAGTATTGCCGAAAGCGCGTTCTCATTCCGTTGAGTCATGAACACTCACACAGGAACACTCCCACCCCATACACGAACTGCAAGTAATGCCAAACCCTAACTTCAGCAGGTGTTAATGCTTAGTTCTAATTCAGTCACATGTGTTTGATATCAAACGCTGTGACAGGAAATAAGCAGATCCTACTGGCGTATTTCAGATCTGTCTATTCTATTACTGCGTTGGTTTTTTAAATTACTATAGATCCTCTTTTGTGTTTTGAACTGGAACTGTGCTTTTGTTTGAGTTTGGGCAATGGTATTCAAGCAGCTGGTTGTCTGTCTTGTTTTCTGTAGCAACATTTCTGTCCTGTCAATTGTCAGGATCTCTTGCATTTCCATAGTTTCCATTGTAACCTTCCTAGTTGGGTGTTTTATAGGTCCTGCCTAAGGTGGAAATTAGCAGGCTCAGTTATGGATTTGCAAATCTGTATTTGGCAGGTGCCTGAAGATACTGGAAGATACATTCCATTTTGAATTATTAATCTGTGTTGTACTGAAAGGTTGACATACCACCCTGAGATTCACTGAAAAGACACTGTGTTACATAAAAGCATTCTCCATCAGCCTTTTCACTTTGTCAGCCCTTCTCAGCTGCAGCAGCCTGGAATTTTTTTTCCCTTTAATAGTGATACTCTTATTATAAGCAAGATAGTTCTCAGATTATGAATAGCAAACCACATTTTTTAATAATTATATTACTAAAATGCACATTTACTTCTCCAATGAAAGATACAATTACAATGCAGCATTTGGAAAGTTTTAACCTAAAAATGTACATCCATCCTGTCAAGTAAATGGCAATTAGTTGCCAGTTCAATGAAGTTTCTGGTAGGATGGGAAGTCATTTAATGCATTACGATACAACTTGAAAATGAACAGAATGGAACTAGGAGATGGGTCTGAATGGAAAAACATTCAACCTATGGTTGACCGCAGGGTTTGCAAAGTTATGGTCTTACATAAGCATCCAATAAAACATAATAACTTTAGCAAAAATTAACATACATGAGAATAATAATAAAATTTTTGAGATTATTTGCAACTTTTAAGCTTTCTTTGTGCTTATTTGAAAGGAATAGGATGAGATGTACACCTCTCACACTGTAGGTCACTCTGAACTGGCTGCAGCAGGCTGGCCTTGGCCAGGTGGAGTCAATGAACCGGGAACTCAATCTGTGGCCTCAAAAGAGTAGTATGGACTCTGGAAACACCGTCTGGATCTTCCCTTATCTGGAAGCTGGACTTGGCAGCAGCAGCAGGAGAGAGAGAGGGAGAGAGTGAGAATGAGTTTGATTGCTTGTTTAATTTGATGATATGTTTCCAAAGGCTTTGAGGTTTCCCTTCCCTTCTGAAATCATCCACCCTGCCCATTGCCACACTCAAACTTATTCCTGTATATCATTTAAATAGTATTGTCTTTCATGAACAGTGATAAGTGTATCATTTGGCTGTTTAAATGTATTCTGACACTGTAGGAATGGATAATCGCAGAGAGTCCAGCATTCCGTTGTCAAGATATATGTAACAGTTTCATTGGGATTCCATTTTGATTTGGAAGTAGAGATGCTTACTGCATTGTGTCTCCACATCTGAACGTACTAGTCTCTGTTACTTACTCATTAAACAGCCCCTAAAAAGGAAAGCAATAAAGCAAAATCAACCAAGGCACTCCAACGTGGCATGTGTGCCCTAAATCAGAGCTTGCCCTGAGGAGGGGGGAGAACAACAACACCAAAAACCTCTTTTTCAGATACAAGTTGTGTGTGTGGTTGAGAAGAGGAAGTTAATTTTTAGATCTATTCCTAAGTAGATAGGCATGTTTTATTACAGAGCTTTATTGCACTCAAATTTTTTTCTCATTGAATAAAATCATTGAAATATTGTGTTAGAAAGCAGTTTTCCAAAATCTAGTTTATTATATTCAACAATAAGAGACATAGGATTCAAACAAATACCATATTACACTGACAAGCAATATTGTTTCTTTGAGTGATATATTGAATACGATTTTTTTCCTCATAGGAACAAACAGGAACAAACATTGATTAATTGAAAAATAGAAACAATGGCTTAAATATTTTCTCAAGAGTCAAAAATGATTTTAAATAAGTAGAGAAGAAAACTTTTTTCATCCAAAAATTATGAGTTACATGCTTAGTCGACACGAAACCATATCTTGTCTTTTAATTTAATGGATATGTTCTCATTGTTTACTTATAGAAGTTACTGCTTTAGTTAGAAATTGAATGAAATTCATCAAGTTGTAAAGTTGAGCATATTTGAAAATTATATGTTAATCAAGGTTAATAATATTCTAAGGCAATACATGATCTTTGTAGATAGGTAAGAATGTTATCTTGCAAATAATTTAAAATGTATTTTCAATGGAAATGCGCGTCGTGGTAGGTATTAACAAGCCATTGGTAGATCACAAGTTTTATTTTGGGTTATGTCAAAATCTGTGTCACTTCCGGCACAAAACTAAAACTTTCAGGGTCACTTGATTTAATCTTTGTTAAAGTGGCTACTGCATTTACTATGTTATCCTGTTCTTGGAAGCCAGGATTGTTAATCCCCGCAATCACCCAACACATGATTATATCCTCTCTTAAAAAGAAAATTGGAAATCAGTAGGAAAACGGCATTTTGGTGTAATTGAGCTTCTGTTTATTCACAAAGTGCTTTGTTTTCCTTATCTGGTGCCAGACATCTGGGAGGAGACTGAATATTTTAGCTAAATATCAACATCTTTGCCAGTATCTCAATGTTGATTTTATTGATGTTTCACTCTAAATATTTGATGAAATTTAGTTTTATTTGCAAGATGTAGATTTGTTGATCTTTTTTTAAGTTATATTCCTAGTATTACTAGTATTAGGATACTATTTCGTTTAAAAGAGTTAAAAGAGATGAAAATACTGTTGCACTTTGTACATCGTGTGATTTGTGACCAACTATAGCTACAACCTCTGTCTCATATTTATTTACATCTCAATGCAATGGCCTGGAGCACTAAAGTATTTCAAAATTAAAATGAAGATCTAAATATGAGGTTCCCTGAGTCTCATCATTGTGTGACATATTGTTTGGCTTTCCACTGCCCAGGACTGCTTGCTGCTGACATCTGGAGATCGAACCAACACGTGAAGAAGTTCTGTCTCTGTAATTCTGCCTTAAAAAAAATCCAATCCTTTAAAAATATCAGAAATTTCAGTACATTGGAAGTTACTACATCTGTTTTTCTTCATAATCTTTGTGCTTGAATCAGTAATTCAAAACCTATTGTATGCTTCAAAATAATGGTTCATTTGTAAATTATGAATTATAGATTAAGATACAAATAATTACTCTGGCTGAGAAATGAAGTAGAAAGTGTACTTATCTTCTTTCAATTGTTTAATCAATTAATGAGTAAATATTTACTAACCACCTATTTTGGAGGAAGCACAGAACTTGATACTGGCAATTACAAAGGAAATCTCATTTAGGAAATCCATACCCAAGTGTGAACAAATTGAATATGGTAAAGATTTTAATGCAATATCACATATGTAATACTAGACAAAAAGCATGTTGAAAGGAACAATTTTACAAAGGAGAGATCCAATTTGCTTGTATTAATCCAGGGAAGATTTCCCTTCATTGAGTGTAAGTTGTAAATTGCGTATCATTTTATCTCCATACAGTCCATCTAATTTTTGCTTTGCCCCTGTCCCCCCTTCCCTGTTCCTGCTTGTCCTCTTCCCCTTCCCCATTTTCCTCTGTTTCTTTGAGAGGTGAACATAGGCAAACACACTCAAACACACATGCACATTGCAAGCACACACAGTCTTTCATCCTCTGTTCTCCGAATGCCTTCAAAGGCCAGGTTCGCACCAGGCTCGTGTCAGGAGCCAGGCCCTCCATCTTCATCTTCCACATGGATAGTAGAGACGCAAGAACTTCAACCATTGTTTCCAAAAATATTAGTTGAGACCTGGAGCAAAGGCAGAGGAGCTGAGACTTCAAAATGACACTCTAAGATTCCAACATCACAAATGATGACCCGAACTTTTGTTCCGTGACAATGACCCTGTATTATTCTTCTGATTCACTTGCTTTCCCTTTTCTCTTCCCCTTCCCTTCCTCCTACTGAACAGGTGTATATGTATATGTATATGTATATGTATATGTATATGTATGTATATATGTATATATATATATATTTAGCATCTGTAATTTGTTTTTCTTCCAGAAACTTCCCAGATCTATACAATGATTCCATTTTATTCTCAAAACCAGCTAGTGTTCAAAATCTTGAACTCAGTCACTTTCAAAACTTTTAATTAACACTTGATTATTTTGGGGTCACAACATTTTTGTTACCTTAGAGCAGCTCCTGTACAAATTTGACAGTAGGTTGATATTCCAGCCATGTTAGCCAGTTGACTGTATTTGTATAACCTCCAGGGCTATGTTAGTGTTCCTAATGAGTCATCTTAATGAAATTCTGTACATTATATCACTTCACAGTTAATCATAGAGTGCTTTGATTACTCAGTGAAGATGATCTTAATGCACTTTCAACTTTTCTGTGTCAAAGGTGTTAAGAATACTAAAGAGAACTTAATAAGAGGCCTAAAGGGGAAATATTACTATTATCCTAAAGAAGTTGAGCAGAGGCTGAGATGTAGGGGAGATTAAGGATCGTATACAAGATCAAATCTAACATGAATATGTATGCACATGTACACATCTTTGTATATGTTTATATATGTACACTTATATGAAATGAATATTTCTCTCACATCTCCCTCAAAATCATATTGGATCCTATTTCTCCAGGAAGAATTTGTTTGTAACTAGGGTCGTTTTTCAGATAATTAACTGCTGTGTTTGCAGTCCTGATTTTGGGAAAATGCCTTTACATGGAGAGACATAAGAAAGTGTCTCGGTCTGTCTTCTACACACTTTGTGAGGCTACAAGAAGCTGATTGTACATCAGGAAGTGTGTCCTCAGAAGAGAGAGGCTGCCCATACTTCATACTGAACTCACAACCTTATATAACTCTAAGAAGTAAAGGTGGGCTGTGTAGGACCTGACGTGGTAGCCTAGCAGCTAAAATCCTCACATTTAATGCAATTAGATCCCATATGGGTGCCAGTTCTAATCCCGGTGGCCCCACTTCCCATCCAGCTCCCTGCTTGTGGCCTGGGAAAGCAGTCAAGGATGGCCCAAAGCCTTGGTATTCTGCACCCACTTGGGAGATTTGGAAGAGGCTCCTGGTTCCTGGCTTCGGATAGACTCAGCTCCGGCTGTTGCAGCTACTTGGGCAGTGAATCAGCGGATAGAATATCTTCCTCTCTGCCTCTCCTCCTCTCTATATATCTGACTTTGCAATAAAAATATATAAATCTTTAAAAGGTTTGCTGTGTAAATTACCCCATCCAGCATTTTTTTTAAAGCTTTATTTATTTGAAAGACAGAGTTACAGACTGAGAAATAGAGAGAGACTCTTCCTTCTATTGATTCATTCCCCAAATTGCTGAAGTGGCCTTGGCCAGGCGTGGCCCAGTTTGAAACCTGGACCTGGCATCTTCTTGTTCTTTCACATGATTGCAGGGGCTGTACCTAAGCTGTCCTCTGCTGCTTCCTAGTACATTAGTAGCAGGTTAGATGAGAAGTGGAGCAGCTCAGTTCTTGAACCAACTTCTCTATGGTATGCCAGTGTTCCAAATGGCAGCTTAACCCACCTGCCACAATGGGCAACTCCACTCCAGCCAGTCTTACGTATGCTAATTTGTGGTAACAGCCCAGACTGATATACATAGTGCTTCTGGACCTGTTACACAAGAAATTTAAGAAAGGATAAACTTGAACATTTTTTTTTGGCCTACTGGTTTCTTTTTTGTCCAATGAATTCGTTGTACATCATATGTTCTTTGCATGTTGTATACACAAAGGAAGCATTATGACTTTGCTGTTTTAAACGTGAGGTTGAATATGCCTGGTTTTCTCCCGTTTTGAACTCCCCCTCATTTTTATAGAGATGTGATCCTGGTGAGGCAGAAGCAATTATGCAAGTCTTTGCAGTCCTTCAAAACTTTGACAAAATAGAAGACATGAACAATCTTATGTGTTGCTTCCCCAATAACTATCCATGACCATATGAAACGTTTTGCTATTTCACGTTGCTGACCTTTTTCGCTGGTTTTAACTGATACAAAAGTTGTGTGCAGTTACAGGTAACACCTGATATTTTAAAATATGGTGGATATACAATATCCAATGGGAATAAAAAAAGTCCCTTCACATTTTATTTAATTTCTTCATATGAAAAAAAAATCAAAATTTCTAATAGCGTTTGTATCTTTTTAAAAGTATGTAGTTCACTCTCATTACTGTTATCTTCTTGAGGGAGATACCCTCTAATAATGCCTAATTATAGCTCAGTACCCTGTGAAATATATATATATATATATATATATATCTCAACTTTTTAAAAATATTCCATATATGAATGAGATCATTTGCTACTTTGTCTTTCTCAGTTTTTCTTATTTCAATTAATATAATATCATTCATCCTGTTGCAAATCAACAGGTTTCATCTTTTTAGAGTTGAAAAAGTATCCTATCATTTTATGTGACTGAAAATAGAACTTCAATGCAATGAACACATTGTTTTGCAGTATTGAAATAGTTGACATGTCACTTAAAAATAAATTCAGTCTTATGAAAGAGCAAGAAAAAATAGCATGGCAGAATTTTGATTTTATTTTCTATATAATTCTCCCAAATTTAAAGCCAATTTACTTCAAGTTCAAATGTGGCCACTCCAAATTTCAAGACTCCACAACGCCTTTTCTGTAGAACAAGAACGTTTCTAAACATTGTTTTTCTCCTTACACTAGAAAACTTCCACGTTCCTTATTTTTCTTCAGATTTTTAAAAACAACTCTCCTTTCCTAACTACAAATGGCCACATAAACTATATTCAGGAGAAAGTGTTTATTGGATTTTTTTTGAGATAGTCCTTCATGTTTGGAGTTTTATTTTGACATTTCATGGCTTGTAAATCAAAATCTTTGAGGAGTTATTGCCATCTCCACCTAGGGAAGCGATTTGAGGATTCTGAAGTCCATTGTAGGGGTATATTCACCTAAGCCCTGCACTGGCGGTGTGCTGTGTCATCAGTCTTGTTCAGCTGAGCAGCATGACAATTTGTCTGGACAGTACTACATAAAGGATAGCAAGAGGTTATGGTTGGGTTATGATGGTTGTCAAGTACAACATGCCAAGTTTTATATATGTGTAAAGCAATTTCTAAACTAAAAAAAATGTTTTGTAAAGGAATCTTCTACTCTGATTTATAAAAGAGTTTTGAAATTTAAGATTATATACTCATAAAGAGGCAACATGAAATACAGCAGATGACTACATCATGTTTTTCATAAGGTCTTCTACTATCTCCTCTATAATTTTGCTGGAATATCAGTTTATCTGGAGTGGGGGAGTATGAACCACAGTGCCAAGGGCAGAACATCAGGGTCACCATTATTGTTAGTGGTAAAGATCTAGCACAATCAGAAATACTCAATTATGGTTGATAACTTGAATCATTGAAATTGTGTAATCTATAGGTTTCCTATTTTTAGTGACTTATGATGTCTATGAAATAGTTACGTATCATAAAATAAGTCAATAAAAATAAACCAATAACAAAAATTCATGGAATCTTTGGGCAAGCATTGTGATGCAATGGAGTGGAAAACCTGAGGGAGACTGCACAATGCTTGGGCCACTGCTACCAACATGTAAGACACAGAGGGAATGCCAGGTTCCTGGTTTCAGTCTAGCTCAATGTTGACTAGTGAGGCCATTTGTAGAGTGAATTAGCAGATGGAAGAGCATTCTCTCTCTCTCTGTAGCTTAGGTTTTAGAATAAAAACTTAATCTTTCCATAGGGATAAAGTGTTATTCAATCCAACGCAGTACATTTTCTAAGGAATTCATGAGTATAACCATGTGGTCCTTCTGTGCGGATACTCAGCATGACCTGTGGAGCATTGCAGGGTAGAAATTGTACATGAAATCAACACAAAGTTGACAATATTATTGTCTAAAAGTAAGATTGTGTTGAAAGAGTGTAAACACTCTTATGTGGAAGTGTGTAACTCTCCTGCTATCATAGTGTCATTTATAGCTCTGCCCAATGTTAACAACATAAACCCACCGTGCGGTTTCAAAGAGAATGGGTCTAAATTTTCATTACACTTATTTTGTAGGTTTACTCTTTCATTTGATATCTACTTTAAATACATAAGCATGATTCTATGCCTGTTAATTTGGAATGTCATTTCATTGTTTTATGTACTTAGAAGGACACTTAGATGCTTCAGTATTTTGGCCCAGGATCCCAAAACAACAATGTGAAAACTTATTCACAAGACTTTCTTAGAAGAAGTAGTCAACAGTGGATCAATAATCAATTCAAAAATAATGTTTTCACAAAGTAGTGTGTTTAGTTACTCAAAATCAAGTAAGTAAAAGTACATAAATGCATGAAACAGAATATGATAATTGTATGCATATGAGAACTTAGATATTCTGGGAGTAGGGGTTTCTGAACTGATCCACATTCACAGCTATATATCTGCCTATCTATGGATAATTTGTTATTCTGTGTGTGACTGTAGGATATCCAAATACATTTCCAGTCAATTGTAATGATTTGAATGCTAATATAATTGCTGATTTCCAAAACTGTCTTAGTATTTGAGCCAAGTATTATGTGTAATACCATTTGAGATATTTTCTTTTTTTTTTTTTAGGTTGACCAAATATCTTTAATTGCACAGTTACATATAAAACCACCAAATAGCCCTGAATCCCATTCCTGTGTTCAGACAAGCAATTACATTGCCTCTTGTGCAAATCCCTCCCATATTAAGTATTTATTGTTCACCCTCTTTTTTACACTCAGCAAGCTTTTGCCTAGTTTCTGCTATATGGCCAGCTCTGTTGTGGGTACTGGATGGAGACACCCAATTTATTTAGCCATTACTGAATGCTAGTGTTCAATACTTCATTTTTTTAAATTATTTATTATTTTTACTTCATTAGTTACATTGTATTATGTGACACAGTTTCATAGGTACTTGGGTTCCCCCCACCCCTCCCCAAACCCTCCCACCATGGTGGATTCCTCCACCTTGTTGCATAACCACAGCTCAAGTTCAGTTGAGATTCCCCCATTGCAAGCGTATACCAAACATAGAGTCCAGCATCTTATTGTCCAGTCAAGTTCAACGGCTTCTTAGGTATACCCTCTCTGGTCTGAAGACAGAGCCAGCAGAGTATCATCCCAGTCAATTGAAAGCTCCAACATACCATCAGCAACAATTTACATCATTATGGAATTAATTGACATAGTAATGAGTAACCAATATGTTACAAGTAAATGCGAGTTCCTAGCCACCTTCTGTGACCACCTCACTTACATTTCAATTGTAGTTTATACACAACATATAACATAACATAACATGTTATACATAACATCATATCATCTTAAATTAAGGCAAACATGTGGTATTTAACCTTTTGTGATTGGCTCATTTCCCTTAGCATTATGGTTTCCAGTTTGGCCCATTTGGCCACAAAGAACTGCATTTTGGTTTTTTTAATAGCTGAGTAGTATTCCATGGAGTAGATGAACCATAGCTTTCTTATCCAATCCTCTGTTGATGGGTATTTTGGTTGTTTCCATGTTTTTGCAATTACTGATTGTGCTGCTATGAGCATAGGAGTGCATTTGAGATATTTTCAAAGACAAGTTTAGTCCAAAATCACTGATCATCCAGAAAATAGATGCTTCTACATGATAATAAAACCAAGACGGACAAATTGCTTTACGTGAGGTAATAACCTTGCAACATATAAACAGTAGTATTAATTAGTTCCTTTGTGTATCTGAGTAAGTAACAGCTTCCTGGGCATTGAAAGAAGAATGAGAGTATTCAGGGCCCAGCGCAGTGTCCTAGTGGCTACAGTCCTTGCGTTGTACATGCCAGGATCCTACATGGGCACCAGTTCTAATCCTGGCAGCCCTGCTTCCCATCCAGTTCCCTGATTGTGCCCTGAGGAAACGAGGATGGCCCCTAGCCTTGGGACCCTGCAACCTGCATGGGAGACCTGGAAAAGGCTCCTGCTTCCTGGCTTCCAGTTGGCTCAGCTCAGCTGTTGTCTGTCACTTGAGGAGTGAACCATCACATCGAAGATCTTCCTCTCTGTCTCTCCTTCCATCTGTTTATTTGACTTTCCAATAAAAAATAAGTAAATCTAAAAGAAGAAAAAGAGAGTATTCAAATAAGTTACTTCATGAATATAATTATTTCTTTCTCACAAACTTTTTCTTCTGTCTCTTCCTGTTCCCCTTCAGTTTTTTTCCTTATACTTATTGACTCTTGTATGTGGAATGTGGGAAGCCTAGCATCCAAGTTCCAGCATCTAGCCAGGACCTTCTTGATGTTCCGTTGAGCAGCAGGCGTTGGTAGTGTAAGAGGTAGAACACGAGAGTGTCAAACTTGTCTTGCTACATAAACTCACACAACCCAGGGACTTCTCAACCATATCACCTTCTTCTAGTGGTCCAAGGTAAATCACACTTCTACATAATCACTGTGGCAGGCAATCACTGAAAGCCAAGCATGCCACCTCAGACATGAGCTTTTACTCTGGAACATTGGCTCATCTTAATTGTTTTGAAGTTTTTCACAAATTTATTTTTTATGAAGGAAAATTCAACGTCATATCACTAAGCATGATTTCATTGAATCAGCAACACCATACACACGTTTTTTTTACTCTGGGAAGGAAATATTTGGTTGCAAACAAAACGGTGAAAACTTCAGCTACGTTAAAATTGTTCTCAAGGAAAACCACATAAACACAAATTTATAATATTATTCAGAGTAACTGTAAGATACTGTATCCACATCTGTACCTACCCTATAGGAGAAAAAAAGCATAGCAGTACAGTGTTGGAGGTAAAATAAAAAGAAAGAATATTAAAACAATGAGAACTATGAGAATGGATCAAACTATACTTTGCAATTGCAAAATTAACAAAAACTTTCCTCACATAAGTTTGTTTTTCTCAAATTTTGATAATTATAAATGTAAATGTGATGATAGAGTAGATAGAAGGTTCAACAGACATTTCAAAAAATAGACACATAAAAATTATGCACTGGGAATGTACGTGCATTAAAATGAGATTATACACATTCAAACACATAAGAACCGACTCAGTACTTGCATTCACTCACATCTCAATGTAAATGATCCAGGTAATTCTTTTTCTACCTCTCCCTTTCTGTTAATGAATCTTCTGAGTTTGATAGCATCTGGTTATTACTCTTTACTTTTTGTTCAATCTTTATTGTTATTTTCCATGATACAGTCTTCTAGGTATAAGAATATCCCCATCTAACTCCCCACCGCCCTCCTCAGTCTTTCCCCACACCAGTTCTCCACATTTTACTATAATAGTACAGTCCTTCAGCCGCAGTCACAAGCCCAACATTCTGCTTTGTATGCCTATTTTGACATTACAAGGGTTGGCGATCATGGAAACTCTAGCATCGCCTTATCAAGGTGTATTAATTTCATTGAGAGGCTTGCTTTTAATAAAAGGAGTAGAGATGCATACTGCAACATGTCTTTACTTCCCAGAATTCTTGTCTCCATTATGAAGTACATCCACAAGAATATATGTTTATACATGTTTACCTATGTATCTATTAAATTTGCAACTTGCATGAATGTTGCTATATATCAGAACATATGCTATATATCCTTTTGAGATGGACTGATTTTACTGAGCATAATGGTCTCCAATTTTGACTATTTTGTTGCAAATAGAAGATCAGTCTTTTTAATGGCTGAGTACTATTCCATGGAATAGATGTACCGCAATTTCTTTATCCATTCCTCTTTCGATGGGCATCTGGGTTGGCTTCATATTTTTGATATTGTAAATTATGCTGCTATAAATGTGGAGTTTTAGGTCACTTTCTCATATGCAGATTTCACTGCCTTTGGATATAATCCCAGGAGTGGGATAGCTAGGTCATGTGATAGATCAAACTTCGGTTGCCTTACTAGTCTCCATTCTGACTACCGAAGTGACTGCTGCATCCCTCACTTCTACCACTAGTGGAGTAGGCTCACTTTCCCTCACATTTATGGCAGCAGACGTAAGCAGAGTTCTGAATACAGGCCAGTCTCACGGGAGTTAGGTGGAATTTCAGTATGTGTATTTTTCTTTATTCACCTAATAACTAGGGAGCCTGAAAATTTTTTTTTTCATATGCCTATTAGCCATTTGAATTTGTTCTTCTGAAAAGCCTGCTCATTTCCTCTGTTCATTTCTCAACAGGGATGCTTGCTTTGCTGCTGTTGGGCTGCTGAAGCTGTTTGATGAAGCATGTGTATTAGTCCCCATCTGTTGTGTAGTGTGTAAAGATTTTTCTCCTATTCTGTTGGTTGCTTCTTCTCTTTGTTGAATATTTTTGTTGTATAGCAGCTCCTTGGTTTGATGTAGCTCCATTTGTTTATTTTGGCTTTGACAGCCAGTGCTTTTGGTGACTTTCCTAAGGGGTCGTTAACAATGACAGTATTTTGTTGAGTGTTTCCTATGAGTTCCTCTAATAATATCATGGTTTCTGGTCATAGATTTATGTCCAAGATCCATTTAGAGCTGATTTTTGTATAAGGCGACAGGTGGAGGGGTCTTGTTTCTAACTTGTGCAGGCTGATACCCAATTACATTTAAGAATCTTCTGAGATTGACAGCAATTGGTTGTAACAGTTTTTTTATGTATGCTTTTTCTAATAGTCTCAAGATAAGAAAAAACATGAAAGATATGTTAAGAGCTAATGAATCCATTTCTGTCAGCCTCGCGTTAACAGAAACAGAAACATCATTTCCTGATCTATCATCTGAGAAACAAGCAGTTAGATGATTTCTACTGTATTCTCAGCAGCAACAGTTTACAGACACATAAAAATATTTTAAAACTGCTAGCATTTCACAGAAATAATCTTTCCAATCACAATACTAAATGAGATTTTAATCATCACAAATTAATTTGCTAAATTTCTCCATTTCCATACAAATTATGCCACTTTAAAAATTTAAAAATATGTTGAATTTTAAGTCTCTATAGATCCTTCGAAAATTGTTGTGAGCAGTTAACAGTATAAGAACTATTACCTTAAGAATAAGCTTTGTGAATATTTTCTCTTTGCTGACAGATCGTTGATTTTCTTTGCTTTTTCTTTTTTGAATGCTGTTCCTATGATTATCCCAGTCTGTCCTCTTTCCCTGGCATTTCTAACAACACTGTGTTCTGATAAGTTCTTGTCGATTGTCACCACAATTAAAGCAGCCTCAAGGAGTATTTCAAAGGTGTGAATATTCAATCTGCCACTCTATTAAAAGTCTCACGCAATTATTTCCTAGGGTATCCTCATTGTAACTGAATTTATCAAGCAACTTTAATCCAAAATACACAGCAGAATGGAGTAATCCTGTTTTAATTGGTCAAAAGGAATAAAGGAAGAGAAATCCAGGTGGATACAGATTGTTTGATGTGTAGAAAAGGTTTCCTTTTCATACAAGCAGTTCTAGCATATTTTTTCCCCGTTCAGTTTTTAGTAATTTTGTGTTGTTTTCACCTTGAGAATCTTAATGTTGCTTTAAGATTTCTTAGGAAAGGCACAGTCGTTCAAATTAGGAAATGCCATCTTTTTAGTTTGTAATGTCTAAGCTCTCAGACGGTGTGGAATGCAGATCAGAGATACTAAAAAATGTGTTTCAACACAGAATGTAGCACTTTATGCTTGATCTTAGCCAAAAGGCCGAGAAGCGATAAAATTTAAACTGTTGCTATTATAAAGTTATTTATTTGTAATTTCGTGTATTTCGTACACACATTTTAAAAACCTAATACTTTCCCTTTGCCTCCGTCCCTTGCATCCACCTTCCATATATTCTTATTTTTCTTTTAATTTTTGTAATGAAATACTTTGAATTTACTTCATAATCACAAAGTGATTTCCAAACCAAATAAATAATTCAACAAGCAAAAGGATTCTGTTCTTCAGTAACACAGAAGGGAATTGTAACGAAGTTTCCAATCTCAAAATCTCTATTTTGCTTATGGATATATTTTTAGGTAGTTTGTATATTGGTTACCAGAACTCAGGGCAAATGATATTGCTTGTCTTTTGGAAGCTGGCTAATTTCGTTAAAAATGTTTCCCTCTGATATACGTTGTGCTCCAAAGGACGGAATTTCTTTCTCTTTTTGGATAACACTATTTCATTATGTACACTGTGTGTTACTTGTTGTAGTTTTTGTTATAAAATGGACAACTTCCATGTGTTTCCTCTATACAGTCTTAAGCGTGCACCTCCCATCCTGCTCCCTCATCCTTGCTCCCCCTTCTCTTCCTTCTTTTTTCTAATTTTTATAATAAAACACTTGCAATTTAGAATCACAAGATTAACGATCCACAAAATAAAAGTATAGCAAGTAGTATGTAGGAAAATGCCTCTACAGTATCAATCAGAACTGTAAGCAATAATCAAACCTCAAATATTGCTTTTGCTCGTATACATTACATTTTAGTATTCTGTATATTCATTACCATAAATCAAGGAAAACGTTTTTGTCTTCTGTGGATTGGCTTACTTCACTTATGCACATTTTAACATCTTCATGTTTTACTTTTATAATTTTGTAATATATTGTCCAACTGAAAACCTTTTCTGATCATCTCTATTTGGAGTTCTATTTGTGGCATGTTACTGGAAGTTCGTATCTTCCTCTAATTTCAGGGAGTTTTCTGCTACTATGTCATTGAGTAGGTTTTCTACCCTATTCTGTCTTCCACATCTTCAGGAACTCCCAAAATAAGGGCTTTGGTCACACAATGTCATCCTATAAGCCTTGAAGAATGCTTTTTTTTTTAAGATTTATTTTATTTTTATTGGAAAGTCAGATAAACAGAGAAGGGAAGAGACAGAGAGGAAGCGGGGGGAATTCAACATCTTATGGCCTTAGGGAAGGATATTGAATCTTATTTCTTGGAACTCATACATTTGCAGATGATTTTTTGTGTGGGATACCTGATACTATTTCTGCAGCAAAAGAAAAGAAGACATAACATGAAGGCATGGAATTCAGTGTTTTTTTAAAATATGAAATTCTGATATGGCTGTGAGGCAATTTGAACTGGTACATTAGGATGAGTTAGGTGAATCATGTGCAGCTAATTTTAAATCTCCATTGTATTTTAGCAGTGTTGGCATTGCCTCAAGAAAACACTGCTCTTTATTCTCAGTAAGAGTCAGAGTCAATTAGTCAACAGCACATGTTCCCGTAACCTTTTTGTGAGACAGAAGCCTGGTATAGCCAAAGCTGAGGATCTTTATTTAAACAGAAGTCAGCATTAACTGCTAGTTCAAAAATTGAATGAGTAGCTTAATGTGAGTCATGATTAAATATTTTTAAATGCTCTTATCATCTATCTTGTGCAGTATTTTGTTCTTTAAGGAGGTTTGGCGGCTGAGATCAGTGCCATGATCTAGCATGCTAAGCCCCAACCTGGAGTGCCAGGATCTCAGAGGGGTGCTGGGTTGTATCCCTTCCACTCACTCCATTTCCAATTCAGCTCCCTACTTATGGCCAGTGAGGATGTGTTAAGTCATTGCGCCCCTCCGTCACGTGGGACACCAGGAGAAAGCTCCTGGTTCCTGCCTTTGGATCAGCCCAGCCCTTCTTTCCCCTGGCATTTATAGAGACAGCCAGCTTAGGGAAGATTTATGTCTCTCCTTCTCTGTCAAACTCTGCCTTTTAAAAAGAGGCATAACAAAAAGTAAATAAAACATGAAGGGAGTTTTTACTTACTGATTCATATTTACTGTTTTTTTTTTCCTCTGCAAAGTGTTTTTTCTTGTGCAATATTGTATCTTTGGGTGGAACAGTCACACAATCTTCAGCAAACTTTTATTTGTCCCTGTACTTTCCCTTAAATTTCTTTTGGGCGGCATCCTGTCAACTCTTCCTAAGTCTTCAGCACTGGTACTCTCAGTTTAACCTTCACTCTGCCAGCATGATTCATATTAATAACCACAGCTTCCGGACACCAAGGCACTTCTGACTCTCCAGTCCAAGAAACTTTTGTTTTTCACTACTCTGACTAATCCAGTGTTGTCACAACGTTTTCTCACCATATAATGATTCTAGTTTACTTTTTAACTTTATGCTCTTCACTTATTTGGCTTGCATTTTTCTCATATGCTTCAAAGCTTTATCCTAACACAAATTCTCTTTTTGCCTCTGACCCTGGCTGTTGTCATCCTCACCCACCGTTTCCTCCAGACTCTTCAGTGCTTTTATCTCCATTCTCCATCAGTTGGGTTGCTACTGCCCATAGCAGGAAATGCACGCTTTAAACATCTTCAGCTTCTCTCCCTGACATCACATCCCATACAGAATGATCCTCATTTATTCCTCCAGTCCCTCTGTGATACTTTTCATCTCAGTGATGGTGTGGCTTAACAGAACACTGTCATCAAGCCAGGGAAATGTCTTTTTCTAACTTATTCCCCAAAGATATTTAATGGTACTTTTTGGCTATCCTCCTTACTTTCTAAAAGCAGAGGCTTATTTGAGTTTAAAATATTTATAACATTGAATGAGAAGGTCTTTTTTTTTTCTTTTTTAACTACCACTAGTTGTTATACATGGTTCTACATTTCAGAAGCACATTAACATATTAAAAAAAGATAAGCAATTCTCTTGCTGGATCTTAATAGTGAGAGTAAAACCTGGCTTCATGAACACGAGTGGCTGGGTATCTGGCTTAAAGCTCAAGCACCGTTGAAAGTGTGTGTCTGCGACCTCACCATGCCCATTTGAAGCGTCAGCTTTGTTCTTCACTTTTAAGGGTTTCCTGTGAATAGACACTGTCAGAGACAGACAAGGGCTGGGTTCCCTGCTGCTACGTGGGAAACCTGGATTGAATTCCTGGCTCCTGAATTAAGGAATTAAGCATGGCCTAGCCCTGGATGCCGACGTGAGCATAACTAGGGAGTGAACCAACAGTAGGAACTGAGAGCTAGCACTCTTCGACCTCCTTTTTAAATGTATAAACATAACATTTATTTTCAGGTAACAGGCTCTAGGTAAACAATATTGGGCATTGGGAGTGCGAGAGAACTGGAAAGGGAGAAGATTTTGGCGGAATGATCAGATTTCTCTGAAGAAGTGCTGCATAGGCCTTGAGAAGCCACCCTCATGCAAATCTCAGAGAAAACCTCTCAGAGGAAGTGGGCAGACACACAACAGGCCTGAGTTAGGAGGAGGGAGGGTTTTTAGAAAACAGAACTCAATTTTCTCTTTTGTTATTTTAAAATCCTATCCAAAGTAAACATTTTGCAATAGCTTTGGGGGATTTGCTTATTTACTTTTGTTTTATTTCTTTTTTTCCCTCATACACTGATGAATGCTTGTAAGTTATAAATCTTCAAGAATAATAATCTGTGCTATTTTCATGGTAATGATTAAGTATGCTAAGATATGGCATGTGATTTGGACAGAATCGTAATTCTGGGTGTTGAATTTCACAAGGAAGAACAAGCCACGTGCCAACATTAAACTGGGACCTCATAGTTGAAAGCACTCAGGAAAAATTATTTCTGAGGACTGAAAAAATGCAGAACTGATAGCCAAAAACATTATTGGCAGTGATCAAGGCAGTGTTACTGAACTGGGTTACGGAAGCTAATTATGGAGGATGACAGTGAGCCACAATCACGGGAAATCTGCCGTGTCACTATTCTTTGCATTCATACAGCTTTATTTTACAGATGTTTTTATACAAACAAAGTCAATTGGTCTCTTCCAATTTCTCATACAGGAGACAGAATATTCAGTGTAACTATTTTAGAAAATTTTCCGGAAATACAAAACAAAAACCAAATTGAACAATTGTACAAGGTTAATATCTACAATCAAAAAAAATCACGGTTTTCCATTTAGTGCTGTGTCACCAAAAAATTATCTAAAAATAAAATAGATTTCAGAGTGAAAAAATAAATCAGTAAAATAAATTGTTTGTATAAACCCTCAAATGACATCATACACAGATTTAAAAGGAGAGAAAATAAATATTTCTTTGTTGCCACACGGTGTTCCCCAGAACCAGACAGCCGGCTTCTGAAACATAGGCCCAGATTACGAGCGAGGTACAAAAATAAAGATGAATAGTAGGGACATGCCGTCTTCTGTCCTTGTTTCTCCTGATACAGTCAACTCATCTTTTATTTTTCTGTTTGTGTATAAAACGGGATAAAAAGGCCATCGGGTTTTTATGTTACATTCTAAATCAAGCCGCTACATTTCAGCATCTTGTTCTGGATTTGCAGAGTCCCTGGATTGTTTGTGCCTGCCATTTTACCTTAGGGTGGTCACTGGGAGTTCAGAAAGTTACAACTGACAGCACCAGATATTGTTTTTTCTAGTCACACATGAAAGCAATTCTTTTTAAACCGTATGGTTCTAGATTTGGGGCTAATATGTACTAATTATGAAATTCCACAAGCAACCAAAATCATATGCCTGTTAGAACACTAGTTCACTGAAATCTTATTTTGTATGTGTCTATGTGCTGGTTGCTGAGTTTAATGTCAAGGCACAGTCCTTACAAACTGTAGGGTTGACATGTGAATGCACCAAGTTTACGTGTGACATTTACCTAGTGTCACGCTGGGTCATTTTCATGCTCGTTGTGGGGTACCCAAGAACAAAGTTGGATGGCAAATGTGTAAAGGAAGATACTCAGAATTGCATGGCTCAATCTTGGTGAAAAGGGATATTTAGAATTCATTCTTTTGTTAATAACTCTGGAGCAGTAGGACAAAAAACAGATAAGTATATGCTGCAATGTATACATAAATTATTCATAAAAATCCAAAATACTGCATAAAAACATATAGAAGAGACTTAGACAAGGATTTATCCAAATGTTGAAATGATTTAATACACTTGACTCTTTTATATTTTTGAAGTTTTTGTTGGAACTAGTGCTCATGTTAAAAATTATAAAAATACATATTCAGTAATATTTGCATGGGAAATATTAATAATGCTTTTTGTCTGATAGACAAAAATTTGGAGACAAGAAAAATTCTTTATGTATATTCATGAAACTGCCTTTTGGGCCCAGTGCATTTCTTTTACTTATAGATGGCATTTTGGGACTATTTAAAGAAACAAAAAGACATTTGTGGCTACTTTCCCATATTCTTTGAGGGTATGGAACTCAACTACTCCTTTTAGCTTTCTAAAATGTCTCAGCAATTCTACACTGAAGATATTCTTAGTTTCCTTGAAATGAAAGACTACTTGATGTATCAGCTTAAAATCTGATACCACAGAAACAGAAAAAATGAGCTGGGGACGCCTCAACTCGCTACCAAACAACAACAACAACAACTAACTTTTTCTTACTTTCAGAACAAAGAATATCTATTTTTCATGAACCAATTTATGCACTCCTATATGTAAAAGTGCATTTTGTAAAAGTAGGACATGTAGGTACATTACGGGCTCTAAATTTAGAAGTAAACTGAATCCTTCAAGGTGCAAACCATTTAATGTTGGCAAAAATCCAGTTCCTTTCTTCCTCAGACAGAAAGGCTATTGCTCGAGATGATCTCAAAAGAAAGTGCTTGCACATATAAAGGGCATTCTATTTCAGGTCAGTGATAAAGCTGAAAGTATGAATATTGACTCCAGTACCTCTAGACTCCTTCATAGAGGGGAGCATTATGTTAACTCAGTAAGGGATGAATCCAGTCTGTTCACCAAGTTTCAGTTTATCCATCTCATTTCCCCTGAGACTGTTAGGAACCATAGCTCTGAAGCAGCAGTGGTGGAAATAAAGCAAGCTTTCCTGAAAGTCAATTGCTAGATTATTTTATTTTCTTACTTTATAAAGACATAATTAACCTGACTCCCTGAGCATAGGTGCAGTCTACAAATACTTAGAGCAATCAAAATACACCGTATGCTTCCCTGCTGTGGAATATGGCCAACCATCTTTGCAGAACTTATCTCACTTGTTTTTGGAAAAAAAAAAAGTCCTTTCTAGACACATTCTCAACTTGGCTCACATTTATAAACTGACTCCACAAAAGCATCCAACGACAAGAATAGGTGTTTTAGAATTCAGATTTGGGACCTTAGAAGATGAATGTCTGCCAAATTCGAACATGGGCATAATTCACAAGAGAAGAATATTTTGTGCTTATAGTTATGGCCCCAAAATTATAAACCGATTATACATTTTTCTTACTTTTTCATTGATGATAATCTGTAAATAAGTCTGGCAAATGTGTTAAATAGTTATTGCTTAACACATTTTATATTATTTGGATGTAACCAATAAGATATTAACATTGTTAGGTTACAGGGAAAATTTTAAAAAATAGGATAAATTTCTGTATTGGCTTTCACAGAAATATATAAAATGTGTTGGAATAGAGGGTGCTTTGAAACAATGATGCTATTATACATCTCCACCGCTGGAGTGTTGGGGTCTCTGGGGCCTCTAGGCTGCAAAACACCCAGGCAATTAGGCAGGGATGTGGCATGGAACAGTTAGCAATGAATCACCGAGGAAGGGTCAAATGGATTTTTCCATTTATTGGCAATCAAGCAGAAGTTTATGTAGGATGGCACAATGGAATCAAGATTTTGGGGGTGGTAACATTTCTATAGGTGTAGATATGTATTTCATACCACAAGACTAGCCAATCAATCTAAATATTACATACGTCACTACCTGGCACTGTATAACACACCCACATCCTGAAATTGTTAGTTTTAATAGGAGTAGTTTAGAGAAGGTGACCCAATGACCAAAAGAGGTAAAGCCGGAGGGAGGTAGCCAGAGGGCCCTGGCCCTGGCAACTTCAGAGACTGCAGGTGCCTCCAAGCACTGCCAAGGCAAGGGGGGGTGCGTTCTCTACACATCAAGACCACGGGAGTCTCTAGGCATGTGTGGAGACAAGGGGGATATCATGGCATGTGCCAAGGCAGTGGTCCCAAGGCCCATCGCATGGGCCATGTCAGCAGAGACCTATTCGGGCATGCGCTCATCCACACAGTGGTACCATACCTATACCTTTCTTACATTGGACTGTGTGTTTTCCCATTTTGGAACTTCAGATTATGTGTCAGACAGTTTTCACTGTTTGGTTTTGATCCATCAGGCCATGGTTGATTGTACAACAGAACAGACCAAAAGTAGTCCATTCACACATTGAACAGCATATCAAACAGTGGTAAGTAAACATGCAGTTCCTAAGTGATTTGAATATATTGAAAATTGCCAGGCAATCTAGTAAATGCTGTATCTGAGAACACTTACAGAGATGGAGGTGGGCATCAAAGTCCATTCATGGGCCAGAGCCAGTGTCACACACTGCTTCAGGGACTACAGAGGAAAGCCAGATCAAAAACAATAATGGACAGGAGGGACAAAATGTAGAAGAGAACAGTAAGTATGTGAATTTGCAGGCACTGAATGCGGACCGTCCTGCTTTTAAATGTTAAAATTTGGAATCAAATGTCCATTGAGTTGCTCAGACTGGCTTGAGCGTACAGTGAGCATCATGTTTGCAGTGAAAGGAAATGGAGAAAATCTGTAAGATACAAATTCAGAAGGTAAACATATGCATTCTTTCACTCAGCCCATATTTCTGTATAGTTACCTGACAGTCATTGATTGACAATTCATGATATGCAGTATATTTGGGGCCTTGACAGTCTTTTAATTTATGTGCAAATTATTAAATGAATGTGATAGATAATAAAGATCATGTGCCTTAAATACATAATGTTTAAAACAATAGCTTAGTTGTGCAGTAACCTTCGAAGCCAATGTTTCAGAATGTCTATGTGGCGTCACTATTAGAAGAGAACGAAGCAAGTAGGATTGGGCAGATTTGCAACATCCCACCATCGTAAAAAATAGGGGATGCCATAGGGAAATGGGGCTGAATGTCTCTTGAGAACTATCTGATCCTCAAGGAAATATTCAAGATTTTGTTGCTTCCACCCGTTACCACTCAGGTAATTTTGACTCTCCTGGAAACATGATCTTGAGCCAGAATAGTTTCTTCAGCTAAGGAAAATTTTCTGTGAAGTTCAAACATGTGACTATTGACAGCTGAAGGTAAAAAAAAAATGAGATGGAAAGTGAATTCTATTGCAGAATCTGGATGCTGGATGGTATATCAGAATTCTATAAAACACAGTAGTACTTGAAAAATTGCATGAAAATAAAGCTGACTAAGGGGAATTCAGACTACAGAAAGGATGTGTAGCTGAATAGAGAGTTTTATAACTACAAGATGGAGGAAAGTCATGCCTGGAAAGTTACCATATTGCAGAAAAACAGGGAAGTCACTCTGATCACCATGAGGCATATGACGTGTTAGGAGTTAGGGAAAGATGAGAGAATCAGGCCAGTTCATGTGGAATTTTACGTGGAAAAATCAGCAGTCTTTTTTTTTTTTAACTGAAATTACAACTGGAATTAAAAACATCAAAAATTAATGCAAATGAATAAATCTTTAAAAAAATGAAAATTTTTTAGCAGAAATTTAACACATGATTGTTTTAAAAGCAAGACTATTATTGCAGTGTGGAAATTTCAGTGAACTGAGATGATATAAAGAATAGAAGCCAAATAACCTATTGAAATGTGGTTTTGTAAGCATTTGTGGTAGCATGAACTAGGTTAGTACTTTTGAAGTTAGGAATGGCCATATGCCATTCTGAAGTAGAAATAATCAGATTGTAGATGAGTGGTCTGATGTGTTTAGCATCTGGATGTATTTACTCCTGGAAAGGTATGTTGAGCTTCAGCCGAGCCAAGGGAGCTTAGGGATTGATATTTAGGGAAGAGGACAGTGGGGTAATGGTGGAGGAGATTATCATCAGGTGACATTTCAATATTACATTTAATGTTAGCCAAAAGGCCTGGAACAGTCGACATTTCAGTAGTAAGATTGTGTGAAATCACCAAGAATTGTGCAGAAATAAGAGAGAGGATTTTCAAAGGAAACCAAAGCATCATCAGTGAAATATATATGCATATATATTGATTTTTGATTACAAAATCTGTAACATAATAAAATACCAAGTGGGGCTTAAGCCCTGATCTGAGTGCCCATATAACTGTTGTTTCATAGTATTTTTCCCTTAAATGATTTAATAGGAGACTTGAATGTAGATATATAGAAGTCTCATAAATTCAGCTCTTTTTTAAAATAGATGAACTTTTGGAAAAAATTGTGTTTACTGATTTTTTATGCTCTTTTTTATTTTGTAATGATATGTTTATAAGTTGCATCATGGCCAGTCTTTATGCACCACTAAATGAGGAATTTAGACAAAAAGTGAAACATCAGTGTTCAACACAAATATAGGCAAAATAGCATAAATAATAATCCTATGGAAAAATGTTCATTTTTCTCACTGTAAATTTAAGAATAATCACATATCATGAAAACTAGAGTAGCAAATAATTCTTAACAACTTGACAAATATGTATTAAAAAATCCACTCCTCTTAAGTTATAAATAA
Organism: Ochotona princeps; assembly: GCF_030435755.1. NCBI lineage: Eukaryota > Metazoa > Chordata > Mammalia > Lagomorpha > Ochotonidae > Ochotona > Ochotona princeps. The sequence continues at coordinate 29,850,298 of NC_080854.1, forward strand.
GAAGGTGACTGATTGAGCAGATTTGTGAACTGGGATGCATTAAATCTAGGGAGATCTTCACTGAGTGAGGGCTCCATGACGAACTGTAATATGCAAGCCTTCATGGAGTGCATGGGAAAATAATACAAGGGAAACATGTGCACTAACAAAATTGCCTTATTTGCTTTCCTCCTGTGGGAAAGCCCCTGGTTACATAAATGAATTTTAAGTTTATTCATTGTTTCCAACTGATAGGGTTTACGTTCTATGTTTCCTTCATAGAAGCAGCTTCAAGAAAGGACTCAAGTGAAGTTTCATTTCTGTTATGCAAATAAAGCCAGGTTAAGGTCATTTATGAGGCCTATCCGGTTTTCTCCGTCCTGGGAATCTTCAAGGCTGATTTCCACTTTAATTTACTTTGACAGATGGAAGAAACAGTCTGTGTCACTGTTAAAGCACGCAGGACATAAATGCTTTTACCTGAGAGCAGCAGCATCTTAGTAACTGCCGGCACTTCAATATTGCTGTATTCGTTGACATTTTTTAGAGAAGGCCAAAGACATTTTTTAGAGAAGGCTCCTTATGGGTTACAAGAAATTTTTCTGTTATTAGATTTGAATGTTATACTTATTTCAATAGCACACTTAGTGAGAGGTGAGATCTATTTTGATAGTCAATAGGCAAGAAGTACTATTAACTTTGCTTATTGATCTAATCAATGGTATTTGGGATTTAGTTCTCAGGAAATCCTCATCAATCATTGAAGGTTTTTGTGAAGTTTCTAGAATTAAAGAAACAGATATACTCTGTATTCCGTAGATTTGCTGAACTGTCATTTGTTAATTTAAGAGAAAAGCAGATGTATATAAGACAAAAATATATAAAAAAAATAGTAGCAAGATACATTGACTCAGGAACTCTCCACTTGGGGTTTAAACCCTGACCTGAATGTCCATGTAACTCTATTCTTTGCATAGTATTTTCTCTCTAATGATTTAATAGGAGACTACAATGTAGATATTTGTAAGTCTCATAAACTCAACACTTTAAAAATAGATAAAAGTTTGAAAAGCTTTTCTTTACTGTTTTTCTATTTTTATTTTGTGATAGTATGCATTGAAATAATAACTCAGAATTTTGAAATTTTCTAGAAAGTTTATAAATACAAGTGATATGCATATGCAAGAAAATTTCACATAACCAGTTCTGTAGTCTTTACAATTACATAGGACAACATTAATAAATGAGTAGTCTATATCACATTATTTTTTAAATATTGTATATATTTAGTGGATAGGATATGAACTTATCAGATAGATATGCAATGAAATACTGATTATAGTGCAAGAAATTAACATTTCCATCACCTTCCATAGTCACCAACTAATAATCTTTTATGATAAGAGCCACTGTAATCTTGGTTAGCAAAACTCTGGCTACAAGCCTCTGTTGTTGGTGAAAGTCTTCACACGTAATGGTGCTTATAATACGCATTAGCTCCTTTGTATCCTTTGATTTATATTGTATATGAAATGCTTGAAGCTTCACTGTCACACAAACTGAAACCATATACATCTCATACTTCTTAGAAGAGCTATTATCAAAAACAAATTTAATAACAAGCGTTAGCAAGAGTGTGGGGAAAAGAGAATACTTGACTGTTGTTGACAATGTGGGCTGGTGCAGCGATTATGGAAAACAGTATGGGGATTCCTAGGAAAATTAAAAATAGAACTACCATACAATCCAACAACATATTTTCTGGATCTGTATTCTGAGGATATGGAATCACCCTCTATAAATCTATTTGCACTGCCGTGTTCATTGCAGCAGTAGTTTTCTTATAAAATTGCAATTGATTTATTGCTGCAATGGGGATAGACAAAGTATTCCCAACCACTGATTCAGTGCCTGAAATGCCAATAGCAACTGAGCAAGAAGCTGGATTCAATAACAAGGAAGGGAACTCAGGCATTCCCGAATGGAACCTGGGCAGCCTCACCTGAATTGCAACCACCAGGAAAAAGCTCATGGCTGCAACACTTACTATTCTTCACAGCCCCCATGTAGAAGCAAGATAGATGCTTTCTGTGGGTAAAATACAATTTTGTTCTTTTATTTTAAAAGGCTGGGTGAGTGTTCTGGTGCAACAGATTAAGCTGTCATTGGGGGCGCATAAGGACTGTCCTCTTTACTTATAATGTATACCGCAGATAGCTGAAATTCTTTCTTTCACACCCCCGGCATGGGTGTCCCAGATGGAGTTCCTGCTCTTGACTGGCAGGGCCCAGTGCCGGCTGTGTGAGCATATGATGGAGTGGACGAGTTGATTAAAAACTTCTCCCTGTATCTATCTCTGTATGACTAAATCTAAATTGAATCTGTACATGTCACTTCTCTAACTCTCTAAGTCCTCAAAGTGTGTGTGTGTGTGTGTTTGTGTGTGTGTGTGTGTGGGGGGGGGCGTTGTTCCCTCCTCTGTGTCACTCCAAAGAAAAAGAAATATCCTTAAACAAATGAAAATAGGAAATGCTGCCATTTGTCACATGATGGGCATAGAGGGCATTATGTTCAGTGAAACAAGCCTGGCAGAGAAAGAAAAACACTGTATGATCTCACTTGTGTGTGAAATCTATTGTGTTGGTAGGGCAGCAATGCCAAACAGGAAGAAACAGAGAACGAAATGGAGAATAAAACAGAATTACCAGAGCGAAGTTAAAGGGAGGAAATAATTAATATTTTATTTAGATGTTAGTGCTTTAGGGAAATTTGTGAGCTCAGTAGAGAATAAATGGGTATTTCACATTGGAATTTTCAGGATGTGATGCGAGATTTTTATGTAAAAGCTAAATTTTACCATACCTTCAGTAGAGGAAGTGAGTTGTATTGAGTGTACTGCTTCAAAAACTCCAAATTTGTAGGAAATATTTAAGTTAGCAATAAGTTGTGCTTTGAAAATGTGTCCTATTTGTGACTGTGCTCTATTAAAAGGAGTAGGTTAAAGAGGAATCTAAATATAAACAGCTGTAATGGAGGACTTCCTGGATATAAGCAATAATGTCACTTATGTAAAGTAAGCTGTTATTTTCCATTATGAGTCAGGAAGTATACTTAGCTTCCTGTAGACTGCATCAGGAATATACAGAAAATAATTTTTTTATTAGGGGTGTCCATTACAGACTATTGATAACATTGTGTAGAATAAGGGGAATCTATACAGTAAGTCTCTCATTCAGAATCTGCCACATTTAATTATACATTGAAATTATTTAGTTCTAAAAGGATCCCTGAAACAAAATATCACTAAACAGTGTTAATTTTACAAAATATTTGTGTTAACCTTTATTTCATGGTTTTCAAGACTTAAAAAATTTACAACGCTACAATTTGTTCACAGTGTATCAGATATTTAATAAAATGCTTAGAAAGCAGTTTAAATCCAATTAGACCTAGATGTGGAAATGGGACTTCTCACATCTGTAAGGTTGACAGTAAATATTTATTTTCTGAGTGATACTTGCTAATACTCTACTTCCTCAATTCTATATTGAGTAACAGATTTAAAGTCAGTTTTAAGAGATTGCACTTCACAAATTGTAATAATAGATTATCTGAAAGTAAACATTTGAACATTGCAGTTCTATTTTTGATTACTTTGGATTTGGGTAAATAAGATTGAAAAAAAGTGGCACTAATGTGTTCTAACTAAATGCAAATTTTAAAAGCACAGTGTTTCAGCTTTTCAAGGTATTTTTTTTTTGTCTCTAGAATCGAATGTTTTCTATCCTTTAATAATAAAAGTGGTGGAAACCTACTTCAAAATTTAAAATAAAAATGATTTTGTATGTATTATCTTTCAGTAATTTATTGAGCATTTTATTTACTATAAAATCCACTACATATATTTTCACATTTAAAATGTTTGCTTCTTTTGTTTGATTCATTGCTTCAGCCTAATCATAGCTAATTCTAGCTATTTTCTATTGATACCTCTTGCATTATTTTTCTTTCTGATAGTTTCTTTCGTCAACGTATAAACATTTAAAAAGTTTGTCTTACTTTCAAAAGCTGAGTTACCCTCTTCTCATTTACCTGCTTCTCGTTTTCATAGCAAAATTGCTTGGTAGACTTGTTTGTGACTCTTCTCTAAACTTTAAATTCTGTTTCTCTTCGTACTGGTACCAATTATATCACAGAAATATGCTCAAATTGCTCTTTAAAATCATTATAGAGCTCAAGAATCCATTCTTCATCCTTACCTTATTTGACACATTACCATTTGGCATATGTTAATTTACTCGTCCTTAAATTATGTATAATTGCTCCTGAACTGCTTCGTAGGTATTCATTTAAATTCTTTTAATCATTGATACTCTTTGAACAAATTGCAGCACTGTATTATTTTTTAAGTGGGGAAATCATTTAATGCAGGCTAATGTATTAATTATCTAAAGCTGTAGCATTTAGTTAAAACTTTGTTTTGATATCCCTTACACATGTTTTTATTCTGTAGTGTAAGATATTTTCCTCCCATGTCATTGGATAAATCAGTCAGTCTCCATTCTCCTCTGTTCACTTACTTCAAAACCTACTTTAACAAATATTGTGTTTCAAAATATACCGTATTATTTGTCTCTGACCCAAACACCAGTGCTGTATATATAATAATCATGTTGGCTATCTACGTATGAGATTACAAATTAATGTGTCCAAAATTAATTTTTAAAATCTTATCCATGTCTGACAGGTAATTTCTTATCTCAGGAAATTGAATGGATGCAGCAACATTATTCAGTTAAGCTAAACTGTATAGTGTTAAAATATACTTTGCGGTTCCTTTCTTCTCTCTCATTAATCTATCAAGAAGTTCCAGAAAGCCTAATTTCAGAAAATTTCCTGAATCCAGTATCTTCTTAATATTTGTAGAGTTAAACTCCAACTTTACTAGAACTGCTAAGCTGAGCTTTTGAGATATTATCAATTTTTCTGACTTTCCAATCTTAGTTGTTACTGATCCAGAGTTGTTAGAGCAACCAAAGTAATCCTTCCAAAATCTAAACAAAATCATAGCTCTCTCCTGTTGTCCAAGTTTTCTAAGGCTACAGTGAAAGATTACTATAGACTAAGTGGTTATATACAATCAAACATGCATTTCTTACATTTCTGGGAAACAGGTTGTATATATGTATATGAATGTTACTCATGAAGAAATTGGTCATCACGTTATTTTAGAATGTCATTAATTATTAAAGCAATACACAATTGAAATGCTTGACATTCTGTCCAAAGAAAAATTGGAGACAGATTCAAGTCATGAAGAGAGTTTGATGATTTCATATCCTGAGGTATTCTTATTGCTGAGATTGTAACATTTTAGATCGTCTATGGAATTGTATCTAAACACATCTCTAGGTTGAATTACACATTATTTGACTTAATGTTCCTTCTAAAAATGTTTTTTTACTAGTGTGATATTAATAATACAACTGAATTCAAAATGAGCCAGTCGTACCTGGGTAATAACCTAGTGGCTAAACCTTCATTTTTTTTATGTGTCAGCATCCCATATTGCCAATAGATCATGTCCTGTCTGCTCCATTTCCCCTCCGGGTCCCTGCTTGTGGCCTGTGAAAGCAGTAGACAATGCTCAAAACCTTAGGATGCTGTACCTGCATGGGAGACTCAAAAGAAGCTCCAGGTTTCTAGCTTCGGATCAGCTCAGCTGTGACCATTGTGGCCACTTGGGGAGCGAACCAGCAGATGGAAGATTTCTCTCCCTGTATCTTCTGTCTGTAAATCTCCCTTCGCAATAAAAATAAGCATTTTTAAATGAACCAGTCTTTGGAAAATAAGTATAGGTAATTCCTGTATCTTTCATGAAATACCATCACATATTCTTTATATTTCCTGTTTTTGCATGAACTTACCTATTTTTACATAGCAAGTGACTCTACCTTGGGCCAAGTTGTTATTGCTTAACCCAATATCCAACCTTGCCAGTAATATGATTATACCACTTGAATTTGGAATTCCTAAAGTGATAGAGGCAATTTTGTGATCTTTTGGAATACTTTTTACTGATACATTACTTGTATCTGCTTTTGTGATGAAAAAAGTTAGTGACCCCAGGAGAGACACTCATGTGTCATGACTAGGCGGGCATCGAACAGCCCAGTGAGGATTCTTTAAGAGCAGCCAGCATTTTTACGTTGAATTGTGAACAGGTTCAATGTGAAACATTCTGTCTGAGAATTTTATTACAGTACATGAATTAATCAGCTCTTATTTCTATCTTTGACGATACATAGAACAAGAACCCATATTTAAGTGCAATGGTAAAACTTTTTACAGAGTATTAAAAAAAAAAAAAAACCCAGTTCTGATGGTAAAAATCTAGATGGTTCTTCCCACTAGGATCTTGGGCAGCCACAGAATACTACATTGAGGTAATATTTAAAATTCAAGAGAGACCATACGCAAATATTGGGGCTTCATTTGTCTTACATTATTTTCCAAGATATATAAAGACTACATACCATTGGAATAATATTAAGAGGGAGTGAAGACTCAGGACATGCCAAAGGGCAGGTGAGCAAACCAGAGTGAGATACATGGGAGGTACAGTCAGATGGCATGGGCTTGTTCAGTTGCTGATGTAAATGGAACTCCTTAGCAGGAAAGGGATACTACTGTTCCATAGGACATGATACATTGGAGATATAAGGAATATCAAGTTGGTTGGTAGAGAGGATTCAGAACATTGAAGATGTTGTCATTGCCAGTATTACTCGGCATTACTCAAAAAATATTTTTAGTCATTTCATCTAAAAGGAAATATATGTTATTAAACTTACAGAACCTAAAATTAACTTAGATGGCACAAAATGTTCACAATAAGAATTTCAAATCATTTTTCTTGGGGGATCAAATGCATCAATGAGCAGAAATATCCACCGTCATTGAGAGCCTGGTCTATCACTGGTCTGCTTCGCGACCTCTTGAGAGAGCTTCATAGCCTTAAGTAAAAGATAGTTCCTGTAATTTACAACAATTTTTTCAGATTCCTGTTTTTCATACTTATACAGAGGTTTGTATTTTTTTTTTTTAAAAAAATATTTATTTGTTTTTCTTGGAAAGGCAGATCAGATTTTACAGAGAAGAGATAGAAAGATCTTCCATCTGCTAATTCAATACAAAAATGGAGGAAATTGTCCAGGAAATTGTTTCATGGCTATATGTAACTTTAATAGAATATGGGAAATCTCCAGTTATCAAAAATGCAGAAGAGTAGCGGGAAGGAAGGAAGGGGAATAAAGAACAAATAATGGCCAAAAGTCCCCAGATTTGTATCATGAAGCCTAATTTCTTATTAGAAGATGGATATGTTAATTCCGTTTGTCTAGCATATCCACGCAGTGAACAGCTCCCTGAGTAGTTAGTTTAGTCCCCGCAGTTACAGTGTTCGTTGTGTTGATACGACCGTGGTGTTTTCACGTACTTTATTTTGCTTGTTAATAACCTCAGAGCACAAAATTGTCCTTTAAGCAACTCAATTTGCAAAAGAGAAGCAGTAAAATGATTTCCTTCAGAAAAGAGTGAAACAATTTAACAAGAAAAGAAGAAAAAAAATGTGTGCCGGGTCTGTTAAAATCTTCTCAAAGAATAAAGTGCTGCTTATGTAAAGTTTGGTATTATCTATGCTTTTAGGCGCATACTGTGAGTCTCCTAATATACCCTGTTCCCAAGATAACAGGGAGCTATTCTAAGTATCATCATGTTGCCACTATAGGGACATTATTTTCGAATTATTTTCATACATTTTGAAATGATATGTTGTAATACATTTTCATAAACACTGACTTCCCTGGAGGATTTTCTATGAACTGCACCAAGGTTACTTGCGGCAGAGGTAGACAGTAAGAGAAACAGCATACTGTTCTGGTTTCCAAATGCACTACTCTGTGGAAAGCTGTATCAACACGATGAAGAGTGAGGTAGGCAGATGGATGATTGGATAAATAGATACTGGACAGACAGGTACACATGCTTTGTGGAACGGTGGGTCAAATTAACACTCATGGCGATTGCTTCCCACCTGTGTGCTTTCCATCAGATCCCCTGCTCATGCGCCTCGGGAAGCAGCGAAAGGTGACGGAAGTGTTTGGACTACTGTCACACGTGTGAGAACCTGTGATGGAGTTCCAGACTACAGACTTGAGCTTGTCCAGATGTGGTCATTGCAGCAATTTGGGGGAGGAAAAACGTGATGGAACATTCTCTTCCCTCCTTTCCTCCCGTCCCCTCTCCTGAACTCTGACTTCCACTGCACACGGCTTCACCCTCAGATAAATGCAGGAGAAATTCATGTTCATAAAGGCTACCATTAATATTTAAACACATATGCAGAAGTATTTACATGACACACACTATGCTTTTTGTTTAAATATCAGGATATATAACATTACATTTTCGAACGCATGTATAAATATGGATTATCTGTTACCAAGTACTGCAATGCTGGCTTAGTTATATTCAGCAGAATTATAATTCTGCCTCTTTTCAGGTACAAAATGTTTAATGTACTGGAATTGCTAATGCTGACACATCATGGGGATATGACAACATTATATTAGTTGTTAAAATGTTTTGCAGTTAAAACGAAACAATGGATTTGTCCAAATTTTTAAAGTACATTTAGACAGTACAAAGGCACCAAAATAAACTCAGAATTCTTTTGTAGTTATATATAATCTACATGGTTATATCACATCAGCTATGCAGATTCAAGCGTTGTTTCTTGCCTCAGGAGAAAGGAAATCACTTTTGAAGTGTGTAGGTTTTTTTCATAATTTAAAACATCTTTACTTATTTGAGAGACAGAGAAAGAGAAATGTGTACCCACCCACCCACCCACCCACCCACACACACACACACACACAAATTTACATACATACACAAAAAGAGGCAGACAAACATAGAGGGAGAAAGAGAGTGAGAAATCTTCCATCTGCTGGTAGTGTCCACATGCCCACAGCAGCCATAACTACGCAAGACTCAAGCAGGACGGCCACTCCAACCGGGCACCTCATGTGGTTGGCAGTGACTTAAAGCCCTAAGGACCCTCCAGTGCCTTCCCAGGCACACAGCAACCCTGTGCATCAGATCCTGGTCTCCAACTAAGTCCTCCCTGCGGGGCATTTAACCCAGGGCACCACAGACAAAATCCCATGTTTGTTCTTTTCTACAAGCATAGTCTATATCACTGAATCATTTAATTAAAGAAAATAAGTGGGGGGATGAGGCATGAATTATCCGTGAGACTTTTAATATCTGAGAGATATAAAATCTCCTAAACGCTAGGGTTGACTTATAAACGAAGGTGACATTTTTAGTTCCCAGGGACACAAAAATTGGCAAATAGAAAAGAAATAAACCCCTCCCCCAACTGGATTAGAAATGTATGTCTTGTCTTCATGATGTGTGAGGACTCCATTGTGCAATGTGATATCTTTGTATTTTGAGTCTTGAAAAACACACATGTCATTAAGGGAAATACTGAACATTTTATAGACTTTTATAGTGATGTAGAAAATTAAGCTGAAGACCCCATTTCTACATTCACAGTTCTAGGGTTCACACACCCACTTTCCTAGTTAGTGACATAGTCATGCAGAAAATACGTAATTTCTCTGTAACCCACTCACCTAATTAAAACAATAGCAAGAAAATGCTGCTGCTCACATAAGCGAAAAGAGAGAAAGCTCCAAGTACTTCTTACATGATGAATCTAGAATGTTGAAAAGAGATACAAAAATGTAGACACGCTCATTTATAATTGGAGGAATTTTTATATATCAGTTGTATACTATTGTATTAATTTGAGGAATAATTGTGTGTGTGTGTGTGTGTGTAGGATGAAATAGGGGTAGAGGAAGCAGAGGAGAAAGGAAAAATCCCTATAACTACAAAACTGTATTTTGATAAATAATAAATATGTTAAAAATAAAATAAAATAAATCAATTGTCTTGACATTCTCATGGGTACTGGTATCCTTCAGTGGTTTTCCAAGAAGACAGATCAACCGCATGAACTGATTTCTATTAGGAACGTTCTGCTCTAAAGCCCAATGACGCTGTCCTGGGATTCCATTTTCATAACTTGAAGATAAAGAAGTACTTCCTCTGAATTAGCAATAAAAAATATTCCTGAAATGTTTGTCCTACTACAGTTAGAACCAGAACATCGCTATAGAGGGTAGTTTTATTTTTATTTTATATTATTGTCTATGATACAGTTCCATAGGCTCTTGGATTTCCCCTAGCCTCTCCCCACAATGATTTCCCCCATATTATTGCAATGGTGTATTCCATCATTAACGTTCATAAGTCCATCATTCTGCTATTTAAGTGTATCCTGACATTGTAGTCAGGAACAATAACTGCTTTTATTTTGAAATATTGTATTGACATCCTTCTTGAAACATTTCCTTCTTATTAAATTAAACCTAAGATGTTCTTCATGGCAAATTTAAAAAGTGTGAAGTGCCATGGTTACCCTGAATCCCGAGGCCCTCCGGAAGCACAGCATCGTTTCCTAGACATCTGTTCATGGGCCTCTTGTGATGCTCCTGTGATCAGATAGAAGATTCTTTTCTCTGACTCTAGTCACTTGATCCCCTCCATTTTTCCTCTTCTATTTTTTTTAAAAACATTGTCTTTAGGTTTTAAAAGCATGTATAACTTATCATCCTGAGCAGTTTACTTACAACATCCTAATTAAATCATCACAATCATTAAATAAAGAGGTCATCATTTTCCCTGTTGAAAGCAGAAGCACTGATGTGTGTGGCCCTCGTGTTTTCCAGACCCAATCTGTTTCACACTAAAGCTCATGTATTTCACCAGATGTGAATAATTTGGGGGTATGCTTTTACGATAAAAGGGCATATATCTGATTAGACTTTTTCAGTATATGTTTCTCCTCCATATTGAATAGTATATACATTTAACTGCATTTTTGATTGACATTCCTGAACTGTATTTACAATCATTCATGACCCTGTTAAATGTTTTCATAATTTTCTAGCATATTGGTTGAGGGTTGAATTACCATAGCTATATTTTAATCCTTCAAAGTTTATTAACAATAGCAAAACTGCCACAACACCACATAAAACAACAACACAGAAAAATATGCCCAAGCACCCGACATTGTCCTGCTGCGAAATCAAACCAGACAAATGGTAAACAAGCAAGCAAACAATGGTTATTATGGAAAACTACAAAGTGTGTTAGGTTGACTGGAGTTTGGGGCCCATCTCTGTGATGTTCGAATTACTTAATATTTCTGAACTCGTTTTCTATATTCTAGTATCTACAACTAAATCATTGTAAAATAAATACTAGAGAAATAAAATTGTATTAGTATTATTATAAAGTGATAACACCACAAATGTGACAGTCTGCATAGGCTGCCATACAATAGGAACAAATCTTCGAATTTTTTGTGAGTATGTTTATTCCTACTCCTACATAGCCAATGCAGTAGACTCATTATAATTCCTCACAGATTGATCACGACACAGCCTATTGGACATATCCACCCAGTTACTGAGACAAAGAAATGAAGGAAGTCACATCTAACCCTTACATGGATGTTATAGTTTCCATGTGAAGTAATCAGTGCTTTACACTCATTGACATATGAAAGTAAACCTATATGCCTTAATGCAAAGGCGCTGTAAAGAAGAGTACAGTGATACTCACGGAACTAGACATTAGGTCGAGTTTTCCAGAGTAATAGAACCAGCAGAGAGAAAGAGAACTATCTACCTGCCTACCTAAAAAGCTTACTCTAAGAAATTGGTTTGCATGATTGTGGATGCAGGCAAATTTAGCCCCAAGGTGGTCAATGGTATAATGTCACTTTGAATCCAAAAGCCTAAGAACTGAGAGAGCCAATGGTTTAAGTTACATTCTGAGCCCATATCCACAGACAAGACTGAAGGCCCAACCCAAACACAATCCGGCAGAAAGAAAGGGTTCTTTCTTCCTTGTTCTTTCATCCAATGATTTAGTGTATTAGATCAAGGTCCACTTTCTCTGCAGAGGCCAATTTTCTTTTCTCATTCTATCAATTCTAATGTTAATTTTATCCAGCAATATTCCTCCTGATACACACACAAAAGATGTTGAAACATTAGCTGTGTACCCTGTGGCTCTGTCGGGTTGCCACACAGAATTAATCGAAACAACTTGTTCCTCCAAAATACAGTACATTTGAAAGGAAAGTGGGAATTCTCAGAGAAATAATCCATTGTTCAATGATTTTAAATAAGCAGGAAAGGCATTAGAGTTCAATTTTGAGATTTGTTTTTTGAGCACTCTTTCATCTAGTAAATGGAAAAGTACTTAAAGTACAATACATTGTGAACCTTCATATTTTAGTCTTGTGTTGAAAAGTCAAAATCATATCAATTATTTCTTTTCCTGTAGTCAAACTTCTCTCCTGCATTGCATGTTCCTATCCACATAAGTGTCTGGCATGCTTCAGAGATGATATCACACAGCTGTTTCAATTGCCTTATGATTTATTGTACATCATGCCTTTAAATGTTACGCAGTTTCTGAGAATCGCCATTTTCTGTAAGGTTCCTCCCCTTTTATATTACGACATTTCAGGATTAGAGGATTTCTAGGAAAATATTCATAGAAATTCATGCTGCTGTTGTACTTATGTTTGATGGAATAACTTAATCACGAAAAGTTTACAGTTAAATGGTAAATAACTGAGTATGATTCATAAAAAGAATGTCTATAAGCCACTGCATCCTGTTTGATTATATTTCAATTATAACAGCATTATAAGTATTGATCGAATTCATTGATCTTCTTGTGTCCTAAAAAATAGTTATGTGCATGATGTCATACAAGCCTAATTTAAAAAATTGTGAATGAAAACAGACATGCTGGAAAATAGTCACTTTCTAGCTTTATCCTTGATCCCACCACTTAAAAAAATGGATCAAACATTAGATGTGAACAATTCTAGGGTATAAATAGTGAAGAATTCTAGGATATAAATAATGCAGCTTTCATAGGTATGGAATTTTGAGACTGTTTTCAGAGAAGTGGTTTGCTTTCTGGTCAACCACTCATGGCGGCACATTGGATAAGACATCTGTGTTCTCATGACTGGGATATTTTGGCACAGATGAACACGATGCTCATGCCACAGTCTGTTCATCAGAGGTGATCTGTGCTTCAGGTTTCAGCATTCTCTGAGTTGTTATTTTGTTATTTTTCTTGTTTTTGTTTTGTGGTACAGATTCCATGGACATTTTTGAAAACCAACTTTTTTAGATATTACCAGAATTAATGTTGTCACTTTATAAATGAGGAAATACTAAAAATGAAAGAAATGAACAGCAACTGAAACTATTCCGTGTTACTAATAGAAGCGGTGAAGGGGTGCTTCCTCTTTCTGAACGTGGTGAACATGCATTGCATGTACAGTTATAGAATGGCGGTGGTAGATCTCCACTTCAAGGGTTTTGGGAAAGGAGATGCAGGAGGGTAATGCCATCTGTGTTTCTCTGTCCCTTACAACTCTCCATGTCACACTTCCCAGAAATCTAATATTTGTAGCTCTCAACATACTGATACCTGAAAATACAAAAATAACTGGGTGAATTAAGTAATCATTTATACTCATCTGCAAGTCTCATCATCAGCATTACAAGATGAATTACAGAAGTTTGAATTTAGTCATAATCAAGGGGAAATGGAATAATAATGAAAATAAATAAATAAAATAATGAAAGGAAAATTAAGTATATAGGCAAATGTTATTTGGACCACTCACTCAATATAAAAGTTAGATTTTTTTTGGTTTGGTGATTAAGCTAAAAGCACCTTTCTGAGGCGTTGTTTTATTTAGTGTATATATAATTTTCATTTTTATCTGCTTTTCAAAATTGACTGCTTTATATTTAAAATCTAGTTTTATCCTTGCTTTTCTGAAAATGTTACCTTTAGCCAGGTTTGCTGTAAGACTTCATTTTTTGACGTCTATAATAGTGGTGACAAAGTACCATTTGGATTTTTAAGTTATTAGTCTTTCTTTTGAATTTCATTTTTATTTGCATTAAAAACTTACCTTGATTTATTAAGATGTGGTAGTCATGAAATGCATTTTGTTTTTCCTTAAGGATAGAGAAGCAACAATCTTCTCAAATACAACCAAGTGAAACAGAACTGGTGTTTCTTTTTCCGGTTTTTCATCTGGGAGAGCAACTTGTGTTGTGTGTTGGAGGAGTTTCAGTGGTTTCAGCCTGACTTCCTTCTGACTCTCAGTAGCAACTGCCTACACTGTTCACTTGATTTCTCCCCTTCTTGCATATATTTTGCAATAGATGATCCCTGGTTCTCAGGTTTCTTACAGAGTGTGAATTCACTCCATTTCCACTTCATTATAATGAAATTCGTATTTGATAATTCATCTTGAAGTGTTGATGACTTGTGTGATAAGATGATTGTGAGTTTTTAAATAGCTATTATTTTCCTGAAAATGTATAAGGCAAAAGACAATTAAGAGTTGTTTATCTGTTTTTATTTTATTTATTCTGCTTGAAAAACATAGTAGACTTTATTGACTAGTATTCTGCATTATCTGCAAAGGTACTGTTAGGATCTGACTTCTTTCAGTTAAAGAAAATGAAAACAAGAAAAAAGAAATCTATGGGGGTGAGACCCAGTTCTTTCTGAAATGTGAGTTAGTTGATTAACTCAGTGCACTTTCAAATTGCATGAGGCCACCAGGCAGCTCTCACCCTTATGGCTCCTGGTAATTCCAATCTACCCGTAATATATACCATGCTTAGGGATCTTTGGTGTCATTAGCCCTTCCTAAAGTTTCTTACTTTAAAAATACTCCAAGCTATTAATTTATCAAGCGTTTCTTTTCTTCCTGGTATAGTTTATGGAATTCTGTGTTTCTCTGGTCAGTTTATGAAAGCAATTCAACTGGAGAAAACTCACTTCTGCAGATAACAAAAACCAGGAATAAAGATCAGAGCGACTCACAGAACTGCAGAACCGCTTCCTCTATAAATTTCCTTTGAGCAAACTTGAGCAATTCATGTGTAGGTAGCAAGAACATCACAGCTGTAATTACTCGTGACTCTCTTAGGACTTTGTGACTCACAAATCTATGGACATGTATGCAGATGCGTATGTCCTCTGCATCTAGGATTTAGAAGGGCTCAGTATCCATTTCAGAATATTCTATTTGAACAGTCAGTTCTTCCCACGGCAGCAAAATTCATTCAGACACAGCAAATATTACATTAGGTCAACCCTGTCGTTTCACACTGCTTGCAGAGCCCTCTTCTAACGCCAGTGTTCTGAAATGTCCAGCTGTTCTAGAAATGTTGCTGTCATTACTGTCTCTCGCATTCTCTAGGACAGTCTGGACTACCTCCTTATTTCAAAAGGATGTAGCGTTCATCACCAACACTGCTAATAGACGTCATTATCTCTGTGTTTCTGAAACATTTTTGCACTGAGCTGATATCCATCAGCTGCATTTAAACAGGGTTTCCCATATCTCTTCTACTTATTCATGTTGATTTATCAAATTATCTGTTAAATTAGTATCCAAGGCCACTCTTTTCAGCATATCGTATGGGGCATTATTGTTTATTACCGTTTTTTTGTTGTGTTCACGTTTTTCTGCTAATCCTGGATCATCTATTTTTGGTACATAGTAGAAAAGGTACAAAAACCAGGCGGAAGATCTTTTTGTCAATCAAATTTATGATCCTAGGCTGTCTTAGGTTCCTATAAGTGTTTTAACAAACGTTTCTTAACAGTTTTAGTACTTTCTAGAAAAATAATGCTTTTGTTGCAAAATGAAGTTAAATTCTTTGTTCTTTCAACATGGCACATCGCAAGATGACCTGAGACCCCACTCTTGGGCTCATTTTCATGCAACCTGATATTGGTGCATTTGTGGAATAAATTGACAGGTGGAAACACTGTCCCTCAAATAGATAAATGTGTATTTTTAAATTGCAGCAATATAAAGCATAATTCTTACGTTCTTGGAGGCATTACGGTAGGTTGTATTCTAAGCTGTTGCCTGTGACCTTTGTCTTAGTAGAATACTGATATTTAATCACACCTAGAAACATGAAATTCTAAATAACTACACTTTGCAACAGAGCAGGATATCTATGGCTAATAAAGTATTTTGTTGTACACAAAATATTATGCCAGTGTACATGAGTGCTGTTTATCAGAAGCTACTGTTAGGCTGCACAAAAGTATTCTTTCAAATCAAAAGCAGGTAATTACAGTAAAAAATCAAGGTCAGGAACATGATAACCATATCGTATTAAAAATTGGATAGCTATGGATGTTTGTAATTTCACCAATAAATTTCCTTTGCAACATTCTCATTAGAATGTATAAAATGTTTGGCCATCATCCCAGAAAAAGTCCTATATTTGCAAGCCTTGTCTTTCCTTTAAATGATGTTCAAATTTCAAAGTTTATAGTAAAATCGTTAAAGTTCCGCCTCTATGCTTGCTTGAAACCAAAATGTTTAGCTGCTTTATGAATGTATTTGCCCTAATTTTTACTGCAAAATTATTAAACAATATATTTTAAAATGATTTTGCTGTAAAACAGAATAGTGAAGTTTAAAGTATTGTCAGATTCAGATGTTTAAAAACCATCAATGAGAAATTTGGAGCCTCAGTGCATAATTTACAAACTATAATTTAGAATAATGTGTGATTAAAATGAATAACAGTTACTTCACCTCCAAGACAATGTTTGAAATGATGTAAAGATACAGATGCTTCTCTACTTTAGCTTGAATTGATCAGTGTATTCGAGCCATTTTTCATAGTGTTTGTGAAGAATAAGAGGGAACTGTCATTGTTGTTGACTGAACATTTGCATCAACATGTTCCTGATGTCACTGTAAAAGTTTTGTTTTTTGTATTCCTCAGAAAACAGCAGATCACTCCCATATTCATAGTAAAATTACCTCCTGAATAACATGTGCTTATGGTCTACTAGCTCAAGTAGGTTAGAGAAAAAATTAAGATATTGCTAAAAACTTCTGTGTCATATTTGCTTATTTTTTAACTGGTTATATTTCTGGTAAATGAACTAAGTGAAAGAATATTTTCGTAAGAAAACAATACTGTTTCTCAGAAAAAAGAAAAAAATTCTGCTTCCCTTAAAACTTTTATTATAGCGAATGATTTACAATATTTTCATTCTGCTTAATAAATAATTCACAGAATTTTAGATATAAATACATGTATAATATTAAGACTGACAAAATATAGCTGTTGTATCAAAATATTTGCACATTGATAATCATTTTACAGTAATTGATGACAATTATTTATGAAAATATTTGACAAATGTTATGCTTTAACTTAGGACTTTTAGTATTAAATCAGTCTTTCACAAAGAAGAAAAAAACATTTTATGCTATTAATTTGCATATTACCTGGTACTTAGAAAACATAATGTTGTCCAATGACTTTTCTTTCATGACTATAAATAAGAATTAGAAGTGAAACTTTGTGTCACACACGTTAAGTGATGTTGCTACTTGAGGGTCGTCAAGCTGCATACTGGAATCCAGTGGAGATCAACGGGGGAACTCAGCAATGACCTCCCCATGACCAGAGAAACGCTTCCCCTGGCAGGGCTGCCCCTCTCAGCACGCAACCTGTTATCCTCCTTCGGATTGCAGAAGGAATAAATTAGTAAATTTGCCTTCTTGGTTCCTGATTTTTTTAAACCTTTGTTTTACCATGTAGCTACTTATTACAACAGACAAAATTACCAGAAAAAATTTGGCCATTTCATCCACATTATAAACATTAAAATGACCACAGCCTTTTAAAAAAATCTTTGATGGTACCCACGTTAGTATATAGCCTTCCCAACTTAGAAACATTTACCCTCTATCGAATACAACCATCTACAACATAATAATAACTCTCCTTCTATTTGGGACATGAGGCAGATTTTTTTTCATTAACTAAAGATAGATGGCTCATCATTGCTTTGTATTGAAAGGAATAATTACAGATTCCTTGAGCTCTATCTTGCTAGACAGAAAACTTAACAGAGTACACTGACAGGCTGTTCCAGCAGAGGAAAAAGAATATATAAAATATTTGGAATCAATCTCAGAATAATTGATTCTAAGCATTCTACATGATGTCAGCCCAAACATTTTTCAATATGTGCATCACAGTATACTCAGGAAAACTTCCGTTCATCTGCTCGTTCAAACTACTTCAGCGCTTCCCATGCAATGTGAGCGGCTTGGAAGGACAGATGAGAGTATGCGTTACTGGTTATTTCTTCATCAGAAGAATTCCAGGCTATGTAATATCAATATCCTTGCTTTTAGAAAATATTTATATAAGTTATATAGTATCACGTATGAAACGAGTATGACCAACATTTAAGAAAAAATCATCTAAGAATATGTAATTTTTGCAAGCATGTGGCATCAAGGTTATTTTCATGAAAATGAATTGCCTTTCCTTATCCTTTTCATACTTCTATATATTTCACATCCTCAGATTTTCACCAGTGTCTGTATGTACTCCCATATATATATATATATATATATATATATATATATATATATTCTATAGCAAACAGACATGTACATTTGTTTGGTTCAAAATCTTGCTGAACCACTACATTTGTCTTTGACCAGTTTCCTATACCCACACTGCGTTTTCTAGGTCTTATGAGACATTTTACAGAAAATTACATTATCCAAGATTGCTTTACTTATTATTTATTTTATATAGCAGACTCCATCACAAAACATGAACTTGCTGACAGTAAGGAAAAGGATATTATTTTTCTGGACAAATACTCTAGAACAAGAATGACAAAGATTGGACTCTAAAGAGCATTTTGTTTTAGCAAGCAAAATTTAAAGAAAGGTTGATAAACAAGTTTGAACTTGAGTCTTTCGACAATGACTATTAAGATATTTTAGCAGAAAAATAGTTTCATGATGAGATTATATTATTATAAAATATGATTTTGTTTGCAATGCGTGACGGATTTTTGTGAATCTGTTTGTTCAACATTCACTCCAACCAGCAGCCCTCTTTGTAATGCTTTGGCTAGAATATTGCGAGCTGTGTTTCCCAGATTCTGTTTCCACAAGAGTTCCAGATGGGATTTCAGTTCTCCAACGAGTGTCCCAACAGGAGTCTCTGCAGAATAAGATGGTTATGGAGAGAAGCAGGGAAATTTGTTGTTTGGGTTAGGTCATAGGCAAATACACTCCGGAACAGGTTGCTGTGGTGATGATAGCTAAAGCGACAAATTTGATTTTTCAGCTCTATTGTGTGAGGATTCATTGTGGAATATAATCCACAATTTATTATTTTATCCCTATTAAATATTGTGTGAGCTGTTTGCAAAGCTCATAAGTCCTGTCCTTCTAGAATGAATACATTAGAAATATTCTATAACTTGAAAACTTGGCTGAACAACTCTATATGTAAAAGACAGAGGTAGAGTATGAAGAAAATGTGGAGTTATTCATGATGAAGACATAATAAATGTTTGCATTAGTAGTTGAAGAGTTTGAATTTCATACTAGAATTCCAGTGTTTCATACCTGATTCGCTCCTTACTCCAGCATTCAGCCAGAGATAACTGGATCCTTGTCAACCACCCAGAGACCTGAGTTGGTTGAGGTACCAGCTCTTGTTTTGTTTGTTTGTTTGTTTTTTACAGTCCAACCTCAGTTATTGTTGGCATTTTGGAGTGAACCAACAGATCGAAATTTTCATCTTTCTCTGTGTTCAAAGTAAATAGAAATGAACTTAAAACTATTGAAGTATAACTATAATGAGTTTTATTCACTTTTACATGAGCAACCCATTTGATAAGCTTTATGCCAGAACGTTAGCTCTTCAGTCTTCCCAACTGTGTGTTATTACTTCAGTATGCCATTGTACTAACACTAGCCCGTAAGGCACACAGAGCAGCATAGACACAGCGATCAGTAGCTAAATGTGAGCAAAGCCGAGTCACCAATATCCACAGTGTTTTGTATTGTTTAAGTTAGGAAACTTATGGAGCTTCAATGAACTAGAAGGAATAGAATAGCAGAAGTGCTGTGATTATCCCTTCACAACAGAAATTGCTGTTCGTATGATGCATTGAATTACAGAAGCCAATTGCCTTGTGATGGTATCTCTAACGTAGTCATTTTCTGGGGACAGCAATCCCCTTCGCTGCTTTATTTTTCCTAAGCAAGTATTTATCAACTGCTGTGCCTATAGTGTCTGCTTATTGAAAATAAATGTGTATTTGTTACCAAATGCTTATGAGTGACAGATTATCATTACTATTATTGTCATTTTATTGATATAGGTATTTAGCACTATTTTACCATGAACCTATTTCTATACGTTATTCATAAGGATTATACAAAGTCTTTTACTATTTATTTCTTCATGTCAATTTAAGCAAGCATTCTTTAGTTCAATTACTCTGCATTGTGCTTCAAATACATCATTATCATTCCTTTAATGTCTAGATATAAATGCCATTATTTGTTTAGTGATGTTTTCTTGGGTTTTTAATACCATGAAACACTAAGAAATTGTTCATGTCCACAAGTGCCTCACTGATGCATTATTATCGAAGGACTGAGTTAATAGTTTTTTTTTTTGTCTGAAATACCAAGTATATTTTGGTCTATTTTAAATGTGCTCAATGTTCTGTTGCTGTCCACATGGCAAAAATGATGCTTCTTACTCTTGGTGTTTTATTAATCTAATCTATAACTGTAGAATGTTGCTTTAGGAGGATTATACAACATTTCATGTTGTTAGATAACCTTATTATTTCCTTTAGATCACACACACATATAAAATATCATTCAGAATTACAAATGTTGTACTTTAGTTTATGTGCATAAATGCTATTTCACATATACTCATCATCTTCAATTTGAAGAGCTTGTGTTTACTGCTCTCTGAACAGCAAAAAACCTTCAGAAAGCCATAACATAAAACCTAAATTTGTAACTTTACTGCTGTGTTGTAACTGGGCCTAGCTTCAATGGTGATTAACGTTGTATTTTTTTTAACACAATCAAGTACACATTTAATCTTTATCAATATAAAAGAAATGAAACAGCGTTAGACTCACTTAGATCTGGATCTGAGGCCTGGGAGACAATGGTGAGTTATTCAGTCAATCTGCTGGGCCCAGCACAGTAGTCTAGTGACTGAAGTCCTCCCCTTGCACGTGCTGGGATCCCAAGGGGCACCAGGACTAATCCTGGCGGACCCTCTTCCTATCTAGCTCCCTGCTTCAGAAGGCAGTTAGGATGGCCCCAAGTGTTGGGGCCCTGCACCCGCTTGGGAGACCCAGAAGTGGCGCCAGGCTCTTTGCTTTGGATCTGCTCAGTTCCAGCAGCAAGGCCACTTGGGATTAAATCATCGGATGGAAGATTTCCCTCTCTGTATATCTGACTTTCAAGTAAAAATGAAAAATTTTTAAAAAATCAACTGTGCTTCAGCTCCAGGAAAAAAATTTACATTCCCCACCATTTGAGAAGGACACTTAAATTTTAGTTTATACTGTTCCTGTACATGCTTAGCAAACCATTTGCTGGAGCCCTCCGGCTCTCCCACCCTGCCCCTTCTTCTGCTGCCACACTCTCAGAGTTATCTCTTGGTTATCAAGAGATGATTGTAATTGTAAAATAACCCACTCTCAAAGTGTGGAAAACATGGGAAATTTTATTATTTTTATCTAAGGTCATTTCTTGATGTGAACTCTGTCAATTCCTCTGTATTATAACATTGCTTCCTAAATGAAAGCCCAATTTAATTATTTCATATGGTTTATTGAGAAATTAGCTGATATTCCTTCAGTGTAAGTGTAATAAGATATATAGCCAACATAGCAAGTGTTTCATTTCTCTTAGCAAATGACAAGATGCTCGGTATATATTAATTGAAAAACAATGACATTTTAAGTCATAAAATCAATTAAGATAAAATCAAATGAAGTCCCATATTCTTTAAATTTATCTTTATACTACTTGTAAATTATGGTTATGATAATTATTATCTCCATTCAATTGCATTTTGTCTTGGAAACTACAAGCGCTTCATCTCCTCCATGTCTTCCCTTAGAGAAAAACCTTCTCTCATTCTCCAGAGGCGTTTATGGATTAAAATAGAATCCTGAAACCCATGCCCAGAGAGTTATAAAAAGTTAGGTGAAAATCAACTCATGCTTTCTCTCTGGAACAAAAACGAAACATTGTACTGCTCCCTAAAATTGGCCAATTGTGAATGTTCCATTCCGCATGTGCTTCCATTTCTGCTGCTCCGACTAGCACCCTGTCTGCAACTCAACAATTTTCAGGTCTTAATTAAAAAAAAAAATACATCTGATATAGAGAGCTCTGGTTGAACGGGTAGATAAATCTTCAACCTGACTCCCTGTACAAGGTACTCTTGACACTACTTTTGTACCCCAATTTAAAATTCCCCCCTTATTTAGTTTCCGTTCTTATGTATTAAGATTCATACATTTATAATTTCACCCAAATTTATCCGTGCCAACATCTTGGCTTTTATGTCCTTTACAAAAGAAACAGTCAAAACCCCTATATGTTAACTAAACACTCTACATTTCTGTTTGTGCGACTACAGGCTCATTACCGGCCATGTGTAGTGGGCGCCCTCTGTAATCCTTGGCAGCCTTTCATGCTTTCTCCAGACAGCTGTCTCATTGTCGACTCAGCTCTCCATCCTGTTTTCTATAACACAGTGTTAACTGATTCATGAATGTACCCAGATACAACTAATTAATGGTGCAATAGTAAATATTCAATGATCAAGTACCAGTGTTAAGTGATACATTAATTTACACTAAGAATCCATATTTTCCTTGCATGAATGTAAACATATTATTAATCTTTCTATCTTGTCTTGGAGCTAACACCCTGATGAATTAGGCTTTGGGTCAACCGTGTACATGACTGAGGCTCTGGACTTACGGCACTGTCTGCTTGTGAGCCCAAGCACATGCTGTTTATATCACACACTGATGATGGGGATCTGTGCTAAGTTACTCAGCATTCTGATAAGCACGTCAGCTCTGTTTCTGCTTTATTTAACTTGTCAGGGCATAGTGCAAATATTAGATCACACTTTAATGAACTTTGGAAACCCAGGGAAACTTGACCAAGCTAATCCAGCCCATAGGTGGTGTGTCTGTTTCTAAAGAGGTTTATAAGAACTTCAACATACAAAAATTATACACAGAGTATCTCGGTTTGTACTACAATTGTGATACTCTGCAAGATTCTCTGGTTTCCATTCCTCTAGCTTTTGTCTCCAATTCTTTTGCGATGTGATGTGTATATGGAAAGGGGTGCATCAGGACTCAGAAAGGTCAATTTTGAGCCAGATAATCAACAGTGAAACAGTTCGCTTTCACTAAATGTCTTCTTAATTAAAGGAAGGGCAGGCAAAAATACCCTTTAATGTTTATGTGCTCCCTCCTGTGTCATTAAAATTGTTTCTGAATGATTCTCACCTAGAGAGAGGGCCCACTGTGGAGCAAGACTCCGACTTTCATTTCCAGTTCTTCTATACATGGTACTTTTAAACTTCTATAGTTCTAGATAAGAAATACTTTTTTGTAATAAACTGAATCTAATATTCATATGTTTAAACATTGTCTTGAACTGTATATAAGTCAAGCTTAGGTCTAATTGTTCGCTTTGGACAATTCTTGTCCCAACAGACATTCAATGAATATTTTTATCTCATCCTCTCCTCAGGCGTTCGAATAACACATTTCTTCTGGGAAGATTTTTCCCCTTTTTCTTAGGTTGTACTAGCTGTTATTTTTGGGAGGGTGTTCTTTCTGAGTGTATCATATCATATTTATAGTAATCACATTTCAAGGATTATATTTCTTTGTTACATTTTCTCTTTTGCCCAGCAGACAATGTATAACTAAAGTCTGTGAATTTATTTATTTTCATTATATTGATACACAATTAATAGCACAGAGAGCTGATGCAGATTTTGAAATGACATTAAATAATCATTGAATTGGACTGACCTCATTGAATTGGAAGGAACAGTAGCTTTATGAATTTCTAGCATTTTGGGAGAAACCTACTCTATAAGGTCAGGGAAATGATGTGAACATACGGTCATTGGCATTTTGTTCAACCACGGTGGCATACAGTCTCAAAAATGGTACATTAAGCAGCAAGGTATCATTCACTTAAACATGCAATCTAAAAATATGTTGGATTTCACTATAAACAACTTGCCTTGATGTTAAGAGCATTTGGGATAAGCACATCAAAAATAAACTTGGCAAAACAAAACAAAGCAACATTATAACTTTAGCTCCAAAAATACAGATATAAAAATACCTATAAAAGGACTTCTGGGTTCTCTTAAGGTCCATTGTTTAGAAATAGTCTTGGGATGGTGAACATTCATGTTATATCTGTGACCTATTTTGTTAAGACATTTGTTTATTCAAAAGGTAGAGTTACAGAGAGATTGGGAGAGATGGAGAAAAAGAGAGGTCCTCCATGTATTAGTTCAGTCCACTAAGGGCCACACCTGTTTGGTTGGGTCAGATTACAACCTAGAGCTTGGAACGACCCAGGTCGCCCACATGTATGGCAGGTCCTGAGTGCCTGGTCTATTCTCCGCTGCCTTCCCAGGCCGAGTAGGGTGGAGTTGAATCAGAAATGGAGCAGCCAGGAATGAAGCTGCTACTCGTAAGATTCTGGTGTTGCAGGTGAAGGCTTTAAATGTGTTGTCCTCTGTACTGGGGCCTTATGTAACATCTAATGTCGTAATGTCTAAATATAAATTTATGGGCTCACTGGAGAAAAGCCCAATTAATGCTTGGAAATGAATCATTCCAAAGCGGTAAACTGATCATATGATTTATCAATCAATATAAATATGTAAAGAATAAAAATGAGATACTAAGAGGCATTGGAAATAAGCTTTCTCTTATCTAATGTTCTAGACAAAGCAAGTTTTAAAGATATGCTAAATTGGTTAGTCAGCAATTTACTAAGTCCAATTTTTAGTTATAATGGAAAACTAACCAGCATCGTCACTGTTTGCACATCAAGATAAGCTGTGTGTGGAACTACCAAGAGGGCACACGAGTAGAGGAAACCTGTAAGATAGAGTTCTAAAAGAGTATTCTACAAAGAGCAGGAAGCACCAGGGACAATACAACACTGCATGTCACATATTGAGTGCCTCCCCGTCATGTTAGCATGGTAGCATTACTATAAACTTGCAAATCTCAGGTTCCTCCACATATCATGGACATGTCCATGAAGACATGCAGGTGAACGAAGTCAACGGTTAGAACATGTTTATTATTACATGTATTGCACGTGATTACTTCTTGGCAGAAAGTGTCAACATTTTGCAACATCGTTCCAGAAAAGTGTCAGAGTTTTCTCAGCAGCGGACTTGTGCTCTGGAGCTCTATTCTTCAGATAAAGGATCTGTAAGTGATGGAAATAGTTCCGAATGCTTGTGCCTTGCTGACTTTTTAGTAATATACTCATTACAAAGTTATTTTGTAGGTTAAATATAATGCACACTGAAAATTTAGGGATGCTGTCATTTTGGAGAGTAAGAGAATTTCTACTTTCACATAAACATTATTTGAAGGAGATCTTTCTGGGAGGAGGGTTTATCTATTTTATTCATGTTACTTGTTACCAAAAATTAAAACATCTGAATTCCCTATAAAAAGCAAAAAGCATTGGAGTAACTCAGAGAACGGTTTTAGAGAGGTTAGTCATCGGTTTCTTCATTCTAAAATCTTATTATCTGCAGACTGTTCAGAGATTAGAGATCAGTTACTATCTTATTGTACTTGAATTTTGAAGTCAAATATTAACTTCTAGGAATAAACAGTATATTTTAAATGTTCTGATTATATCTTTCAGATCCATTTTTTTCTACAAATATTCTTTTCATCTCATACTTTGAAATTTGAAAAATAATTGTATACACACATTCAGTCTCACAGGGACCATAATTTACTTTCCATGGCAATATAGCTTCATGGAGTTAGAAATACAACATACAACCTAAGCACATATTTGCATAGCACAAATATTTTTTAAGCTTTTTTTATTATTAATTATTTTGCATTATGTGACAGTTTAATAGGCTCTGGAAATCCCCCCACCCTTCCCCACGCCCCTCCCCCCTGGTGGATTCCTCCACCTTGATGCAGCATTACAGTTCAAATTCAATCAAGATTCTTTCCTTGCAAATGTATACCAAGCATAGAGTCCAGCTACTTATTGTCCAGATGGGTTGAACAGTTTCTTGGGGAGACCATTTCTGGTCCGAAGTTAGAGCTGGTAGAATATCATCCCAGTCAATTAAGAGTCCCAATATAACATCAACAGCAATTTGCAACATTATGGAATTGACATGGTTTTGAGTAACCAGTATGTTAAAAAAAAAAAAAAAGCAAGTTCTTAACTACAACCTATGATTAGCTCATTGACATTTCAATTTTAGTTTATATACAGGACCGGACCGGCTGCTATATACCTTAAAATGGCTATAAGGTACCATTCAGCTGTCTCGTGTCTATTTCATTTTCGTATTTAGCCATTTGTTGTGTTGAAGTATAATTTTGCTGATCTTGGCAGATTTTAGGATAATCTAGACTGGCTTGTAACTCTAACAAGACATTGTCGACAATTAAGGTGCAGAACATTTTTTTGGGGGGGGGCTGTGCAGGAAAATCCCCAACACCATGGTGAGGAGTGACTAATCTTTGTGTCCCACCCAGCGAGGGATGAGCCAGTCCACGCTCATCACAAATATTTTTGACTAGGCGATATTTCTTACACTTACCATAAAAAGCCGTATGAAATTTTGGCTTTTTTTTTTCAAATTTTTAATGCAAGCATTTTATCTGTTTAATGACCAATGTAATGTTATTACAAATTTTACGTGAGAAAATATTAACTAGAGCCTCGAGATTAATTTGATTTTCCCAATGAAGCTTTTTGGTGTTTCGTCCAAGTCAGAGAACGAAGTTCTCTTTTAATTTTGCCCATTTTGTCTGAGGTTGAAATCAATGCCTGCCAAGGAAACGTGTTATGTTATTACAAAGGGCTGAAAGGATTCATTGGGGAGAGCTTTTTGGTGACAAGCATGAAAATAGTGAGATAAGAACCCAAAATATATGATTATGCTGTTGTCCTACTCAGCATTGATCCGTCCCGGCCTAAACAAACCAGATCATGATGCTAGACACCTGTCCTCCTGCTTTCTCCTTACAGGCCACAACGTCCTGGGGCTTCTCGGCTGCGTCCTTCTCGTCATCTTCCCTCTGCTAACCTGTCTTGAGACAGTTCCATACGCTGTTGTTCCAAACTACTTACTCTTTTGTGCCAATCCACAGATTCTTTCTGCAGTTTCTTTCATGTTCACTAAAATTATACATTTATAACTTTTAGTAAGTTTTAGTCTGGGCACGGTTCAGATTTCTTACAAATATTTGGTAAATAATGATGTGTTAATTCTGAATAATCAATTAAGAATTTTCACCCATATTCTGGAAACTGCTGAATCAATTAAAGTCGTGAACAAGGTGAGCAGCCAGGAAATAATAGTTTGTGTTTAAACTGCATTGCTTAATAAATAGTGGGATAGGTAAACGGCAGTTAATGAATACTATATTTTAGTTAAAGAGGATAAAAAAAAAGTTTAACTGACCTATTGAATATTTGAATAGCGAAAATTAAAATGAAATACTACACACTTAACGTTAGAAAAAAGTCTGACTGGAGGAGTTTTGAGTAGCTTCACCAAAAGGAGGTGATAGATGTTTTAGGAGAACAGCATGTTTACAGTGATTTGGACATTCCCCGGGTTTTACATGCATTGAAACATCATGGCGACCCATGAGAAAGTACATTTTTATGTGATTTTTTAAAATTTATTTATTATTTTTATTTCATTAATTACATTGTATTATGTAACACAGTTTCATAGGTACTTGGATGTGATTGATTAAAAGATATGCTTATCAAATCACCACCTGACGAGTATCTCGAGTGCATAATACTTCATGTGAGATCAATGAAAAGGCAACGTGAATGTCGGTGTTATCCATTAATACAGGCATTGTCCTGGCCATGTGTTAGCGTCTTTTGAAGAAATATTAATTATATTATCTTAGGTTGATGTGACTCATTTTTAGATTAAAGTATGGATCGTCGGCTAGAGCGAGAAAAACACACTGCCATCTGCTGGTTCACTCCCAGAGTGCCTGGAAGCCATGACTTAATTCAGGTCTCCACCTGCTGTGGTGGTGGCTAAGTGATCTTGAATTTGAGCGGATCCCAGAACAGAGTAGGGAAAACCACGGAGACTCAGTCCCAGGCACTGCCTGTGAGAGTCAGCATCCTGACCCACGTCTGTAGCCTCTGCCACACATACCTGCCCCTCTTACACACGTGGATGATATTGTCACTTCTTTGTCCTCTTTTTCTCTTTAAGCCATCTTTTCATAATTAGAGAGAATATTCATTGTAAAAACGTGTTGCTTCTGTCTCCCTAGTAATTACAGTTCTATCTTTGGATGAGCACATAAGCATACTGATCTGATAATTCCATCAAGTGTGCCTGGTTAGGGGCAGTTTGTTCTAAGGAAGTGGACTTATTCTTAGCTGATAACGGAAGATTCTTAAACATGCAGACAGACCTGAGGAAGAATTCCATGGCCTAGGAAATGCTTTGATATAGTCATTCAGGAAAGTTGTTGGCAGAAAGCCTTTTGGTAAATGTATCCACTTCAATGGCAACATCCCTCATTGGAAATGATGTTTTTCTTATATCCATTTTCACTTTTAGAAGTCTACGTATCATGTATCAGTATAATCCCTTTTGAACAGATACAATATATTTTGCATAGCACCTAGCAATTTGCTTTAGCTGCACTAGCTACTGAAAAATAAAAACCTAGACGTTGTAATTTTATTGATGTGAATTTGAAAGTAAGCTGGGCATACTTTTCCTGACTTCGCTTCCCCCAAAATACCCATAAAACATATGTTTAGTATTTACTCTCCATTTACTTATTGACTTCTCTTGTGCTGGAAATTAAATCCCAGAGGGACAAGAATGTTACGGTCAATACTGTTCACACTTTTAAGATCCTGTGCTTTCATAAATAGGTATTAGCTGAAAGTGAAGAAGTTCTGTTGTGCAGTCAAATGCTCTCACAGAATTAACATTCATGTGAAACACAGTTGTTATACACTCTCCCTGAAACAGATTGCCCATAACATGCTCTGTTTCTGATGGGATATTAAGTACCAGCACTCATCATTTTTCATTTCACATTTATAGATTTGTTTCTGCTGACAGAATAGTGGAAATCTAATTAAATGTTTAGTTTAATTAAAATGGAAAATAAACTCCTGGTCACAAAAATTCAATGCAGCTCCCAGAATAGTAAACATCAATGAGTGTATCTCGGAAATATGCACTACTGATTTTCTAAATGCACACGTGTTTGACACTGCAATATTATCCCTCATATATATAATTCTCAAATCAGCCATGCAACACATCCCAAAACATAAATGTATATTTAGAATCCATAGAAAGTTTAGAATAACAGTTGTGTTAAGAATTGATCAGAGTTGGACTAAGAGATTGTTCGGATATGGTATGTACTTAGAAATTCACAAAAGATATGTATACAAAAGAGGTCAGCCCAGATATTCTAGGAAAAGCCAGATACTAAATGTTTTTGGCTTTGTGAGCCATATGGTCTCTGTCAGAAGTACTTAATTCTACTGTTGTAGCATGAAACTAGCCAGATTATAATCACACAGGCGTGACTGTGTTCCAATAAATCTTTATTTATGGATATTGAAATTTGAATCTCATAAAATATTCACATTTCTATGTCTTATTTCAAATTTTGGAACAATTAAAAAAAACACAGAGGCATTCCCAGACCTCAGACCAGCTTTTGTCTGCTGGAACTCTGAAATAGAGAAAAATCTGTATCTTCCTTAAGCAGATGGTGGATGGCAGCAAATTCCTGCCGAAGTCTTCCTCTCAAAGAAGTCATCTCAATAGCGAAAGGCAGATGACAAAATGAACCATATTACCATCACCAGGGATCACACCCTATCTTTCTTCTGTAATCTATTCCCTTGTTTGACACAGACACTTATAACTTAGTCACACATACACATACTTTGGCAAAATCACAGCAGCAACAGAGAGATTGTGTCTATTGTTGTAACGGCTATTCTACTGAGTTTGTAACATGCCCGAAGTACAATGATAGTAACACAAATGATATGTTTCAATTCATGTAATCACCGCAACTTGTATTCTAGAAATGTTCTATTTAAGCACTAGAAGATCCGAAAATTGGGAGTCAAGTCTAATCAAAAGTAGCAAACCAAATTCATGGTGTTACTAGAATTTGAAAAATTGGTCTCTACACAAAACCTAAGCATTGATTTTCAATATCCATTTCTAGAAACGAATAGCAAAGAATTCAAGGCTAAAATACGTTCTATAAACTTCTAGGGATACTTCAGATATGACAGTTTAGGTTGGGTCTATGTTGTTTCAAGGCAAAAATTTTACCAGTTCGATACCAGTAATGCGTGGCGAAACAATGAAAACACACACAAATATATTAGCAAGATTCATGAGCATTTAGGAAGGACAGAATCTCACATGGAGAATGCGATGAGGAAACTATCAGTGTGAGTAATGACTAGTAATGATGGATAGAACATATGGTTAGGGATATTGTGTGTAAAGTTGCTGACTCGAAAATATGAGGTTAGGCAAGTTGAAGGATGATTAGACAGAAAGTAGCAATGGCAGTTACACTTTGGAAATGGCTTCAGTATGACTGCAAATTCCAAGAATTAACCAATTCTTGCTGTACTTTACTAGTGTCATCTTGCAGAGCAAATAATGCACAGATACATTAATATACATCTGAGCTTGCCATGTGATTCCTACTAGCCTGGGATAACTGGAAATGATGGATTAAAAACACTGGCGGTTCTACAGGGAGAAGTGGTTACACAGAGAGTGGTTTCAATGTGTCATACTGAATTCACTTTCATTATGAAGGAGAAGAATAACAACATAATGCATTCTGACAGAGGTAAATAAAACATTTTTTATTTGTTTCTTTGTTTCAAATTGTTGTCTCCGATTATACAGTTTTGTCAGTATAGGGCTTCTCCCCTCTTTCATCCTTTTTCCTCCCTCCCCCTTCTCCTGGCCAATCATCTCAAAGTACCAAAAGTGGCAGATGAAATTTCTTTTGGGACACTATCTAGACTATGTTTCAAAGATACCCTACTTTTTTCAATTTGCTATGTTTCGTACGGAGTTTATGTTCTCTATGAATTTTTCTTTGAAATAAAAATGATCAGATTTATGTAATTTCCCAAATCTCTTAAAATGCAAATAATGTTCTTTCAAGTTTCACTTAAGTAGTATACATAAATTTTAATATATATAAGCTCTACTTCCTATTGTGCAGTAAAGTGTATATCCCTTTTATACATTTAGAATAAGAAAATATGGCAGAGGTCAAATTTCAATTTCTTTCTTTCAATGGTATCTTTAATTCCCTCTGTGTAATTATGCATGCTTACTACTTAGCAATCCTTTTATAATGCACTTTGAATAAGCCAGGAAATGGTAAAGCAAAGTTAATCACACGTTCTGAAACCAAAATCAAGTTACTCATGCATTAGAATAAAAAGAAATTATGAAGTTTTATTTGATAATTTTGCATGCTTCAGAATATGCAAATCTCTACTAATAGAAAGTTAATTTGATCTGTTTGAATTATACATCTTTTCCAAAGAGACCAAATCTATCATAGAGCTTTCACATTTTTACCTTGCCAGCCTTTGCAATGTCCAAGAAATGTCTGTCTACCAAACAATAATACATTGTTCCAAATTCATGAAGTGGATTTTAAAAATGATGCCATTATTTGATAATATGTTTTTGAACATCTTTTCTGACTTCTTGTGAGTACCTCTCTGTCCTCTTCTTTTCTACCCGCTTAGTACCTCCCAGCTCATCTTCCTTGTCCTCCTGCGCTTCGTCTTCTGTCTTCAAAAAAATGATTCTGTCATTGATCCTGTGAGTGTTTTTTCTCTTGCTCATTAAAGCCTGTCACAGTAAAGACCATGCTTAGTATTTTGTGGCAATGGTATAAAATTATGTCACCTATTCAAATCTATCTCCCAATTTGTAGTCTTGCATTGAAAAGTGACTTGAATTTCTTCTCAAAATGTCTAGCTAACACGTTGGCATGAGCACATTTCTACCGGAACATATTCACGTTCCTGAACTAGATGTTACAATTTTTCTTCTATTTTTCAGTGAAATTGCCTCTCAAGGACTGAGGTAGAAATGATTCATTCACAGATCTACCAACTTAGGTATTATTTTTTTCTTAATATCTCCAACTTGTCTATTTTTTGTGGTTATGCTCTTTGAGATATTTGTTTTGCTTAATCATATTATTGCTATTCAACATAAGGTTTTAATTACATACACATAATGTAGTGATTGATACACCTGAATAAATTAACAAACTCGGCTGCTTCCATGATTATCTTCTTTCTGGGTAGAACACTTACAATCTACCACCTTAGGAATTTTTTAATACAATAAAATTCAATTAACTATAGCTATCATGAATTGCATGAGGATACATTACATCCCTTGAGTTCTTATCATCATAGAGCTATATATCTGGACTCTTATCCAATTTTCCCAATTTCCTCCTTGTCTGTGTCTGTGCAGCCCACTATTCTGTCTTGTTGCTTAGATTTATTTGACTTTTTTCTGAGGCTCTGAATTTAAATGAGAAGATAGGTTATTTTTATGTCTGTGACTAACATTTCTCTTCAAATAATGTGCTCCACACTCATCCATACTGTCACAAATGTCAGGATCTCCTTTTATACGGCTAAGTAATACTCATTTTGCATATACATAATAAGGTATCAATGACACCCTTCTCAATCAAGCTTTGAATTTGCTATGACTTTATTTATTCTGCATTGTACTCATAAATTGGGCGAGTTATAAACCGAGAGCTAATAAGCCATCATGTGTCTAGCCATGTTGTGTTATCACCTTGTAAAGCCACCCATTCCACTTTGACCTCCTATTACTCGTTTTCCCTTGTTCTGTAACTTTTTATTCAATGACCAGAAAACTATTTTTTGTTTGACATCAGATCCTTGATGCCACCAATCACAATGTTACAAATAATCTCCCAGTTATCAAAGATAATATAATAGCCTCTTCTTACCTACCAAAATAAATGTGGCTCATGGTTGCAAGGCTGGTGGCCTTCTCTTTTTTATGTTTTGTGAGTATAAACTCTTTTGATTTTCTTCTTGTATCTATGACTAATTTTTTTATAATCACATCACTGGATTCCCTCCCCCCCCATTGATTCTCACCTACAATCATGCTTCTATTGGTTAGGGGTCTTCTCCTCTCCATTTTTTAAAACAAAATGATTCTTTAATAGAAAGGAGATTGTTAGTCAACATGTAAAGTTTTCCCAAATTTGATGTCTAATCCTGACTTGCTTTCTGAGATTGAAGATAATATTCAGCTAGATAATCGTTTGTTTGTATGTAACAGATGCCACAAAGTCAATGTGACCTCCAATCAATTTATTATCTGCTTCTCCCACACTAGCTTTTCTGTGGCTGGCAATAAACTTGCTGACAATATGAATATTCTGGCCAGAATCATGAGAAATGTCCTGAATTCCCCCTTGTTCATCACATCCATTGTAATAAGTCATTTCATTTTAATTGTGTAATTTTATCTGTTTAAGTAATCTTCATAAATTTTGCCTAATGTAACTTATGCATTAAATGAATTTATAAGAATGTTTAGATTTTAGATGTTTATTTATTTATTGTCTTCTTGGAAGACACAGAAAGAGAGGGAAAGGGAAGGAAGAAGGGAGGGAGAGAGAGAAATTCTGTAGCTTTTGTACCTTTCCATTGCTTTATTCCCCAAATGGCATTTTCTTATAACCAGGGCCAGACAAAATGAGATTCAGGAACCCAGATCTCCTGCTACGTCACACAATTGTGTGATAAGGGTGCTAGTCCTCCAAGCCACCTGCTCTGCCTTTCAGAACCAGACTGTTAAACAAAGTATCCAGAACTTGAACCTGGTACTTGAATATGGGATGTGGGAATTCCAAAGTGTAATAGCCTATGACTCGCAAAATCTGTCCTTGAGTTAATTATGAAAGGTTCCTAACTGACCTCATGTTTTCATTTTGATTCCATTTGTCTGCTTCGTAGCACTGTAGAAACTCATTGCAAAATCGCATATCTTCATTTCACTCTCCTACTTGAAAAGCATTCACTTCAAGTGAAAGCCATTATCATCAGTTAGGTTCCACGACATTGTTTTGCTACTACATCCTGTTCCACATTTACGATCTGCTCCTACTGACTTTCCTTTAGTACAGAAGGTTTTAGGATATTATTGCTTTCCATTGAATTCTCTCCCATCTTCCTGTCACTCCAGGGTTGTATATTCAATTGGTTGAATTCCACTATTCTTAAAGAAACATGGATTACAAAACTCACATGTGCTTGCAATTGACCCTATGCATGACACTCTTAAAAGACCGCATAATGATATTAATATTTATTTAATTTCTGCCTAACTACGTTTTTTTAAGGACAAGGCCATATTTTTTTCATTATTGCATTTCTAACCATTGCACTAAATTAAAACAACCAATGGGGTAGAAAATTTGTACTTTCTGTTGGGCTTCAAACACCCTACAACTTAATGCTGAGTAGGATGTGGTAACCAACACTTTGTACTGTACTGTGTCTCAGTACAAAAAAAAAAAAAGCGATGCCTAAGTGTTTATGCAGAAGTAATTAATACTGTTTGAAGTTCTCCAGAAACTATCCAAGATAAGAGATAGTAATTTGCAAAACTATTTATTTTGTTCAGCATCTTAGAACTACATGAGTACTTTGGTCATTGTAGCATTAAAATGTTAGAAGTGAATATAAACAAAAACAAAATATCATAAATACAATGCACTTCATAACACTGGTGGGCCAAATCATCCTATGGAAGTATCTTAACATTCAAAGGCCTGTGTTCCAGTCTTCGAAGATTTTGACAAAGTCTCTAGAAATATTTCTCCTTTATAATATTTTTGTTTGAAATACTTTTCCACTCATCTATTTCTATTTCCAGCCTCATTAAGTAACATTTCAAATTCGGACCCTTCCAAGAATGCTCTATCAATCCTTTAGATGTGATTGATTAATTTTAATAAACGTATGCAGGACATTGTCATATACCTGCTAGAGACTTGGTAGTGTCTCACTGTGTTTGGGAAATGCATTTCTACATGTTAGCTTAAAGCCAGCTAATCTGCACTCTTTTTTACATCACTCATTGGAACAGAGATAAGTGCTTTTTCATATTTTGATTTCTGACAAATCAGCCCACGCACATACATGCTTACGTGAATACACACTCACACTCCATAGTCTGCAGAATATGCCATTAGGAGTGCAGGTTCAGCAGATGATGAAAGATCAGCAACCAGAGACACTCCCAGGGAGATGTTCTTTGAAAAACTGTTCATTGCAGCAAATACTTGAAAGCCACATGGATGTTTAGTGATAGGGAAAATGTTAATACATTGTATTACTTTACTTACTCATGGAAGTACTAAGAAGAAATTATAATCACAAAAAATTCTGATACATTAAAATTTAAAAGACATGAGATATGTGTTATTTTTCACTCTCTCATAAGATGTTCTTAGGGAAGCTAGTAAGTTCGAGAGTTGCTCTGTGCTAATAGTCTCTCTGGGAGAGCAACCAAAGCACATGACCTGGGTGAATGTGGTTCTGAAAAACAAATCACTGATTTGGTTGGCAAAGCACTCTGAGCAGTTAATAGTAAATAATGCAAGTTGCGAATGGTTAAATACTGACAAAATAGAACTTGTATTCTAAAATAAATATGCTTTCAAAAGTGATTTTTAATAAATATTTATTATTTTTGATAGGTAGAATTAGAGAGAGAGAGAGAGAGATGTTCCATCTGTTGGTTCACTGCCCCAAATGACCAAAACATGGAGAACTAGGCCAGCCCAAAGTCGGGCATGAGCTGTAAGTTTTATCCCAGATTCCCGTGTGGGCGCAGGGGCCGACACACTTGAGCTGTCTTCCACTTCTGGATGGAAAGTGAATTAGTGGGGTCTCACGTTGGTTCCCATATTGGATGCCAGTACTGAAAATGGTGGCTTAAACTACTGTGCCATAGAACTGATCACTTCAAAAATTATTTGACATTTGTCTCCTTTCTGGTACTATAAACATTGCATTCTTACTACAATATAATACTTCTTTGATGGTTAAGGATCTTACAAGGCTCCAGGGCTGTCTAAACATCAATTTTCATTATATAGCACCAAAAAAGTAAATATAGGAGTGGGAGATTGAATTAAGTTAGTGCTGTCCCTAGGTCATTCCGTGGAAGCTACAGTTTCTCTTTTAATGAAAAGCTTTCAGGTTAGAAGTGTCTATGCGTGTATGTGTGTCTGCATGTATCAGACAGAGATTTGCCTCTTTCTACAGCGTATAAATAAAATGCTTTATAATATTAATGATAAGCTCCAAAGTCTTGCGTTTGGTATTCAGCTTACTTTTATTCAATGTTTTTGCACATGTAAAAGTGTCTAGTATTGGAACAGCCCTTTCAGACCCGTCAGTATTCTATTGGAATTAGGAAGGCATTTTAAAGAAAAAAAAGGCAACATGGTTTTAGCAACCCTTTTTTAAAAAAGATTTCTTTTATTTTTTGTTGGAAAGTCAGATATGCAGAGAGGAAGAGAGACAGAGAGGAAGATCATCCGTCTGTTGATTCACTCCCCAAGCGGCTATAACAGCCGGAGCTGAGCCAATCTGAAGCTAGGAGCCTGGAGCTTCTTCTGAGTCTCCCACGCAGATTCAGGGCCCCAAGCTTTTGACCTGTCCTCAACTACTTTCCCAGGCCACAAGCAGGAAGCCTGGATGGGAATCAGGTCTGCCAGGATTAGAACCAGTGCCCATATGGGATCCCAGAGTGTGAGAGGTGCAGACTTTAGCTGCTAGGCTACCACGCCAGGCCCTAGCAATGCTATTTTAAAAAATATTTTATTTATTTGACAGTCATAGTTGAGCACACAGAATAAGAGAGACAGAAAGAGATCTTCCATCTGTTTATGCATTTCTGTAATTGTTGCAATGGCCAGAGGATGTCCAGTCTAAAGCCAGAAGCCGGAAGCCAAGCGCTCCTTCTGAGTCTCCCATGTGGATGTCATAAACTAGGACATACCACATACTCTCTGCAGATCTGTAGTTTGACTTCAAGTACGAAATGGACATGCAAAGATGTAATGATAGAAGAAACAAGTTTATTTTAAGTTTGCCATGTGTCCAATAGCTTTCTGAGCATATATAACCCTACAAGGAAGCCCAAGATATAGCTACAATCATTTGTATGCGTCAACTTGACAGGGGTAAATGACGTCCAGATAGCTAGAAAACATTATTTCTGAATGTGTTTTAGGCCAATTATAGAAGAGATTAGCATTTTAATCTGTAGATTGAGAGGGAAAGCTGCTCTCATCATTGTGGGTGGGTACTGTGCTACCCACCGAGTCTGGATCCCACAAAAGCAGACAGGGCAGATGGGTGCTGTTAAGAACGGATGCTCATTGGCCCTCGGACATCTGCTCATGGTTCTAAGGCCTGAGACCTGAGTTGATTCACACTGTTAGGACCCTCAATTTTCAAGACTTCCAGTTTGAACTGAAACTACACCACCAGTTTTCTGTGTCTCCAGACTGGAAATGCAGACAGCGCGACTCCCCCACCTACACATGTTAGGATTTTGTCTGTGTAAGTTGGCCTGATGCAAAAGGCAATATGGTTTTTGAATACTTGCTGACGAGCTACATGCATAGCCATGTCATTTTGCACATGTTTGTTTCCAGATAACGTCTCTTGGCTGGTCTGTGAACCCTGTACCTATAGCACAATTCGGTCAAGTGACATCTCAAGACTGCCCTGAAAATGCAGCTGTGATTCAGTCTTGTTGTAGTAAGGGACTTTCCACAAATGGCCTTCATTCTAAATCTTGAAAACTGGATAAACCAAAGTTGACCCTAAAGGAAAATGAGGAGGGTCATTCTGGGGTGAAGGGAATCTGGGAGTTAGTGATGGTATTAGCTCTGTCCGCAGCACAAATGCAGCTTGGTTAGACTAATAAATATTTATTATCATGTGAGAGGACCAGAATTATATATAATTTTAAGATGCCATGTTCTTATGGTGCTATGCTTTTAAAAATTGTGCTTATAGATTTTTTTGTGTGTGTGATGCCTATTTCACAGAATCCATCCATGCTAAAAAGAGTGGCAATAGAAGTCTCTTTTTCTTAAGATTGATTGTTATTTTTATTAGAAAGTTAGATTTACAGAGAAGAGGAGTGACAGAGAGGAAGATCTTCTATCTGTTGACTCATACCCCTTGCGGCTGCAATGGCGAGAGCCGAGCCAACCCGAAGCCAGGAGCCAGAAGCTTCTTCCGGGTCTCCCACATGGGTGTAAGGTCCCAAGGCTTTGGGCTGTCCTCGACTGCTTTCACAGGCCTCAAGCAGGGAGCTGGATGGGAAGTGGGGCTGCGGGGATTAGAGCCGGCACCTATATGGGGTTCTGGCGTGTGCAAGGCAAGGGCTTTAGCTGCTAGGCTACTGCACTCGGCCGGCAGTATAAGTCTCTTACGCACAAATTTTGATTCTAAGATTTGTCTCCACTATTCTACATGGCTGCTTTGCCATGCCTATTATCTGGAATTGTTCCAGGAATCTTGTGACTCCCAAAATTTAGAGATGCTCAAATATCTCTCATAAAATTATATAGTATTTTAAATTAAATTTGTAAACATTCTAAGAAATACTTGAATCCAGCATCACATTCAATTTTTGTCATTAACTATGTTAGGAAGTACTAGCAGGAAAGTCATCTCTACGTATCAGTGAGCTCACTACGTCAGTTTGTACCGAGTTGAATTCATGGACACAGCACCTGCAGATCCAAGGGCCTACTGTATTGTATGCACTCATACTTCAGAGTCCCAGTGTAGGTTTTCTACTGATTCACATGTGAGATGTCACTCAAGTTTTTCCATTTCCCTTAAAACGCTCCTAGTCCTTTAGCCACACACACTGGATTTTTGTAGTAGAAGTACTTTTATGAATTTCATGTCTCAATGTTTATAATACTGACAGAAGTCATGATCATGGCCAGGGGTGGGTATGGATTTCTGTGACTCAAGATTGAACATCCCGCAGTTAGCACTTCTGCGTTTCTACACATAAATCCGTGGATGGTTAGCCTGTCACTCCAACAAAGAGTGGTGGTTCAAGTTTCTGTGGAATCATGAGGTGAGAGGATGATGTCCGGAGAACCCACGGCAGAGACTTCTCCGTGATTTCCAATCTGACGCTATCTCGACAGCAATCGGATTATTCAAAAACATCATGTCAGTTCAGGCTATTCAGACCCAGACTGATATGTTTGTCCCTCCCTGTGGGGACAAACAGATTTGTTTTTAAAATAAACTGACACTTTTAAAGGACTGACAGTTTTCATATTTAGTTCCCATTGATGGAATCTCTGTTCTTTCAAGTTTTGGAAGTTGGGAAAGTAATTGCTGGCCCCTAATTGTTTACACTTCATTATTTTCAGCAAATCCCCCTCAGGGTACCAACAGTATTTCTGATGTTTTAATCTCAGTTTTGACACATGCATTACATAATCTATGTCCAGAACTTTCAAGTTTTCAGAAAGAGAGCCAATAACTAACGTGTTGCCATTTTCCCTACAATATAATTTCTTCATGACATCATTTATTGTAAATAATGATTTCTTTTATGGAGATTAAAGGCATATACATTGAAAGTTGGTTAAATTTACTCTTTTGTTTTGTAACTATTGTAACTAAATTTTGAAGTACATTTTTTTTTTGAACCAAGAAGACAATTTAAGAAAAGCTCATTTGTAGAGTGAGTTTTGTCGTAGTAGTTGCGAAAGTACTCAGAATGCCACATTTCTTATCAAAAGGCCTACATTCCGGTCCCACTTTTACCTCCAATCCAACCTTCTCTCTCACGTGGCTCTTGTTCCCCATCTCTCTTTCTCTGTTTCTCCTTCTCTCTTCTCCTCTCCCTCTGCTTTTCTTTTTCTCTCCCATTTTCAGTCTGTAACTTTGAAATAAATAATTCTTTAGGAAGTGCTTGTGTTGAGTTCTGGCTACTGTGCTTCCCATGTAGCTTCCTGCTAGGTCCTCTTGGGGCACAGTAGATCGCGCATTACTTAGTTGGGCCTGCATCACCCGTGAGACCCACCCATATGGGCACCACCCCTGTGGCGACTCCTGGCTCCTGGATATAGCCTGGCATTACCACAACTACTCTGGGCATTTGCAAAATGAATCTATGAATCAAAGATTTTTCCGTGTTTCTTCCACTGTCACGTTGCCTTTCAAACGATGCAAAAATAAGCAAAAGTAATGAGATAGCTAATTTTAGTGTTAGTTTAACAAAAAATAGTAACTCTATATATCTCTATATATGTATATAATTTTTCATTTGTACATTTCAGATGTAAAAATTATGTTTCAATAAAAATAAGGTTGTTAATTAATGAAATGATGCATCATTTTGTGCAGTGTAAGATGCTAAAGCAAAATTATAGCAAATGTTACCGCTAGGTTTTCTTTACATTCATAATTTAGGTGTGATAGAATCACATAACTTTCTAAGTTTCCAGGGCAAAATTGAGCATGAGATGACATCTGAGGAGACAATTTCCAGAGTCTCACTCTCAGAAAACGATCACAGTTTAACATTACAATTCTATCTTCCCGCTCTCTGTAGTCTGACCAACATCAATCGTATGTGGCTGTTTCTCTGTCACCAGCTAAAATAGTTCTTATAACTCTCCCAAGGTAACCTAAGGGGGTCCTCGGTATCAGATACGTTCATTCTCCCAGCTGCACAGATTAGCTCTGTTATAAATTCTGCTGAGTGATGCATTGTCCACCGTTTTCAAGTGCTCTGACATAAACGGAGAATAAGTACCCACACCACCTCTGTGCACCCAAGCTGTGTGTTCCACATTCACTCACTTGGTTCCTCTTTTTAAACCTGAAAATACAAGGGGTTCTGTTAGTGGCTCACAGGGTTGTTTTTCCGATTAAGCAAAGC
Organism: Ochotona princeps; assembly: GCF_030435755.1. Taxonomy (NCBI): domain Eukaryota; kingdom Metazoa; phylum Chordata; class Mammalia; order Lagomorpha; family Ochotonidae; genus Ochotona; species Ochotona princeps. The sequence continues at coordinate 29,891,760 of NC_080854.1, forward strand.
TGGCATAGTTTCCAAGGCCCCGACATTCAGGGTACATTCCATTATCAGGTTTGTGGGGGATCTGGAGTCCTTAATCTGAGTGCAGTCTGAACAATACAAATCTTTGCTTTGTGAATGGATTCATTTCCTAGAAATGAACTGTATTTTTGGGCGATTTTCACTACTGCATCTGTGTGTCATTCCACTCAGCAGCAAGTGCCTGTTCACCTTCAGTCTGAGTCCACTGGAGACACTTACTATGGTCTTACCCGGGCAACACCACCGAGAAAGCCTAGCAGAAACACGTTTTGTTTTCAAGTGCATCTCTAGGAATGTGTTGCTAGTGTCTCAACAAACACTTCTGAGGCAAGCTGGTAAATAAACACTTCAGTCCCTTCAGAAGCTGTCAGAAAGACAAACTTCTTTAGCGTCTATCACAGTGAGAAAGTTTAAAATTAAGTCTCTCATCTCTTCCAAACCCGAGGTTCTTCTTGCCTATGTCGCTATGCTTTTGAGCTCATTCTTCATAAGCAGAGAAATACTTAAGCATGCTTTTTCTTCTCAGTGCCTCTTTCAAAATGCAAAGGTGAATAATTGTTCTGGGTGCTCTGCAAGGACCATCTCTCATTTAACTCAGCAGCAGCATGAGAGAAGCTCCATCAAATTTCGTACAACTAATACAATCGTGGCTCCTGTCTCCTACTGTTGCTTCTGCCCCCTTTCTCAAGTGTTTGGGTTTCAGAGATTCCCACACTATAGTTGACTTCCAACATCCTGCTTACAGCAACTGGACCCTGAAAACCGCATTCCTTTCACAATTAGAAATAATGCAATCCAATGCGTCAATCATTGCTTCTGGTGGCTTCTTTAATCACACCACAATCCAGAAGTCCAATTAATTGCGCATTTCACATCATTCCGGCACCATAAAGGTTTAAAATAATAGCTCTAGTTGCTTCAAAGTACTTTCTCTCTGGCTCCTTACACTTCCCAGAAATGCCTTTACTTCATTTTCTTAATCTCTCTGATCTCTCCCAGGGCAGGGCAAGGAGAGACCTGACGGGAGGCCGGGGTATTACCGAAAGCTAGACAGCCTTTATCAAAAGTTAACGTGGAATAGGAACAATGACAGTGACTTTCACTGGATTTACACAAATAACACCTAAAATGAGGCCACGTCCTTCCGTTGTAAAGAGAAGCATCCTGAAACTCCACGTCTGCTTTCAAGAGAGTTTGGGCAAGAATCTGAACCGACGCTGTGTGACCTTTAGAAAACTGTGCATCACATCACTTCTTGGGGCATTGAATCCTTTTTGTTCTTTTAACCTCAAAACCCAGGGACATTTTCAGTTTTACCAACTGTGTGGGAAAAAAAATTAACACTGTGCTCTTAATGTTTGTAATGATTAAGCATCTTGTATAATTCCTAATATGTCTGCCAAGGGACCTTTGCAAGAGCCATTCAATTTAGATAAACTCCTACACTTGTTTACTACAGTACTTTAAATGAGGATGCTCCCTGTTCCTAGTGGGTGAATGTGGGTGACTACGTGCTGAGAGAAAGTACTGGAGTTGTTTGAGCTGTTCACATCAATTTTGAACACAGCCAGCCAGGCCTCCAGTCCCTGTTATCCACAGCTATTTACACGGCACATCATTTGAATTTACTAGGGAGTAACAAGAGGTGAGAAGTTGGTGTGTGTGTTAATTCTCCTGACACAAGCAAACGGGTTTGCAAAGGCACTGCAGTTCCTATTCATCTTCACAAATAGAATGCTGACCTCCAAGGGGAGCTCCATCTAATATAAACTCTCCATGCCTTGAGTACTTTGGGGTAAGGCGTTAGAGGGCATCACTCCACCTACATCTCATGGCTACCGCTGGACTACGGACTACTGATGAATGAGCCAGCAGTTGAATGTTTAGCAGGCTGTGACGACTTTGCACGGAAATATGAAAATTTATTACCAGCTTGCCACATCAGCGCTTGCCCTGCCTGCGTTTGCTCACTCCCTCCTAATGTTACTCCCACTCCATCTGACAGTCAGAGTCCTTCTCGCCCCCCTACAATCCCTCCCCCGCAGAGAATTGATGGTCTGAACTGTCACGGAGTCCCGGCCCGCATTTTTCAAAAGCTCAGGTTTTTTTTTTTTTTCTTTCTTAATGATGGCTATCAGTGGCATTGCTTTGCGCATGACCTTGCGGAGGGGGCTAACGGTGTCCAATCCTTGTGCTATCGAATTTGTGTAGCCCCCAAAGTATGTACAATGGGGTGCTGAAGAAGTGGAGGGGTGGGGGGAAGCAGGAGAGAGAGCAAGCAAGAGGAGGAAGGAGGAGAGACAGGGCGAGCAGAGCATCAGGCAGACAGGCGCTGCCAGCCAATCAGAGGCGCGCTCGGGAGCTGCAGAGTCGGAGCCTGGGAGCCCAGGGCTGGAGGTGCGCGCAGCGAGTCTGGGCTCTCCGAGGACCGCGAGCAGCTGTGCACAGACTCTGGGAAAGTCCCCTGCTTGCTTCTCATACCTTAAGTTCCTTTCCACCAGTTAGGGCAACTCAGCCAAGGTAAGGTTTTCATACCTGACACTTTACTCTGTCGTGACATTAATGTGTGTGTGTGTGTGTGTGTGCGCGCGCAGTGGGGCTGCTCGCTTACCGAGTTGAGAATCAAAACAATACTGGTTGAGATCTTCCTGACTGCTGTGGTTTCACGGGATCTAGAGCCAAGGGGAAAGTTGCCGCTCACGCCGGCAGCCTCCTGGTTCTTGTGCCTCTGGATTTTCTCCGGCAGGAATGCTGTTTCAGAGCCTAAGGAATGCGAGTCTTGTAAGGCAGCTGAGTGGTGTTGGTCTGTGGATGGATGTGATCTGCCCTGCCCGTGAAGAAGTTGGCAGGATACTCAGCCAGGCACATTGGGATAGTGATGGCATCAGTGCCAGCTGTCATTTCTTCCTCTCCGTGAAAGTCAGGGGAAGCGCAGTCAGAACACAGGCAGGGACACCGAAATCGCATTTTCCGTCGTGCTGTTTAAATTATTGCCTTTCCAGCATCCTCTACATTTACATGGTATCTGGGCACTGGAGCTGCAGCAAGGCAAGGTTTGTTTTTCTTTTCTTTTTTTTTTTTCTCTCTCTTTCCTTGTTTATTCTTTCTTTTCACGAATTGCTTCCATAGGTGCTTCTTTAGGCCTTACGATAAAACTTTTACTTCTTTTAAAAGGCATTAATAAATGATGCATGAAAAGAAATGATTAAGCTCCTGTGATCAGCAGAACATGTTATTTAGGATTCACCCCCTATGTTTGTTGATTTTATTTTTTTCTCTGTCTTAATTTCTTGAACCTGGTTCAGTTGGAATATTAAAATTATCATTTTGTCTTAATTTTTATGCCATGAAAGCAAAAGCAAGATAAAGCTTTGCACGCTCCGTGTGTGTGTTTGTGTGTGTGTGTGTGTGTGTGTTGTGTCTGCAGATGTGGAGCTAGGCAAAGCTCCCATATGTAACAGGTGAAAGAAATTGAAATTTATTAGCTAGGCTTATTTTACTGTCTTGTATTTAATGAATTTTGAGTCTAGTCAAAAATTAGTGTCCCTTGTCTTTTCCCTCTTGAAAATCAAAGATAAAATCAAATTATAGAAATTTTAGCTAAAATTATTATGGTCTTTGGTTTGCTCAGGTGATGGCATCACCACTTTGAGCTGAGACAAATCTGAGCAAGATTTTGTTATGCAGCCAAAAAACTAACGACTGTGTTTCCACACCTTTATTTTCCACTCTAGGATCACCCTCAGATATTCCAGAGCTGGGGGCTTTCATTCTGCAGTAATTGTTCTGTTCTGTTTGAGTGTACTTGCCTTGGGAGTGAAAACACTTAATTTTCCATCAAGAGTTGGAGGGCCAAGCAAGATTCCATACATATGTTTTGGATAGGGGAGGGGGAAGGCAGGATGTGAGGCTGGTGGAGAATTAGTTCCGTATCTAACATTTTGGTTCAAGAACCAATCATATCTGTAGGCTCCTTCAAGCTTCCTGCTATGTAGTCAATTCTAGATGTCTTGATAATAAATTTACCTAGTGTTTATCAGCTGATTTATTCATTTCTTAAAGCGTAAATGAGTTTTTGTAGATAAGTACCATATAACTCAGCGTTCTGATGATTTTTCAGAGATGGATGACTTAATGAAACACATAAAATGATACCAGTGGTCGATTGCTTTCCTATCTGACAACAATGGGAGGTAGAAAATGAGGATTTGCTATTTTAGAAGCAACAGCAATGCTCCACTAAAGATAACCTAATAGTGAAGAGGAATATAATATTGGAAAAAAAAGTAAGTGACAGGAAACTCCAGCTCTAACTGCATCCAATGAAGGCTGAGTTTAATTAGCTTTAGTAGTTGTACCATGTGCAACACCAACCAGTACTTGAATAAAATACATTCATTGGACAACGTGGAAATTATTTTTGCTCCTGAAACCCTACTTCATGTGCATAATTTGTCACTTAATCCGACTTGATAACAATTTTTAGATGAAGGATGCTACAAATAGTAAGGATGAAGTACTTTTCCTCCATTGACCATATAAACATCATTAGTATGCATTGTATTGATTTTTGTGGTCTAATTAATACAAAACCCATGTCTACAGGTCTCTATGTCTCACCTTTCCTGTACTTGGCTTATTGGTGACTAACAGAAATACACCTTATATATCTGATATACCTTATATATTGTTCTTTAGAATGTAATGTTGCATGTAAAAGTCAAGAGATGCAGATTAACGTGTTGAATATATATTTTCATATAGTAGTATAGTGAAGAATGAAAGAGATCAATAGATGAAATAATGATGTATAAGATATTCCCTTGTTTTTCTTAAGAAGTAGAGGTTTCAAGCACCTTGCTTTCCGTAATCATACTCACAAACTCTCATAATAGCAGCATCGTTCTTGTCTATCAGACTACATTCTAGATAAAACTTCCTTACTTTGGTTTTGCTGATATGTTGAGCTCCATGAGTTTTTTCTTGCCTCTTAGGCTATTTAGCAGCACCATTGTATTCAAACCAAATAAAGACCCACACCAGCACTCACCAGGTGTAAAATCAAAGTATCTCCACCCATTGCTGTTTCTCTTGGGAGTGGGTTAAACTGTACTCCTTTTCCATGGAAACCATTGTTCTAGGAGAAAACAATTGGTGTGAGTGGAGAAGGTTGATACACAAGGACTGAGTAAACAATAACAAATGCGTAGCTCAGATTGTGTGCTCTAGGGATGAACCCCGTTTTAATAGGTTGATAACGGGCAGATTTCAACTTGTATGTTTTTCAGTAGACAGTAACACAATAATGTAGAAGAGTTTGCTGTATCATATTCCTGTGGTATTAACTGTACATGGTCAAATGCTACTCTTATGGGGGAAAAGAAGTAACACCTCAGAGAAGGACAATGTAAATATTCCAGTTGGAGACTAATTTCACTTCAGTTTCTCAGATGAGATTTGTTTATAAACCAGAAATGAAAGATACTGATTCTTATCACAATTGCTTTAATTATTCTTGTTTAAATTCTGTGTATCTTTGGCTTGTTCGGAAGGGTTGTTCACTCAGATAATTTTGTATTACTAGGAGAATTTTTAACGTTTAAGTCCTCCAGAGGTAAAAGGAACACATTTTGGTTTAAAGATCTCAATAGAATAACACTGAGTGTACTGACTCAAAGATGTGACAGAACACGGTACAGCCATGGATGACATGACACCTGATTTGTTTGTAGGCCATTTCCTCACCTGTGAAAAGGGGTATTAACAGGAATAGAGAGCAAACATACAAGGTGTCATAACTGGTTTTAATTTGTGAAGATTTATATCAATGCTGTTAAATGATCTTTTTTTTTTTTGGTAATTTGTTTGATGAGAATTGATGAAGCATGCGAATTCTTCCAGCATTTCTAAGGTGATTAAACATTTTCTACAAGGAAAGCTGGTGATCTCCTTTAAAAAGCATTCTCTTATGAATGAAAAAGAACAACTTCAATGGTAATAATATGTGATTAAGTATTATTTATAGACCTCTATTTTTTTCTTATTTTTGTTTGCACTTGTATTATCCAAATATAGAATTGATTATAAAAGTACAAGATAACCAAGTAAAGAATGTGGCATCAGCTTTCTTATCCAATAGGAACTGTTATTTCCAGTCTGGTACATATCTGTAAAATTATTTTTTTGAAAAAGATTAACACTGATATTACCTTATAGTTATAGCATATTTTTTGGTGTTCTCAGTAAAGTGAACCAAGTGCAATCCCATAAGAAATTTGTATGAATGTAATCATTTCGCTTTGCTAAGATATTTCATTTCCTGAGCTAAGTGATAATTAAAATTTTACTCAAAGTTCTTGAAATAGAGTTCTTAATCGCTGGTAAAATATATTCAAGGTTTAATATCCCTTTCTGATGATGACTTCAACTATTCTGTCAACTTCATTCAATATTTATATAAGATATGATATGTAACCTCAAATGGATATTCTTATATCAAATCATGTAGGATAATTATCAATAATTTAAATGTTACCAACTTACAGTTTTAATTTATTCATTTTAATGTATATATACATATATATTTATTTTGAATTTTTGAATTATGTGGTACAATTTCATGTGTTACCTTAAAAACACATTTGTCATTACAAATGTCATTTCAACCTATCAACGTATCATAACTTTTGAAACTAATGCTGCCATTGATATAATTTAGTTCTAATTTGCATTTATTTATGGTGGAAGTGAGACTTACTATATAACACTTTTTTAGATTTTTTTCTTCAGTTTAGAAGTAGATATAGAAAAAGAGAGTTCATTTGCACTGATTTATCCCACAAGTGTTTGCACTAGCCAAGGCTGGGCTGCCGCTGAATCTGGGAACCAAGAATGCAACCCAGGCCTTTTGTGTGGCTGGAACCCTAGTATTTAAGCCCTCAGCATTGTCCTGAGATGCACAGAGAGAGGAAATTTGAATTAGGAGCGATAGTCAGGATTCCAACCCAAGGGTTTTGCTCAAGGGTGAGCAATGGTAACCATCAAACTAACACTGCTCCTAATAAGAATTTTCAAAAATAATTGATAGTCTATTGCCAGAGACAAAAATGAGTGGATTCTCTCATACATAGCATCTGGGAGTAAATAATTAATAATCTAAAATATTCATATAAAGGAAGAACAGACATAAACTAATTCATATTAGTGTTATAGTTTCCATAATACAAATATTATCACATTTAAAGAAGTTGATTGCAATATGAAGTACTTCCAAAGCTTCATGGAAATATAAACTTGAAATAATTACTTTGGTATAACAAAATGTGAAAGTTTATGCATATTTTTTCATAATATGTATTTTCTTGAACCTTTTCAAAAGTTCCAATATACAAGGACTTCAAATTCATTTTTCACCCAAAATAAGCATCTTTTAAAATTATCCATAAACTTCAGTCCTTGTATACTAATGTGATTTTTAAGTTTTAATTATCAATAATTTTTAAAAGAATTTCATGAAAAAACAATATAGCTTCATAAAATTATCCGACAAAAAACATGCATTTCCAACACTTCTCTCTGTTCTCTATATTTGTTTATTTGTTTGTCTTAAGGAGTTGCTTATATATTTTAATGTCAGAGTCACACAGAGAAAGATAGGGAGATAGAAAGAGTCATCTGTCATCTGCTGGTTTATTCTCTGACTGGTCACAATGGCTGGGGGTGGCCATGGCCACACCAGAAGCCAGGAGCTTTTTCTAGCTCTCCCACATGGGTGACAGAATCTCAGATGATTGACCTGTCTCTCACAGCTTGTCACAGGCCATTCACAAAAAGTTGGATTGGAAGTAAGGCAGTTGAGTCAGGAATCAGTCCAACGCTACCTGCTATGCCCAAATGCCTTCCTAGTGCATCGATTTTTAAAGCATGCATAATAAATATCTGTGTGCAGGATCGAATGTAGGTTGACTAGACCATAGAACCTTAAGGAAAGAACAGAGTATTTTTATGCTTATATGCAGAACAAGTTTATTGAATGAGTAACTCAGTTTAACTTATAAGAAAGTCTTGTATTGTTGAAACTTAGGAGGAAACAAGGTCCCAAAGACTTTTCAAGCCAATTTTGGTTTTTCATGATTTACTTACTACTTCTAGTAACCTCTCATATGTTAAAAAATAATAAAGCATGTAAATATTAAATTGTACTTTACTAGACTATATATCCAACTATAGTTTTCTATCCATTCATGAATATTAGCTGGAAAATCCATAATGAAAGTATTTTGACTAAAGGCTTAGACGGCTTATAAATATAACTAATGTTGATGTTTGTGGGATCCATATTCCTGTAGGCAGAAAACAATTGCAAAACATCAAGGGGTTACAAACTCCCTGAGCTAGAGAGGACAAACATACACGGTTTTCCATCCATTGAGTCCCTCCACAAGTGGCCTCAATATCTGGGAAACAACATCCCAATCTCTCACACAGCTGGCAGGGACTCAGATACTTGAGGAATGCTCAAATGCTTCCTAAGGATTTAGCAGCGGTCTGGAATGGAAATGGAGCTGTTGAACTCAAACCTGAGCTCCTTGTAGCAGTTGGTGGTTCTTCAGGTGACTTTTTTTTTTTTTTACCACTGTGTCAAACACCTGCCCCCGTTTTGTACATTTTAATTTGAGATATCCAAGTGATGCTCTTATGGAATCAGCTGAATACACAGTGTGGAATTTAGGGAAAAGTTATTACAAAAAGTGTGAAATCAAGAGTCACGAAGGTTCAAGTTAAGAGACAAAGTGGTGAGAGAAAAAAATAGAAAACATCAGGATTACAAGAGCACACAACTCCAGATTGAGAAAATGAGGAAAAGCCAACTCAAACAGAAGGAAGAGAAAGTTTCAGCTACTGAAAAGTCTTGATGGCCTGGAAAATATTTAAAATTGTTGCAACGAAACTTCAATATATCACCAGTGTTTTCACTGAAATAAAACAGCATTTTTATTTTTTAAGAATATTTCATCATATTTAAATAAGTATTATGGCTATTTTTTTCTAACTTGTATATTCATAGAAATAGTTTCAGAATCATTGTGAATCTGCCAGTAGAAATAACTAAAATGTTTTTGAATCATAAAAGCAAATGTTGCTGCAGAGTGATGAGTTTAATAGTGTGTGGCTTCATCCACTACTGCAGTTCTTGTTCTCTAATTTATTGCTTGGCTTTACTTAAAGTTTGAGATTAAATTTTTTGCTTTTAAGGTATGCCTGATTTTCAAGAAATATCAATCCAAAATTAATTTGTAAATGATTATATTGAAAGAGCACATGGTTAGATCAGACAGGAATTTTCCTCCAGCTAATATTCCAGGTAGGAGACGGCATGTTGTTACTTGTCTGTACTACTGATGTTTACACCCAGATTTGGAAGTACATTAAGAACTGAGATACAGTTTCAACAGCAGGAACGAGGGGACTATTAAGTTGCAAAACTGTTATTTAAGCAACCATAATCATACAAGATTACCAAATCACAAAATTATTTTAACGAGGCTCACAACCGTGTTATGAGAAAAATTACATCAATACTTTATTTTTTATTTTTGATTTATTTGAAATGAATTCAGACACATACATAATGAGAGAGAGAGGTGAGAGAGCGACAGAGAGAATTTTCTATCTATGGGTTCATTTTTCATATGCCTGCAACAGCCAGGGTTGGGCCTGTGGAGAGCCTAGTACTCAGTGTTAGTCGTCCATAGGATTGGAAGAACCCAGTGGTTTGAGCTACTGTCTGTGGCTTCCCAGGAGCTCGACCGGACTGCTATATGAAATGTGGGGATCCTAAGCAGTGTCTTAACTCTTGTTGTAAATGCCAATCCATAAATAACTTAAATGATGATGTAGAGATGGTGTGCATGAACACATTGAGGGTCCTACAGTACAGAGAGTAAGGAGCCCTGGAGATGGCCATGCCCTGATCCTGGGATCTTCAACTTTAAGTTTGTGGCTTGGTGAAAGTGGATTAAGATTGTAGATTAAATTAAGGCTGCTAATCAGAAAATCCATGATAGGAAGATGCCCCTGGGTTAACCAAGCGCACCTGACCACAGGCATTGCTGCAGGTGGAGAAGTGGTGCAACACTAAGACCCAGTCTGAGTGGAAGGTGCTTATTTGGTGTGAGCAGGAAGGGGACAAGCAGATGTTGTTTAGGCAACATCTCAGAACTGGGAATGTAAGAAAACCCTTCTCACCACACAGCCTTGGGAACTGAAATGAGCCCTGGCAACACTGATTTTAGCTTAGCTGAAGGACCTCCTGGACTGCTGACCTGTGAATGTGTGAGATAATAAATGTCTTAAATCATTAAACTTGTGGTGCTGCTTTACAGCAACAGCAGGAAATTATACTTCTAGCATATTGAGACATATAATACTCTTGCCTTTTTTATAAGCCACAAGTCATATGAATTTGATGAGGAACTATGTGGAATATTATTGATTTCTAATAAGTTTACCATTCCCATCAGATTGCTATACAAATTAAGATTAATTTTAAAAACAAAGTTAAATTAAACCTAAAAGATGCTTGTTTTCTGAAGAATGTACTTTCCCTCAAAAACAAGGCTACCTTTCAGTATTTGTAATGACATAAAATTATGTAACTTGCCTAATTTATACTTTGTCGTCCCCAGTAATTCTATCAGATTGCTCTATAATGAGTTTATTAGATATCTGGTTCCTGTGTCCTAATGTGGATGCAAATGATTGAATTATCGTTACAACTCTTTTAGGTAAATTGTCCACGTATAAAACTATATAAATAATGAACAAAAGAAAATGTCAAATATAGAACACAAAATAAGTACATAACTTTGTCAGTGCAAAGAACATTTGCTTAACATTTGAATAATACTTTTGGGAAACAGTGATACGATTGTGATAAAATATTTCATAGTTTGAAGACTATTTTAAAGACATAAGCTGCTCGAACAACAAAGACGGACTTAGAATGTAAAAGTTGTAGTCTACTGATTTAAGTACTCCTTAAATAAGTGACTGGGGTGTTGTTTAATCCTTCCGAAACTTTAACAGAGGACACAAAGTTAAAAGACTAACTTCCCAACTGGAATTATTTTTTCTCATGTGCAATTCATAACATTTCTGAAAGTGCTCATGGGAAAGTGTCAAACAGAGTTCAGATTTTCTGCCTAGGGTGCACATTACTCTGAAGTTGGGATGGAGAGTGGATCGAGGACGTAAACCTTGAGATCTTCATTGGTTGCTTCATCACATCAGGCTGCCATAGCCTTTACAATCTGTGATCCTATTAGAAACACCATGAGCTTCAAGGGCTCATGAACCGATGACGTGGATCGTTGTGCAGATACACACGCAGTCACGCTCAGAGTTGCCGCAGTCTGACCGGTGGATGACCTGAGAGACACAGAAAGACGTTCCGTCTGAGTTTACATAATGTAAAGTGCATATAAAATTCAAATACTTGAAGTCCAGGTAATTTAAAAACATAGGAATGAACAAAGTCCCATGGCAAGGTTTCAGCTAAGTCTTAGGCCTCTAGAAACATCAGCTGATGTAGGTTCTGCTCCCAAGGTCCCTGACTGTGCGCCCCAAGGCCTATCCCTTGGTCATGAGCCTACCCCTGATACCAAACCAGAGTCATTTTATATTTGTTTTCCTAGTTACCCTTTATTAGTCATTGATTCAATTAATCTGTTTAGCAATCTAATAAGCTTACTATCCCTTTCTTCAACTCCCACTTACCTAAAATGTCTCCAAATTGATAGTTCGCTGATCTATCCAAGTAGTTCTTCATATATGTATCCAACATACATACATAAACATAGCAGGTGAAGCATAAATGACAGATGATAGAAAGAAAGATAGATGATAGATGAAATGCATGTGTGCATGTTGGTCAACTTTCTTTTTTAGGTACATTTGTAATTTCATCTGTATCATCTTAATCATATCCTTGCTATTTTCATTACTGGAATCTGCAAATAAGTATGTCAGTTTGATTCTTTGCTAGTCTCTTAACTGCTTCCCAACACTGTTTATACATGCCCACCACATCACATCCCTTCAAATATGTCCCTCTGAATTTCTACATGTCCTTTCTTTAGACCTATTTTTAATCTTGTGCTTTTATAACATTTTGTCATTCTTGATTCTATCATATTTTCCCCAATATTCCTTATCTCTTTCAGTCTTCAGGGTCCTGCAGCCTCATTTGAACCCTGCAGAACATGCTTCAGTGGAATAACCACCTGTCCATCTGAAAAATGAAATGTTAGAATGTATGTCCTTATCCCTCCCCAAAGCATTACTGGAGACATCAATTATTGTACAAGGAAGTTACAAGGTCATGACTATAACTTGACCTCTGTGTAGATCATGCATTCCCCAGATCTGAAACAAGGAGATTACATGTGTGTGTGTGTGAGGGAGAGAGAGAAGACACAAATTTTGTGCATTGCTTCTAATAGCTAAAGACCATTTTCTTCTGGATCTTTTAATATCATATGGTATATAATTTATCTAAGCTTTTAAGATGGAATTTATGAAAGTTTTATTAGGGAAACTTTGAGTTTTTTAGTACGTACATGGGTAATGAAAAACAAACATGTACAATCCAAGAAGCAGTACTGGTATGAAACTGCAGAGCAACAAATCAGCTCTCAATGAGGCTCTTTTCCCAGCTTCAAAGGCAGCCCTTAGGTGACTGTGTCTCCGAAAATGTGTAACAGTCACAAATCGCTTGTATCTCTGAGGAAACATCTCAGTGCATTTTCTATTGAGTGCTAGGAGAATTTCATATGCATGCAAAAAGGTATTTTTAACACTTATATTTGGTATTAACATTGTGGATGTGCTGACTCTTCAGAGTGTAAAATTGTGGCTTTCAGTAAGACATAAAGTAGGATGCTGTCAGCATCCTGGAAATGATACCCATTCTCTCGCTGAAGGAAGTGCCAAACATTTAAAAGGAAAAGGAAAAAGAAACACATTAACTCAATGAAAAGGCTAGATTGTTCTAATCAATAAACTCCACAAGAATCATTTATTCCTAGCTAAAATGTCTTTAGGTTTTTGTGTTCCTCATTTAACAACCACAACAATCACTTTATTTGCAAAAATTTGATTTTCTAAGAGGCATAAAATATTTAAAATAACAACTGCTTCAACTCAGATTGTGTTTGTTATTGGTTTTTCTAGATTATCTAAATGCTTAGGCCGGAGTTTACCCTTCATTCACTCAGATATTGACCATAGTACATGTTGCTCCTACAAATTGCAGCTTGTGTTTATTCCTGGAAATGTTTTATGTAGGATCATGTGATTCTTTTCTAATTTATTGAACTTCATGAATCGTAACTGCATAAGAAGATAGTATTAAGAAATATAAAGTTGGCATTTTTTGGCAAAATATGTTCTAATTACTAAAGGTAAATTAAAAAAAAAAAACCTTTGCATTATAGCATAGAAACAGGTTCTGTTGTAAAATCTTAGAGAAATTGTTTAATACAAATTTGCATGTTGAACTCAGATATTGTTTTAATTAACTTTCTGATTTTGTTCATATAATACACATAATGAAGTTACTCATAGCTATGTGACCTCCAGTGCAGAAGGCCAAAGAAATGCCACATGGAACGATCATTAGCACATGCAAGTTTCCAGAAAAGACCCAGACAGGCTAAGTTCTCCACATGCCATTTGAGCTTGTTATTCATTTTGGGTGAAATCTCTTCCATTCCTATTTTTATATCTAACCTTTTTATCGTGCTAATAATACTGAAATTGGCTTCTCTACCTCTCTGTCCCACTAGTTAATTTTTGCATACCCCTTAACAATATTCTAAAAAGTACTGACTTTTCCTACCTGTCATTAGTAGGCAAGCCCACTGCAGTTACAATATTGTCTCCTTCACGTTGGGCTCCTGGAACTTAAGATATTTACCATCACACAGCCAAAAATATATCCTAGAAAATATAACCATGGCTGGAATTGTGGTGCCATGGGTTAAGCTGCCACCTGGCAAAGTTGAAATTCTATATTCTATTTCTCCGCTTCTTATCCATTTTTCTGCCAGTGCACCTGAACAGACATGGAATGTGGCCCAAGGACTTCAGCCTCTCCCACTCCTGTGAGACTGGACTGCAGTTGCTGGTTCTTGCCTTCAGCTTGGCCCAAATCCCCAATGTGATAGACAGCCTTCGGGGATTTGAAAATTGAATCCTCACTCCCTCTCTGTGTGTCATTCTACTGTCAAATGAATACATCTCTTCAAAAATAAAACATAAGGCAAATATGGATATGAAATAGCATTGTAAACACATTTCTCAAAAATAGACTTAATATTTTAATAACATAAGCACGTAGACAGTGTTGCCACAAGATGCATCCATCATATTATACAGCTAAATAATGTTTAGCTAACATATATGTGGCTTAAAAATGAGCACACACACACATCGCTGTCAGCTGTATGAAACAAGATATGACTCACATTCAAAAGCCGTCGTCCACCTTCAGCATTTCTTCATCTTAGTATATTTTTTAAAGATTTATTTATTTTTATTAGAAAGTCAGATATGCAGAGAGGAGGAGAGACAGAGAGGAAGATCTTCCCTTCTTTGATTCACTCCCCAAGCAGCAGCAAGGGCCAGAGCTGCGTCAATTCAAAGCTAAGAACCCAAAGCTTCTCCTGGGTCTCCCATGCGTGTGCAGGCTCCCAAGTACTGGGCTGTCCTCAATTGCTTTCCCAGGCCAGCCAAGGAACCAGATGGGAACCGGGGCTGCTGGGACACAAACACCCATTTGGGATCCGGGAGCATACAAGGCAAGGACTTTAGCTGCTAGGCTATGGTGCTAGGCCCTTTCCTTAGCACATTTTTACACTTCTAATTATAATAAGTACTTTTGCCTGTTGTAGGCAAATAAAATCATATGATATTATTTTATTTTGTTTGGCTTTTCAACGTTACTTCTGTAAAATTTATCCATTTTGTTGAATGAATTAGTAATCGATTCACTTTTACTGCTGTAGATGATTTGCTCTTAGGAAAATACTATAAGCTGTACACATTGAGGGCATTTGGACAGTTTGCAACTATTAATTAAAACAAGATAGTGAACATTCTTGCGTTTGATTTTCTTGTTTTTATCTGATATAAAGTGGGAGCCGAATTATCATGTCTTAAGGTATACAGAAATAGAGCTTTCTTAAGTGTAAATAATTTTGCAGAGAGATTATACTATCTTATACTCCATAATCACATGAACGCTGCTTATGTTCGTGTCAGGCTAGTTAATGGTCACCATCGTTTTCTTCCCTAAAGGGTACTCAAATGTTTACCCTTGAAAATTAGGATTCAGTTAAAGATATAATGCAATGAATAGGTGTGCCCAACACCTGAACTGGTCAGTTACTATTTATCATTTCCACTTTGTTGATAGCATCTTATATTTATTTTTCTGAACATCTGAAAACAATAATTAGAAAGGGTATGCAAACTTTTTCTGGCCAGAGTTTGAATGACTTTCTCAGTTTCTTAGGCAGTACACTAACATTCAGTGAATAGTTTTTCTTACAGTCTGATAGTTTTGTAAATAGTAGGTTCCAATGCACTATAATTATTCTTTGGTAAGCATTTATTTCAGGATGCTAAAGAAACACATTTTGCTCTGTAACTTTTAAAGGCAAAATATAAAAGGGAAAACAAATGTCGTGCTAAAAACAAGCTAGCTCATTCGTTTTGTCCATCACCTTTAAAACATGAATCAGGATTGAAATGTCATTTGTAGATAATACCACCATTAGGACAAAAGAATGTTAGATTTTTTTTTCTTTTTTTCAGTATCTAGACCCTTAATTTGTGTGAAGATGGTTGGTAAGAATCAACAAATGTAGAAATGTAGTATGGTCCTTAAAAAGCAGTCATTTTTAACATCCTCCCCTCCTTTACTAAATAATGCTCTAATGGGGAAAGCGAAATAGGAGTATGCACAGTCTGTCAGTGCCAGCATCCCTTATGGACCCTAGTTCATGTCCTGGCTACTCCACTTCCAATCCATCTCCCATCTTATGGCCTGTGAAAGCAGGTTAAGGTGGTACAAGACCTTGGGACCTTGTGTTCCAGGCTCCAGGCTCCAGGCTCCTGGCTTCAGGTCAGCTCAACTCCAGCTGATATAGCTGTTTGGAGAGTGAAAAAGAGGATGGAGGATCTCTCTCTCTTCTCTCTCTCTCTTCTCTCTCTCTCTTCTCTCTCTCTAGGTGTTTGGGTCTGCCTTTCAAATAAAATGAAGATAATTCTTGATGATTTTTTTTAATGAAGCAAACACAACACAAAGAACACAAAAGCTATCATTTCCACATTGTTTTTTTCCTGTATCCGGGGATCAAGAGGGAGATAAAGGGAGAAGCCCCACCCAGCCTCCCACCCATCCCAGGTTCCTGATGTGGCACATGCTCTGAGGGTCTTGCTCAATTGCTTGTGATAGTTCAACAGTTATGAATTGCTTACCCACTTTCCTGTAGCCCCTTAACCTTTGTGCCGTAATTAGCTATGTAAAGATTATCAAAAATTAAAAAAAAAGTACAACAGCAGGTGGTCAAAGAATAGTGCACTTCTTTGAGGAATGAGGAGGACCTGAGAGACCTCCTGCTTCAATCTCTGATTGGACTGCTGGGGTAGTGAAATCACAGCAGTTCATGTGGCACAAGCCTTGATAACTGTGCCCCACGTGGATGTACACCAGCCAGTGCTTGATGATCAGGGGCAACAGCATGCCCTAAGTACACAGTAGGTGCCTGACTGTCTCAGGGACATTTTAAAGCACTCAGTTCTGTGCGTTGGACCACTTTCCATAGAATTTGACCTTGGTCTCAGGGCCAGTGTTCTGTGAACTCAACATTCCAGGCACAGTCTTCCCTGCTCCTGTTTAGCAGCTAACAGTGTTGCGATGTCTGTATTCCGAATGGCTTACAGCAGGGGGTACCATGCTTACTTAGAGAGTTCTGATGACAAACTTTACACTTTGCTTCCAATAAAACCTCTGCTGGGGACATTGGATCTGTTTTTCCTGATGAAGTTTACAAACAACACTTCATTTCTGTCCACCAGTTCTGTATAAAGGAGAAAGTATAAAGCATTTGACTAATGCTGTCTACTACTCAGAGTATTTTGAGAAAATATTCTTGAGATGTGTCAGGGTATGACATTTTAGAAATTTGTTCTACATGATTCATGTCTTCCTTTTTAAATATTTTACATTTATAGCCATTTCAAACTCATCCTGATTTATACTATTATACTGTCTTAATGAAGGTGTATATTGTATAATGTACAATCAGGGTAAATATGTCTACCTGCTCAAACATTTAATATTCTTATGTTAAAGTTTCCAAAATCCAGGCCCAGCACGGTAGCCTAGCTGCTAAAATCCTTGGCTTGTACGCACGAGGATCCCATATGGGTACTGGTGCTAATACTGGCAGTCCTGCTTCCCATCCAGCTTCCTGCTTGTGACCTGGGAAAACAGTCAAGGACAGCCCAAAGCCTGGGATCCTGCACCCCCGTGGGAGACGGGGAAGAGGCTCTGGGCTCGTGGCTGTGAATCGACGCCTATCTGCCCATTGCGGCCACTTGAGGAGTGAATCAACCGAGGGAAGATCTTGCTCTCTGTTTCTCCTTCTATCTGTATATCTGACTTTCCTATAAAAATAAATCTTAAAAATAAAAACAACAACAACAAAAATAAATCTTTAAAAAAGGTTTCCAAAATCCCAGTATTTATTTTAATGGAGAAGTGTGCAATACATTAGTGTTCATGGTTAATTTTTAGGAATGAGTGCTTATTTCGGCATTTACAATTATTTGTTTGTAGTAGGTACTGTAATTGGCTGCAATTTGCCTGTTGATTAATATGTTTCTCCCTACGTTACTTTTTAAGCACTTTTGTTCTTGCTGCCTTGAGTCCATAGGTGTCTTCTAGTGGCGTTTTATTGGCCATTTGTTTTTCTTTATGTCTTCCCACTCCCTTTTTCAGCTCATCAACTTTCATGTTTATCACATATAGCTTTATGACCCCATCCATGTATCTACCTGAGTTCTTAACGTCTGATCTGGTCTTTTAATTTTCAACCATGAACACTCTCATTATTGAGTTTCCCACTCTTTCCTTGACTTTTAGACAAATAACACTTTTAAATTTTTTTGGGAGTCTGTTATGATCATTAAATATAAGATCTCTTAGTAATGCAGATGTATGAATGTGGTATGCTTTCGTTTATTTTTTGGAGAAAATGGGAAATCGTGCTAGGAGTTTGAAGTGTACAGTTAATCACTAATTGATTGGTAACATTAGTATTTATATCACCATAGACAGACTTAATTTTTACTATGTAAAATGAGTGTGAAACTGAAAGATAACTTTAAATTCTGTTTTAAGTCCAGTACAGTGTTGAGCATATGAAACGGGATTAGTAAAATGTAAGTCATTTTTAAAAGTTATTTACTTTTATTGAAAAGTCAGATTTGTAGAGAGAAGGAGAGGCAGAGATAGATCTTCCATCTGCTGGTTCATTCTCCAAGTGTTCGCAACAGCTTGAGCTGGGCTGACCTGAAGCCAAGAGCCAGGAGCTTCTTCCAGGTCTGCCATGCGGGATCAGGGTCTCAAGGCTTTGAGCCATGCTCCACTGCTTTCCCAGGCCACAAGCAGGGAGCTGGATGGAAACTGGAGCAGCTGGGTCTCTTACTGGAGCCAATATGGGATCCCAGTGCATACAAGGTGAGGATTGGGCAAATATCTATCACACAGGACCCAAAATATGTATCTCTTTAAACATGTTCATCAATAATAGTCAACTGAGTTATACTCCCTTATTTTTCGATTTGTAGTACTCAGATGGCATGGTTACTTTATGATTAGGAATCTAAAAAAGCTTTGAATATTTCTATCCAACTGTGTTCCCAAGTATGTTTTTGTGTTTAATGTGTCTTGTAGATGCAAATCTTCTGTATTCTATTGCTAGCACTTAAATATCCTTAACCTCTTCTATTTGATTTATAATTACTTTCATAATACAGTACATTTTCCATTATCATTGCATTTCTTCCAAAGTTTTCAATGCTTTTATCTATATAGACGACAAACCACTTAAAATTAATATGGCATTTTAAATTGCTTTTACTTATTGCCCATAGTCTGGCCTGATAGCGAATAGTTTATATGACTAGCATGAATGTGAATGAAATAATTTGATATTAGTGCATGTATCTTTTATATTAATGTTTCAAATTTGGACATACTACATACACTGTATTGTACCTCTTTGTTATATAAATATTTTTATTGATTGGACTTTACAAAATAACAATCTGAACATGTCATTATTCTGAAATGACTTTAGCTTAGCTCAACAGAATGATAAACTCAATTTTCCGCATTTATTTCTTGATTACTGATAATATGTTAGTAAAAACAACCTTTGAAAAGCTAACTTGAAGTTACTAATTTAAAGGGAAATTTTGTTTAAAAACAAAACTATCTGTGTTAATTTTCTACTCTCAAAGTAGAAGCTATTTTTTACAAAAAATTTTTAATTTTCCATCTAAAGAGGTAGTCATTTTGCTGCTTCTTTGGGCCACATGATTGCTGGGATTTTTAAAATTTATCATCTGATATGCTTAAAGTTTAATTTTGAAACAAAAAACTTAAAAATAGGTAATATCTATTTTTAAAGTTACATGGATAGATGATGTAAAATGAAAATTTGAAGAATTTTTTCCTTTCTTATTCAGATCTATGAACTCTTAATCATCTCTCTAGCACTCACATTTTTAGTGATTAAATAATAGAAGTCTAAATAGTATCTATTAAATGGTGACCTTTTTCTCTCTGAACGCTAAATTATTGGATATATTGTTGACATCGGAGCTTAATTAACTAATGAAAGCAATCACAAAGAAATAAGCATAATCTTAATTTACTAGTACCTATCACCATGTACAGTTTTAAAAGTTAAAAAAATCTGATTGCCTTTCTTCTTTTAAGAAAGCTCTCTCGGGCTCGGCAGCGTGGCCTAGTGGCTAAGGTCCTTGCCTTGATCCCATGTGGCCGCTGGTTCTTATCCCAGCAGTTCCACTTCCTCTCTATCTCTCCTCCTCTCAGTATATCTGGCTTTGTAATAAAAATAAAATAAATCTTTAAAAAAAAAAAAAAAAAAAAAAAAGCTCTCTCTATGTATATATATATATACATATATATATCTGTATATATATATCAGTTCAGAGTGTACAGCAGTAAGTTCAGACACACAAAACAAATCAATTCATTTTGTTTCCTAAACACAATTCTGTTTCATGCATGCCATCTACCATCTGTTTGGGATTTACTACTGATTTTTCTTATTATAGAAAAGCAAAATAGAATTATGTGCTCCCTGTGTTGTGAACACAATAACGTGTAAGTGTATCATGGGCAGATTTAGCTGTTTCTTCACGTGATGGGAGAATGCATTAGCTGCGTCTGCCCTTTCCCACCGAAGGAACCCTTCATCCCTCTGGTAACAGAACATCCCCTTTGCTTCCTACCTGCCTCTCTTATTTTTCCTTCTGTATCGATTTAACTGTAATGCAAATAAAACCTAAGGAGCAGAATTAATGCCATTTTAAACAGTTTCTATACTAACTAGCAGAAAGAAATTCAAATTATTTCCATAATTGTAGTTCATCAATTCATCTTCAGTGGTTATTTTGCTAATATGTGATGCTATTTATTTAATCTACCACTCATTTTAATGATTCTGCTTGTTCTTGTGTACAAGTGACATAAAATTTCTTATAACAAAATAAGATATAGTCATCAGAAGGCTTCATGCAATCTAAAAGCAAGTGTTTAAACACCTTATTTCAAAATTAGTTTCTCTTATTAGTTTAATTTCAAAATTAGTCAGATTGTGTTGAAAAATCCATTGTTTTTCCTTTAAATATCCTGACATGTACTGATGCATTTATTCACTGACATTCATGTAACTCACTACTTAGTATAAGATCTCATGTTTAAAAGGCAGAAGTGGACAATGAGCAGTTTAAAATAAAGACCTACAGTCCTGTGCTCCAAGTTGTTTTCAGTAATTGCTTTGTTTAGTATTCTTGAAAGTGTCATTAAGTACAGTTATTCTTATCCTTATACATAGTGGTTATAAATTTATGAGATCTAAATATGCTTGTGTACAAAATAATATGTCAGTGGATATAATAGACTTAAATATGCTAATATGACATATGTTTATTGAATGTATCAGCATATATTTATTTGAACTCTTACGTTCAGCTCATTTGCTTATTTCTATTGCTGTTTCCAAAATTTCCATCAGCATTTTTGTTCAACATTTTGCATTTGTAGTTATTTCTTAGCTTAACTTTTCTAGTTTAATTATGCAAAATACATGAATATTTCTTTAGGTTCTATACGTAGAGCTCCATATTAGACATCAACTTCTCTGCATGATGAACCCATTTTGTACATTCAATACTAACCTAGATTAGTAGATCATATTAAAAAATACAGAAATATTTCCGATGTATCTTCACTTGAATGCACCATAAGGTCCTAGTTGTTACATTTTTATTCCAATGACAGATTTCATAATCCTGAGAATTCTAAAGTGTTTTACTCTATTATTGACACCTTCCAGCATCACTGTAGTTTTGTTCTTGAAGTGAGAATTTCCGTTGGATGGCAATAGAAGAAGCTGTGCAAGATTTTTTTCAGATTAAAGAAGTACATCAAATGATACATGAAAAAAATACACTGGCTTATAAAAAGGCTTCATAAAATGGAATAGTATAAAACAGCTTGATTGTGTGTGAGGAACTCTGTGACCTCAGGAAAAGGCACTGACGTATCCAACAGCCACGCTCCTCAAGGCCCAGGGTCGTTTTTTGTGTTTTTCTCCTCTGATGTCTTGACACCAGTTACTGGATTAATTTCAAGCTTCAGATTAAAGAGGAGATTCCAGCAGTTAAATACCTAAGGACATATAGTGAAGTTCCTCTGCTATGGCTTAATATCGATAAGTCAAAAGAAAACAGTAAGAAGTGTAATAATGTTTTTCTTGCCTTGGTGCATTAAGTGGAAAGTCATATTATTTTAATATATTATGGATCGGAAATACTTCATTCACTGATATCTAAACACTCCATATAATGTCTTTGGGATAACATTGTTTAATCCAGAGTTTTGTCCCAGATAAGTCATGTTACACACAATCTGAGATGAAATTGATTTCTGATATCTTATGCAAGTATGTTACTCATCCATATTATTTCATCTCTTTAGTTATTAAATGTTTATAAATATCAAATCAGAAATGCAAGCCTATATTATCTTTGTACATACTGAACTCACTAATGAACACTAAGAGAGGCAAATCAAGGTCAATGAAAATACCACTTATGGCAGGTTTATTTTTAAGTTTTAATCAAGCAGAGGACACTTTGCACCCAAACTTAATATATATCTTTAGAGTTCATATCTCATAATATCTCAAATAAAATCTAAATGAAAAGAAAATTAGCTGAGTTATTTTGCATTCGTCTACATGCACTTAGAAGAAAATATTTTCCATGCGCGTACACAAAACGGGGGGTCAGGTGTTTGAGTACCACTCCAAGCACGGCAGTCATTTCCTGCTCCCAAGACTGACTTTCATCGTTCTGAGTTCTCCACTGCATTCTGTTGTGTGCTCTTTCCTGCCTCCATTCCTTCTTCGCCTTCTTGTCATTGTTCTTTCACCCATACCTTTCTCTTTATTACCATAATGACTGCTGTGATGCAAAAGGAAAAAAAAGGGGGAGGGGTTAGCACGGTGGCTTAGCAGCTAAAGTCCTTGCCTTTGAACACCCCGGGATCCCATATGAGTGCCAGTTCTAATCCTGGTAGCTCCACTGCTCATCCAGCTCCCTGCTTATTGGCTGGGAAAGCAGCCAAGGCTGGTCCAGAGCCTTGGGACCCTGCACCCACGTGGGAGACTTGGAGGCGATTCCTGGCTCCTGGCTTCGGATTGGCGCAGCACCAGCCGTTGCGGTCACTTGGGATGTGAATCATCTGATGGAAGATTTTCCTCTCTGTCTCTCCTCCTCTCCATATATCTGACTTTGCAATAAAAATAAACAAATCTTTAAAAAAAGTTGTTAATCATGGGTTCAGACTAATGAATAGACATTATTGGGTTAAGTAAACAAACTTATTGGTTGAAAGGGACAGAAAGAGTTACAGTGAGCATACCCAGCACAATGGTCACATTCTTCAGTGGCATTGTTGCCACAGTCCTAATGAAAGAGATGAGACACCGCATTGACTAGGAAATTGGAACATTTTTTTCATAAAATATAATCCTAGAATATATGAAACAGTATCAACTATGGGTTTAAGTCAGATTATTTTTATTTGCCCCAGTCTGTCTAATCATACGTAAGTATTACACATATATTCCAGAAGTTACAGCTAACAGGGTGACAATCAGTTTTACAGGGTCCCTTGGGTCTTTCTAAGACTATCATGTAGAGGCTTCTGTATTTGCCCTTTTCTGCTTTTGCATGTCGTTCATTCGTTTTTATTTATTTTGCCAGTATAGTTTTATTCATATCAACCTGTGAGAGTGTGCGATTTAAAGACTTGCCCTCTAGCCAAAGTGGTTGCTTGTTTTTCATTGTCGATGCAGTAGAAATCAGCCTTGACAAGATATCAGGGCGCAGTTCTGCATATTTACTGTATTGTGAAGCAAAGCACATTTATTGCCAAATATAGTGTTTTGCAAGTTATAAATATCATGAATATTGATGTGGAGAGTCATATGGCACTCTATCCTTTAGATTGTTCATGGATGTTAAGCTTTCTCAGATTCTTCACACTTGAGTTCTTGTTTTCAAGTGTCATCCATAATTCATGTCAGAATCTCAAGAACAGTTATCTGGGAAATAAGGATACCTTAATAAAATCTCATGTAGTGAATACATATTTAAATCTGATTAGTTAAAATAGTGATTTCATAAAGCTCTCTAGAATGATTTTTTCTCTTTTTGATTATGTTTGACTAATGCCCAACTTTAAGTGTTTGGAAGATTCTGGAGAGAAATATTTTCTTTTCTCTCACTTTGAAAGAGAGCTGGTGATTCCCTTTGTTTCTTCGAATTCAGGATTTCTGGTTGCTTTCATTGACGATTTTAAGTGGATACCAGTGCTAGGGAATTTGGAGAATCAGCATGCAATTGACTCAGCCTGGGCAAAACATCATTCAGAATCATTTTGCATTTTGTTTTTGGTGAATTAAGACCTAAAGTCCTATTGTATATAAACCAGAGGAGCATGATTTGACCATTTCTGTATGAGACGTGTGTATATGTTTGACATCCTCAGTATTGCTTTTAGCTAAAAACCTGTCTACAGTTTATGTAAGGAGACAATGGTTTTTTCTTGCTACATCAGAGTGATTACAGGCATTTCCATTCTTAAGTCACCTGTTTTAATTGTAATACAGAATTTTTAATTATTATATAAAGGACGTTCCTGGGTGAATAAAATCTGTAGTTTAGTAAACAATTATTTTCTATTAATATGTGATTTGTGGATAACTAAAGAAGGGAAAGATCTTTTTCAGTGATTTAGATAACAAGACATCTTACCAACGAGTTGATTTTAAGACAAAGTGTAACAGACACAAGAGACTTGCTGAAAATAGGTCTTTTTCTCTTCTCTCTAAGCTCAGAGCTTAGACCATTTTTGACAGCTTCCTTTATAATTGAGGACAGTTATATGATGACTGTCAAGGGCATTCAATGTCCAGGTGGTGCATTTAACTGTGTTCCCTCTTGCACTAACAAGATACTGCAATCCCAGTTGGGCAGGCACTAGTACAGCAGCTAAATTGCTGCTTAGAATGCCCGCAATGTGTACCAGATTGCCTAGGTTTGAGGTGAAGATCTGCTTCTGATTAGCGCTTCTGAGTAGTGTGTACACTGGGAAGCAGCATGTCGTGGCTCAGATATGTGGGTTTCTACCAACAATGCAAGAGTCCTGACTCGATCTGCTTGCTCCTGACTGCGACATGGTAGAGCTGCACCTGTTGCAGACATTTGGAGGAATGAGCCTATGTATACAAGATCTATGTTTCAATTAAAAATGAAACATAACAATGCAACTCTTATTTGAATATGTCAAGAATGCCCTTGTAATGATATTCTGAAGCAAAGATTGAAAGTTTATTCTATATAAAATTTTCAAATAGCAGAAAAAGACAAATGAGAACATCTGTATATATTATTTAACTTTGGAAATGTTTTACACTCGAGAAAGTAAATATTATGCTATAGACTCAATGCTATACCATGAGCAAGAATTATTCCCGTTACAAAATGGCTGCTAAATATATCATTGACTATTTGATGAAAGTCACAAATGGTTTCTTAGTGTCTGTAATTTTGAATTCATCTGGTATTGAATATAAATTATCAGTGCGTATTGCAAATATTTTTCCTTGCAGTATTCGCGAAGAACCTGACCCTAAAATTTAAGTTTAGTTATAAATATATTTAACAATAGGAATTTTATGACATATTTTATAACATACAAAATGCCTACAACTGTCTATAGAATTAACACCTGCAAATAAACTAATATTTAGAAATTATACAGAACAAATATACTAAAATTGAACATGTATTTGTTTCATTGACAAATTGTTTCTCTAGTATGACAGTATGGCAAGTTAGTTTCAACTTCTTGTCTCAGTTATGTGCAGGATTTGGTTTGACCTAAAGGATAAGAAGTTGCATTTCCAATTTCATCTCCTGGTTTTTCTTTTGGTTTCAAAAACTAAGGCTGCTTTCAAACCTTATTCTTCCTTAACAATATGCACACGTTGTAACACTGGAAGTATTATACATTTGCAACTGATCAATACAGAATGATTATGCTCTTCTGAAATGGACATGTTCAACTGTGAACATTCTGGCCATTGCATGTTTTCAGACATTTTGTTTTGATTCACAAATGTAATTCACAGGCCAGAGACACTTTAAGAATTTATTGACTTCATTTTAAGGATGAGATACAGAGAGCGTGGAAGAAGGAAAGAGGAAGAAAGGGAGGAGGAGGTATCTTCCGTTTCTTCGTCCCCTGCCTGTATGGCTCCAAAAGCCATCGGTGTTACAAGCCAAAGCCTGGAGCCCTGAGCTTCCTCCCAGTCTCCATGTGTGCAGGGCCCAGAACGCTTGGGTCATCTTCCCCTGCCTGTATGGCTCCAAAAGCCATTGGTGTTACAAGCCAAAGCCTGGAGCCCTGAGCTTCCTCCCAGTCTCCATGTGTACAGGGCCCAGAACGCTTGGGTCATGTTCCCCTGCCTGTATGGCTCCAAAAGCCATTGGTGTTACAAGCCAAAGCCTGGAGCCCTGAGCTTCTTCCCAGTCTCCATGTGTGCAGGGCCCAGAACGCTTGGGTCATGTTCCCCTGCCTGTATGGCTCCAAAAGCCATTGGTGTTACAAGCCAAAGCCTGGAGCCCTGAGCTTCCTCCCAGTCTCCATGTGTGCAGGGCCCAGAACGCTTGGGTCATCTTCCACTGCCTTTCCCAGAACGCTTCAGGCTGCTGGAATGTGAGTGGATCAGCCGGGCCACGGAACCTGCAGACATGTTGAATGTCTGCGCTCCAATGGCAGCTTGGCCTGAAGCACCCCACTGTGGGCCCTAGCCAGAGACTCTGTAAGGATGAGTCATTGTAGTATCATGTAAACCAGCGGTGACTAAAGCACTACTCCAAGACGAGACATCATTAACAAATTTTGTCATTCATTTATTCATAACATACTCGTTGTTGGTTGTATTGCCCAAGCTGTGACTCTATTATATTTAACCACTCCTTCAATCTAAATGACTCAAACCCATAAATCATAGATGTTCTCATAGTTTAACATCCAATTGCGATTCTGTGCTGTTGGAATTCATCTGTTAATGTCATCCATGCCTTTCCACCTTGGAACCCAATAATGCATATATTTGGTCAAAACAGATTGTATTAAATGCTTTCTTAGAAGACAGCTTTTTAAAAATATGACCCACGTAATTGCTTTCCACAGTGACTTAGGTAAATATGAGTTTGCTAATCTCATTTCCCTGTCAGATAAGTGAAATGGATAAAATATGTAATTATGACTGAATTCAGTTGGCGAAGTTTCTACAAATGTATTTACTTATCAGGTTAAAGGCTTTCAATTTCACACAATTGAACAGCCACAAAATTGCATTTAATTATTGTGACAGATCAGAATTATTTCACACTAATTTTTTTTCTCCCGATTCCTCCCATATAGGTAAATACTCATATTGTACATGGAGTTTGAATAACATGGAATGTTATGAGCTACAGAATTGCACACTTTGCAGTTTAGTGGCCAGCTCTAGGTATTATAAAAATGCTGACAGTTGCAAAACTCCCTGAAACACAGTTTGACATGTGACTCTGATGGCTTTCATTTGGAAGCTCATTGATATGTTTTCCACTGAAATGAAATACACCACAGAGGGTAAGAAGGGTGCTGCGAAGAGAATTCCATAGTCCTGAGATAGGCGCGGTGCTTGCTTGCATTTGTGTTGTCAATCTCAGAATGGCAGTGGAGTCAAGCTATAGGATGAGATCAGAAATCTTGAAATGTGCACTCACCTAGCAGGTAGAGCTTCTGCATGCTGCAATTAAAAATGTGGAAGTTGGGCCCGGCGGCATGGCCTAACGGCTTAAGTCCTTGCCTTGAACATGCCCAGATCCCATATGGGCGCCGGTTCTAATCCCGGCAGCTCCACTTCCCATCCAGCTCCCTGCTTGTGGCCTGGGAAAGCAGTCAAGGATGCCCCAATGCTTTGGGACCCTGCATCCACCTGGGAGACCCGGAAGAGGTTCCTGGTTCCTGGCTTCGGATCGGTGCAGAACCAGCCATTGTGCTTACTTGGGGAGTGAATCATCGGACAGAAGATCTTCCTCTCTGTTTCTCCTCCTCTCTGTATATATGACTTTGTAATAAAAAAATAAATAAATCTCTAAGAAAACTAAACTAAAATAAAAATGTGGAAGTTGCAGTGAAGATAATCCCGTAGGAGAATGTTTACGTGAGAATTACTGAGAATCCCCTTGCTTATTTTAGCTGGGGGTGGGGCATTTGAGAATAACTAGAGGATAAAATAAGCTAGCATGATGATGGCAAGCCACTGGAAACTTCCCTCTCCCTACTAGCAATGAAAAAAATGTGAGTGTCCTTCGCTGCAAATGTGCATATTTACCTGTGAAAAAAATGAAAATCTTAATATTTTTAAAATTTTTTAGTAGAAATTAAATGACTGAATTAACTTGTAAAAAGAAAAAATGGACTTATTTAAACTATTTAATTCTTGTGCATAAATTTTAAAAGCTAACTTGTTATGTATATCTATATAATATATATAATATATATTACATATAACATACATATATATGAAGGTTGATTTATTTTTATTGGAAAGGAAAATATGCAGACAGAAGGAAAAACAAGAGAGAAAGATCATCCGTCATCTCATTCACTGCCTAAGTGACCATAGTGGCCTGAGCTGAGCCAATCCGCAGCCAGGAGCCAGGAGCTTCTTTCACGTCTCCCACACAGGTGCAGGGTCCCAAGGCTTTGGGCCGTCCTCTGCTGCTTTCCCAGGCCACAAGCAGGGAGCTGGTTCAAAAGTGGATCAGCTGAGATTAGAACCAGCACCCATATGGTTTCCAGGT
This sequence comes from Ochotona princeps, assembly GCF_030435755.1. Lineage (NCBI taxonomy): Eukaryota > Metazoa > Chordata > Mammalia > Lagomorpha > Ochotonidae > Ochotona > Ochotona princeps. Next base: position 29,920,602 of record NC_080854.1, read on the forward strand.
GAGTGCAAGGAAAGGACTTCAGCCACTAGGCTACTGCGATGGACCCTGCTATTATATTCTTTTGAAACTTGGGTTTATATTGTATAAGTCCCAACTTTCAGCATGATTTCCAAATGGATCAGATGAAATTGTGAAATTGTAGACTTTACTCTTTAAATTTTTTGAAACAGAATGGAAAGGGGGTGGCAATTGTTGCAGTTTGTAAGACATCAGTTGGGATACCCACAGGTGAGTGCTGCTTTTGACTCATTCTCTCTTTAATTATAGAACTCTACGAAGGCACAGCCAGTAGTGTAGCTGGGTATGGTATCAGTAGTGGGTTGCTGCAACTCACCCAGGTGACCCGATTCAATTTGACCTTTAGCATTAGCTTGACCCTGCCCTGACCGTTGTGGGGGATTGGACCAACGGGTTATCTCTGACTCTATGTCTCTTCTGACTCTGCCTCACTAATACATGCAACTAATTTACAATTAGAAATGATAAAGAGGGAGAGAGCAAGCAGTTATTTGGCTTTATGAAACATTTTGCTTTAGTTCTGGGATGTGCTAACGAACCTAAATTGGCCAAGTAATTGGATGAGCTTCTATTACGAAGCCATGGAAAAATACAAATATTTTAAAACTCATTTTTCTTATTCTAAATACAAGGTACAGATCCAAGTACATGACCTAGAAAAACCCATTTTGAAACAATCTTTTGGGAGGTATTAATAAGTACTTAAGTATTAGTTTTTGTGATATTGGAAGGAATATCTGAGAAAATAGTATAATAACGTGGTTGATGCAAATTTTGATTACATATATACGGAGATGTCTTTTCTTAAGTGTAGCTTCATTATATTATGAAACCAACCAACCGTTGAAACGTACATAAAGATAATACACCTGAAATGATCCATGGTTAGAAATAAGAGTCATAAGGGAAATCAGTGTTGGGCATTTAAAAGTAATTAAATGTACAAGCATCTGTTGTTTGTTAGGTTACTTGAGTTATTAAAAAAATCTCTGGACAAATAATCCATTTTCTTCATACAACTTTTTTTAGATTATTAAATATTCACAGAAAATTGGAGAAGTGAAAGTACCGCATAGTCTTAATTTAACTCACCCTAAGAATATTATCTTGGATAAATATAGTACACCATGAAATATGAATTTTCATTTATTGATTCTAGAAAATCTGTTCAGATTTTAGCACTTGGCACGGAGTCATTTATTAATGAATCTTCATTATTGAGCTTATGTACTTGGGTAAAATTTCTTACTTGTATATGAACATCGTTTAAAAAAAATTGCAAATTTTTCAAGAATAGCTGTGTAATTGTACATTTTCCCCAAGTATGCATGAGCAGTCTGGGTTTTCCATATCCTAATCAGCATATTTGCATGTTAGACACTCTAATTAGCATATCTTTTATTAATTTATAAGTACTACCGTTAATAATATTGAGCTTCCTTTCCTTGTGTTAACTACACTTCACATTCTTGGAAATGCCGCTTCCATTTTGCCATTTTCTTTGTTTGTTGAGATTTGAATCTTTATATTCTGCTATCTATTCTACGCAAATCATTTTTGTCATAGATGTGATTTCAAAATATTTTCTCACAAAAGGCAGTTTATCCTGTCCGTCTGCTCTAGCCTACATTGATGAGCATTAGCTTTCGTTTGAATGAAAACACGTTTATTAACTTTTCTAGTTATGAGTCATGTTTGGGGAACAAAATGTCAGAAATCTTCCATCCATGTCATGGACATGTTTTCCATTGTGTGTTTTTATGTTTTCTTATAAGTGTGCAGGTTTGCATTTAAATTTAAGACTTTGATTCAGTGTGAATTAATTTTCCTGTAAGGTATGAATATTTCATGATGGTATTTCCAGTAGATTGGTTTTAAGTTACTTTCTTTCCTATTACCCTGCCTAGAATATATAGTACTTTGTCAAAGGTAAGAGCAAATAGCCTTGTCTTGTGCTTGATTTTAGGATGAAAGCATTAAGTACTGCATGGCTAAAGATAGTATTTACTGTAAGGTTTTTTATAAATGTGCTTTATCTAGTGAAGGGAGCATCTTCACGTATTGAATTCCTACGTGTCTTAAATTAACGCTTTTGATTTTGTTTGATACTCAATGCAGTAGTGAACATGATCACAGTTTTCTCTCTAACATGTAGAAATGCTGTATTATACTTTGATTTGGGAGTGCCAGCTATTTATTAGTCTTGCATATCTTAAATACAGCTCATTTGATTTTGATATGTGGTTTTTATGCACAGCTGGTTATAATATGGTAGTAGTTTTACAGGTTTTTTCCTTTTATTTCCATTCATGAAGACTTATGACATAAGTCTGTGATTTTCCTGATTTTACTATTTTTCTCCAGTTTTTGGATCAGCATAACACTAGCCTTACATAGCTTATTAGAAATTTATTCTTGTCACCTATTGCCTGAGACACATTGCATAACAGTAGTTTTAACTCTATATTCCTTAGTGAGGCAATCTATGCTTCAAGATCTCATATTTTTAGGAAGGTTTTGTTTAAATTTTATTAATTATTTAAGGACAATGCAAGATGTCTATTTCATTTTTATTTGGTTTCTGAGTTACACATTTTTCTTAATATACTTTTTATTTTTTAATAATCTTACATAGTTGATTAGGGCACAAAGGGTCAAGGGTTACAGGAAAATGGGTAAGACCATTGCTTCCACGCTAACATTATTAGTTTTTCCTGTATCTGGGGTAAGGAGAGAAACAAAGGGAAAAGCCCTACCCAGCCTCCCACCCATTCCAGGTTCCCGATGTGGGGCATGCTCTGAGGGTCCTGCTCAAACAGTTTTGATAGGTCAACAGTTCTGAATTGTTGCCAATGTCGCCGTTCCAAGCATGGTGAAATCTCTTCAGAATCCATTGGCTGACATAGTCTCTTCACGGTTGAGGTTCTGAGAGCAGCAGTTCAGTTGGAGGGATCTCCAAAGAAACTTCGTCTGAGGTGATCCCAGACCTGATTCTTTTGTGTGCTTGCCAGTACAGGGTCCAGCACCGTCTGTTGCTACAATCAGCTTATGCACATGGTCGTTGTAGCAATTGCTGGGTCAATTCTGTTTCCAACCCTGTCTTCCACGCAAACCAATGGTTATTGCAGTCCAGCCCGATACTGCCCACTTCATATTCAGCCGTCCTGCAAACCAGCGGAAACTGCAGCCTAGTCGGGGTGACTCCTCATAACCTCCACCAGGCCTGCCCCCTACCTTGGTTCCCATGCTTGCCACTATGTATCTAGACTTGTTCAGTCTGTCCCACATACATGTCAATGGACATTGAAGCCTAGTTCAACCCATAATTTTCTTGAGTATTTCATTAAGAATTATTGAGTACCACATCAGGTGATGTTATTGTTTTGAGTCATCAGTGTCTTAAAAATTCATAAAGATGTAGATGGCCACTGTATACATTTCTGTTTTTTTTTTTAAAGATTTATTCATTTTGTTACAGCCAGATATACACAGAGGAGGAGAGACAGAGAGGAAGATCTTCTGTCCGATGATTCACTCCCCAAGTGAGCCGCAATGGGCCGATGTGCGCGCCGATCCGATGCCGGGAACCAGGAACCTCTTCCGGGTCTCCCACGCGGGTGCAGGGTCCCAATGCATTGGGCCGTCCTTGACTGCTTTCCCAGGCCACAAGCAGGGAGCTGGATGGGAAGTGGAGCTGCCGGGATTAGAACCGGTGCCCATATGGGATCCTGGGGCTTTCAAGGCGAGGACTTTAGCCGCTAGGCCACGCTGCTGGGCCCATCTGTTTTTACTTTATTGTTTTATTTTCTTTGTTCTATGATTATTTCCTATGTATTTGGAAAGTTCCCGTTAGCTCTGATTTAGTTTTAGATCAACTCATAGCAAATTCTGCTGTTTATACACATTAAGAAAATGCTTATTTACTCTTCATCTGGGAAGGGCTGCTTCAAGAAATATTGAGTTCATACCTTACTTCCCTTATTTTTTCAGGACTCCACGGCATCAGCAGAGCTATCTGCTGTCATTCAAATTGGTATTTGTTACAGCTCGAAAGCCTTATTTCTCTTTGCTTTCGTGACATTTTCTATATTTTTATCTTCCAGTGATTCATTTCTGATGTCTCTCTTATACTTTTCTTTGGCTTATCTTATAATCTAGCCATTATTCAATGGAGAAATTTTTCAGCCTCATATTCTTTCTCTTGTATTGCTCTATGCTAATCACTGGAACATCCGGTCTTCTCATCATGTCTCACAGATCTCTGGGATTTTTTGAATTTATTTATCACTGTTCTGTGTTCTTCAAATTTTTTTCATTTATCATGGAATTCATTTTGGTGTTCCTTTTGCTAGTCCTTAGAACATCTAACAGGTTTAGTTATGGCTAATTGTGTTCCCTAGTTTTGTAATTCTCATTTGGTTCTGAATTATCGATTTCATTCAATTTCTGAAACTACCTTTTCATTTGTTTCTGGAATATTCAAATTGATTGTAAACTGTTTTAAAACTTTACAATCTGATTTGTCTCGTACTGGTGTCCATTGCTTGCAATTCTCTCCGTTTTGGACTTCTGCATATGAGGATAGGAAACTAACTCCTGAATTTCTGCAGATCTGCAGATCTTCTGTTTAAGGTATTTTGAAAAGTTCATAGAAAAGTGAATTAAAAGATAAGTTTCTTTCTTTTTTTTTTTTTAAGATTTATTTTTATTACAAAGTCAGATATACTGAGAGGAGGAGAGAGAGAGAGAGGAAGTGGAGCTGCCGGGATTAGAACCAGCAGCCATATGGAATCAAGGCAAGGACCTTAGCCACTAGGCCACGCTGCCGAGCCCAAAAGATAAGTTTCTTTCATGAAAATTCATTTGAGCTGTCTGCACGGAATATAACTTTTCCATGGTTTTTGTTTTTAAGTCCTTCAAAGTTGGCTTTAGTGTGTAAGTTCTGGATCTGTGTTGATTAAGACTCCTACTAAATGCTCAAAACTGTGTAATTATTTCTTTGTTTGGTTTATGTTTCTCACACCAGTGGGTCTCCAGCTTGATCCCTGTCTGGGGTGGCTGGGCACTTCCCTCATTATCTCCTGCAGGTGCAGGAGCGCACACGGAGAGCAGACACTAAGCAGAGTTCACTGTCCGTCACTAGTGGAGGACTTGCAGATAGATACTTCCCCTGGATACACCTGTTCTTCCAGGTGGAGAGCTGCAAAAGCCGGCTCTGCTGCTGGGGGCGGGTCAGCCTCATCATCACCCACTCCTGGACTGAGAGGCTCATGGAGAATCAGTTGCAGTCTAGTTTTGTTGTCCTTGGGCCAGAAGGACAGATTTTTTTTTTTTTTAATTTCATGGTTTTAACTGCAGATTGTAGGTCTCTTGGGTACTGCTTCCAAGCTTAGTGGAAAAAGGGGAGAGGAGAGGCTAGGAGAGGGGGAAAGAAGCGGAGGGGGAGAGGGGAGGGGGGAGAGGAGAGGAGAGGAGAGGAGGGGAGGGGGAGTAGAAGAGAGGAGAGAAGAAGAGGAAGGGAGGGGAAGGGAAGGGGAAAATGATGAAGCACTGCTACATTTTATGTGAAAGCTAAACAAAGAATTGAAAATTGCAAAGCAAACATGGTGAATATGCATCTGGAAGACAGAAAAAGTACATATTGAACTTGAAAAGGAAAAGTTATTTAGCCGCTATTTTCATCCTGACCTCTGCAGTTAACTTGGATATTTCAGTTAAAAGTGTCATTTTAGGTTTTTTGTTCTGGTTGAATTACACAGCCTTGCTTTTGTGGTACTGGAAGATGGATTTTTTTTTATTTATTTATTATTTTTAATTCATTAATTACATTGTATTATGTGACACAGTTTCATAGGTACTGGGATTCTCCCCACCCCTCCCCAAACCCTCCCACCATGGTGGACTCCTCCACCTTGTTGCATAACCACAGTTCAACTTCAGTTGAGATTCCCCCATTGCAAGCATATACCAAACATAGAGTCCAGCATCTTATTGTCCAGTCAAGTTCAACGGCTTTTTGGTTTACCCTCTCTGGTCTGAAGACAGAGCCAGCAGAGTATCATCCCGATCAATTAAAAGCTCCAACATACCAGGAAGATGGAATGTTTGAAACGAGAATTAATGTTGTACCTAGCGCTTAAGAGCAACACAAAGTAACTCAGGGAAAACATGCCTGGCGCTCATTAAAGCATGTATTCTCTATAAATTAACAAGAAATCTGTTCACAAATGGTACTGTGAACTGGACATTTCTGTGTGAGGAAAAAGGTTTAGCTGTTTTGCAAGCTGTTTCATGTAAACATTTAATTATAAATAGATCATTATACTGCTCCAGAAGGTCAGGTGTCAGGAGTAAAGGGGAATCTGAGACGTCTCATTATCTTCTTAAAACTTAACAGAAGAAATACATGCAATTGTTTGCTTTATATCAATGAAAATAATTTTTTAAATTACTGTACTGCTTTAGGGCCGATTCTGTGTTAAACATTCATGTCATATTATGCTGTGAAAGTATGTTAGCCTGAAAAAAAATCACGTGTTTCTATTTTCTCTGGAATGAGATCTTAAAATTTATGGCAGAAGATGAATCAGAGGACGGTTATTCAAATATGACATTTAAATCACATCTCAGTTTACAGCTTGGAATGGCTTTCATATCTTGACAGGATTAGTTATTTACAATCTCAGCTCCATCTCAGGATTCATATGTTTGGATTCATTCTGTATCTCCTTGAAATATTACATTTACCTTCATATTTCCTCCCAATTCACTTTGAGAACTGAATTACTTAGATTGATATGGTATAGTGGAATGAAGCTGGCATTTCAATTCAAGAAACTGCATTTGAATTCTGGTTTCACCATATAACATCTATGTATGCCTGTCAAATCTTTGAACTTCTTTGATTTTTACTTTTTTTGCTGAAAATTGAGTATCACAATGATTTCCACTCTGTGCATCTCACTGTTATCTTCTGACAACCAAAATGAGATGATAGGATACAAGCATACACTAAAAATTGTTATGTATTATTATTGCTGCTTCTAGAATTGCATCTTTGTAATGAACTCCCAATTCCCTAAAACTAAGCTTGAAGAGACATCTAGCTACCAGGAGACATGAGAAAGCCCAGCAGGGGGTGTGTCAGGTAACAATCTACCACTCAGCTCTGGAGCACTTGTCCCATTGTCCTGTTGGCTTGATGTGTGTTATGATCAAGTCCAATGATGAGAAATCCTTCTCCCTAAAGATGTGGATTCTTTTAAAAAAAAGACTCATTCATTTTTATTGGAAAGGCAGATATACGGAGAGGAGGAGAAACAGAGAGGAAGGTCTTCGTCCCTTGAAGATCTTCGTTCCTCTGGCCACAATGGCCAGAGCTGAGCCAATTTGAAGCCAGGAGTCCAGAGCCTCTTCCAGGTTTCCCATGTGGGTGCAGGGTCCCAAGGTGTTGGGCCATCCTGGGTTGCTTTCCTGCTCCACAAGCAGGGAGCTGGATGGGAAGTGGGGCTGCCATGGTTTTAACATTTATTTCATTTTTATTGGAAAGTCAGATTTAAAGAGAGAAAGAGAGACAGAAAAAGCTTCCATCTGCTGATTCACTCCCCAGGTAGCTACAATGGCTAGAGCTGAGCCAATCCAAAGCCAGGAAACTCTCCTGGGTCTCCATGTGGGTACAGGGTCCCAGTGCTTTGGGCCGTCCTTGAGTGTTTTCCCAGCCCACAAGCAGGGAGCTAGAGGGGAAGTGGAGCAGCTGGGACGTGAACTAGTGCCCATATAGGATCCCGGTGCAGGCAAGTTGAAGACTTTAGCCACTAGGCTACCACACCAGGTCCAGTTGCCAGACTGACTAATGACCATGAAAATATCATAATTGTTTAACTTTGCATTTATAATCACTCAAAATGTGCCACCAGTAGGAGCTATGCATTTTATTGAGTACACAGCTAGAATAAACAATGCTAAAGCAGAATTATACATACAACAAATTTTTATTTCTAATTTTTATCTCATAAAAATACAGTATAAGAATTTGTTATATAAATGTCCTTCCTATTATACAGGACAAGGTTTGTTCTAATTCAAAAACTAATGGAAATTTTATTACTTCAGGAATTTCTATCATCTGAGTCCTATTTAACAAATCAGAATGAGCATGAATAATACACCATTCTTTAATTATTCATAAAGGTTTGCTTTCCAACAAATAAAATTTGCATTACATCTCAAGAATAGACTGAAAATATTTTTCAGTTTAATCAAATTTTGAGAGACATACTCTCTGGATATGTTCTTTAATTCATAATTAGTGCATATGTAGTTAGAAATTTAATTAAAGAAGAAAATTCTATCAAAATGTAGTCAGCATTTTCAGTGTACATAATGTTGATGGAAAAATTACTATTATTAATGATACAGTTACAAAATAAAAAAATTTTTTTAAAAGATTCATTATTATTGGAAAGCCAGATATACACAGAGGAGGAGAGACAGAGAGGAAGATCTTCCATCCGATGTTTCACTCCCCAAGTGAGCTGCAACTGGCCGATGTGCGCCGATCCGATGCCGGGAACCAGGAACCTCTTCTGGGTCTCCCACGTGGGTGCAGGGTCCCAATGTATTGGGCCATCCTCAACTGCTTTCCCAGGCCACAAGCAGGGAGCTGGATGGGAAGTGGAGCTGCCGGGATTAGAACCGGCGCCCATATGGGATCCTGGCGGCTTTCAAGGCGAGGACTTTAGCCGCTAGGCCACGCCGCCGGGCCCACAAAGTAAAATTTAAAGCTAGATAAATTTGGTTTGTAATTTTACAGAATGCACATTTATGCAAGTTAATTTGCTGCAAATATAATGAAGTTTTAGAATGGATTTATTGATTTTTTTTCAATATTTACGAAAATAATATTCCTTTCAAGAAGAATGTTTAAGATCATGCCACCACTTTTGAAGCCTAAAAGAAAGAAACTTTTGTGGACCAATCTGTATCAAGTAGGGAAGTAAAAAATAACTATGAAACATTTGTTGAATAGCTGATTTCAAATAAATGTTACTAGCAAATATTTTAGCATTTTAATTTATTTATTCATTCTGCTTCTATTAGATATAGAGACACAGACTGAGAGAGATACAACAAAGGAAAAGACTCCCATCTTCTGATTGGCATCCCAAATGCTGATTTAGGAGAATCAATGATTACATTCATGTAGCTCCTGTTGACTCTCTGATTTATTTTGTTGAGTGTTTAATTTACAAGTATGCCGTGAAATTATACAATGCTGTGTTTTATTGGAAAATGGACTGTCTGAAAATATTCGTTCAGTCATTTTCTTGATTGATTGATGATCGATTGATTATGAAAGGGAAAGCAGTATCTGCCAGGCACCTGTTGTCTCTCCAGTTGGCATCAACAGCCAGGAGTAGACCAAGCTAAAGCCTGATTCCAGAAAGCAAGAACTCTATCTGAGTCTCCCTTGACTGGAGTGCTTGAGTGATCGTTTAGTGTGTCATCAGTAAATCTGTGTATCAGTAAATCAAGCTGTGCGCTATCAGAAAGCTGTGTCAGACAGGAAGCAACTTGATCCCAGTGTTTGGAAACAGGAGACGAAGGTCAGAAGTGGTGGCTTAGCTCCCTGTGTCTCAATGTTGAATTTTCTACAGTAAGTGCTCAATCTATGCCACTCCATGTCATCATATTAAAAAATTTTAATAGATAAGATTCATTTTCATTCAGGAAGGTGGTTTATGATAAATAAATGACAAACAACCATTCCAAGACATAGCATTTCTGGGTCCTTAGTCTCTCAAGTATTTCTCTCCTTATGCGATGATTCTCAGATATCTCACTAACTGCCTACTTAAGTTCATTTTCTATATCTCATTACAACATGACATCATTGGTTAATGTCCTCCAACATGTTATGTTTAAATAGTAACACAAAATGAAACAGCTCTGTGTCCATTGTTGGAAAAAAAAAAAAAAGAAAGAAAAACAACTGAGTTAGATCTTTCAACTTCTACCAGGAATCTTTATCTCCCAGTTTCTCTTAGAAAAAAAAAAGACAGTGAAATAGAGTACTGAAGAAAGAATAGCCTAGAATAGAACATATGGATTAACCATAGTGCGGGTAACCATTGTTGGACTTTGCTTTTCATAAATTTGTTGTTGTTGTTTAAGAGCCAATAAGCTTTTCACCAAGAAAAACCATGGTACGTTTGTATTTTCTTTTAATTAACTAAAAGCATGACAACAGCTCCTTAACTGCTTTGTTGCAGCAGTGTGGAACACATTAACTTTGATATTTGTTTAGAAACATAAAATTCAGATGCGGTCAAAGGAGGTTATTACAAACCTTCCTATTGTTTTCTTCAACATTTTATCCACATTTGAAGCCAGAGAAACAAACTTCATTTATAATTCATTATTCTAAAAATACAAGAAATGCCCTTTAACATTGCTGGAAAACTACTTCTTAAAAACCAAAGGTAAAGCAGAGTCAATACCTAAGGGGAAAATTTTAAGATATTAAGGCAACAATGGGCACTCTAAGCACAAATGAAAGATGAGGGAATGTACAGGCTTGTTGTTCTACTTGACTATTTTTACAATGTGTATATTTGTTCAGGTATTAAAATACTGCAATACACACATTCTTAAAATGTAAAAATATTACATGTCACTCAAAAATTTTAATGAAATTAAATAATTCTAAACACAGAGGAAAATCTCCAGGCAAATAACTGCCTGATGTGAGAGTAATAAAACTTTTCAGTGTTATTTGGAAAAAAAAGAATTATTAGCATTAAAATTCTGATCATGTTAGTACACAGCATTGTATCAAACTAAATACAATGGTTTATCTTATAAGTAGCACAAGTAACTATCCCATCACTGTGGTTATTTAGAATTTCTTACATTTTATCTACAAAATTGGTAATAATGTCCGTTCCTATCACACCATTTGGAACATGTACAACAGCTATGACTAGATGATGAAATGAGACCTATCGGGGAAAAAAGTCAATTATGTAACAAGAATTTAGAGGACAGAAGGAGAAAGAGAGGTAGAGTTCTTGACTGTCTTTAAAATCTAGCTCAGTGTTGATGAATTATAAATGACAGCTGCATTAAGATTCTTCCTTTATCTTAGTAAAATATGCTCTCAAACAATTCAAATAGGCCAGCCTAATTAAAATTGTCCATAGAAAAGATGGAGAAGCATACTAATAGCAACCAAACCAGAGCCCATTCATATTCATCTTTCAAGGTTGAGCCAAGTCAATGTAAAGTTGCCCTCTAGATGCAGTTAGGTAATCAGGAGCTTGTGTTCTTCTGATGGCTGCGAAAGTCTCTAAGGTTTTTTGTAGGACATTACCTCTGGAAGTAGGAAAAAAAAAAAAAAAACAGAAAAAGAAGCAGACAATGCAAGAACATACATACTATAACAAATTCAGTTCTGTTTCTTCATCTCCAAATCAGAATTAATGTTTTAAAATAGGGACATAAAGATAGGCCAGGAAAACAAATTTAATTATTTTCAAAAGTCCCTTTACATGAGAAAATATGCTAAATAAATTCATGATTTTATGGAGCCTTATATTTTCTCTCTTGCATTTGGTCTGGGTTTATTTTAACAGAACAATTGTGGGCTTAGAGTAAAATGCAGTGAGAAATCCAGAAAAATACTCACTTTGAAAGATCTAGCGTTTTGGACCCTACCTTTATTAATACTTGCAAGACAAAAAATATGCAACTGAAGCGACAAGGGTGGTCTAAGCATTTGAAAGGAATGGAGTCCACAAATAAAAACAATCTCCCTGTGAGTGCACTGTAGAGAGAGTCCCCTTCTCCACAAGGAGAGAAAGTGGTCTCTAAACAAAGTCCCTCGTGCATATTTTCTGTATCTGTAAATGCTCTTTTTTAGTTGCCATGAAATCGAAGGAAAAAGGTCATTTAAAAAAAAATGTTCAAACATTTCCTCTAGCGTGCTCCAGGCTCCACTGTTAGCAGGGGTTCTTAAGGGAGCCATCCCTCTGTGAATGGCTTTCCCATCGTGTCTGGAAAGTGAGGGTTTGTGAAAAAATATGTCAGAAACACTTAGGAAATAGAGAATGGGAACCCAGTGGATTGTCAGCATTCCTGCAAGGAAATCCTTGGGTGGAGAGATCTGAAGTGCAGCAGAGTACCTGCAAGGAAACACTTGAAGCATGTAAAAGAAGGCCAACCCATCAAACCCTACCTGCCATTCATTCATTTCTTTATTCATATATCCTTTCATACTCCCCATTCATTTAGCACTCATTTGTAGTTGTTACTGCTCTAAGTATTAGAATTTACCAGTGGAGGAAGAGCACACACACGCATGGAATGTACACCAGTTCATATTAATTTTTTTTGAAATGTAATACTCAGTTGGGAAATAAAACAAGAGAAGTGTAATTGACAAATATGATAGTGAAAAATTATAATTTTGAATATCAAAGTTAATATTCATGTTGGAAGATAAACATTGTAGTGTAATTCAGAATGTAATCCAATTTAGGATTCTAAATGGTAAAAGTAATGTCATGAGACTACATCTGAGGACTTTTATAGGTGACTAGGAAGTAAACCAGTCCACAAAGTTGTCCTCATTAAAAATTTAAGACTTTGGGAAGGCATCACAAAGGGATATCAAAAGAAATTTGAAATAAGAAAGAGTGGTCAACTGTTGAAATGCGGTTTCTCCGTGAAAACGGACGCATTCCAAAAAAATGACCAGAGAAGACTCTGATCTTGAAATTATTAAAATTGGTATAAGAGAGGAAGCAAAATTGAGATAGTATAGGCAACTCTTTCCTAAAGTTTGGCTCTCAGAAATAGATGATTAGGACAACAGCAAGAGAGGGAGTGAAAGCCAGCAACTGCACATTAATATGCTAATAGAAATATCAAAAGAAAGAAACACTGTGCTGGAGAAGCAAGAGGGAAAAAATGATGCTGTGGTCTTGTTGACAATGTCAGTCGGATCCAATCCATATTAAACTACACAGAATTTTATTGAAATGCAGATACATGAGCGTGAATTATCAGATAGATACGTAATTGCAAAGATGAATGGATGGATAGATAAGAAACAAGGAGATAATACTGCAGAAAATAAAAGTAAACAGGTGAATGTGTCAGGCAAAACAATTCTCTTCTGAAAGGATTCTTTCTTATCAATCTAGTGGAAAAACTATGATCAAGTTGTAAGTGCAGAAAATCTGGGAGATAATTGGAAAATACATAAAAACACCAGGTAGTAGAGGAGGAGACCGGAAGGGGAAAGGCTGTACTGATGCTGTAGTAATAGAAATCCAATTCTTAGATAATAATCCTGAATTAATGAGAAACATGTAAGAGTAACTCTGTGAATTATTTTGTGATTTTCAGTAGAAAGGATATAGGAATGAAAGAGATCAAAATTTACCCTTTAAAAGAACACCACCTTAATCATTTGTGTTTGGTGTTTGTAAGAGAATTAAGCTTTTAGCATGTGAACAGGGTGCTTAATCACAGACTCCAAAACATCCAAGAATCTCAAATACAGAATGTACGATACACTGATTATGGGTTTGACTTTTAACCCATAAATTCAATTCTAACCCGTAAATTCAATTTCTACTAAACACTACATTTCAATAGAAAGAAGTCCAAAGTAAAGCAGACAGACACATGGATTAACTTGGGGCATATTATTTAAAGATAAAGAAAGATGACATAAAACTGAGGGTAGATTTAGAGAAAAAGGAAAACAAAACTTCAAAGAAAGAATTTGATTTTACAGAGATGAAAACTCAGGAAACAGGTTAGAGAGATATATAAGCAAGCATGTAGATAGAATGTTAGTTTCGCAGAAAAATATACGAGTACAAAACATTTGGAAGAAAGAACAAAAATGCTCAGATTTGCTTTGTGCAAAAATGTTATATGACATTTTCCTATTTTTTTTAGGAATGAAAAGCTACTCTCATGCATTGTCACATAATGAAGGGTATAGGGCTTTTTCATTTCTCCCTTCATTATTTATGACATTGAAAATCTCAGAGACAGAGAGCTATCATTTACATGTTTGCTCTCCAAATGCCTATGAACATTTGGACTGAGCCAGGCTTAAGCTAGGAATTGGTCAGTTCAAGTCTCCAAAAAGGATGGCTGGGACCCAATCATTTGAATAGTCACTGCTGTCTCCATGTATTCATTAACAGAAAGCTGAATCGGGGCCTGGAACCAGGATACCAGCAGAACCACTGCCTCACGGGCTGTGCGCTTCCCAACTGGAACAGTTTCTATATATGATCTGGATTCAAACACCATCAATAACTTTTAACTTTTTGGGGTTAAAATGTGTGAAAAAATAAAGGAGCCAGCATGTGTGTCCAAAGCAGAAAACGGGGGCAGGCAGATGTCAGAGATGTGGACACTAATTAAGATGCCCACATCCCGTATCAGCATGCTTGCATTTGGGCTTCAGCTCTCCCTGACTCACTCTCTGAAAAGCTGCAGAGGAAGGCTCTAATTCTGGAGTCCTTGCAATGGGAGACTTACCTGAGGTCTGAGTTCATGGCTTTATCCTGAGTACCTCTTGAAGTTGGCAGGCACCTTCAGTATGAACCTCTGGGTGAATGGTTTCTCTCTGTATCTGTTTCTTCCAGCCTGTCTCTCTGTATCTTTTTGGCTTCCAAGTAAAATCAATCAATAACTATTTTAAAAATAAACTACAACATTTGACATTAGGTAATAGCTAATGCACCCTACTGTGTATTCTGAGTTCAGTCATGTTTATGGGAAACATATTAATTTCAAGGCAGTATATTAATTTTTAGTGGAAAACATAATTTCATTGCTTGATGCCAGAAATGGACAATTTTCATTTAAGAGCTGTAAGACAGAGAAAATTTTATCTGTGTGTATGTGTTAGGATTTTAACTAAGTTGACATTATTTTGACAGATGATAATCACAACTGAGATAAAGTTAGGGAAGACATAAAATTAACATTTAAGAATCTTGTATTTCAACCAAGAGTTACGCTGTTAATCAGCTCTCTAAAAGCTTTTGATACTCTTAAGTAATTCTTGACCATGACAAAATTAAAATGCCATTTATTCACTTAGTTTGAAAAGGGAAGACAAAGAATAATCTTCCATCCACAAGTTAGTTTACTTCCCAATTGCAGAGCAGCCAAGATCGGATCAGGAAGAAGCAAGAAGCACGGAACTTAACAGGGGTCTCCCTCCTGGGGAGCAGGGATACAAGTGCCTCCAAGAGTGCAGGTATTCAGGAAGCTGCAATGCAATGTGTACTTCACTTGAGCCCAAGTACGGTGTTCCGGGGTGTGGTCATTTCACGTACTATCTTACCCACGGCAGAGAACACTTTTCCAACAAAATTTATCTGCACATAATGCTTCATCCGAGCTCATTAGCCCCATGTGACGAATGTTTTTCTATTGGAGTTTTCAGCATATGAATATATCTTGAGCCCACCCATGAACAGGTCCAATTTAAATTATGTCTGCAACGATGAAAAGGATGATTAAGTCTTGTCACATTTGCAATTTTAGTATGTGTTTTGCATTGCTTCTGTTCCGAAATTTCAGCAACATCTTACAACTGTGTGTTTCTTGTTTTCGTCATTTTGATTTTACTACTTTTGAGCTTTTAAATTTGCTTTACTTTCCTTGTTTACCACAACACCAATGATCTTCTTTAAATATTTTACAACTTTTAATGCAAGCTAAGAGCTGTTCTGTCGGCTTCCATGTAGCGTAGGTCATTTGTTTTCAGGAAACATATTGCATTGACAAACCTCTAGGTCTCTTGTCATTTGAGCAGCTCTGAACTCTTTGAAATTACTTTGTTATCACTTTATTCTGTTTCCAGAGACAGATTTCTATAGAACTTGGCAGAGGCTCCTGGAAGGTAGCTCCCTGATCAGTGTTTCTTCCTTGAAGAATACATTGTAAAAATCAAAATACTCTATGGAAGATGTATGAGAGAAATCTCTGTTGCTTTCCACATTCCCATGAAACGTAGGATTTTATTTTTGTTAAGTAAATGTTTTGTACCACAAAACAATTATGTTTTTATTTTGTTTCTATTATTCCCTTTCCTACCACTTCATGATCCTACTCTTTTCCTTTCTTTCCCTACCTTGGATTCTTAAAGATGGCCAGCATGCAGTATGTCAAAGGAATTAAGAAGGAATACCTTGGACCCAATGCCATAGCCTAGAGACTAAAGTCTTCATTTTGCATGCACTGGGATTCCATTTGGACACCAGTGCATTCCCCGGTGTCCCCACTTCCCATCCAGCTCCCGGCTTGGGGCATGGGAAAGCAGTGAAAGATGGCCCAGTGCCTTAGGACCCTAGAAGAAGCTCCTGGCTTCTAGCTTTGTTTGGCTCAGCTCTGGCTGTTCCAACCACTAGGGGAGTTAATCAGTGGACAAAAGATCTTCCTCTCTGTCTCTCCTCTCTGTATATCTGAATTCCCCCCCAAAATAAATAAGTCTTAAGAAAAAAAGAATACATACCTTCGCACCAGCTTTCCTGAGTTGGATTATCAGCATTACAAATTATTAAATGTGTGGGAATGTGATCTTTAATAAACCGCTTAATTTCTCGCTTCATTTTCATATGCTGATTTTGATCATTATGGGATGTGCACTTTTGAGTGTTGAGATTAAATGAACTATTTTTAACAAATCTTGAACATTATCAAGCATGCACTGAACTAGTTTTTGATATGTTAGTTCCCATTCTTGCTTTCTAGTATGCAACTTTCATTGTTAATATTTAAAAATATGTACATTTGAGAAACAGAACTACAGAATCGGAGGGAGGAATTAATGTCCCTTCTACTGTTTCACTCTCCAGTGGCTTCAGAAGCCAGGGCTGAGCCAAGTTGAAGGCCAGAGCCAAGAACTACGTCCCTGTGTTCCACATGAGTCTCAGGGGCTCAGGGCTCATGTCCTCACCCACCGGCCTCCGAAGGAGGTTGATAGACAGTGAGCATAGATGCCGGATAGCTACATCTTGACCCAGGCCTCCAAGATGTGGTTGTTGCCTTCATAAACAGAGGACAGATCTTTGCACTATAATACCAGTCCCCTATTTAGCCCATGTTAATATATTTTTAATTAATCAGTTATTTTATTGGAAAGTTAGATATACAGAAAGGTGAGACAGGGAGGAAGGAAGATCTTCCATCCTTTGATTCACTCCCAAAGTGACCTCAATGATTGGAGCTGAACTGATCCGAAGCCAGGAGTTCCGAATCTCCTCCGGGTCTTTCTCCCTGGGTGCAGGGTCCCAAAGCTTTGGGCCATCTTCAATTATTTTCCCAGGCTACAATCAGAGAGCTGGATGGGAAGTGAGGCCAGTGGGACTAGAACTGGCACCCATATAGGTTTCTGAAACCTGCAAGGCAAGACATTAACTGCTAGGCTACCACACCAGGACCCACATGAATGTTGATTTTCATCAGTATGCCTCAGTGTGAATGAGCAAAATTATCTGTGCTTCTGAAAGTCATCATATCTTAAGTTTCATTGTTTTTGAAATACTGGAATCTGTCAATGAACATATATTACATATGAATATATTTTTTAAAACTTCACAAATAGAAAT